>NC_057794.1:489917162-490519229 GCF_018294505.1 Triticum aestivum
ACACTTTCGCACGCAAGGAAGTGCGCCCGAGCAAAAAAATGATTCGCCCCCCTGACTGTTGGGACCCACCAGCTACTTCTTCGCGGGCAAGGAAGTGCCTGATAGTCGGGACCCACCTGGTCGAAGCGTACGTAGCATTGTCATTCTGGTCGCGAACGTGTACATACATACAGGTCGATGTAGAGGCGCGCATGTGTCGTAGTAGAGGAGCATACATGTCGTAGTAGAGGCGCGCATGTAGCATGTACACGTATGTACAGCGGCCAGGGTGCAAGAAAGAAAATACGGTCACATATGTGTACATACGGGCAGGGTCTCGAATGCCTACTCGTGCATACGTACGGCCAGGGCTCGTGTACATGGCTGAGTTGGAACAGAGAAACAGCGTCGTCATCGTGTTCATGGGGAGGCAACAGAATGCATCGTGTTCATGGGGAGGCAACGGAATGCGTCGTGTTCATGGGGAGGCAACGGAATGCGTCGTGTTCATGGGGAGGCAACAGAATGCGTCGTGTTCATGGGGAGGCAACGAAATGCGTCGTCTTCATCGGGAGGCAACGGAATGCGTCGTGTTCATCGGGAGGCAACGGAACACGTGGGTGCCAACCGGCTGGGTCGGAACAGAATGCGTGGTCGTGTTCATCGGGAGGGCTTGGACGGAACAGGCGATGGAAACGAGGCCTGGCGTACCACAAAACGGAGGAAATGGACCTCCTACGGTCGAAACAGGGGTCCTATTGATCGGAAGGGGTGTGCGTACCGCAAATAGAGGAAACGGACCTCCTATGGTCGAAACGGGGATCCTGTTGATCCGGAGGGGTGTGGCGTACCGCAAAACGGACGAAACGGACCTCCTATGGTCGAAACGGGGGTCCTGTTCATCGGGAGGCGTGTGGCGTACCGCAAAACGGGACTCCATGGGATACTGTTCATCTCCACCGTCGACCTCCTCCAGCATCCACGGGCTACCGTCGACCTCCTCCAGCCTCCACAGGCTCCTGTTCATCCAGCCTCCACTACGCACTACTCCACCGGCTACTGTTCAACCACCCCTCCACCGTCTATTGTTCATCCAGCCCTCCACACCACGGGGTCTTATTCAACCACCCCTCCACAGGCACCCCTCCCCCATCTACTGTTCATCTAGCCCTCCACACCACGGGGTCCTGCTCATCCAGAGGCAACGCCACCACTCACTGTTCATCCAACAACCCCCACCCCCCGCAATGCTCACTGTTCATCCAATCGATCGGCTTCAGTTAGCAGCAATAGCAAAGGAATCGCTCGTTCGGGTTTAGTTAACAGCCATCGATCGATCGCTCGGGTTCTGTAATGCATAGCCTGCAGTGCAATCGCTCGGGTTTAGTTAGAGCCCAACGCCTCGCTCGGGTTCAGTTAGAGCCAATGCCTCGCACACACACGCGTACGTGTACGAGAGAAACGCGCATCGCTCGGCCCCCGACCTCCCACCGTAACTGGGAACTCCCCGAAATTTTCCTCGCCCTCGCTTCTACCATGGTTTTTTCCGTCATGGACGGCCCAAAGAATGTCATGCAGCTACGTCTCCGGCCCGCCCAGGACGAAAAGCCCATTTTCTGTCATGATTTTTTGTCATAGAAGTAGGAGCCCACCACATCTATGTGATACCGGGTTTTGTCACAGTTATCTTCATAGAAGTGTCATATGTATGATAGAAAAAAAAATCGTTCGGCCCAAAATGTCACGGATGTGTCTTTTTTTGTAGTGAAGCCTCCCCCAAGCTTGTGGGAGACTCTCTTCTTCAATTTGCACAAAATTATATATTTCCTTTAAAGAAGCTTGTTTCTTATGAGCGGGGAAATATTTAGCAGAGAAGTAGTAAATCATATCCTGGGGACTACGCACACAACCAGGATCAAGAGAATTAAACCATATCTTAGCATCACCCTTTAATGAGAATGGAAATAATTTAAGGATATAATAGTAGCGAGTTTTCTCATCATTAGTGAACAGGTAGCTCTATCATTTAATTTAGTAAGATGTGCTACAACAGTTTTAGATTCATAGCCATATAAAGGATCAGATTCAACCAAAGTAATTATATCAGGATCGACAGAGAAATCATAATCCTTATCAGTAATAAAGATAGGTGAAGTAGCATAAGCAGGATCATATTTCATTCTAGCATTCAGAGTTTTTTCTTTCAGCTTAGCTAATAGTTTCTTAAGATCACTTCTATCATTGCAGGCAAGAAAGTCTCTAGCAGTTTCTTCATCCATAACATAACCCTCAGGAACAACAGGCAATTCATATCTAGTGGGAGAATCTTTATCATCACTTTCATCAATATTACCAGTTTCAATAATTTCATTCTATCTAGCCCTAGAAAGTTGCTCATCAAGAAATTCACCAAGTGGCATAGTAGTATCAAGCATAGAAGTAGTTTCATCATAAGTATCATGCATAACAGAAGTGGCATCATCAATAACATGCGACATATCAGAATTAATAGCAGAAGCAGGTTTGGGTGTCGCAAGCTTACTCAAAACAGAAGGTGAATCAAGTGCAGAGCTAGATGGCAGTTCCTTATAATGATAAGCAGATATAAATCGCAAGTGACTCAAAGAATAGAGCTATGCTCCCCGGCAATGGCGCCAGAAAATGTTCTTGATAACCCACAAGTATAGGGGATCACAATAGTTTTCGAGGGTAGAGTATTCAACCCAAATTTATTGATTCGACACAAGGAGAGCCAAAGAATATTCTCAAGTATTAGCAGCTGAGTTGTCAATTCAACCACACCTGGAAACTTAATATCTGCAGCAAAGTGTTTAGTAGCAAAGTAATATGATAATAGTGGTAATAGTGGCAAAAGGTAATGGTAGACAAAGTAATATTTTTGGGTTTTGTAGTGATTGTAACAGTAGCAGCAAAAAAGTAAATATGAGAAGAACAATATATGGAAAGCTCATAGGCATTGGATCGGTGATGGAGAATTATGCCGGATGCGATCGATCATGTAACAGTCATAACCTAGGATGACAGAGAACTAGCTCCAGTTCATCAATGTAATGTAGGCATGTATTCCGAATATAGTCATACATGCTTATGGAAAAGAACTTACATGACATCTTTTGTCCTACCCTCCCGTGGCAGGGGGGTCCTATTGGAAACTAAGGGATATTAAGGCCTCCTTTTAATAGAGTACCGGACCAAAGCATTAACACATAGTGAATACATGAACTCCTCAAACTACGGTCATCACCAGTAAGTATCCCGATTATTGTCACTTCGGGGTTAACGGATCATAACACATAACAGGTGACTATAGACTTTCAAGATAGGATCAATAACTCTCATATATTGATGAAAACATAATAGGTTCAGATCTGAAATCATGGCACTTGGGCCCTAGTGACAAGCACTAAGCATAGCAAAGTCATAGCAACATCAATCTCAGAACATAGTGGATACTAGGGATCAAACCCTAACAAAACTAACTCGATTACATGATAAATCCCATCCAACCCATCACCGTCTAGCAAGCCTACGATGGAATTACTCACACACGGCAGTGAGCATCATGAAATTGGTGATGGAGGAAGGTTGATGATGACGATGGCTATGGATTCCCCTCTCTGAAGCCCCGAACGGACTCCAGATCAGCCCTCCCAAGAGAGTTTAGGGCTTGGCGGCGGCTCCGTATCGTAAAACATGATGAATCCTTCTCTCTGATTTTTTCTCCCCGAAAGTGAATATATGGAGTCAAGGTTGACGTCTGTGGAGCATCAGGGGGCCCATGAGGCAGGGGGCGTGCCCAGGGGGGTTGGGCGCGCCCCCACCCTCATGGACAGGTGGTGGGCCTCCTGACATGGATCTTTCTTCTAGTATTTTTATATATTCCAAAATAATTCTCTTTTGATTTTCAGGTCATTCCGAGAACTTTTATTTCTGCAAAAAAATAACACCATGGCAATTTTGCTGAAAACAGCGTCAGTCCGGGTTAGTTCCATTCAAATCATGCAAGTTAGAGTCCAAAACAAGGGCAAAAGTGTTTGGAAAATTAGATACGACGGAGACTTATCATACCTTCACAAACAATCAAGAACCTTGCAACCAACACGATAAACGGGTTGTTAATCCCTTCATGGTCACTCACAAAAGTGAGATCTAATAAGGATAGTAAGGTAAATATTTTTGATATTTTTGTTGTATAGCTAGATTGGAAAGTATAGATTGCAAAATAGTAAACGAGATGCGATTTAAATAAAAGAGATGCAATATAATAAGAAAGAGACCCGGGGGCCATAGGTTTCACTAGTGGCTTCTCTCAAGATAGCATGTATTAAGGTGGGTGAACAAATCACTGCCGAGCAATTGATAGAAAAGTTCATAGTTATGAAGATATCTAAGGCAATGATCATGAATATAGGCATCATGTCCGTGTCAAGTAGATCGAAACGATTCTGCATCTACTACTATTACTCCACACATCGACCGCTATCCAGCATGCATCTAGAGTATTAAGTTCATAAGAACAGAGTAACACCTTAAGCAAGATGACATGATGTAGAGGGATAAAATCAAGCAATATGATATAAACCCCCATCTTTTTATCCTTGATGGCAACAATACAATACGTTCCTTGCTACCCCCTACTGTCACTGGGAAAGGACACCAAAAGATTGAACCAAAGCTAAGCACTTCTCCCATTGCAAGAAAGATCAATCTAGTAGGCCAAACTAAACCGAAAATTCGAAGAGACTTGCAAAGATATCAAATCATGCATATAAGAATTCAGAGAAGAACCAAATAATATTCATAGATAATCTTGTTCATAAACCCACAATTCATCGGATCTCGGCAAACACACCGCAAAAGAGAATTACATCGAATAGATCTCCAAGAACATCAAGGAGAACTTGGTATTGAGAATCAAAGAGAGAGAACAAGCCATCTAGCTAATAACTATGGACCCGAAGGTCTGTGGTAAACTACTCATGCTTCATTGGAGAGGTTATGGTGTTGATGTAGAAGCCCTCCGTGATCAATTCCCCCTCCGGCAGATCACCGGAAAAGGCCCCAAGATGGGATCTCACGGGTACAGAAGGTTGCGGCGGTGGAAAAGTGGTTTCGTGGCTCTCTATGATCGATCTAGGGTATAAGAGTATATATAGCCGAAAGAAGTACGTCAGTGGAGCTACGTGGGTCCCACGAGGGTGGGAGGCACGCCTACCCCCTAGGCGCGCCCTCCTGCCTCGTGGCCGCCTCGTGGAGTTCCACACTTCAACTCCAAGTCTTCTATTTTGCTTTCGGTCCAAGAAAGATCATCGTGAAGGTTTCATTGTGTTTGGTATTCCTTTTCTGTGAAACTCTAAAATAGGCAAAAAAACAGAAACTGGCACTGGGCCTCCCGTTAATGGGTTAGTCCCAAAAATAATATAAAAGGGCATATTAAAGCCCATTAAACATCCAAAACAGATAATATAATAGCATGGAACAATCAAAAATTATAGATATGTTGGAGATGTATCAAGTATCCCCAAGCTTAATTCATGCTCGTCCTCGAGTAGGTAAATGATAAACAGAATTTTTGATGTGGAATGCTACCTAACATAATTATCAATGTAATTTTTTTATTGTGGCATGAATGTTTAGATCTGAAAGATTCAAGAAAAAAGTTTAATATTGACATAAAGATAATAATACTTCAAGCATACTAACAAAGTAATCATGTCTTCTCAAAATAACATGGCCAAAGAAAGTTCATCCCTAAAAAAATCATATATTCAAATAGAACTGACAGCCTTCGCATTTGTCGACTATATCTTTAGCCATCTGCACGCGGCCAGTAGAACCCTGCTTGGTATGCTTTGGCCACTATGGTCCAAGAGCACGCATGGTGACCACAGGTCCTTGAGTGGATTTCATTTAGTATCATTCGACCTCCTTCCAAAGAAATGTCGCGCTGAGCAACTCCGGTTACACTTTCTCTGTAAAGCTGTCCACTTATTACAGTGAAGGCTTTGGATCGACGGACGATCTGGCGAGCCTCATCTTCATCTTCTGGGAGCTCCTTCCTGAGCAGGTATGCAATATACAACACCGTCCAATCATGGGTGATCACCAAAACCTCCATGATTAGGTCGACCACTGCCGGGACTTCAATCTCAGTCGGATTGGTTGAGCTTATCGGTTCCGGGAGCTCCTCTGTAAAAGGATCTTCTTGAACTGAGTGGAGATGCTCCAAGAACACATTGCCCGGGATAGGTTTCTGAGTGGAACCTATCTTTGCCAAATCATCAGCAGCTTGATTCTTGATTCGAGGTATGAGGTGGAGCTCTAACCCCTCAAAGTTCTTCTCCGACTTTCTTACTGCGTTGCAATAACCAGTCATAGCTGGGCTCCTGATATCCCATTATTTCATCACTTGATTGACCACTAAATCTGAGTCGCCGTAAACCATCAAGCGTCGGACGCCGAGTGAAATGGCCATACGCAACCCATATAGGAGTGCCTCATATTCAGCTTCATTGTTGGAAGAATCAAAGTGAATTTGAAGAACATAACTAAGCTTGTCAACTCTTGGGGATACCAGGACCACTCCAGGACCAGAACCATTCAACATTTTGGACCCATCGAAGAACATAGTCCAATGCTCCGAGTGAATCGGAGTCGGCAGCTGCAGCTCAATCCACTCGACGAGGAAATCAACTATTGCTTGAGACTTGATTGCCTTCTTTGCCTCGAACATGATATCCGAAGGAAGGAGTTCAATTGCCCACTTGGCCACTCGATCGCTTGCGTCCTGATTGTTAAGAATTTCTCACAATGGAGCATCACAAACAACCGAGACTGAGTGGTCTGCGAAGTAATGTGCAACTTTCTTTGTGGTCAAATAAATCCCGTAGACCAGCTTCTGGTAATGTGGATACCTTTGCTTGGATGGGGTGAAAACTTCAGAATATAATGCACTGGGTGTTGGCCCTTGTAGGCTTTGCCTTCTTCTTCCCGCTCCATTGTGAGCACTATGCTGACTGACAACCTATCCAGTGGCCGCAATGTGTAATAGTAGAGGTTCTTTGCTGATTGGGGCAGCAAGCACTGGCTGGGTGGAAAGCAGGGCTTTGAGCTCTACAAACACTGCTTCGGCTTCAGGAGTCCACTCAAACTTGTCAGACTTCTTCATCAGTCGGTAAAGAGGTAATGCCTTTTCACCGAGACAAGAAATGAATCGGCTAAATGCAGCCAAACAACCAGTAAGCTTCTGAACGTCATGCACATGCACAAGGCTCCTTATTCGAAGAACTGCTCCAACCTTTTCTGGATTTGCGTCGATCCCTCGTTCAGAAATGAGAAAACCGAGTAACTTTCCGCCCGGGACTCTGTATGTGCACCTTGACGGATTGAGATTGATATCATATCTTCTTAAGTTGGCAAAGGTTTCAGCAAGGTCAGTCAATAGGTCGGAACCCTTGCGTGACTTGACCATGATGTCATCCATGTATGCTTCCATGTTCCGACTGATTTGAGTGAGCAGGCACTTTTGAATCATGCGCATAAACATGGTGCCAACATTCTTGAGGCCAAAAGGAATGGTAACATAGCAAAAACACCCGAATGGGGTGATGAAGGCTGTTTTTATTTCGTCGGGTCCATATAGTCGGATCTGATGGTACCCAGAATATGCATCCAAAAAGGGCAAGCGCTCACACCCTACAGTCGAGTCAACAATCTGGTCGATGTGGGGGAGAGGGAAATGATCTTTCGGGCAGGCCCAATTGATGTGCTTGAAATCGATACACATACAAAGTGAATCATCTTTCTTGGGTACCATGACAACATTAGCGAGTCACTCGGAGTGGTATATCTCGCGGATGAACTCAGCTGCCAGAAGCCGAGCCACTTCCTCGCCAATTTCCTTCCTTTCCTCCAAGGCGGACCGATGAAGATGCTCTTTGACATGTTCTACTTTTGGGTCGACGCGCAAACGGTGCTCAGCCAGTCCCCTGGGTACACCCGGCATGTCAGATGGATTCCATGCGAAGATGTCCCAGTTCTCACAGAGGAACTTGACGAGCTCTTCTTCCTATTTTCCATCGAGTGTTGTTGAGATGTGGGTCGGAGCAGCATTGGGATCAGTCAGGTGAATATGGGCAGGCTTTGTTTCACCAATCGACTGAAATGCAAACTCTGAAGCAGGCTTCTTGGCTCGCAACAAATCACGCGGATCTGCATTCTTGTTGTGTCCTTCCATTTCTACTGCTACCGTTTGCTCATCAGCAATCTTTCAGCCCTTCTGGAGGCACTCTTCTGCTCTTTACTGATTCCCTGTGACCATGATCACACCTCTGGGGCCGGGCATCTTTAGCTTGAGGTACACGTAACACGGTGAGCCATGAAACGAGCATGTGCAGGCCGAACCAGAATTGCATGATAGGCACTGTGGAAATCCACCACCTCAAATGTCAACTTTTCTTTTCGGTAATTCTTTGAATCACCGAAAACCACATCAAGAGTGATCTGACCAAGTCAATCGACTTTCTTTCCTGGGATGACTGCATGGAATATCATGTTGCTCTCGCTGAGCTTGGACATCAGAATGCCCATCCCTCGGAGGATCTCAACATACAGAATGTTCAGACCACCAGCGCTTGCCGCCCGGGGGTAGCAACTTGCGCCGGGTGATCGGACTGGTCGAATGTAATGGGAGTCTTCGACCACTTTAAATATGTCATAGTTGCCGGAGCAACCATGTTCACTTCTCTATTGATAACCTTTAGTCGACTTTTGCTCTCAATGTCAGCAAAAATCACTAGAGTAGCACTGACATTAGGATAACCTTCATCCTCCTCTTTGTCCTCCTCCTTATCAGATTCCTTCTCCTTTTCACTGGGCGGACCCTCTTGGAAGCTCTGAATCAGGAGTCGACACTGCCGAGTGGTATGCTTGGGAAGAATCAAGTTACCCTCTGCATCTGTTTTGGTGTGTATGTGGCATGGCAAATCAAGAACATCATTTCCTGCTTGATCTTTCACTTTCTGAGGAATCCACGACCCCTTAGGTTTTCCTTTGAACTTCCCCTGATTCACAACTGCGGCTTTAGCAGGACCCACAGTTTCAGCTTTGCGCTTATGCTTCCGACTGGAATTTCCTCCTCCCGTGTCCTGGGCAACTGATTTGTTCCTGCCACTGCGGAGTCGCTCTTCCTCTTTGCCGTTAGCATACCGAGTGGCTATTTCCATCATTCGGGCCAGGGCCATGTCTCCAGTTCAACCGAACTTCAGGTTGAACTCTCTGTACTGAACGCCCTCCTTGAAGGCACAAACTGCTTGGTGCTGTGACACATTTTCCACTGTACTATGAAGAGTGGTCCATCTCTAAATGTAATCTCTCAGAGTCTCATTCAGTTTCTGGATGCAATGCTGTAACTCAGTCAGCCCAACAGGTCGCTTGCAAGTGCCCTCAAACATTTTGATAAACACTCGGGCCAACTCTTCCCAACTGAAAATACTTCCAGGGGCCAACTGATTCAACCAAGCTCTGGCCGAACCCTCAAGCATCAGGGGGAGGTGCTTCATGGCTACATCATCGTTGCCGCCGCCAATCTGCACTGCCACTCGGTAATCCTCTAGCCAAGTATCGGGCTTTGATTCACCGGTGAACTTGCTCACGCCCATTGCCAACCTGAAGTTCGGCGGGATCTTTGCAGCTCAGATGGCTCTACTGAAACACTCGGGACCGGAAACATGCACTCGGCTTCCACTCGGGTGGTCAACATCTTGTCCCTATTTGTGCGCCCGACCTCGGTCGACTAAATTTTGTACGAGAAGAGATCTCGCATCAAACCCAGGTTCTCTTGGGTCGACCGGGGCTCTCCGCTCATCACCATACGGGCGCCTGTCATCATACTGCCAGGGCGCATACGAACCGCCCATCGGGGGAGGTGTTGGCACTTGATGGTGGTCATCACGGCCGAATCGATGATCATATTGTCCCTGGCCCTGATCGAGGTGCCGATCCTAGCGGTGCCCACGATCCTCACGTTGCGGAGGCGATCTTGGACTATGAGCCGACTGAACTGTGTCTGCGACCACAGTTCTGCTATGAATCATGTTCTTCCGCTTCCCAGAGCAGTGCACGGATCTGCAGCAAACCTCTCCCAGCCTCTGAACAGGATGGCTGAATTGACTCTGCTATACGGGTTGCAGCTGCAAGATTCTGGATCGGTGTACGATATACCCGAGGTTCTAGCAGAAACAATTGCCGATGTTGTCGACTGGATTCAAGGGTTTGATGATGAGCGCGCTTGCTGAGTGAATGTTGGAGATTCTCCAGTCGCACACGCTCAGCCAAGGTGGCTAGGCGCGTGGCCTCCAAGGCCCAAGCCTCGGAGGTCTCCCCAATGATGGGAGTGTGGAGCGCCTGCACGTTGCGACGATGCAACTTGTCCCTCTGCTCCGAAGTGAGGGCTTCGGGATGATATTCGTCGTGACCACGCGACGGGCCGCCGCCACCATCACCACCGCCACTGTGACGGAATCTAGGAGGGCTGCATGGTGTGTCGACCATGAGGACCCACGGGGTCGCTGCTCCGGCACTCAGAAAGAGTCTCCGTGGAACCAGTCGACGGGTCGAATAGTCCGTAGAGAGATTCTTCGGGCTCTATTGCCGCGACTTGAGGGGTGGCCGACTGGCGGGCCAACACATGCTTCACCCAACACTGAAGCCGTGATCGGCCAGATCTTTTGCGATGGTGTACAACTGGAAGGGCGGACGACACAGGAGCCGACTGATACTAGGTCAAAGGCTGCTACAAGAGAACGCCGCGGGCACTCGCACGGAAGTGTGCTGCCCCGCGGATGGGAAGGGCCTCGACATGGAGGGGGGCCTCTTGGAGCCAGGCGGAGTCATCGACAAAGAAAACGAGTGCTACGAGATGGATCTCGTGGCCCAAAGCCAAACCACCGCCAGAAACAATGTTGATGGAGATCGGAAAAATTGCAACCTCACTGGAAGTAACTAAGACACCTGCCCCATGGTGGGCGCCAACTATCATGGGAGAAAGTTTGACATTATAATAGGAGGTACATAAGAGGAGGCAAGATCCTAGCTATGGTGAAGTTGTGCACGCAAGATGTACTAGTTTAGGCCCTTCTTAGAGGAAGTAAGAGCCCTACGTCTCGGTGCCCGGAGGCTTGGTCGACTAGATTATGCATGAGAGTTATAGGGGGTGCGAACCCTTACGCCTGAGGAGCGGGGTGGCTTATATAGAGTGCGCCAGACCTCTGCAGCCCTTAGTTACACAGGGTTAAATGTACATTAGGACCGGGCTTTACTGGTAACGCTAGATATAAAGAGACATAAATGGCATTTAACACTACGGAATGACACTACAAAAAAAGACACATCCATGATGATACGTGTTTGTCACAGTAGGTCACGTTTTCTGTCATGCATGTACATCCATGACGATTTTATGACAGAATCAAGATAGTCATACATGTGCTGTGGTAGAAGTGCTCCATGACATTACCACAATTATCATCACGAAAGTGTCCACTTCCATGACGATAAATCGCGCGTCATGGAAGTGCTTTCGTCAAGGGTGACCAACATGTGACATCCACCGTAACGGGTCACCGTTAAGCTATCGGGTCCGATTTTGGATCTAATAACCCGCTAACAGCCCGGACCAATGAGGATTTTCCACGTGTAAAATTCTCATTCGCCGGAGGAAACATGTGTTGGCTCACCCTTGGGATAGATGTCATCCATTCACTGGACAGGAGGCGCCTATGATACGTCGACATGTGGCATGGCCCAACAAAAGCCTACTCCGGTGAAAAGGCCGGCTCGTTTGACTTGGTCAAAAGGTAACGGGCCGGCCCACGGAAAGCCTGTTAACGACATGTTCGTATATAGCCTATTTACGGC
Source organism: Triticum aestivum (assembly GCF_018294505.1). Classification (NCBI taxonomy): domain Eukaryota; kingdom Viridiplantae; phylum Streptophyta; class Magnoliopsida; order Poales; family Poaceae; genus Triticum; species Triticum aestivum. The sequence continues at coordinate 489,929,079 of NC_057794.1, forward strand.
CCGCTAACTCATGGCCCGTTACGGCCTATCGGAATTAAGCCCAGTAGCTTCATCTGGGCCATCCAATATGATTCCAGCCCATTGTAACTTCTGGCCCATGTATGGCCCATGATGTCTTTCGGCCCATACAAGCCATTTGTAACTCTTGGCCCATTAACGCCCCGTGGTGAATCTGGCCCGCAATGAACAGTGTACCCATTTATACCCATTAACGACCCATTATTCCATTGGGCCATTTCCAACCCGTGATATCTTTCTGCCTTCTCAAGGCCCATTTATTCTTGGGCTCATTTCCAGCTTTCGGTTATTTACGGCCAGTTATTGGCCTTTTCTGCTTGTAGGCCAAATTCAGCCCGCGGTTACAATCGGCCCGTCTACGGCCTGTTAATCCGTTGGGCCGTTTTGATAGTGTTATCAAATACGGCCGATTAACGACGGGCCATTATTGTCGGCTGATGATAGGACAATTCCAAATATAGCTCGTTTACGGCCCATAATGCGGTCTGTTATTGGCCCATGTTTGGCCTATCGATCATACGGCACGTAGAAGGCCCATTGATGCTACGGCCCGTAGAAGGCCCATTGTTTCTACGACCCTTAGAAGGCCCATTGTTTCTATGGCTCGTAGGAGGCCCATGGTAACTACAGTAAATATGTAGCCCGTGGTTATTGTGGCCTAGTTTTAAAAAATAGGTTATTGCAGCCACTAGCAAACCACGGAAAAAGAACTGCACTAACTACAAGCAAACAAATAAACAAGACAACAAGGAAATAAATAAGCAAGCAACTTACGCTAGGCTATCACGGCTATTACACACGTTACATCCACTGGGCATCAAAGTTCGCCACTAGTGCAAATATAGGGAACAAAGCAGCATATAATATACAGTAGTTGTCAAAGTTGGCGACCAGTGTAAATAAACACCGTAGCAAAACAAGTCCAGAAATGAAACCACTTCAGAAGAGCTCAAGAAATAATATCCTGGGTACCCACAATGCTGGCAAGATGCTTAGCAAGCTTATTAACTTTCTCTTGTTTGGGACTTAAATCCTCTATCACTTGCTGTTGCACCAGAAAGTATGCATCTGAATTCTGCAGGGACTTCCTCAGTCCTTCGGCTTCCTGTTGCATAACATCTGATCGATGTCTTTCAACCTGAAGTTGAGACTCAAGAAGCCGAACTGATTTAGGCAGCGAGTTTGAACTGATTCAAGTAACTCGAACACTACATCAAGACAGGACTTTGGGGTTGTGTCAGTGTCTTCAATATAGTTTTTATCAGCTTTCTTCGGGACCAACAGGGATGTCTCACTATCTTGAACCTTATCTGCATTACTTCCTTTACCATTGCATTACGGGGTACTCTTCTCCAATATTTTATCCGCGTTCCTAAAGAGAAACAAACAAACACATCACAGGTTTACAATGTAGTATATGAAAGTTATTTTGGTAAACTAGTTCAGTAGTAAGGTGGACATGATAACAGCATGAAGCAAACATATATCTATGTAGTATGGTCACTATATGGTCTATATCATTCTAGTTTATGTTGCCAAATCAAGATAGATATAGTTTGAATCATGTCCATCTAAGACAAAGTAGCATAGATAGAATACAAGTGTGGGAAACTACACAGCAATAACAACACTTGTAATGTGCATGGCATGAGAACATAACTGTTTATTCAATTGAAACTGAAATCAACATATAGCAAGTTACAACAGCAAACACGTTAAACAAACAAGTTTAAAACATACCTGTTGCGCCATTTGAGTTTCAATTGCATCCTTCAAATTTGAAATTAGTTGGTATGAGTAAATACAGTGATGCGAGAGCAAAGTAGTATGAACCATAGCTACAGAACCTGACCTAAGAACAATTCTTCTTCTGCTTTAAGCGCTGACTTGGGGTTCGTTGTGGTGGTCCTCGTGCTTTGGGCACTGCAGTTGCCTTACTAACTGCTCGTGTTCGGGTGCTCTATGGTGGAGACGGTGCTGTGTCACCTGGAACTGGGTTACAATCTGCTGGGGTTGGGGTTAGAAGGGGTGTAGCTGCTTCTCTGTCCAATTGGGTAGGGGTACAATCTGCGTGAGTCTAGGTTATGTGTGGTGGGGATGGTTCTTGGGCAAGTACAACCGTGGTTCTATCTGCATCGACAGGTAGCACGATCTTTTCTGAAGACCGTGGTTTTACTCCCACAGATACTGCCATCACCCCCTCCAATTTAAATGGCTGATAAATAAGAAAAGTAAATGAATGTGCAGACATTGTAAGATAGACAGGTGCAATGGATAGTAGGGAATAAAATAGGGCATGAAATAATGCACATTTATGTTGTCTAACCAAACAGAATAGTAGGACATAATTTCACATATGTGATGGCTAATTAAACAGGATAGCATGACACAGTTTCACATGTATGATGGCTAACTAAACATGATAGAATGACATACTTCAAAATATGATGACTATGTAAACATGATGACATGATATAACTATACGATGTGTCTATTAAAGTGGTTGGCATGCCATAAATCACAAACATGCCGTCGATGGAAACATGATGGAATGATATAATTCACGGATAGAATGACATAATTCAAAATATGATGACTATGTAAATAGGATGAGATGATATAACTATATTATGTCTTTATAAAATGGGTTGGCATGCCATAATTCGGATACATCCTGTCTATGTAAACATCTTGGCATGATATAATTCAAATATATGATTTATATACTAAGCAAGTGAGTAGAGGGCAATCACATATATGATGTGTCAACTAAGGGATGGCATTCAATATTTTGTATATGATGTAAAAACTAAGCATTGCAATAAAACATATGCATGATATGAGTAATATAACCCTGCCAAGTTTGAGCATACACCTCAAGGGGATAATAGGACTGGTGATCTGCCTCTGAATCCTCCTCTGAAGAGCTATGTGTAACTAGCAAGATATCTGCTTTAGTAAGTAGCATTGTCTACTCTGAAGACCTTGTTTTCACTCCAGATTTCTCCATCACCAATTCAAATGGATGATGCACATGAAGAGCAGTTGAATATACAAACATTGTCGAGAAATGCAAGGAAAAATACAGAAAAAATGACGGCATGATATAACTCACATATATGACGCTTGGCTAAACAACATGGCTTTGCATAATTCACATATATAATGGCTTGCAACAAGATAGCATTGCATAATTCACATATATAATGTCTTGCAACAAGATGGCATCGCATAATTCACATATATGGTAATTAGACACTAAACAAGTGGCATTAACACAAAGCATGTGTAAACTAAGCAAATGACATAGCAATGCAAGATACCATACGCATGATATGAGCAACATAATTGTGCCAAATTAGAGCATGCACCTTGGGGGGGGATAGGATTGGTCATCTATCTCTAAATTCTCCTCTGAGGAGCTATCCATAACCAGCAAGACATGCGCTTCGTCAGATAGCATTGTCTGCTCTGATGACCTTGTTTCCACTTCAGATTTTTCCATGATCGTGTCGAATAGCTCATGCACAGGAAGAGTAATTGAATGTACTAAAATTGTTGACAAATTTAACACGTAATAAAAAATGATGGCATGATATAATTCACATATAAGATGACTGGCTAACCAAGGTGGCATTGCAAAATTCACATATATGATGCCTAGCTAAACAAGATGGCATTGCATGATTCACATATACGATAAAGAAACTAAACAGATGGCATTGACACAAAGCATGTCCAAACTAAGGAGATGACATATTTGATGTATACAGTAAGCAATGCAAGGCACCATATGCATGATATTACCAATGTGAGCATGCCAAGTTAGAGCGAAGACCTCAGGGGTTAAATAGGAGTGGCCTTCTCCTTCTGAATCCCCCTCAGAACAGTTATCTTCCTCTTGATTACAATCTGAAATGGGTGGAGGGGGGCTGCCTTTGCGCCAACCATGGAGTGATGTCTGCATGAAATTTTATTGCCATGCAAGGCTCGTCTCTTTTGCTCTACATGTTCAGTTCCGTTGTGTACAATAACTGACACGCATAGGAATAAAACATAGTGAGATTATGTAAGGAGTGCATGCACAAATCCAGAGTGATAGTCAAAAACTATGGATAGACTCAAAACCAATGATAGCAGGCAGATAATAGCTTTAGTTAAAAAATACAGATAAAGGCCCCATTAACATTTGTTTGCACCCAACATGAAACTCATAGTAGACACCCGAGATTAACTAGACAGTAGATAGATAGTACTGATTGCTGCCCTAATATGTACCCCACAGCCATTTAAAAACTCAAGTTTTAGCATTTGTTTGGACCTGACTCAGGGTCTAATAGGTGAACACGACGATAATGTAGCATGTCATCATATTAAGCGATGCATAACGTACGCAGACACGGAAGAGTGCGACCTCTCTTGCAGACCCATGTAGTCCTCAAGGTCATCTGCTCGGTTGATGATGGTAATGCAGTTGTCGTGGCTGCTGGCGGTGGGGAAGAAGATCTGAGGCGGTGAAAGACAGTCTGGAGAGCAGATCCCTACTGTGGTGAGCCCTTCCGTTGTTGGAGCAGCTGAGCTGCGGTGGAACACAGCGCAGCAGGAGCAGGACAAACCACACAAGGTTTTCTTTGACACATATCTGTAACAGAAGTAATTGTGTAAGGGCTTTTTTGAATTTGAGGATTCTACCAATGCAGGTATCGGGGGTTGGGTGCGACATATGCCAATGGATGGCTTATCATGGTGGGGGCGAGTAGAACGTCGCCGGTGCCTGGAAAGGGGATGAGGCTTAGACACGAACGCCGGTGTACTTTACCCAGGTTCGTGGCTCTCCTAGGAGATAACACCCATAGTCCTACTCTGCGGGGTCTCCACATGATCACTAAGGCAAAGTGAATACAAAGGCGCTCCTCGAGCTGTATCTGTGGGTAGGAGAAGGCAGGGCTAGCTCTCTCCTTCCTCTAAGGTCTGGTCTAGTTCTAATGAATCAGAACCCTTTGCATGGGTGCCCTGGGGGTTTATATAGGCCTACCCCCCAGAAGTACAATGGTAAAATGTCTGGGCGCAGGGCCCAGCTTTCCGTCTCTTCGCCTGCGGGCCCTCCTGCCGACTGTCGGGGCCCGCCGATTGGTGGGCCCAGCCGACTGGTCTAGTACGGAGCCGACAGGCCATACCCGCCGCCTGCTGGTCCAACCGGCTGCTGATTACTGTAGCCGTGCTTCAAATGACGCAGGCTTGGTCATAAGGTCGTGGCTACAGCCCTGCCATCTGGCGTGTGTTTTCTGTAGCCACTCCCTTGTCTTGTCTAGTAAATGGTGTGGGGAACCCGAGGGAGGGTTAGGCCGACTCCTGGGGGCCGGCTTCCCACGGGTCCGACTGGTGACGCCCCTGTCGTCTTCCGGACTCTTGCTGACTGATAAGGCCCACCATCTGTGGACCGTACCGTGAGGCCGTCATGGCTACAGGACTCCGCCCACGATTGCTGATGTCAGGGATGGCATGGCAACAGTGCCACGCCGGACGGAGATCTCCGTTGGTACGACGCACTATGGCCAAGCCATCTCCTGGGAAAGGGGAGGGAGTGGGCTTTACTGTTGCCACTCCCTGTCCCATCCCCCCTGATGAGGGCATGGGCCTTGCTGGTGTCATGGGCCGACTCCCCGTGGATGGCTTCTTCGGAAGCCGCCAGTCGGAGTCGGCCGGTCTTAATCCCATCTCTAGGAGTCGGACGCATATGGGCAGCCGGCTGTTCCTCCAGCCGCCCTCCTGAAGTCGGCTCTCCGTCTGTCGTCTCGAGGGCGCAGTCAGCCCCGATGTCTTGAAAGGTTATGGGCCTCGGGTTAGCCTACCCATGGCCCATTACTTCGACAGTAGTCCCCGAAGCTGATGAGGCGCCGCGGACAACCAATCGAGGAGCCTCAGCAGTTTCATTCTCCGAGTACTTGAGGTGGAGACCCCGCTTGACTCTACCGGGCCGACTGGTAGGAGTCGGATTCGCCTGATTTTGACTCGTCCAAAAAAACTTTCGAATGCCCTGGCGGGAAGTCAGTGGCGTACCAGCTAAGCTTCCTGGCCGACACCCGCTTCGGGCCCACCATGTGGCAACCAGTGGCCGGGCCAGCCTGCTTTCCCATCCGCGAGATGGGACATGCCTGCAGGCAGGTCCCGCCACTACCATGCCTCGGCATGCGAGCGGATCCGCTGCGACCATGGGGGACGGTTGAGGTTCCCACGAAGTTACTGCGCGCAGTAACTTTGCGCGATAAACGTGGGGGGGCGTGGGGTAGTGGACGCAGTAGATCCCACAACCGCACACTCGGCTTCGCAGCCCATGGGGCTATAAGTAGGGGGAGGAGGGGAGGCGGCGGAGCACGCGCGTCCCTCCTCCCCATTGCTTCCTCTCCTTCTTCTCTCTCTCTCTCTCTGCACCTCAAGCCTCGTCGAACGTTGTGGCGGTCCGCTCACGATGAGCTCTTCCTCCGCCGTCACGCCCCCGACGGTGCACTCCGGTACCTGGGATGGTTCGGAGGTCCACGACGATCACATCGATTTCCTCCGCAAGATGCGTCGATTGCCCGGCGAGGACCTCATGAGGGTCCGCCTCTCGCGGAGGGGAGAAATTTTGCCCGCGCCGCAGGAGGGCGAGTGGGCCGTCTTCCGGTCGCATTGCCTATGCGGCCTGGGCCTGCCGGCAAGCAACTTCTTTCGCTCCTTCCTCGAGTTCTACAGACTCCAGCCGCATCACCTCACCCCCAACACGTTGGTGCTACTGTCAGCCTTCGTCACCTTGTGCGAAGGCTTCATCGGCGTTCTACCCACCATCGAGCTCTGGGGGGAGTTCTTCTACTGCAAGCTCGGCAACCAAGCCACGGGCATGCCCGCTCAGTGCGACGCGTTCATCGCCGTGCGGAGGTCGGGGGCTGACAACCCATTTCCCTCCATCAGGCTGATCAAGTCGGTGAAGATGTGGCAGCGGTCGTACTTCTACGTGAAGAACGCCCCCACGGAGGGTGATTGGGTCAATCTGACGGCCTATGTAGCTGGCCCGCCGGGAGGGAGGCAGCCCAACTGGTCGCATTGGGCCAGGACGTTGACGCCTGCAGGAGCCGGCGCCGTTGCGCGGCTTCGAGAGCTGACGTGGTCGAAGGGCCTGACCGGGCCAGATTTGCTGGCCGCCTTGGTGGCGCGCTAAGTGCTCCCTCTCCAAAGTTTCCCCCACATGATCTGTCAGATGAGCGGGCACCGGGACCCGAGTCGGATGTGCACCAAGGAGATGCCTCATGAGGAGGTAGCCTACATGGTGAATTATCTTGCGAGCTGCAACCTCAACGAAGAGTGGCAGTTCGACAAGGAGTCGTATTCACGTGCTGCCCCTCCGCCTCTGGTGAGTCGTTTTCCTTCTCTTTTTTCTTTGACTTTCCTGACTCCTTTGCTGCCGAGTCTGTCTTGTCTAATCTGACCAGTCGGCTTTGGTCAGAACCCCCTCCTCCAGCCAGTAGCCGGCACCATGGGGCCGGACCGTGAGTTCCTCCCCGACCGAGCGGAGACCGATGTGGACGACCCCGACTTGGGGGCAGCGGCCCTGGAGGACGACACAGAGGGAGGAGGCGGCGTAGCAGGTGGCCCGAGACATAGGGCCAGTCTCGAGGACTAGCCTGATGATGACGATGAGGTCGCCCCACGCCACCAGCCAGGAGCCAGCCAGCCGGGTGCGGGCTCGTCAGCCCCGCCGGACGCTCAAGGCGGCGGCAAAAAGTGTAGGGCTGGGACGAGCCTGTTCGGCAGCCGGCCGAAGAAGCCCAAGGGCTCAGCCGCGGCGACCAAGCGGGACAAAGCGGCCGCAAAGGCCAACCGCTTCCGCAAGGTGGTGAAGACGCCGCAGCTGATTTCGGCGTAAGTACTACCTCCCTTTGTACCTTCACATTTCTTTATTTAGTCTGTCTAAAATCCCTTTGCTTTATTTTCCCGACTTTTAGGGCCCCGCTCTTCTTGAGAGGTCGGCCGCCGACTCCGTCGTGAAGTCGGCGGAGACCTCCTCTACCACCCGGTGGATTGATCCCGCCGCTGACCTCCGGGAGGCGATGGAGCGGAATGCGCGGGAGGCGCGTGAGGAGCGGGAAGCCGCCCGCCTGAAGAAGGCGGAAGCCGACAAGGCAGAGGCCGCCGCCCTAAAGAAGCTGGCGGAAGCCAAGGCCGTCGATGCGGAGAAGAAGCACGCTGAGGAAGCCGCACACCATCAGTCGGTGGTGTTTGTCATCCCCCTGAACTCTGCGCCGCCGCCACCGGAGTACACGGCGCAGACTGGGGAAGTCGGCGATGAGAACCCGGTCATGGAGAGGGACGCCGACGTCACCGCCACGCCGGAAGTCATTATGCCGCCACCGCCGCCTTCCGGAAGCGCGCCAGGCGGGCAACTGGCGGACCCGCCAGTGCCGCCAACCGAAGTCGTGGCGGCGACGGGCCTGCCCTCGAGGTCAGCACACCGACGCGCCGCCATCTCGCGAAGGCGGCCTTAGCGCCACGCCCTCTAGAGACTGGCGCTGCGAGCTCCACGATCCCAGACACCAAGGTGTCGAGCGTCGCACCCACCGGGTGGGTGCGGGGAGGCGGGATGGGCACGTTGAACTGGGCGCTCTTGGACGTCCAAGCCAAGCTCCGGGCTGAGGGTGACGCCATCAAGGAATGCACCAAGGCGTATCTGGCATCGCGAACAACCATCTGGGTATGCATCCTTCCTTTTTGTTTTCCTTGTTTTTCTTTGTAGGGGCGCGCCAGCGCACCCACTGGGTGTAGTCCCCGAGTTTCGGGCCGACTGCTGAGCAGGCGGCTCGGAACTCTAATCGGTGAGTTGCAAGTACCAACACTTTGTCTGAAATTTTGATGCAGGATTACCACAATCTTCGCGTGACCTCCTTCAACGCCAATGTTGAGGAGCTGGCCAAGCGGACTGCTGACTTGTCGGACAGCCGGGGTGAGTCCACTTCTTTCTTTGCGGGGGGGGGGGGGGGGGGGGCGTTGGCGCACCCGCGGGCAGTAGTCCCCGAGATTCGGGCCGGCTGCTGAGCAGTCGGGCCGGATCTCCCCGGCGACATTTCTTCTTTGTTGATGACTGACACCCCTCCCTTTCCTTCTTCAGAGGCCAACACCGCCCTTCAGCAGCAGAAGGGCGAAGTTAACACCGCGCTGCGTGTCAAGGAGGAGGAGTGCAGCCGGCTGACGGAGGAGCGCGACCGGCTGGCTACGCAGCTGGCGGAGCAGAAGGAGCTGCTCCAGAGGGCCCAGAAGGAGGCGGAGGACAAGGAGGCGAGCGCTCCTCCTTACTGAATTTGCGTCCGAGCGCTCCTCCTGGAACGACAAGGAGGCGACGCTGGTCTCTGGCTTCCACACGATTGAAGATCTCGTCGATGGTGAGCTTCCCCTCGTTTCCTTTTCTAAGATACTGGCTGCTAGTTGAGTCGGCCTTTAATTTTTAACCTTGTTTCTTCGTTCTTCTTCCTTAGCAGACTTCTTCCCCGACCATTCGGACGCCGCCAATCAAGCGATCGAGGCTGATCGTGAAGCACGGAGGGCGGACGGCGCATAGATCGCCGCCAATGCCCCCCGAACTCTTGGCGAGCAGATCCTTAGCATCGAGGCCCGCCTTCGGCCGGCCCACCGGATGCTGCGCCGGCTTCAACGTGTCGGCGCCCAGGCGATTGCCGCCCTATGGCCGGATATGCAGGCACCGCGCACCCCCAGTCGGACTGTCGACTGGCTAGAGGTCGCAGCTGGCCGTCTTGAGGCTTGGAAGGGTTCTTCGGCCCGGGCTAGAGCACGCCGGGCTTTAGAATTCGCCAAGGCGTGGTATCTTGGGCTGAGTTTAGCCCAGTTAGCCACATTCCGGCTGGAAGCTCAGGCGGAGCTGGCAACGGTGGAAGACGATCTCGTCAAGCGCGCCGCGTTGATTGCCGAGTACACTGACACCAGCGTCTTCGTCCCAGAGCGGGCTGAGAACGGCAGGGAGGCGCCGCCGGAGTGGTTCGGGCTGAATCCGGACGACGGCGAGGACTCGGCGTAGGTGATCGACTCCACTGGCGAAGAAGAAGGCGAGTAGGAGGATGGAGACGAGGAGGAGGCGCCAGAGGTCGGGGCAGACGGCCAACCCCAGCTTAACACGCCTCTAGCAACGAGCCGCGACCAACCGAGCCAGCTGTTGCCAGAGGTGATCAAGCGGAGACCAACCAGCCGGCCGCCCCGGCAACTAGCACCGCCGACCCCTCTGGTCCTCTGAGTCCATCCGCGGCTTCCTAGGCTGCCACTTTATCTTTTGTTTTACCTGCTTAGCAGTCTCAATGAACTTGTTATTTTGCACAATTCCACCCACTGGGTGTATCTTGAACCTCTGTTTGATGATTCAGCCAAGGGACTTTCTATGTAAATATTTATCCGCATTCTATCTCTTCTTGCTTATTGCTCTTTGACTTTTTCCTTTGCCGCCTTCCCTTGGTTGCCATCTTGCCAGTCGGACAGCCGCTCTGCGGACTGCCGCTAGATCAAGTACTTGGCTTCTTTGGGAAGGCAAGTACTTAGCCTTTTAGGGTTTTTAGCAAGTTAATTTAGAAAACGACAAGCCGGCTGCTAAAGAGTCGGTTGTAAAAGGCTGAAAGCCGGCTTTAAACTATGAGCAAGCTTTGAGTCCTTAGCCATTTTTCATATGGACATCCATTCTACCTTACTCCTGCTCGCCAGACAGTCGCTCTGCGATCTACGACTTCTAACAGGAGACGGCTTAAGTGCCACACATTACTTGTCCAGCTGCAGGAAGTCGTTTCATAGCTCAAGACGGCAAGTCCCCGGGCCGACTAGTCGAACCCGGTGCCAATTGGCATAACAAAGAATAACATACTCATAGGCATAACTCTTTATCATATAGATAAAAGAAGGCAGTCCCCGAGCTCTTCTCGAGGGGCCCGAGGTCTTCGTACTTTAATACAAAAGGTAGCATGATACATACTGCATTAACTTTAAAATCTTCGGAGGAGGTTTGCATTACATGGCCGCTCCGTCTCTTTGCCGGAGTCGTCCCTTTTGCGTGCTCGGGGCTTCTGAGAATCGATCAGGTAGTAGGAGTCATTGCCCAACACTTTGCTGATGATGAAAGGGCCTTCCCAGGGTGCTGAGAGCTTGTGCTGGCCAGCTGTTCGCTGAATCAGCCGGAGCACAAGGTCTCCTTCTTGGAAAGATCACGGCTTGACCTTCCGATTGTAGTATCAGCGTAGGTTCTGCTGGTAGATGGTGGACCGGCTGAGTGCCAACAGCTGGCCCTCTTCTTGTAGATCGACGCCGTCTTGACGTGCTTCCTCCGCTTCCTCCTTGGTGTACGTGGTGATTCGGGGGAGTCGAATTCTGTCTGTTGGGACGACGGCTTTGGCACCATAGACGAGGAAGAAGGGCGTGAAACCGGTTGACTTGTTTGGAGTCGTGCGCAGGCTCCAGAGGACGGCTGGCAACTCGTCAAGCCAGCAGCCAGCCGAGTGCTCCAGAGGCTCGACTAGCCGAGGCTTGATGCCGGACAGGATTAGGCCGTTTGCTCGCTCTACCTGGCTGTTGGACTATGGATGGGCAACAGACGCCAAGTCCAGTCAGATGCCCTACGTCGCATAGAAACGGGCCAAGGCACCTTTGGCAAAGTTTGTGCCGTTGTCAGTGATGATGTTGTGCGGTATGCCGTACCGAGTTGTGATGTCGGAGATGAAGGTCACAACGGTCGGACCATTCAAACTCTTGATTGGTTTTTCTTCTATCCACTTGGTGAACTTGTCCATTGCGACAAGTAAGTGAGTCAAACCGCCTCGTGCCGTCTTGAATGGTCCGACCATGTCCAGGCCCCAAACAGCAAAGGGCCAGGCAATGGGAATAGTCTTGAGTGTAAAAGCCGGCTGATGAGGCTTAGAGCGGAACTTCTGGCACCCCTTGCATTTTTGGACCAAAGACTTGGCGTCTTTGAGGGAGTCCTGGATTAGGGGGTGTCCGGATGGCCGTACTATACCTTCCGCCGGAATCCTGGACTATGAAGATACAAGATTGAAGACTTCGTCCCGTGTCCGGGAGGGACTTTCCTTGGCGTGGAAGGCAAGCTTGGTGATACGGATATGTAGATCTCCTACCATTATAACCGACTTTGTGTAACCCTAACCCTCTCCGGTGTCTATATAAACCGGAGGGTTTTAGTCCATAGGACAAGATACAGAACAACAATCATACCATAGGCTAGCTTCTAGGGTTTAGCCTCTCCGATCTCGTGGTAGATCTACTCTTGTTCTACCCTGTCGGATTTCGGGTTTCGGCAGACCCTTGAGGTTCGAACACCGGGGTGCGTGCGGAGATTTCGCCTTCTACCTACCTGCACCCCACCGCCACGCTAAGATCTAAGCTATGGAAAGAACAACACAAGAGACACAGGGTTTATACTAGTTCGGGCCACCATTGTGGTGTAATACCCTACTCTAGTTTTTGGTGTGGTGGATTGCCTCTTGGGCTGATGATGATGAGCAATACAAGGAAGAACAGCCTCGCGAGGGTCTGTTCTTGGCTGGGGCATTGAAATGCTAGGAGGAGTTCAGTCACCCTTCTCTCTCACTCTGATCTGATCTCAGCTTGTTTCTAGATTGGCCGATCCTCTCTTGTTTCTCTCTGGGCTTCCAGATTCTCTATCCTCGATCCCCTCTATCCTCGATCCCCTCTATCCTGGGGGTGGCTAGTCCTATTTATAGGCAAAGGCCCTGGGCCTCTTCCAAAATATTGAGCGGGAAGGGCGCCAACAATTGGCCATTTTGAAGGGGAACATCTGGTACACTTATCCTGACTAAAGTTGGTCCTCGCCTGCCAAAGGCTCTGGTGGTGACGCTGACTTGGGCTCCACAATGACTTCCTCCCTGCTATTGGGCTGGTCTTGGTCTCGTTGCACCGAAACGGGTGCCTTTGCTTGATGCTCTTGCCTGCGCTTGCTCCCTTTGCACCAAAGAGGAAAGGAGGACACTACGTGGGCTGGCGCCCGCCTGGCGCCCTTGGTCGTCATGGCTTGTGTCACGGGCACCTCGTGAGGTACCCCGCCTTGATCTCTCCACCTCCTCACGAGCCAACCTGACAAGGCCGTGCCTGAGGAAGCTCCGTGTCGTCCGCCCCGCGAGGCTTGGCCCCTCGCGAGGGTCTTGGGTCTGTGTTGATGAAGATGGGTCATGCTGGGCCCCCCTTTGAGCCACGCCGCAGGCCGCAAGCAGGCAAGTCTGGGGACCCCCGTTCCCAGAACGCCGACAGTAGCCCCCGGGCCCAAGGTGCGGCCGGACTTGGCCGTGCAGGGAGGCGAGGGGGCAAGAGCGAAGCGCCGCGGGCCCTAACAGCCTGCGGCCTTGTGCGCCGCGTGGCGGTTGATTGGACGTGAGCGCCTCAGCAACCGCGCGTGTTTATAAAGGAGCGGCATCTGCCTAGGCTTTGCTTTTTTTTGCTTTCTCCGGTTGCTGCTCAGATCCCCTCTCCTGCGCCTCTCCTTCCTTCCTCCAAAATTTCCAGATCTACTTCGACCGCGTGACCTAGAAAGCCATGGCGCCTCGTCAGTCCCCGGCCGGAGCTTGGTACTCGTCTCCCTGGATTCGTCGAATGTGTCGGAGGCGAGCCTCGCCCGGTTGCGCCGGATGGCGGCGGCGCAGGGCATCGACGGGGCGAAGGTGTTCAAGGCCGGCTCCGCCACCCCTGAGGGCCAAGGGAGCACCTTCTATCTGCTCTTTGTAAGCGCCATTGCTGCTGGCCTGGTGCCTCCCTTCCCCGAGTTCTTCTTCTCTGTCCTCTGTCATTATAAGCTACTGGCTCTGCATCTCCACCCCAACTCCGTCCTTCTCCTGGCAATCTTCGCCTATTACTGCGAGGCTCATGTAGGGGTGCAGCCCTCAGTGGCCTTGCTGCGCCACTACTTCTACCTCCGGACCTCTCGCGGTCCTGATTCCGCGTGCGCGAGCTTCGTCGTGCACGGTGGCGCCATTACCATTTCAAACCCCGGAAAAAGGATTGAGGGCTTCAGGAGCAAGTGGGTCTTGGCAGATGCTGGGCGCATCCACCCTCGGCTGATCTTGCCCACGGAGCAACCCACAATCTCCAGCGATTGGGGTCGAGCGGAGCTCGCGGACCCCCGCGCGAAGCTGGTGTTGGAGAAGATGGACGCAGATCTAAGGCCGGCCAACATGGCAGCGGCGAAGCTGACCGGCGCGTCCCTGCTGAGGGAATTCCTGGAGCACCAGCTGGCTCCGCTTCAGCAGTACTCACTTCCGATGTGGAGGCCCCATCCGAGCCCCGCGGTCTTGGCCGACGAAGATCTAGCTGCGGTCCTCCAATCTCTGGTCGGGGGCGATGTGGCGAGGTTGGAGGGCGCTCCTACGCCCTTGTTCCTCCGCGACGACTGGGAGCAGGTAGTGGAGTCCATGCCCGTCTTCAATGGGGACGGGCCCGTGCCCACGGAGGCTCCCGAGGAACCGGTGGACATGTCCTCCGACGACTCCAGCGAAGAGGAGGAAGGAGAGGAGCAGGAAGAAGGGCCTGACTCTGAGGCGACTGACAGAGAGTCGAGGGCTCCCCTCCCCTGGCGCAGGTCCCGCATTCTCCGCCTCTCTCCGAGCAATGACGACGAGGATGATGACGAGGAGGGCGGCGGGGGCTTGCCCCCAATCCCGAAGAAGGACAGGACCGGGCTGATCTCCCGCGGGTCTGCCCCGGCCCCGAGGTGGACCGCAGACGCGCCTTCCGCTCCCGAGCTTCCCGAGGTGGACCCTTCTAGCTGGCTTTCAGGCTTCAAATTTGGTCGGAGGCTGCCTGAGCTCACTGGCGACGACCCGTAAGCGCTTGATTCTTGTCATTATTTCTTGTTCTGCTGCTGAGGCTTGATGTCCGCATCTCTTGGATAGGCTGGAGCCCGCAGCAAAGAAGCCGAAGGGAGCTCTTGAGGTTCCATCCAGGGTAGCGCCTCTGCCTGCGAAGGAAGGTGACCACGACGCACGGGCCTCTCCTACCCGGTTGTCCTCGCGAGGCCTGGCTGAGCCGGCTGGGGCGAGCTCAGCCCCCATGGCCCAAGCGACTCCCGAGGTGCCTTTGCCTGCTGCCGCCACCACAGCCATTAGGGCGCAGCAGGCTCCGCCTCAGGATGCCGTGGTCGCACTGCCGCCTTCTCCTCCTACTCCACCGACTTCTATCTCTCTGACTCCTCCTGCCGTTCTGGATCGTGCTGCTGCTGAGCTGGACCGGCTGCAGCAGGATCTTCTTGGCGCCGACCCTAGCTTGGTGGCTGGGCGCTTGGAGCTGGCTTCAGGATGGATTCGCTCCGACGCTTTGATTCGGGCAGCGCTGGTCCAGGCCTCGATGTCTTGCGATGAGGATAGGCAGGTCGTCCTTGAGGCGAAGGCTGCTCGTGATGCAGCCCTGGGGGAGGTGGTCGACGTCCGTGGTTGCTGCAAGGTGCTGGAGGACGAGCTGCAAGGCCTGGGGACCAGCTCGCGAAAGAGGCCCGCCTTCGCCAAGAGCAGGAAGAAGGCGTGAAGGCTCGCAAGGCGGCCGACAAGGACCCGGAGGCCAAGCTCAGGAAGCGCCGTGACCGCCTAGGCGCGCTGAAGCAGGAGTTGGGGTGCGAGGAAGGTCGAGCAGGACGACAAGGCCCAGGTTCTTGCCGAGGACCGCATGGCCTTCACGGAGATGAAGGCGAAGTCCCGCTCCTTGCTAAGGACGCTTTACGACAGCGGCATGGAGAGCCCGCTGGCTGGCGCCGAGGACGGCCCCGCCAAGCTGCTTCCCTTCCTGGTTCGCGCTCTTGAAGATGTCGCCCTTGGCCTTGGCCCCACGGACGAGGCTGAGGCACGTGTCCTGTCTTCTGCAGCGCTGACGCGGGTCCTCACCCACATCCACCTTCGCAATCCCAGCGTTGACCTCGACAACCTGTTGGAGCCAGCAAGCGGCGAGCGTGCCGCTGCCGCTGCCGAGGCCATGAAGGGTCGTGCGGAGGCTCTGTTGGGGAAGTTCCGGGCCTTCAGCACCAAGCCGAAGCGAGGCGCTGCTGACCCTGCTGCTCCATGAGGCGAACCCATTCCGCCCTGCTCTGCTGCCGACAAGTGACTCCGTTGTGGCTCCTATCCTGCCTTTAATTCCTGCACATGTATCATGCCTCGGGGAGGCGTTTAAACTTGCGTTTGGCATTGAGAACAGTGTGGACTGTAATATTTGCTTTTGAATTCCTTGAAATTTGCGCTTTTCCTTCCTACTTGCTTATGTTCTACGCCGGCAAAGCCCGGCCCCGCGCATACCTCAGCCGCCGTTAGCCCTGACCGGAAACCAGGACGGGGCCAAGGAGTGAGGGGCTACGTGACAAGTTAGGCTCCTGAGTCGCGATGCTCAGGAGTCCCCCTTGGCGCACGAACAGCAAGTAGGAAGGTGAGATGTGGGTGGATCTACCGTTCTACGTCTGCAGAGCCCGGCCCCGCGCATACCTCAGCCGCCGTTAGCCCCGACCGGATACTAGGACGGGACCAAGGAGTGAGGGGCTCCTTGACCAGTTAGGCTCCTGAGTCGCGATGCTCAGGAGTCCCCCTTGACGCTCAAACGGCCTTCGTACCTTGGCTCCACTCGGGGAGAGATGCGCGACGAACCAGGCCCGGGGGGGGGGGCTGGCTGGGTGGCGTGAGTCTGGGCGTGACCCAGGCGCAGCCCCCGTGCCTAGCCCCCTCGCGCGGCACTCCCGAGGGGAGGCGTTATGATGAGGCTAGACAATGAGCTCTGGGCTCCCAGAGGTTAATGCGGCCCGGGGGCCACCCTCAGTTGTTTATCACCAGCGCGGAGCATAGCGCTTCCGTATGTGTAAGGGCATAGCCGCTCCTCGGCGGTGTCGTCAGCCAGCGCGGAGCATGGTGCTTCCACTGGTACGTGGGAGGGGGCTCCCCTCTGGGAGGAGCCCCCGGGGCGTGTACAGCCCCGCCCTGACACGTGGCTAGCACAGTAGGGCCTGGCGAGGTGTATCTGGGCACACGTGAGCCAGCGTGGGACTCACGGGGCCCTACCTCTTGGTGGGTTGCGCCTGGCACTGGGCCTTATCTTGTGATGTGTTCCTGCAAATTTGGTTAGATGCCGGCACTCTACGTCCTCAGGTCCCAGCCCTCGAGCTGGTCTCAGCCATCACTGGTATGCCAGGTCACGATACCGTGGACAAGGCCAGAGGGTGAGGGCTGGAGAGCCAGTAAGAGCCCTGAGTCGCGATGCTCAGGTACCCCCCCTTTAACGTGCAAGTGGTCAGCATGGAGAAGAAGAGGTGCCGTGCACCGGCATCAAATAATCAAGCATGGTGGGTCGAACACATAGCCGAAAATAAACGCTAAAGGGATACGTGCCACTGGGTCTGCCCCGAGCGACTTGGGGATGATGCAGCCCGAGGGGCGCCCCCAACAAAGTAAGCTAACAACATGAAATAAAAGGGATACATGCCGCAGGGACGGACCCACGCGGCTTGGGAATAATGCAGCCCTAGGGGGCGCTCCCAGCTGGAAATGAAACCTGAAAGATGTCACCTGATGATGTTGAGGACGAAGCAGCGTTGGTGTAGCAGACTCGGTGGGCTGCGGAAGCCGATCCTCACGAGCCCTCAGGCCCAGGGGCCTCGGGAGGCTCCGGAGGCGCTGGAGGCGCTGATGTCAAATGGCTGATGCACACGAAGAGCAGTTGAATGTACTAACATTGTTGACAAATGTAATATGTAACGAAAAAAAGGATGGCCTGATATAATTTACATATAAGATGACTGGCTAAGCAGGATGGCATTGCAAAATTCACATATATGATGCCTGGCTAAACAAGATGGCATTGCATAATTCACATAAACGATGAATAAACTAAACAGATGGCATTCGCACAAAGGATGTCTAAACTAAGCAAATGACATATTTGATGTATAAAGTAAGCAATGCAAGACACCATATGCATGATATAACCAACATCAGCATGCCAAGTTAGAGCGAAGACCTCAAGGGGTAAATAGGAGTTGTCTTCTCCTTCTAAATCCCCCTCAGAACAGATATCTTCCTCTCGATTACAATCCGAAATGCGTGGAGGGGGCTACCTTTGCGCCTACCATGGAGGGACGTCTGCATGAAATTTTATTCTCACGCAAGGCTCGTCTCTTTTGCTCTACATGTTTAGTTCCATTGTTTACAATAACTGTCATGCATAGGAATAAAACATAGTGAGATTATGTAAGGAGTGCATGCAAAAATCCAGGGTGATGGTAACAACCTATGGATAGACCCAAAACCAATAATAGCAGGCAGATAATGGCTTTAGTTAAAAAATACAGATAATGGCTTCTTTACTGTTTGTTTCCCACCCAACATGAAACTCATAGTAGACACCAGAGATTAACCAGATAGTAGATAGATACTATTGATAGCGGCCCCAATATGTACCCCACAACCATTGAAAAACTCAAGTTTGACCATTAGTTTGGAGCTGACTCAGAGTCTAATCGGTGAACAGGATGATAAAGTAGCATGTAATATTAAGCGATGCATAACGTAAGCAGACACAAAAGAGTGCGACCTCTCTTGCGGACCCGTGTAGTCCTCGAGGTCATCTGCTCGGTTGATGATGGTAATGCAGTTTTCATGGCTGCCAGCGGCGGGGAAGAAGATCTGAGGCGGTGAAAAACGTTCTGGAGGCCGGATCCCTGCTGTGCTGGACCCTTCTGTCGTTGGAGCAACTGAGCTGGGGTGGACGATGGAGCAGCAGGAGCGGGACAAACCACACAAGGTTTTCTTTGACAACTATCTATAAGAGAAGTAATTCTGTAAGGTCTCCTTTGAATTGGAGGATTCCAACAATGCATGGATAGGAAATAGACAGGAATAGGATAGGAATGCACGTGCAAAACAGAGAATTTAAAAACACAGGATTTCTGCCAATCTGGGTGTTTGATTCACAACAATTGGAAGATCACAGGATGCAAAGAAGCATGGTGAGATTAAGTCAAACCAAAAGAAAATGTATGGTTATAATGCTATTATGCTACTATCTCTTAGTCTTGTGCTTCATAAATAGGAATTTGAAAAGGAGGACAAGTGAAAATTAAAATTCCTACGTTTTTTCTTTCAAGGAGACACTAAAGGAACAAATCCGTGTGCTCAATGGACAACATATATAACATGTAGAGTAAAAAAGAGATGCAACAAGTGTAAAACCTCTTTGGCGAAGCCATGTCGATCTCAGCGTGATTGGGTTGGCCGGTGAGGATGCTCCGGCTAACTTTGCTGTCGGAGGAGGGGAAAAAGATCTTAGTTGTCTGGAGATGGAGCCTGAGGTACTGCTCCGCTGTGATGGAGGGTTTCATCGTTGGAGCAGCTCCGCTGAGTTGTATGATGCCAAGGCTGAAGCAGGACAAGAGAGACAACGAACAACTTAACCTAAGTGGAATTCTAATAGTATCTCCAATACATGACGTAAAATACATAACCACAAAGTGCTAGATGTAAAATACATCAGCCGCTCATCTCTAAACTTAACTGCCGAAATTGAACTTAACTGTCGAAACTGAATTTTGCTGTCGAAACTGAATTTTGTTGTCGAAACTGAATGCACTAGCAAGGTGAGGCTACATGTCCCTCGATTGAATTTTTCATCTCTGGTCAGTGAATTTTGCAGCCGTTGCATATGAAATCAAGGGCCTGCGGTTCATGTTCAATCTCCACCCCCCTGAGCCGCCAGCCACCACCCCGCCCGCGGCCGGCGGTGCGCCACCCCGCCCGCCCCGAAAAACTCCCCACCGCCGGTCCGCCGCCACCCTGGACATCCCTCTAGGCCCCCCATGCCGAGCTTTTTCTCCGGTGATCCCCACGCCACCGCCCCGCCACCGCCGGCGACCACCGCCCCCATCCTGAACCCTAAGATAGATAGTGGGGTACCTCTCCGGCGAGCCCCCTCCCCGCTGCGGCTGGTTCTTCCTTCACCCCAGCGAGCCCCCCACCCCCCTAAAAATCGACTGACCCAAAAGTCGGTTCAGTCGACTGAAGTGTAGCTAAATCAGAGCAGCATCGCAAGCAAGAGCAAGAGCGAGAGCAGCAGCGCGAGCAAGAGCAATAGCAAGAGCAGACCAGGCAAGGGACCGAGAGCAAGAGGAGAGCAGCAGCGCGAGCAAGAGCTAAAGCAGCAGCAACTCCTACTCATGTGGACGTCGCCGCCGAGGGAGCGACGCCATGGAGGAAGTGGCCGGCGACGCTGCCGTTGATGGAGCCGCGCCGTGTTGGCTCGGGACCGAGCGCTGGCAGCACCGTGGGATCGAATCAAGAAGAAAATGCGGCGATTAGTGTACACCCTATTTGGTGGCGCCGATTAGGCCGCAGCTGCATCCGAGGAAATGGTGATGATGATGCTCTTCCGGTGGTGCAGGTGAAGACGGTGGTGTGGGAATGGGGGTGGCGCAAAAGACGAGGGGAACATCGGGGCAGCTCCTTGGAGGTGGAGGACGGGGTGGCTGATCCGGTGGGACGACGAGATCGACGACAGATCCTCATCTGGTACGGTGGATGAGGGACGTCAAGGTGTTGCTGTGGACGACATCGTCAGGGAAGAGGCTCCGGCTGGGTGGCGGACGGAGCAGGGTGTGGAGTTTCATCGCGGGTTTTCGCGGCCTCGGTGTAGGAATGGGTGGGCGGATGGGATGGCAGTGGGGAAACCATGGCTTAGAGATGCGCTTGTCCGAAATGTGGGGTAAGTTACGAAAGTACCCCCACCGATTTGAGGCGGTTCTTTCGGTTCAGGGATACCACGGGCATTTTGCGTGTCGGGATTTCACAGGAGGTGGGAGTTTTCGCGCGCGTTGTAATTTCGGAATAGCAAGGCGTGGGTTGAGATGGAGGGAGTTGTTGGGGCACAACGAGACAAAGATATATCTAAAATATTTCGGGCTAACAAGGCGCGGGTTGAAATTTCCGGACAATCCTAACGTGTACTGTACCAAATCAATGCGCACTACAAATGTCATTCAAAACTTTGAATTCATATTATGTTCAATTAAAATATTTCACTACGTGTATAATGCATGCAACCTACTACTCAAATGAACGTTTTATTGCATTCGAAACGTATATACTACCGCTTCAATATGAACTAAATTTGAATTCGTTTCTCTATTTGAATAAGATCTACAATAATGATTGTTGTGAAGTCAAAGCATTTGAATTCATTTCTCTGTTTTAATAAGATCTACAATCATCATTATTGTCAATTTAAACCATTGTTTGTGTATTATCTTCACAGCACACCACATGATTAGTCTCGAGTTACATATGAACTATGTGTACTATATGAACCCGAACTAGATTTTTTGAATCCACTTTATTTTGATTTCAAGTCACATTACATTTCTAGTTAGCTCTAGCTAGATCTTCATAATCTAAACCATGTCTCATATGTATAATGTGTTTATCACATTATGTATGGTGCCCCGCCCCCTACGCCTACAAGTATTTAGATGTGAGAATGTTCGATATATAGTATTGTTTAGATTGTTCGATATTTAGTTGTAAGCTGCAAATGCCACACATTATCACAAATTCAAATAAAATGTGAGAATGTTCGATATATAGTATTGTTTAGATTGTTCGATATTTAGTTGTAAGCTGCAAATGCCACACATTATCACAAATTCAAATAAAATGCGAGATTGTTTGATGTATAGAATGGTTTAGATTGTTCAGCATTTAGCTGTGAGTTGCAAACGCCATGCATTATCACATTATGATATACACCGGGCACATTCATTTTTTTCTTTAGGTCGTCCTCCTAGAGTCTCCACGACTCCTTTTCGACACACACCGATCGATAAACCTCTCCAGCGATGCCTGCCTACAACAGACACACACACACACACCTTCAATCTCCTCCTTTATGTGTCCTTTCCTCGTGTCTCTCATATGGTCAGACACACGTGTAAACTCTCGCCCCTCTTTTCATCAATCTCACAACCGCACACTCCTCCCCGTATCTAGCTAGTAGTTGGGCCTCTCGCACCACCTCCTAGCTCCATTCTCTTTGTCTATCCGTCTCGCTGGGCCTTATTTGCCTCTAACAAATGGACGTACACCGACTGATCTCTCGCTATACATATAGCTAGCTAGGTCCTTATAACTCGTTTTTACCCACATGTCAATCGATCTACCTCATTACTTGTGTCTCTCCCTTCCCCGACAAACAACAATTGATCTACCGATCTAGTTAGGTTTGCTTACCAAACACATGGTTCCCCTTCATCATCCATGGATGCGTCCCGACAGATCTATCACGCACAGGCACACACAGAAACACATCCCCACTCTTATTGATAACATTGTAGTTCCACCCTCAGTTTGTCTAGTAGGCCTCTCCCACCATCTTCGAGAAGCAACTCCATCACCCATCCAACACTCTACCCCTCTCCCTCCCTCTCCCTCCCTCTCTCTCCTCTCTCTCTGTCCCATCATATTTCCCGTCCTTTAGTTATGTATGGATGTCGACCGATCTCCCTCAAGACATAGCTGGGTCTCTCCTTCTCAACACATATACGAGTCGTTCTACCTCTATAGTTAGGCCTCTGCCTACCCCTCCCCCCACCCCCCCACACACACCGATACATCGAGCGCTCTAGTCATGTCTCCCTGCCATACACAAACTTGACATGTGCCCTCTAACATTCCGGTAGGCCAGTCGCCCTATATCTTTGACTTGCACACACACACACACACACACACAATTTCGAAGGCTCTCTTCATCGATCTCGCACCCACCCACTTGATCCTCTCTTCGACTCTTTCGATAGCTATGACCCGTCCCTCTCTTCTCGTAGATTGCCCGACCCTTTATGTATGATACGGATAGGCCTCCATTTCACACACATTGCATGCAAAATTTTGTTTGAGATGTCCTCGACACATATTCCCACAAATAATTCACGAAATCAACCCCCCACCCCAAAACAAAAAACACTCACAAACGTGGTTTGTATCTCTCACACACACCCACGTAGGTGGGGGATGTGCACAAAGAGAAGAGGTGCATGCACGACGCACGTACTCCCGTCTCTTTCCCAACCACACCCGCACGGGTACACTTTGGAGCTCATTTCTGTATGAAAAAGGCAGCCCACGTGGTAATTTGGCACGTGTATTGGTTGTCCACTTGGTGGAGGGAGTATCGTCTACCACGGGTGAACGAACAAATTGTCACTTGGCGTGTTATGTTAAAAAAAGAGGCAAACCATGTGGGGCCTACCTTAGATGCAAGGCTCTATACACTGGAGTACTTTTGATGTGTCCCGTCAACTCGCAGAACGAGGAGAAGCTTGCTTAGTACACCGGCTCCCCCGTTCCTAAATATAAGTCTTTGTAGAGATTTCACCATGAACCACATGCGGATGTATATAGATGCATTTTAAGTGTAGATTCATTCATTTTGTTCCGTACATAGTGGAATCTCTACAAAGACTTATCTACTAGTAATAGCTAGCCCCCACTACTAGGAATTCTCTATCCCCTACTTGAGCCACATCATCAAAATTGATGTAGCCGTTAGATGAAGTAAATCAGTCCATAATAGCCATATGATCTAGATGTTGAGAGGCTCCGCACTAAGCCACATGCAAGCATGCAGAAATACCATGGCACATGCATGTGAGTGGGTTTTAAATCACATCAACATGTCTGCATGCAAGCATGCACCGGTAGCATGCATGTAAGTGAGCTTTTAAGTCCCATTAACATGTCAAAAAGAAAAATATAATCCCATTATGTAGTAGGAGTTGGCTGATATTTTTTCCTTACGTGGGATGATCTAAATGATGATGGGAGTTTATTTAGTTTGGCTACCACATTTGTCATGCGGTTATAGAGTTTTTTTAGGTCTATGAAATCGATAATTTTGTGCAAAGAGATATACTGCTATTCCGCGACAACGCGCGGGGACTCATCTAGTAATATTTAGGAACAGATGGAGTACTATGTAAAGAGTTAGGTGTCGCACAGTGATAGTGTGAGGTGGGCCATGTAATCACTGAGCCTGCGTGTTTTCGCTGCTCTTGCACGCCTTCGCTGTAAGAATGGAGAAAATTGTAATCTAGTAGTAGTACCTCCTTTCACCGAAAGCGTTGGACATCCAGCAGTCCTACCACCTCAGTAATAAAGACCAATGAGCCGTCAAATCACATAGACCCAGCAGTAACCATCACTCTTGCGCTAGTGAGAGGTCGCGTCCGCTCTGCCCGGGCATGAATGCGGCACCGATTCTTTGGAGCGTTGCTGACCGTTTCAGGCGGGAAGCGCGCGCGGGGGATGAAAGGGCTTTGGGTGGGCCAGGCTGGTCAGGAGCGGGCGTGGCAGCTGTCCGCATGTCCCTACCGGACACGCCCGAAAACGAGAGGATGCACCGACTCTCGCGGCTAAAATCGTACACTACACAACATCTCTCTATAGGAGTAGGTCGACCTGTCGCTCTCTCTAACACACACATGTTGTTAAACACACACACACACACACACGCACACGCACGCACCTTGGTCCCGTTACACCTTCTAACTTGAGGTCTCGGGTTCGAAAACTACACTTGAGCATAATTTATGCCAGGAGGATTCTTTGACTGGTCTAAATGTTTTCCAGTGTTTGCACGCTTCACACACTCTCTCTCTCCAGTATATATATACATGCTGGAGCCTCATCGCTTGTAGTTGCTCTCTTCACACTCTCTCACCCTCTCCCTCCGTTCCGAATTACTTGTCGCATGTATGGATGTATCTAAATGTATTTTAGTTCTAGATACATCCATTTCTTCGACGAGTAATTTGGAACGGAGGGAGTAGTTGCTCTATTCACACTATCTCGCCCTCTCCAGATCTAAACAAGACTTCGTTGGCCTCTCTCTCCCCTCACTGCTACTCAAAGAGCCGGCAGGATCCATCCGCCGGGAAGGGAAGGAGGCTTAACACTGTTGCCGTCGGTGAGGGACTACCGGCGCAGCTATTCACTTTCCACCCAGCGGCGGTGCGGGAGGGCCTCCGACCCCTTCTTCTTCGCCGCCGTCCCGTCTCCCACCGTACCACGCCCCAAGAACCTTAAGGTATAATTTACTTACTCCACATGCATTGCCCTAGCTGCATGTATACCATGAATCTAGGACGTGGTTCAAAGAGGAAAGGAGTGGGGGAAAGTAGTGGGAAAAGTTGTATATAGCATGAATCTAGGACGTGGTTCAAAGAGGAAATGAAGGGGGAAAGTTGTATAGCATGAATCTAGGACGTGGTTCAAAGAGGAAAGGAATGGGGGAAAGTGGTCAGGAAAGTTGTGTCGCATCAATCTAGGATGTGGTTCAAAGAGGGAAGGAAGGGGCGAAAGTACTAGTTCAAAAAGGAAAGGAAGGGACAAGGCTGTAGAGTTTGAGCAGGACTAGATTTGCTGCGCTCACATAGGGAAAGGTGTCTAAAGATAACAAAACTGAGACCAACAAAAATATGCTCCTTGGTTGTTTGTTCTTTTTTGCAACAGACTGTGCATGACCACAGTACATCGGTAGATGCACATGGTGCTGGTGCATCCACTGTCCCGTGCAACTCATTAGCTGTTGTCAATCTAAGGCCCTCTTTGGTTAAAAACTACCTAGTCCCTACCTGCTTGGTTCCAGGGACTAAACATGGACTAGAGGTTATTAAATGACATGATAAAAGACCATGTTACCCCTAGTATTGAACTAATAGAGACAAGGTGCGATGCGTGGCAGGGGCAACTGTTGGAAAAAGTCCCAAAAAGACTCCCTTGGGGTCTTCTTTCTTTAGTCCCAAATGCCCACTTTTAGTCCTTAAAAGTCCCTACTGGTTGGTTTAGATGGGACTAACACGGAGTTTTTTAGTCCCTACACCAAAGTGTCCCTGTAAACAAACACCCTATAATAATGCCACTGGAAAATTGATGCAATGCCACAGTTAAAAGCAAATTACATGTTTAATGAATTTTATTGTTAATATAATATCTATGTTAATATTAATCAATGCCACCATTTGAGAAATGCTACTGTCTTGCTTTCTTTCCCATTTAGATAAGGTAGATGCTTCTTTTTGTTGGCTTCTGTGTCATCCACCGTTATTGACCACTAATTGTTTCCTTTGCACCTCTGTGTAAACAGGGTTATCTACTTCACCTCGTTGCCATTGTGACCTTTTGTTGCACTACACAAAACACTTTTGTTTTAAGGGTGTGTTGTGCAGTTCAACCAAAATGTCACACCGACAACGTTGCTTGATTGCTTGATCTTAGTGGAACTTCACAAGAGGAGATCTTACTTCCTATCCGTTAAGGTCAATTTGGTTCAGATCTTCTTCTTGTGAGTTGTTTGAATTCCGCATCATGAGAGGTCAGTACTAGCCTTCTTTCACATGATTCTGCAGTGTGCTTTCATATGTTGTGCTACTTGTATGATAATGTTGCTTGATTTTAGTGAACTGCACAAATGGAGACAATACTTCCAATCTGTATGTGCACCGTAATATCCCATTGAGGTAAGATAAAGATATTTCACAACTGCTGTTCTATATTTTTTCACTTTCATCAGAAAATTAAGTTTAGTACTATACTTGTGCTCCCTAATTGACATGCCAAATCTTACATTGAAGACGAAGCTTGTCTTTTATTGAACCAAGTGATGAAGGGGAAGAACAAGCGGAAGAAAAACAAAAATCAACTCCCAGTGTTGTAATGAAGCACTGGAACTGTGATGACACAAGTAATGATATAGTTTTGCATCTTAATTTATTGCTATGGCTGGAATGAACAATTGTTTTGCCACTGATTTGATGCCACTCTTAATGTAATTATCTCAACTTGTGCAAACAGGGATCTTCTTTGAAGATACCATATATTTTGGTGGAACTGCACAAGAAGTTGTTGGAAACATTAAACTAATCGAGGAGTATATAGTAAGCATGGCCACCACCGTAGATAGCAACAGATGGTTCCGAAGAAGTGCTTCATCTGTATGCTCTACACAATAAGCCTCCTGACAAAGGTTGGTACTCGCCCACTGATTTCATCCACATGATTGAGCTTTGTCATCTCTATTGGTGTTGTGCTACTGTTTAGATACTGTCATGAAAAGGTGGTATTGTCCTTGAGAAGTGCTTCATCTTTGTTGTTTTAAATATTTCCTTTCCTTTTTTTCGAGCAAACAGGGATGCTAGCATTTAGTAGTCCTCTTGTCTTTGCACAACAGGATCGTCTTCCTCTGAAGAAGAATATGGAGTACGTGAAGTGACTAGTTCCGATCATGCCAGGATGAAGAAGCCTTGTCTATCTTCTCATCAGAAGGAGCAGTTGAAGGATGGTTACATTACTCCCCACAAGACCAAACTAACTTTAGCTCAGAAGGACTGAAAAATCTCCATCTTTTTGCTGTGATGCGCGAGTACAATGTTGTTCTAGGATTATTTCTGGTGAGTTCC
This sequence comes from Triticum aestivum, assembly GCF_018294505.1. NCBI lineage: Eukaryota > Viridiplantae > Streptophyta > Magnoliopsida > Poales > Poaceae > Triticum > Triticum aestivum. The sequence goes on from NC_057794.1 coordinate 489,956,602, forward strand.
ATTTTTCTAAAAGTGTGCTCTACATGGACCATGTATGTGCCTGTTGAAACTGTCAATTCATAGTACAGTTTGCTTTATACTAATCACTTTTTTGTATTTGTGCAAACAGGGGTGCTCAACTTGATTTCAATGGGAACTACACAAAATGTTCATGAAAACATCGAATCATTCATTTCCACCACAAGAAAGGAGGTGCCGATAAGTTCAAGGCATTGCAACATATAAGGGCAAAATCATACAAGCTACGCGCGAATTTGGTTTATTTCGGTGGATCTGCACAAAAAGAACAGCTGGTTTATTTAGCACGAGGTGCCATGTCAATGTCCGAACTGATGGGAAACCCTGCCCATTCCACAATCGTTGGCATTTGATATTTTGGAATGGGAAAACCTTGTCAAATTTTGCTCATTGATTTTAGCAAGACATGCGTTTGATATTTTCGAATGGGACGCCCTTTACTGTCAGCAACGTCGATCAATTTTTTCTTTATTCTTTAGTTGTGAAGTAAATATTGCCTCTGACATGTGAGTCGCTGAGATGCATAATCATCGATTGTTTTGAATGTTCTCTATGAATTGCCAGGGCCGTGTGTTTGATTGCAATGTACAGAAACACTAAAAAGCTGCTCAAACTCTTTGTACTCCTTTTGTTCCTTTTTACTTTGCACATTGTGAAAGTGCATACTTTTTTGTATAAGATTGGTCAAAGTAGAGATACTTTGAGTGCAGACAAAACTTGTATGCAGACTAGAAAGGACCAAAGGGAGTACATGTGAAACTGCTGCAAACGAGGTGATCACCCTGGGAATAATGCTAGTACGTATTGTTTTGCATGTTCATCCAATGCCAGTGATACAGGAATTCGAACTAATCGAAATAAATTCATTCATACACGGTCGGATTTCATAAAAACATGCCGGATTTCATTACATTTCGTACATTTTCAACTAAAAAGGGGTGCACTGGAGGTTTAATTAATTAACCGAAGCTACCCACCTGTGTCCCGTTGGGCTGAACAGAAGCTTTAGTGACTTAACTGCAGGTGCAGTTGCGTAACTGACATGTGGCCTATTGGGCCCACGTGTTAGTCAGCCAACTGCACCAGCAGTTAAGTAGAAGTAGCGTTCTTCTCCAGCGCAGCTCTCTGACTCCACATAGCCGCCAAGAAGCTAACCGGCTGTCAATGGTCAACCCGCCTAGCTTTGCTTCAACCGAAGGGTAGCAGCGGTGGCCTTACTTGGACTCGAGCGGCGGCGACCTACCGTGTTCTACTCTTCCTCGTTTTCTGTGTGGCGGGGCCTCGTTGGCAGCGGGGCGGGGCCTCGGCTGATCCGGCGATGTCCTCTGCCTCGTTGTTGGCGAGGCGGGGCCCCGGTGGAGCCGGCGGTGTCCTCTGCCTCGTTGTTGGCGAGGCGGGGCCTCGGTGGAGCCGGCGGTGTCCTCTGCCTCGTTGTTGGTGGGGCGGGGCCTCGGCGGAGCCGACGGTGTCCTCTGCCTCATTGTTGGCACCGCGGGGCCTCGACGGAGCAGGGCCTCATCGACGCCAGCAGAGCGGGGACTTGTCGGAGCCGGCATTGTCCTCTGCCTCGTCCTCGGTCTCGCCAAACATCGCCTCGCCCGCTTCATCGCCCTCTTTGCTAGCCTCTTTGTAGGCGGCCACAGCCTTTGCCACCTGCATGCAGTACCGCCAGCGCTCGAGTCGGCCCTTGTGGGCGGAGCGGTATGAGTCGAGCAGCGCCTCCTGCTCCGCCCGCTCTGCGGCGATCTGCTCCTCCTCCTGCAGGTGCTCCTCGAGGAGATGGTGGTTGTAGGCGGCGTCGGCCTGCGCCTCCTGGAACTACTCCTCATGCATCTGCCTCACCCTGTCCATATATTGCGCACGGGCCTCGCCGATGGTCAGGGTGCAATTCACCGGTGAGGATGGCACGGAGGAGGGGGTTGGCGTCGGATCGTCAACTACCATGTTCTCCATTGGGACGTCGTCATCCTCCGGCTGCCTGCCGGCCAGCCGGTCGGCAGCAATGGCTACCATCTCCTTGTGGTCTGTCGTCCACCTGCCCCGAAGAGTACTGGAGCGCGAGGAAGCCATGGTGGGCAGTAGTGGTGTGTATAGGAGAAAGGGAACGGATGCGGATGACTGCGGCTATGGCCGGCACAACAGTTTATATAGCAATGGTGGGCGGGCGGAGGGACGGACGTGTGGCGCCGGAGTAGCCGCCTCGGCAACCGCGTATCATTAATGTGGGCAGCAGATGGTCGAATGGATGGCACTTGTGTCATTTGAAGGTGGAGCAATCGCCTGCACCGGGAAGCGAGGAGGGCGGCGCTGACTTTTTTGGGCGGAAAGCGCGCGCGGGCGAGGAGATGACTTTACTTGGAGAGGATGACAATGGGGACCCACCAGGTCCATAGCCTCACGTACGCAAGTGCCTCCTTATATATATATAGGGTGGGTCTATTCTAAGAACACCCTTAAGACCTTATTCTAATAACACATAAAGCTTATCCTGATAACACCCTACTCAGCAGCCACCCGACCCAAACGACACAAACAGAAAAAAAAAAGAAAAACAACGCCCCCTACGCCCACCACTCGACCACCTCTCTGTCTCTCTTCCTCCACCACCGACGCCTCCCCCAATTCCCCACCACCAACCACCTTCCTCTCCTCCCCTGGCGCCGCCCCCTCCAGCCTCATCCCTTAGCGCCGCCACCCTCCAGCCTCATCCCCTGGCGCTGCCCCCCTCCAGCCTTATTCCCCTGGCTCCACCCCTCCCCACCTCCCCTCCAGCCAACTCCCTAGCCACTGGCCGCACCAGTGCCGCAACGCTAGATGGCTGGCGCCGCAACGTCCCCGAACGGTACGCCTACCCTCCGCCACCCACGGCACCGTGCGCAGGCGGTGGTGCCACCTCCAAGAAACCCTCCCCGACTTGCCGCTAGATGGGATCCAGTCCTCTAGGCGCCGGATCCAGGCCACATCGGGCCCCCGCGACGCCTCGCTGCCGGAGCCAAGCCGCGACGGCCCCCACGTCGCCGCCCCACGTGCTCCCCCCACGTGCTCCCCCCACGCCGCCGCCCTACCTGCTCCCCCTGAGCAGCAGGCTCGTCACGTCCCCCCGCCGGCCTTCCATGCAGTCCGACAACCACATCTGTGCAGCCACAGCCGCGCGGGACGACCTCAACAGCACCGGAGGCGAGCCGCCCTCCCCTCTCTCCTTTGCTTCTTCCTCCTCTCCCCGCAAACTCCCTCCGGCGAGGTTCAGTACACGTCCATCCCCCGGCGGTTCGCGTGCAGTTCAGCCAGCGACGGCGTGTAGTATGGCGTACGACGGCATGCAGTTCCGCGACCCTCCCATGCACCACGACAACGACGAGCAGCAACATGGATGGGAGTGGACTGCATCCCACGTCGTACGTTCACGCAGCAAGCCACCACCCCGCACCCTGCGGTCTGCTCCCTCGCCGGTGGTGGATCCAAGCTCATATGCGCCCATGCAGTCCACTGCATCCGTGAAGGTCACCGGAGCTCATCTGCTCCTTTGTTCTTCAGTATGCAGTTTGGTTCTCTTTTTTGCTTTCAAATTTATTGTATGCCGAAGTGCAGTTTGTCAAATGGGTGTATTCTTGCATGCAGTTCGGTGATGTTCTATAAAAAACTAAAAAATTTGCTGTTGGTAGTATAAGAAATTCAAACCGATAGTTTGCCTTTTGCAGTTCACTGCTCCTCTCCAGGCAGCACGCTATATCCTTTTTCGGGTGTTCATACAAAAATGCAAGACTTAGTTTGTATATTATAGAAAAAAATCTAATGTGGTTCATTTGTATGAAGGCTTGTGGTTCGCTGTGTAAAAAGAAAAGGAAAGAAAAACAACGATGTACCCCTTCTTTTGTAAGAGCACTTCACCTCGTCCTTGAGCCAAAACTACAAAAAAGAGCTGCCAAACAATATAAAAATGTTGTAGTTCTCTTGACCGCGTCATGCAGTGCAAAACTTGTTAAAACAAAAACAAATGTTATAAAATAAAAAACAAAACAATGCAGTACACTAGCCTCAAAACAAAAACAAATGTTATAAAATAAAAAACAAAACAATGTAGTACACTAGCCTCAAGAACGCGGTCTAAATGCATTAGTAAAAAAGAGTCATGGAAAGAAAAAACTAATGCAGTACTCTTGGCTCATCCACACAATTCAAAAAAGAAAAAGAAAATCCTTTTTTAGAAGTTCACTCATGCGGTTCACTTTAGGTAGTGTCGCAGCTCACTTACTCCCGATTTGAAGTGCAAAAAACAAGTTACAGAGACGACAAAAAAAAGATTGTGGTTCTTGCAAAATTTGCATCGACAAAGGAAATCATGAAGTTCACTTGACTGCCTGCTGCAGTGCGGTTTTCCGTCTGAAGCAGTGCATTCTTCTGTCCGATGAAAGGTCCACTCGCTTGGTCAACGCGCATAAAAATTTAATAAGTATGAAAAAATACAACAAAAACTCATGATGTTCACTTTTGATAGTGTTGCGGTTCATTTTCGGAAGTGTTGCGATCCACTCTCGTTCAATTTTTTTTTGAAAAAAAGACAACAAAAACTTTTGCGAGCAAGTTTATGTCCGACAAAAAGAAATCATGAAGTTCACTTGGCTGCCTGCTGCAGTGCAGTTTTCCGTTTGAAGCAGTGTGTTCTTCTGTCCGATGAAGTACACACGATGATTTTGGTCTCGCGAAAAAGAGTGTCCGCTTTTCGGTAAATTTAAAACTGCTCTTAAACCGTAAGAAATTAGAGAGAGTGTTCTACATGAAAAAGTTGCGTCTCGTCGATATCTCTCCAACGACATAACATTTGAATCATTTTGACAAATAGTTTGTAAAAATTTCGCGAAAAACGGCTGCTGCCACTCGTCGTCCGCAACACGATTTTCAAAATTAACTTAAAACCGTAAGGAATCTCAAAAACATTTCAACATATGAAAATTGCGCCTCGTATGCAGCATTCCAATGGCGTATCGTATGCCTCGTTTCGACAAACGGTTAGAAAACAACACCAAAAATTTTGAAAAAAATTGAAAAAACAGAATTCCGCGATTTAGTAGATTTGAAACTGCTCTTAAACCGTAACGAATTAGAGAAAATAATAGATATCTAAAAGATGCGCCTCGACGATATCTATCCAACAGTGTATCGTTTGCTTCATTCCGACGAGCGGTTTAGAAAACAACACGAAAAAACGCTCGTTGTCACTCGTCGTTGGCCGCACCATTTTTAAAACTGCTCTTAAACCGTGAGGAATTTCGAAAAGTGTTCAAGATGGAGAACTTGCGCCTAATCCATAGCTTTCCAATGGTATATCTACGCCTCGTTTCGATAAACAGTTAAAAAACTAGAGCAAAAACATTACCGAAAAAACACCACGTACAGTTTTTTACGACACGAAGTTCACTAGTCTCTGTAATGCAGTGCTCTAGCTATAGAATGTGCAGTGCACCTGTGTTGAGCGTGCAGTGCGGAAGTGTTATCAGAATAGTCCCACACCATTGTCAACATATTTAGTACTCCCTCCTTTCCGATTTATAGGGCTTATCTCAAAATTTTAGTTTTTCCATTTTATAAGGCTCAATTTGGTTGTTCCCCATCACATGTTCAGACTTCAAGGTGCATTAAATCATTGCATGCAAGTATTAAGAGAAAACTGACCAATGCATGCACTTTATGCATGCATGCATTGCAATTAATGCATTCGTAAACATAATTTTTTGAGGAAAGCAAGAGCATTAATTGGGTGCTTTTGCAAACTACAAAAAATATTCCACCACTCATCATCTACTTTGGTTGGTGAGATTTTTGAATTGAGCCTTATAAACCAGAAAGGAGGGAGTAGCCAATAAACGAGAGAATTGCACAAGAAGCGGCCGATAGCTGGGACCAAGCAGCTCGAGCAGTATTTGTGTTTTTGAGGTGTGAGCACTGTAGAGTTTTTCGATGTTTAGCCCAGATATTAATTTTTCTCCTCTGAACAACAATGAAAACATTGCTGCAGATATTAACTGGGCGGGTTGTGGCCCGTCTAGCCCAGGCCAGATATCCAGCCCAGATATTAATTTTTTTCAAGCTGAAAATGGCTAGCCCAGCTATAGTTTTTTTTAGGAATACCCAGGCAAGGTCAAGTTGTTATTCTCCGCCCCGCTCGGCTGCAAATCTTTCCTAGGAGGGATGCATTAGGCTTAACAAGAAAATGGGCTTTAAGAAATAATAAATGAGATGTAATTATAAAAATTGGGCAGTAACTATAAAAAAATGCACCAAACACGTGATTACTTTATAAAATATTATTTTGGATATTGAAAATAATTAATTGTTGCCAGCGCAATGTTTCATTGGATTTTTACGTAATATAAATTTATATTGAAATTTGTATTTAATCTGACTAGAAATTTTGGGATAAAAATATTTCGGATCCCATCAAAATGTGGGAAATTTTATTGAATTCTGTTTTCAATGGTTGGTTGAAATGGGCTATACTTTTAACAAACTGTAAATGGGTTGTAGTAAATTCCATTAGAATTCAAAAATGGGCTACACATTCTTACAAATCTCAAATGCACTATAAGTTCTCTGCCACACACTTCTGGCCTTACTAAGTTGACGCGTCCCCTAAAAAAACAAAGTTGACGCATATGCAAGGCTTTGTCAACTTATAGTCAACACACGGTTCTAGCAGCAGTGGCCGTTGGATGTCCATCCAACGGATGCCATGCTTCTTCTTTAATGTCGTATATTCTAGCTTCACCCGCCCAAAAAATGATTCCTCCCCCTGACATCTGGGGCGCACCATTTTGAAAGCTGACCTGTGGGCCTACTAAGTTGACGTACCAAGGGCTTTGTCAACTTAGTCAATATAAACAATTCTAGCTACAGTGACTATACGATGTCCATCCAACGGCCATCGTGCTTCTTCAACCTCTGGTCTTCTTGCTCCAGCCGCCCAAAGCAACGCCGGTCGTGCCGCCTGCTCCTGCCTCCCGTGGCCGGCTGTGCTGCCGCGGAGGCCTCACTGCCCCCTGCTACTCCCACCGCTAGCCATGCCATCCCTCAACTCACCCACACCCCTTGTTATTCTGCGGCAACGGCAGCGCAGCTGTAACACCCCGGATATGACTTTCCCAATATGTAAACCCACTCTTGCCGTTTCCGGCCTTAAGTTAATTTATTTTCTCGGTTCGGGTCTTTGTCTCCGTGTGTTGTTATCATTGTCATGCATCTCATATCATGTCATCATGTGCATTGCATTTGCATACGTGTTTATCTCATGCATTCAAGCTTTTTCCCCGTTGTCCATTTTGCATTCCGGCGCTTCGTTCTCCTCCGGTGGTCATTTCTAGCCTTCTTTCGTGTGTGGGGATTAAACATTTCCGTATTGGACCAAGACTTGCCAAGCGGCCTTGGTTTACTACCGGTAGACCGCCTGTCAAGTTTCGTATCATTTGGACTTCGTTTGATACTCCAACGGTTAACCGAGGGACCAAAAAGGCCTCGTGTGTGTTGCAGCCCAAAACCCCTCCAATTTGGCCCAAAACCCACCAAACTCTACTCCATCCTCTAGAGCGTTCAATCACGATCGCGTGGCCGAAAACCGCACCTCATTTGGACTATCCTAGCTCCCTCTATGTCTATTTAAACACCCCCCGAATTTCGGATCTCCTTCCTCCCCAAAACCCTAAATTTCTCCTCCGCCACCGCCGGACACGTCCGGACGGACCGGACGTGTCCGCGCCGCCACCGCCAACCAGCCATCGCCCACCATGTGGCACCCGCCGCCGCCTCGCACCGCGCGGCCCGGGAACCCACGGCCGGCCCCTACGGCCCGTTCCCCGCGCCGCCGCCCGTCTCCTCCAGCCACCTGCCCGCGCCCGCCGCCTGCCGCCGTCCGCCTACTCCGGCGCGCCGCCCCACCGTGTAGGCTCGCCGCCGCTGCCGCCTCGTCGCCCCGGCCGCCTCGCGCCACCGCCGCCTCGCCGCGCCTCCCCGCGCCGCTCCGCCGCCTCGGCCCCGCCTCGCCACTCGTTGTTCGGCGAGCTCCGGCTCCCTCCTCTCCACTCCGGCGACGCCTCGACGAACTCCGGCCGTCTATAGTGCAGATCCGGCGATCTCCTCGATTTCCGCGCCGGGTCAAACCCTAGATCTCGGGGTGATTTTTTCTCTAAGTCCTGAAATTGCAGATCCATGTTGCCCTGTTCGAGGCCCCGTAACTTTGCATCCGTAGCTCCAATTCATGCGTATAGCATATCAAAATGTTCGACTCAGAGAGTACATCATTTCATTCTATTGCATCATTTTCATTAGAGTTCATCTTGATGCCCGAAATGCTGTTAGAAGAGGGCTACTTGAGTTAATTGTCAGATCTGCTACTTCATCTTAGACATTTGTCATTTTTGCCATGATTGTTGTGTGCATGATATGCCTATGAGTTCTACATATGTTTTGTTAAGGGTTTTGTTATCTTTCCAGAGGTGCAACCCGTGTATTTTTGTGATGTGTGTGGTGCCTAGTGCAAGCTTGCAAAGTGAGGCACCCGGTAACTCTGTTTTCAGGGACTTAGTAATTTCACTAAGTCCTGGGATTGTTTAGTTCATGATGCCATATGTTCATGTTGTTTCCTAGTGATCCGTGCCTCTTTTGAGGATGATCAGTAAAGGCGTTTTGTTAATATTATAGTGCTCTATCCATCCATGCCTTTGTTTGCAATTATGGAGCACCCTAGCTTGAGTAAATCGAGCTCTACTTTTGCTTCGTTATGAATCTAGGCAGATCGTCAACTTGTTTGCGATTTTGCCGATGTTGTTGTAGTTGATCCGTGCATGCTATGCCATTGTTCTTGCCATGTATAGCTTGAATTTTGTGCCTTCTTAATGGATATATGCTTGTCTTTCCATGACTTGCACCGTAGTGAGTGCATCAAGCTCGTAAACATACCTACTTGAGTTATGTTTCAGCATGTCCCAGTTTTCACTAAGTCTGAAAACTGATTATGTTTTGCTATGTTCATGTGCTTGTTAGTATATTTTGTGATCCCTTTTGGCTCAAGGTCACTAAGGGACTTTTTTAAGCTCTTTGAGTAGCTCCATGCCATGTTTCACTTTGCCATGTTCAGGTCCTGTAGCATATAGTTTTGTTGCTCCGAAGAGAGCTAATGATCTGAAATTCCAGACAAGTGTTAATTTCACTAAGTCTGAGATCTGTTTTACCATTTGCATTTTTGCCATGCTTGTTTGAACCTCCTAATCGATGATTTGGCCATAGCTCAGTGCTAGACTTTTGTTAAGCAGTATTTGAATGCATCCCTGCCATGTATTTTGATGCCATGTTTGAGTGCTGTAGCATGTTCATCTCATTGCATTTAGTTGGCTACTTGTTGTAAATCGCAGACCGGTGTCATATTTGAATCGCTTGCCATTTCCAAACTGTAACTCCGATTCCGGTGATCTTTATATCATTTTCAAGCGATTTCATCCCATCTTTCCAGTGGAACACTTGGTTTTCCAAGTTGAGGCCAGGTTCATGTTTTTCCGGTCATATCTTGCATATGCATCCCGCATTGCATCCCGCATAGCATACCATGCTTGCATCATCTTGTTTGGTCCTTGCACGTGGTTGATTGTGTTCTTGTTGCTTGTTTGTCTTGTTTGGGTAGAGCCGGGAGACGAGTTCGCTAACGAGGAGCCCGTTGAGTTTGCTTTCAAGGATCCAGTCAACTCTGACAACTTTGCTGGCAAGATGATCATACCCTCGAAATCACTACTATCTTTGCTATGCTAGTTTGCTCGCTCTTTTGCTATGCCAATGCTACGATGCCTACCACTTGCTTTCAAGCCTCCCAAATTGCCATGTTCAGCCTCTAACCCACCATTGTCCTAGCAAACCGTTGTTTGGCTATGTTACCTCTTTGCTCAGCCCCTCTTATAGCGTTGCTAGTTGCAGGTGAAGATTGGAGACCGTTCCTTGTTGGAACATTTATTTACTTGTTGGGATATCATTATATTGCCATGTTATCTTAATGTGTCTATATACTTGGCAAAGGGTGGAAGGCTCGGCCTCTCGCCTAGTGTTTTTGTTCCACTCTTGCCGCCCTAGTTTCCGTCATATCGGTGTTATGTTCCCGGATTTTGCGTTCCTTACGCGGTTGGGTTATAATGGGAACCCCTTGATAGTTCGCCTTGATTAAAGCTTTTCCAGCAATGCCCAACCTTGGTTTTACCATTTGCCACCTAGCCTCTTTTTCCCTTGGGTTTTCGGAGCCCGAGGGTCATCTTATTTTAAACCCCCCGGGCCATTGCTCCTCTGAGTGTTGGTCCAACCTAGATCCCCTTGCAGCGCCACCTCGGGGAAACTCGAGGGCTGGTTTTAGTTGTACAGATTGCTTATCTGAGTGTGCCCTGAGAACGAGATATGTGCAGCTCCTATCGGGATTTGTCGGCACATTCGGGCGGTGTTGCTGGATTAGTTTTGACCTGTCGAAATGTCTTGAAGAACCGAGATACCGAGCCTGATCGGAACGTCTCGGGAGGAGGTCTATTCCTTCGTTGACCGTGAGAGCTTGTCATGGGCTAAGTTGGGACTCCCCTGCAGGGATTGAACTTTCGAAAGCCGTGCCCGCGGTTATGGGCAGATGGGAATTTGTTAATGTCCGGTTGTAGATAACTTGAACCTTAACTTAATTAAAATGAATCAACTGAGTGTGTTACCGTGATAGCCTCTTCTCGGCGGAGTCCGGGAAGTGGACACGGTGTTGGAGTAATGTTTGCCGCAGGATTGCCCTCTTTAGTTATGCGTTCGCGCTTTGCCTTCTCTTCTCGCTCTCTTTTGCGAATAGGTTAGCCACCATATATGCTAGTCGCTTGCCGCAGCTCCACATATATTTACCTTACCCTACCTATTAAGCTTAAATAGTCTTGATCGCGAGGGTGCGAGATTGCTGAGTCCCTGTGGCTCACAGATTACTATTACACCAGATGCAGGGCCAGATGATACAGCTCCAGATGGCGCGCTTGAGCTCAAGTGGGAGTACGACGAGGACTCTCAGTGTTATTATGTTTCTTTTCCTGATGATCAGTAGTGGTGCCCAGTTGGGGTGATCGGGACCATGTCGCTTGTTGGGTTATCTTTTATTTTGGCGCCGTAGTCGGGCCATGAGTGTTTGGATGATGTATGTTATTTATGTACTTGATTGACGTGGCGAGTGTAAGCCAACTATGTTATCCCTTTTATTCATCTATATTACATGGGATGTTTGTGATGATTGCCTGACTTGCGACATATGCCTTCAATGCGATTATGCCTCTAAGTCGTGCCTCGACACATGGGAGATATAGTCGCATCAAGGGTGTTACAGCAGCCGAACCAGTGAACCCTCGTACTCCTCTCCGCGTGTGCATCCACTTCCGCATCTACCCCGGCTCCGCGCCGTCCCCTTCCTAGGCCTCGCCGTCTTCCACTGCCCTGGTGCTCTCGGCGCGGCGTGGTCAACATGGTCAAAAAAGGAACAACTTCCATCGAACGTGGACTGTACGCGGAGAGGCTGACAGCTGGGTCCACGGCAGCCGCAAGGAAGTGCCTCCTTATTACGCGCAAAATAATTATTCCTCCACCTGATAGCGGGGACCCACCGGACGGGCCACCGTATTTCGTGAAAAAAATGATTCGCCCCTTGACTGCTGGGACCCACGAGCTACATCTTCGCACGCAAGGAAGTGCGTCCGGGAAAAAACGATTTGCCCCCCTGACTGCTGGGACCCACCAGCTACATCTTCGCACACAAGGAAGTGCGTCCGAAAAAAACGATTCGCCCCCCGACTGCTGGGACCCACTAGCTACACCTTGGCACACAAGGAAGTGCGTCCGGGCAAAAAAATGATTCGCCCCACTGACTGCTGGGACCCAGCAGCTACACTTTCGCACGCAAGGAAGTGCGTCCGAGCAAAAAAAACGATTCGCCCCCCTGATTGTTGGGACCCACCAGCTACTTCTTCGCAGGCAAGGAAGTGCCTGACAGTCGGGACCCACCTGGTCGAAGCGTACGTAGCATTGTCATTTTGGTCGCAAACGTGTACATACATACAGGTCGATGTAGAGGCACGCATGTGTCGTAGTAGAGGAGCGTATGTGTCGTAGTAGAGGCGCGCACGTAGCATGTACACGTATGTACAGCGGACAGGGTGCAAGAAAGAAAATACGGTCACATATGTGTACATACGGGCAGGGTCTCGAATGCCTACTCGTGCATACGTACGGCCAGGGCTCGTGTACATGGCTGAGTTGGAACGGAGAAACAACATCGTCATCGTGTTCATGGGGAGGCAACGGAATGCATCGGGTTCATGGAGAGGCAACGGAATGCGTCGTGTTCATGGGGAGGCAACGGAATGCGTCGTGTTCATGGGGAGGCAACGAAATGCGTCGTCTTGATCGCGAGGCAACGAAATGCGTCGTGTTCATCGGGAGGGAACGGAACACGTGGGAGCCAACCGGCTGGGTCGGAACAGAATGCGTGGTCGTGTTCATCGGGAGGGCTTGGACGGAATAGGCGATGGAAACGAGGCCTGGCGTACCACAGAACGGAGGAAACGGACCTCCTACGGTCGAAACGGGGGTCCTGTTGATTGGAAGGGGTGTGCGTACCGCAAACAGAGGAAACGGACCTCCTACGGTCGAAACGGGGGTCCTGTTGATTGGGAGGGGTGTGGCGTACCGCAAAACGGACAAAACGGACCTCCTATGGTCGAAACGGGGGTCCTGTTCATCGGGAGGCGTGTGGTGTACCGCAAAACGGGACTCCACGGGATACTGTTCATCTCCACCGTCGACCTCCTCCTGCATCCACGGGCTACCGTCGACCTCCTCCAGCCTCCACAGGCTCCTGTTCATCCAGCCTCCACTGCGCACTACTCCACCGGCTACTGTTCAACCACCCCTCCACCGTCTACTGTTCATCCAGCCCTCCACACCACAGGGTCTTATTCAACCACCCCTCCACGGGCACCCCTCCCCCATCTACTATTCATCTAGCCCTCCACACCACGGGGTCCTGTTCATCCAGAGGCAACGCCACCGCTCACTGTTCATCCAACAGCCCCCCACCCCCCACAATCATCACTGTTCATCCAATCGATCGGCTTCAGTTAGCAGCAATAGCAAAGGAATCGCTCGTTCGGGTTTAGTTAACAGCCATCGATCGATCGCTCGGGTTCTGTAATGCATGGCCTGCAGTGCAATCGCTCGGGTTCAGTTAGAGCCCAACGCCTCGCTCGGGTTCAGTTAGAGCCAACGCCTCGCACACACGCGCGTACGTGTACGAGAGAAACACGCATCGCTCGGCCCCCGACCTCCCACCGTAACTGGGAACTCCCCAGAATTTTCCTTGCCCTCGCTTCTACCATGGTTTTTTCCGTCATGGACGGCCCAAAGAATGTCATGCAGCTACGTCTCCGGCCCGCCCAGGACGAAAAGCCCAATTTTTGTCATGATTTTTTGTCATAGAAGTAGGAGCCCACCACATCTATGTGATACCGGGTTTTGTCACAGTTATCTTCATAGAAGTGTCATATGTATGATAGAAAAAAATTTCGTTCGGCCCAAAATGTCACGGATGTGTCTTTTTTTGTAGTGAAGCCTCCCCCAAGCTTGTGGGAGACTCTCTTCTTCAATTTGCACAAAATTATATATTTCCTTTAAAGAAGCTTGTTTCTTATGAGCGGGGAAATATTTAGTAGAGAAGTAGTAAATCATATCCTGGGGACTACGCACACAACCAGGATCAAGAGAATTAAACCATATCTTAGCATCACCCTTTAATGAGAACGGAAATAATTTAAGGATATAATAGTAGCGAGTTTTCTCATCATTAGTGAACAGGGTAGCTCTATCATTTAATTTAGTAAGATGTGCTACAACAGTTTCAGATTCATAGCCATATAAAGGATCTGATTCAACCAAAGTAATTATATCAGGATCGACAAAGAAATCATAATCCTTATCAGTAATAAAGATAGGTGAAGTAGCATAAGCAGGATCATATTTCATTCTAGCATTCAGAGTTTTTTCTTTCAGCTTAGCTAATAGTTTCTTAAGATCACTTCTATCATTGCAGGCAAGAAAGTCTCTAGCAGTTTCTTCATCCATAACATAACCCTCAGGAACAACAGGCAATTCATATCTAGTGGGAGAATCTTTATTATCACTTTCATCAATATTACCAGTTTCAATAATTTCATTCTATCTAGCCCTAGAAAGTTGCTCATCAAGAAATTCACCAAGTGGCACAGTAGTATCAAGCATATAAGTAGTTTCATCATAAGTATCATGCATAGCAGAAGTGGCATCATCAATAACATGCGACATATCAGAATTAATAGCAGAAGCAGGTTTGGGTGTCGCAAGCTTACTCAAAACAGAAGGTGAATCAAGTGCAGAGCTAGATGGCAGTTCCTTATAATGATAAGCAGATATAAATCGCAAGTGACTCAAAGAATAGAGCTATGCTCCCCGGCAATGGCGCCAGAAAATGTTCTTGATAACCCACAAGTATAGGGGATCACAATAGTTTTCAAGGGTAGAGTATTCAACCCAAATTTATTGATTCGACACAAGGGGAGCCAAAGAATATTCTCAAGTATTAGCAGCTGAGTTGTCAATTCAACCACACCTAGAAACTTAATATCTGCAGCAAAGTGTTTAGTAGCAAAGTAATATGATAATAGTGGTAATAGTGGCAAAAGGTAATGGTAGACAAAGTAATATTTTTGGGTTTTGTAGTGATTGTAACAGTAGCAGCGAAAAAGTAAATATGAGAAGAACAATATATGGAAAGCTCATAGGCATTGGATCGGTGATGGAGAATTATGCCGTATGCGATCGATCATGTAACAGTCATAACCTAGGATGACAGAGAACTAGCTCCAGTTCATCAATGTAATGTAGGCATGTATTCCGAATATAGTCATACATGCTTATGGAAAAGAACTTACATGACATCTTTTGTCCTACCCTCCCGTGGCAGGGGGGTCCTATTGGAAACTAAGGGATATTAAGGCCTCCTTTTAATAGAGTACCGGACCAAAGCATTAACACATAGTGAATACATGAACTCCTCAAACTATGGTCATCACCAGTAAGTATCCCGATTATTGTCACTTCGGGGTTAACGGATCATAACACATAACAGGTGACTATAGACTTTCAAGATAGGATCAAGAAGTCTCATATATTGATGAAAACATAATAGGTTCAGATCTGAAATCATGGCACTCGGGCCCTAGTGACAAGCACTAAGCATAGCAAAGTCATAGCAACATCAATCTCAGAACATAGTGGATACTAGGGATCAAACCCTAACAAAACTAACTCGATTACATGATAAATCCCATCCAACCCATCACCGTCTAGCAAGCCTATGATGGAATTACTCACACACGGCAGTGAGCATCATGAAATTGGTGATGGAGGAAGGTTGATGATGACGATGGCTATGGATTCCCCTCTCCGAAGCCCCGAACAGACTCCGGATCAGCCCTCCCAAGAGAGTTTAGGGCTTGGCGGCGGCTCCGTATCGTAAAACATGATGAATCCTTCTCTCTGATTGTTTCTCCCCGAAAGTGAATATATGGAGTCAAGGTTGACGTCTGTGGAGCATCAGGGGGCCCATGAGACAGGGGGCGTGCCCAGGGGGGTTGGGCGCGCCCCCACCCTCATGGACAGGTGGTGGGCCTCCTGACATGGATCTTTCTTCTAGTATTTTTATATATTCCAAAATAATTCTCTTTTGATTTTCAGGTCATTCCGAGAACTTTTATTTCTGCAAAAAATAACACCATGGCAATTTTGCTGAAAACAGCATCAGTCCGGGTTAGTTCCATTCAAATCATGCAAGTTAGAGTCCAAAACAAGGGCAAAAGTGTTTGGAAAATTAGATATGACGGAGACTTATCATACCTTCACAAACAATCAAGAACCTTGCAACCAACACGATAAAGGGGTTGTTAATCCCTTCACGGTCACTCACAAAAGTGAGATCTAATAAGGATAGTAAGGTAAATATTTTTGATATTTTTGTTGTATAGCTAGATTGGAAAGTATAGATTGCAAAATAGTAAACGAGATGCGATGTAAATAAAATAGATGCAATATAATAAGAAAGAGACCCGGGGGCCATAGGTTTCACTAGTGGCTTCTCTCAAGATAGCATGTATTAAGGTGGGTGAACAAATCACTGCCGAGCAATTGATAGAAAATTTCATAGTTATGAAGATATCTAAGGCAATGATCATGAATATAGGCATCATGTCCATGTCAAGTAGATCGAAACGATTCTGCATCTACTACTATTACTCCACACATCGACCGCTATCCACCATGCATCTAGAGTATTAAGTTCATAAGAACAGAGTAACACCTTAAGCAAGATGACATGATGTAGAGGGATAAAATCAAGCAATATGATATAAACCCCATCTTTTTATCCTCGATGGCAACAATACAATACGTTCCTTGCTACCCCTACTGTCACTGGGAAAGGACACCAAAAGATTGAACCCAAAGCTAAGCACTTCTCCTATTGCAAGAAAGATCAATCTAGTAGGCCAAACTAAACCAAAAATTCGAAGAGAATTGCAAAGATATCAAATCATGCATATAAGAATTCAGAGAAGAACCAAATAATATTCATAGATAATCTTGTTCATAAACCCACAATTCATCGGATCTCGGCAAACACACCGCAAAAGAGTATTACATCGAATAGATCTCCAAGAACATCGAGGAGAACTTGGTATTGAGAATCAAAGAGAGAGAACAAGCCATCTAGCTAATAACTATGGACCCGAAGGTCTGTGGTAAACTACTCATGCTTCATGGGAGAGGTTATGGTGTTGATGTAGAAGCCCTCCGTGATCAATTCCCCCTCCGGCAGATCATCGGAAAAGGCCCCAAGATGGGATCTCACGGGTACAGAAGGTTGCGGCGGTGGAAAAGTGGTTTCGTGGCTCTCTATGATCGATCTAGGGTATAGGAGTATATATAGCCGAAAGAAGTACGTCAGTGGAGCTACGTGGGTCCCATGAGGGTGGGAGGCGCGCCTACCCCCTAGGCGCGCCCTCCTGCCTCGTGGCCGCCTCGTGGAGTTCCACACTTCAACTCCAAGTCTTCTATTTTGCTTTCGGTCCAAGAAAGATCATCGTGAAGGTTTCATTGTGTTTGGTATTCCTTTTCTGCGAAACTCTAAAATAGGCAAAAAACAGAAACTGGCACTGGGCCTCCGGTTAATAGGTTAGTCCCAAAAATAATATAAAAGGGCATATTAAAGCCCATTAAACATCCAAAACAGATAATATAATAGCATGGAACAATCGAAAATTATAGATGTTGGAGATGTATCAAGCATCCCCAAGCTTAATTCATGCTCGTCCTCGAGTAGGTAAATGATAAAAACAGAATTTTTGATGTGGAATGCTACCTAACATAATTATCAATGTAATTTTTTTATTGTGGCATGAATGTTCAGATCCGAAAGATTCAAGACAAAAGTTTAATATTGACATAAAGATGATAATACTTCAAGCATACTAACAAAGTAATCATGTCTTCTCAAAATAACATGGCCAAAGAAAGTTCATCCCTAAAAAAAATCATATATTCGAATAGAACTGACAGCCTTCGCATTTGTCGACTATATCTTTAGCCATCTGCACGCGGCCAGTAGAACCCTGCTTGGTATGCTTTGGCCACTATGGTCCAAGAGCATGCATGGTGAGCACAGGTCCCTGAGTGGATTTCATTTAGTATCATTCGACCTCCTTCCAAAGAAATGTCGCGCTGAGCAACTCCGGTTACACTTTCTCTGTAAAGTTGTCCACTTATTACAGTGAAGGCTTTGGATCAACGGACGATCTGGTGAGCCTCATCTTCATCTTCTGGGAGCTCCTTCCTGAGCAGGTATGCAATATACAACACCGTCCAATCATGGGTGATCACCAAAACCTCCATGATTAGGTCGACCACTGCCGGGACTTCAATCTCAGTCGGATTGGTTGAGCTTATCGGTTGCGGGAGCTCCTCTGTAAAAGGATCTTCTTGAACTGAGTGGAGATGCTCCAAGAACACATTGCTGGGAATAGGTTTCTGAGTGGAACCTATCTTTGCCAAATCATCAGCAGCTTGATTCTTGATTCGAGGTATGTGGTGGAGCTCTAACCCCTCAAACTTCTTCTCCGGCTTTCTTACTGCGTTGCAATAACCTGTCATAGCTGGGCTCCTGATATCCCATTATTTCATCACTTGATTGACCACTAAATCCGAGTCGCCGTAAACCATCAAGCGTCGGACGCCGAGTGAAATGGCCATACGCAACCCATATAGGAGTGCCTCATATTCAGCTTCATTGTTGGAAGAATCAAAGTGAATTTGAAGAACATAACTAAGCTTGTCAACTCTTGGGGATACCAGGACCACTCCAGGACCAGAACCATTCAACATTTTGGACCCATCGAAGAACATAGTCCAATGCTCCGAGTGAATCGGAGTCGGCAGCTGCAGCTCAATCCACTCGACGAGGAAATCAACTATTGCTTGAGACTTGATTGCCTTCTTTGCCTCGAACTTGATATCCGAAGGAAGGAGTTCAATTGCCCACTTGGCCACTCGACCGGTTGCGTCCTGATTGTTAAGAATTTCTCACAATGGAGCATCACAAACAACCGAGACTGAGTGGTCTGCGAAGTAATGTGCAACTTTCTTTGTGGTCAAATAAATCCCGTAGACCAGCTTCTGGTAATGTGGATACCTTTGCTTGGATGGGGTCAAAACTTCAGAATATAATGCACTGGGTGTTGGCCCTTGTAGGCTTTGCCTTCTTCTTCTCGCTCAACTGTGAGCACTATGCTGACTGACAACCTATCCAGTGGCCGCTATGTATAATAGTAGAGGTTCTTTGCTGATTGGGGCAGCAAGCACTGGCTGGGTGGAAAGCAGGGCTTTGAGCTCTACAAACACTGCTTCGGCTTCAGGAGTCCACTCAAACTTGTCAGACTTCTTCATCAGTCGGTAAAGAGGTAATGCCTTTTCACCGAGACAAGAAATGAATCGGCTTAATGCAGCCAAACAACCAGTAAGCTTCTGAACGTCATGCACATGCACAAGGCTCCTTATTCGAAGAACTGCTCCAACCTTTTCTGGATTTGCGTCGATCCCTCGCTCAGAAATGAGAAAACTGAGTAACTTTCCGCCCGGGACTCCGAATGTGCACCTTGACGGATTGAGCTTGATATCATATCTTCTTAAGTTGGCGAAGGTTTCAGCAAGGTCAGTCAATAGGTTGGAACCCTTGCCTGACTTGACCACGATGTCATCCATGTATGCTTCCATGTTCCGACTGATTTGAGTGAGCAGGCACTTTTGAATCATGCGCATAAACATGGTGCCAACATTCTTGAGGCCAAAAGGAATGGTAACATAGCAAAATCACCCGAATGGGGTGATGAAGGCTGTTTTTATTTCGTCGGGTCCATATAGTCGGATCTGATGGTACCCAGAATATGCATCCAAAAAGGGCAAGCGCTCACACCCTACAATCGAGTCAACAATCTGGTCGATGTGGGGGAGAGGGAAATGATCTTTCGGACAGGCCCAATTGATGTGCTTGAAATCGATACACATACGAAGTGAATCATCTTTCTTGGGTACCATGACAACATTAGCGAGTCACTCGGAGTGGTATATCTCGCGGATGAACTCAGCTGCCAGAAGCCGAGCCACTTCCTCGCCAATTTCCTTCCTTTCCTCCAAGGCAGACCGATGAAGATGCTCTTTGACAGGTTCTACTTTTGGGTCGACGCGCAAACGGTGCTCGGCTAGTCCCCTGGGTACACCCGGCATGTCAGATGGATTCGATGTGAAGATGTCCCAGTTCTCACAGAGGAACTTGACGAGCTCTTCTTCCTATTTTCCATCGAGTGTTGTTGAGATGTGGGTCGGAGCAGCATTGGGATCAGTCGGGTGAATATGGGAAGGCTTTGTTTCACCAGTCGACTGAAATGCGGACTCTGAAGCAGGCTTCTTGGCTCGCAACAAATCACGCGGATCTGCATTCTTGTTGTGTCCTTCCATTTCTACTGCTACCGTTTGCTCATCAGCAATCTTTGAACCCTTCTGGAGGCACTCTTCTGCTCTTTACTGGTTCCCTGTGACCATGATCACACCTCTAGGGCCGGGCATCTTTAGCTTGAGGTACACGTAACACAGTGAGCCATGAAATGAGCATGTGCAGGCCGAACCAGAATTGCATGATAGGCACTGTGGAAATCCACCACCTCAAATGTCAACTTTTCTTTTCGGTAATTCTTTGAATCACCGAAAACCACATCAAGAGTGATCTGACCAAGTCAATCGACTTTCTTTCCTGGGATGACTGCATGGAATATCATGTTTCTCTCGCTGAGCTTGGACATCAGAATGCCCATCCCTCGAAGGATCTCAACATACAGAATGTTCAGACCACTGCGTCCATCCATTAGAACCTTGGTCAGTCGGGAGCCCCCAATGACCGGGTCGACCACCAGCGCTTGCCGCCCGGGGGTAGCAACTTGCGCCGGGTGATCGGACTGGTCGAATGTAATGGGAGTCTTCGACCACTTTAAATATGTCATAGTTGCCGGAGCAACCATGTTCACTTCTCTATTGATAACCTTTAGTCGACTTTTGCTCTCAATGTCAGCAAAAATCACTAGAGTAGCACTGACATTAGGATAACCTTCATCCTCCTCTTTGTCCTCCTCCTTATCAGATCCCTTCTCCTTTTCACTGGGCTGACCCTCTTGGAAGCTCTGAATCAGTAGTCGACACTGCCGAGTGGTATGCTTGGGCAGAATCAAGTTACCCTCTGCATCTGTTTTGGTGTGTATGTGGCATGGCAAATCAAGAACATCATTTCCTGCTTGATCTTTCACTTTCTTAGGAATCCACGGCCCCTTAGGTTTTCCTTTGAACTTCCCCTGATTCACAACTGAGGCTTTAGCAGGACCCACAGTTTCAGCTCTGCGCTTATGCTTCCGACTGGAATTTCCTCCTCCCGTGTCCTGGGCAACTCATTTGTTCTTGCCACTGCGGAGTCGGTCTTCCTCTTTGCCGTTAGCATACCGAGTGGCTATTTCCATCATTCGGGCTAGGGCCATGTCTCCAGTTCAACCGAACTTCAGGTTGAACTCTTTGTACTGAACGCCCTCCTTGAAGGCACAAACTGCTTGGTGCTGTGACACATTTTCCATTGTACTATGAAGAGTGGTCCATCTCTAAATGTAATCTCTCAGAGTCTCATTCGGTTTCTGGATGCAATGCTGTAACTCAGTCAGCCCAACAGGTCGCTTGCAAGTGCCCTCAAACATTTTGATAAACACTCAGGCCAACTCTTCCCAACTGAAAATACTTCCAGGGGCCAACTGATTCAACCAAGCTCTGGCCGAACCCTCAAGCATCAGGGGGAGGTGCTTCATGGCTACATCATCGTTTCCGCCGCCAATCTGCACTGCCACTCGGTAATCCTCTAGCCAAGTATCGGGCTTTGATTCACCGGTGAACTTGCTCACGCCCATCGCCAACCTGAAGTTCGGCGGGATCTTTGCAGCTTAGATGGCTCTACTGAAACACTCGGGACCGGAAACATGCACTCGGCTTCCACTCGGGTGGTGAACATCTTGTCCCTCTCTGTGCGCCCGACCTCGGTCGACTAAATTTTGTACGAGAAGAGATCTCGCATCAAACCCAGGTTCTCTTGGGTCGATCGGGGCTCTCCGCTCATCACCATACGGGCGCCTGTCATCATACTGCCAGGGCGCATACGAACCACCCGTCGGGGGAGGCGTTGGCACTTGATGGTGGTCATCACGACCGAATCGATGATCATATTGTCCCTGACCCTGATCCAGGTGCCGATCCTAGCGGTGCCCATGATCCTCACGTTGCGGAGGCGATCTTGGACTATGAGCCGACTGAACTGTGTCTGCGACCACAGTTCTGCTATGAATCATGTTCTTCCGCTTCCCAGAGCAGTGCACGGATCTGCAGCAAACCTCTCCCAGCCTCTGAATAGGATGGCTGAATTGACTCTACTATACGGGTTGCAGCTGCAAGATTCTAGATTGGTGTACGATATACCTGAGGTTCTGGCAGAAACAATTGCCGATGTCGTCGACTGGATTCAAGGGTTTGACGATGAGCGCGCTTGCCGAGTGAATGTTGGAGATTCTCCAGTCGCACACGCTCAGCCAAGGTGGCTAGGTGCGTGGCCTCCAAGGCTCAAGCCTCGGAGGTCTCCCCAATGATGGGAGTGTGGAGCGCCTGCACGTTGCGACGATGCAACTTGTCCCTCTGCTCCGAAGTGAGGGCTTCAGGATGATATTCGTCGTGACCACGCGACGGGCCGCCGCCATCGCCACCGCCACTGCGACGGAATCTAGGAGGGCTGCGCGGTGTGTCGACCATGAGGACCCACGGGGTCGCTGCTCCGGCACTCAGAAA
Source organism: Triticum aestivum (assembly GCF_018294505.1). Classification (NCBI taxonomy): domain Eukaryota; kingdom Viridiplantae; phylum Streptophyta; class Magnoliopsida; order Poales; family Poaceae; genus Triticum; species Triticum aestivum. The sequence goes on from NC_057794.1 coordinate 489,979,150, forward strand.
GAGTCTCCGTGGAACCAGTCGACGGGTCGAATAGTCCGTAGAGAGATTCTTCAGGCTCAATTGCCGCGACTTGAGGGGTGGCCGACTGGCGGGCCAACACATGCTTCACCCAACACTGAAGCCGCGATCGGCCAGATCTTTTGCGATGGTGTACAACTGGAAGGGCGGACGACACAGGAGCCGACTGATACTAGGTCAAAGGCTGCCACAAGAGAACGCCGCGGGCACTCGCACGGAAGTGTGCTGCCCCGCGGATGGGAAGGGCCTCGACATGGAGGGGGGCCTCTTGGAGCCAGGCGGAGTCATCGACAAAGAAAACGAGTGCTCCGAGATGGATCTCGTGGCCCAAAGCCAAACCACCGCCAGAAACAATGTTGATGGAGATCGGAAAAATTGCAACCTCACTGGAAGTAACTAAGACACCTGCCCCACGGTGGGCGCCAACTATCATGGGAGAAAGTTTGACATTATAATAGGAGGTACATAAGAGGAGGCAAGATCCTAGCTATGGTGAAGTTGTGCACGCAAGATGTACTAGTTTAGGCCCTTCTTAGAGGAAGTAAGAGCCCTACGTCTCGGTGCCCGGAGGCTTGGTCGACTAGATTATGCATGAGAGTTATAGGGGGTGCGAACCCTTGTGCCTGAGGAGCGGGGTGGCTTATATAGAGTGCGCCAGACCTCTGCAGCCCTTAGTTAAACAGGGTTAAATGTACATTAGGACCGGGCTTTACTGGTAATGCTAGATATAAAGAGACATAAATGGCCTTTAACACTACGGAATGACACTACAAAAAAAGACACATCCATGATGATACGTGTTTGTCACAGTAGGTCACGTTTTCTGTCATGCATGTACATCCATGACGATTTTATGACAGAATCAAGATAGTCATACATGTGCTGTGGTAGAAGTGCTCCATGACATTACCACAATTATCATCATGGAAGTGTCCACTTCCATGACGATAAATCGCACGTCATGGAAGTGCTTTCGTCAAGGGTGACCAACACGTGACATCCACCGTAACGGGTCACCGTTAAGCTATCGGGTCCAGTTTTGGATCTAATAACCCACTAACAGCCTGGACCAATGAGGATTTTCCACGTGTAAAATTCTCATTTGCCGGAGGAAACATGTGTTGGCTCACCCTTGGGATAGATGTCATCCATTCACTGGACAGGAGGCGCCTATGATACGTCGACATGTGGCATGGCCCAACAGAAGCCTACTCCAGTGAAAAGGCCGGCCTGTTTGACTTGGTCAAAAGGTAACGGGCCGGCCCACGGAAAGCCTGTTAACGACATGTTCGTATATAGCCTATTTACGGCCCGCTAACTCATGGCCCGTTACGGCCTATCGGAATTAAGCCCAGTAGCTTCATCTGGGCCATCCAATATGATTCCAGCCCATTGTAACTTTTGGCCCATGTATGGCCCATGATGTCTTTCGGCCCATACAAGCCATTTGTAACTCTTGGCCCATTAACGCCCCGTGGTGAATCTGGCCCGCAATGAACAGTGTACCCATTTATACCCATTAACGGCCCATTATTCCATTGGGCCATTTCCAACCCATGATATCTTTCTGCCTTCTCAAGGCCCATTTATTCTTGGGCTCATTTCCAGCTTTCGGTTATTTACGACCAGTTATTGGCCTTTTCTGCTTGTAGGCCAAATTCAGCCCGCGGTTACAATCGGCCCATCTACGGCCCGTTAATCCGTTGGGCCGTTTTGATAGTGTTATCAAATACGGCCGATTAACGACGGGCCATTATTGTCGGCTGATGATAGGACAATTCCAAATATAGCTCGTTTACGGCCCATAATGCGGTATGTTATTGGCCCATGTTTGGCCTATCGATCATACGACACGTAGAAGGCCCATTGATGCTACGGCCCGTAGAAGGCCCATTGTTTCTACGACCCTTAGAAGGCCCATTATTTCTATGGCTCGTAGGACGCCCATGGTAACTACAGTAAATATGTAGCCCGTGGTTATTGTGGCCTAGTTTTAAAAAATAGGTTATTGCAGCCACTAGCAAACCATGGAAAAAGAACTGCACTAACTACAAGCAAACAAATAAACAAGACAACAAGGAAATAAATAAGCAAGCAACTTATGCTAGGCTATCACGGCTATTACACACGTTACATCCACTGGGCATCAAATTTCGCCACCAGTGCAAATATAGGGAACAAAGCAGCATATAATATACAGTAGTTGTCAAAGTTGGCGACCAGTGCAAATAAACGCCGTAGCAAAACAAGTCCAGAAATGAAACCACTTCAGAAGAGCTCAAGAAATAATATCCTGGGTACCCACAATGCTGGCAAGATGCTTAGCAAGCTTATTAACTTTCTCTTGTTTGGCACTTAAATCCTCTATCACTTGTTGTTGCACCAGAAAGTATGCATTTGAATTCTGCAGAGACTTCCTCAGTCCTTCGGCTTCCTGTTGCATAACATCTGATCGATGTCTTTCAACCTGAAGTTGAGACTCAAGAAGCTGAACTGATTCAGGCAGCGAGTTTGAACTGATTCAAGTAACTCGAACACTACATCAAGACAGGACTTTGGGGTTGTGTCAGTGTCTTCAATATAGTTTTTATCAGCTTTCTTCGGGACCAACATGGATGTCTCACTATCTTGAACCTTATCTACATTACTTCCTTTACCATTGCATTACGGGGTACTCTTCTCCAATATTTTATTTGCGTTCCTAAAGAGAAACAAACAAACACATCACAGGTTTACAATGTAGTATATGAAAGTTATTTTGGTAAACTAGTTCAGTAGTAAGGTGGACAGGATAACAGCATGAAGCAAACATATATCTATGTAGTATGGTCACTATATGGTCTATATCATTCTACTTTATGTTGCCAAATCAAGATAGATATAGCTTGAATCATGTCCATCTAAGACAAAGTAGCATAGATAGAATACAAGTGTGGGAAACTACACAGCAATAACAACACTTGTAATGTGCATGGCATGAGAACATAACTGTTTATTCAATTGAAACTGAAATCAACATAGAGCAAGTTACAACAGCAAACACGTTAAACAAACAAGTTTAAAACATACCTGTTGCGCCATTGGAGTTTCAATTGCATCCTTCAAATTTGAAATTAGTTGGTATGAGTAAATACAGTGATGCAAGAGCAAAGTAGTATGAACCATAGCTACGGAACCTGACCTAAGAACAATTCTTCTTCTGCTTTAAGCGCTGACTTGGGGTTCGTTGTGGTGGTCCTCGTGCTTTGGGCACTGCAGTTGCCTTACTAACTGCTCGTGTTCGGGTGCTCTATGGTGGAGACGGTGCTGTGTCACCTGGAACTGGGTTACAATCTTCTGGGGTTGGGGTTAGAAGGGGTGTAGCTGGTTCTTTGTCCAATTGGGTAGGGGTACAATCTGCGTGAGTCTAGGTTATGTGTGGTGGGGATGGTTCTTGGGCAAGTACAACCGTGGTTCTATCTGCATCGACAGGTAGCACGATCTTTTCTGAAGACCGTGGTTTTACTCCCACAGATACTGCCATCACCCCCTCCAATTGAAATGGCTGATAAATAAGAAAAGTAATTGAATGTGCAGACATTGTAAGATAGACAGGTGCAATGGATAGTAGGGAATAAAACAGGGCATGAAATAATGCACATTTATGTTGTCTAACCAAACAGAATAGCAGGACATAATTTCACATATGTGATGGCTAATTAAACAGGATAGCATGACACAGTTTCACATGTATGATGGCTAACTAAACATGATAGAATGACATACTTCAAAATATGATGACTATGTAAACATGATGACATGATATAACTATACGATGTGTCTATTAAAGTGGTTGGCATGCCATAAATCACAAACATGCCGTCGATGGAAACATGATGGAATGATATAATTCACGGATAGAATGACATAATTCAAAATATGATGACTATGTAAATAGAATGAGATGATATAACTATATTATGTCTTTATAAAATGGGTTGGCATGCCATAATTCGGATACATCCTGTCTATGTAAACATCTTGGCATGATATAATTCAAATATATGATTTATATACTAAGCAAGTGAGTAGAGGGCAATCGCATATATGATGTGTCAACTAAGGGGATGCCATTCAATATTTTGTATATGATGTAAAAACTAAGCATTGCAATAAAACATATGCATGATATGAGCAATATAACCCTGCCAAGTTTGAGAATACACCTCAAGGGGATAATAGGACTGGTGATCTGCCTCTGAATCCTCCTCTGAAGAGCTATGTGTAACCAGCAAGATATCTGCTTTAGCAAGTAGCATTGTCTACTCTGAAGACCTTGTTTTCACTCCAGATTTCTCCATCACCAATTCAAATGGATGATGCACATGAAGAGCAGTTGAATATACAAACATTGTCGAGAAATGCAACAAGAAATACAAAATAAATGACAGCATGATATAATTCACATATATGACGCTTGGCTAAACAACATGGCTTTGCATAATTCACATATATAATGGCTTGCAACAAGATAGCATTTCATAATTCACATATATAATGTCTTGCAACAAGATGGCATCGCATAATTCACATATATGGTAATTAGACACTAAACAAGTGGCATTCACACAAAGCATGTCTAAACTAAGCAAATGACATAGCAATGCAAGATACCATACGCATGATATGAGCAACATAATTGTGCCAAGTTAGAGCATGCACCTTGGGGGGGATAGGACTGGTCATCTATCTCTAAATTCTCCTCTGAGGAGCTATCCATAACCAGCAAGACATGCGCTTCGTCAGATAGCATTGTCTGCTCTGATGACCTTGTTTCCACTTCAGATTTTTCCATGATCGTGTCGAATAGCTCATGCACAGGAAGAGTAATTGAATGTACTAAAATTGTTGACAAATTTAACACGTAATAAAAAATGATGGCATGATATAATTCACATATAAGATGACTGGCTAACCAGGGTGGCATTGCAAAATTCACATATATGATGCCTAGCTAAACAAGATGGCATTGCATGATTCACATATACGATAAAGAAACTAAACAGATGGCATTGACACAAAGCATGTCCAAACTAAGGAGATGACATATTTGATGTATACAGTAAGCAATGCAAGGCACCATATGCATGATATTACCAATGTGAGCATGCCAAGTTAGAGCGAAGACCTCAGGGGTTAAATAGGAGTGGCCTTCTCCTTCTGAATCCCCCTCAGAACAGTTATCTTCCTCTTGATTACAATCCGAATTGGGTGGAGGGGGGCTGCCTTTGCGCCAACCATGGAGTGACGTCTGCATGAAATTTTATTGCCATGCAAGGCTCGTCTCTTTTGCTCTACATGTTCAGTTCCATTGTGTACAATAACTGACACGCATAGGAATAAAACATAGTGAGATTATGTAAGGAGTGCATGCACAAATCCAGAGTGATAGTCAAAAACTATGGATAGACTCAAAACCAATGATAGCAGGCAGATAATAGCTTTAGTTAAAAAATATAGATAAAGGCCCCTTTAACATTTGTTTGCACCCAACATGAAACTCATAGTAGACACCCGAGATTAACTAGATAGTAGATAGATAGTACTGATTGCTGCCCTAATATGTACCCCACAACCATTTAAAAACTCAAGTTTCAGCATTTGTTTGGACCTGACTCAGGGTCTAATAGGTGAACACGACGATAATGTAGCATGTCATCATATTAAGCGATGCATAACGTACGCAGACACGGAAGAGTGCGACCTCTCTTGCAGACCCATGTAGTCCTCAAGGTCATCTGCTCGATTGATGATGGTAATGCAGTTATCGTGGCTGCCGGTGGTGGGGAAGAAGATCTGAGGCGGTGAAAGATAGTCTGGAGAGCAGATCCCTACTGTGGTGATCCCTTCCGTCGTTGGAGCAGCTGAGCTGCGGTGGAACACAGCGTAGCAGGAGCAGGACAAACCACACAAGGTTTTCTTTGACACATATCTGTAACAGAAGTAATTGTGTAAGGGCTTTTTTGAATTTGAGGATTCTACCAATGCAGGTATCGGTGTTTGGGTGCGACATATGCCAATGGATGGCTTATCATGGTGGGGGCGAGTAGAACGTCGCCGGTGCTTGGAAACGGGATGAGGCTTAGACACGAATGCCGGTGTACTTTACCCAGGTTCGGGGCTCTCCTAGGAGATAACACCCCTAGTCCTACTCTGCGGGGTCTCCGCATGATCACTAAGGCAAAGTGAATACAAAGGCGCTCCTCGAGCTGTATCTGTGGGTAGGAGAAGACAGGGCTAGCTCTTTCCTTCCTCTAAGGTCTGGTCTAGTTCTAATGAATCAGAACCCTTTGCATGGGTGCCCTGGGGGTTTATATAGGCCTACCCCCCAGAAGTACAATGGTAAAATGTCTGGGCGCAGGGCCCAGCTTTCAGTCTCTTCGCCTGCGGGCCCTCCTGCCGACTGCCGGGGCCCGCCGATTGGTGGGCCCAGCCGACTGGTCTGGTACGGAGCCGACAGGCCATACCCGCCACCTGCTGGTCCAACCGGCTACTGATTACTATAGCCGTGCTTCAAATGACGCAGGCTTGGTCATGAGGTCGTGGCTACAGCCCTGCCATCTACCGTGTGTTTTCTATAGCCACTCCCTTGTCTTGTCTATTAAATGGTGTGGGGAACCCGAGGAAGGGGTAGGCCGACTCCTGGGGGCCGGCTTCCCACTGGTCCGACTAGTGACGCCCCTATCGTCTTCCGCACTCTTGCTGACTGATAAGGCCCACCATCCGTGGACCGTACCGTGAGGCCGTCATGGCTACAGGACTCCGCCCACGATTGCTGATGTCAGGGATGGCATGGCAACAGTTCCACGCCGGACGGAGATCTCCGTTGGTACGACGCACTATGGCCAAGCCATCTCCTGGGAAAGGGGAGGGAGTGGGCTTTACTGTTGCCACTCCCTGTCCCATCCCCCCTGATGAGGGCATGGGCCTTGCTGGTGTCATGGGCCGAGTCCCCGTGGATGGCTTCTTCGGAAGCCGCCAGTCGGAGTCGGCTGGTCTTAATCCCATCTCTAGGACTCGGACGCATATGGGCAGCCGGCTGTTCCTCCAGTCGCCCTCCTGAAGTCGGCTCTCCGTCTGTCGTCTCGAGGGCGCAGTCAGCCCCGATGTCTTGAAAGGTTATGGGCCTCGGGTTAGCCTACCCGTGGCCCATTACTTCGACAGTAGTCCCCGAAGCTGATGAGGCGCCGCGGACAACCAACCGAGGAGCCTCAGTAGTTTCATTCTCCAAGTACTTGAGGTGGAGACCCCGCTTGACTCTACCGGGCCGACTGGTAGGAGTCGGATTCGCCTGATTTTGAGTCGTCCAAAAAAACTTTCGAATGCCCTGGCGGGAAGTCAGTGGCGTACCAGCTAAGCTTCCTGGCCGACACCCGCTTCGGGCCCACCATGTGGCAACCAGCGGCCGGGCCAGCCTGCTTTCCCATCCGCGAGATGGGACATGCCTGCAGGCAGGTCCCGCCACTACCATACCTCGGCACGCGAGCGGATCCGCTGCGACCATGGGGGACGGTTGAGGTTCCCACGGAGTTACTGCGCACAGTAACTTTGCGCGATAAACGTGGGGGGCGTGGGGTAGTGGACGCAGTTGTCACGGCCGGTTTTCAAATAAAAATATTTATTGATAAACCAGTCTTTTGAGTCCAGTATGAGAGAATTCCTCATCACTGGTAGACAATTTCTTGATACAATAAGCCAGTAGCATAAAATATATTACAGGGTTGAACTGCGGTCGCTCAACCAAATTATTACAAGCACGCCAATAATCATACATAATGGCGGACATGACACAGTGGTGTGGAGACATACTACTGACTCATGGATAGGTTGGTGGTGGAAAAGCATAGCGGGAAGGGAAATACAAGACTCTAAGAATATCATTTCATCGAACATCGAGGTGAGGCTCGATAAATTTATTTGGTAGCGGAAGCGGATATAAAACAGTGACCAAATCCAGGGTCGCACGAGACTGACTGGGACTCCTCTAAGTGTCGGACTCGCTATCGAACTCTTCATCCATGAGATCGCCTTCGTCAGCATCTGGCCAAATCAACAAGCCAGTGAGTACTTTGAAAGTACTCGCAAGACAGTTCAGACGTAAGATATAACAAATGCGTGCATGGATGCAACATGATTAATTCCTTAATGCACAATAAATAAAATTGGCATAACGGGTAAGTAAAAAGGGGAAACGGCGGTAGTCCGCCTGAAATTCCACAGAGCATAAATAAGGACCGATCGGGTGTCTGAAGCGACGCCTCGAAAGGTGAACAAATAAAAATAAGGAAATGATGCCACAGTCGGGCATCTTAGCGACACCACATAAAGGGCTTTAAAAGAAATGCCATGGTCGGACGTCTGAGCGACATCGCAGAAAGGGCTTTAAAAGAAATGCCACAGTCGGACGTCTGAGCGACATCGCAGAAAGGGCTTTAAATTCACCAGTAAACAATACTCATAATAAACATTCAATCCATGAGAATAAACGGGTTAGTCCATCCACAGGGATAATCATTCAATCGGACTTAGCACTCATGCGATTCACCGGAGTCTCTGTCATCAAAGCTGACAATTGATTAGGATAAGATGGAACGAAACTTGACATGGAAGAGATGATTTGGAGGAATATATGACTCTGCAGAGTTTGTACAAAATTTTTCCCACAGCCAACGGATTTCCGTAGTCACGAAGGACTAGTTCCGTTTATGGTATTTCGGAAGAAAACACAGCTAACCGGTATACACCCATCCTACCTCTCGATGCTAGGAATCACCCTAGTCATCGTCCAAGAAAAACTTTTGAGACGGGGAGATCACAATCTCGAATAGCATGGGATCAAATTTATATACGCGCGCTCTAAGGGGTGCCCCCCTCTCGGTCCCAACCGGAAACACCCATGCCCCCTGACCGGATGACTGGCTTTAATCCAGGGCCATGGAACCATCATCACGGCCTCTCCTCTTTGGTGTGTACCATGAAAGCGGTTTGCAACTTACTAAACCATATTCCTTGCGGAAAACATGTGGTAGTACAAGGGAGGAAATGATAGGTAGTGGACCGATATGGTTTGACACTGAAGTCACATAGTCTGGCGTAAGACTGGCATGCTACAACACTGCCATCGTACCCATCCTCATGCCAACACATTGCCATTCATATTCACATTCATCCACGTATGGATCATTGAACTCACTCACCTTATTATCACATAAAATAACGTTCATCGGTATGCTCACCAACATGCCATGAAACTAACTAAATGCAAAACATGCCAAGACACTCATCATATCAAAAGTTCAAACATGCTTGCCTGGTTCAAAGTAGTCGGAGCCTAGCTCGGTGAAGTTCGCGGCTCCGTCACCTCCTTCGGTATCTACGGTTTAAAGAAAATATATGCGCTAACGTAAATACCAAGGAGTGCACAGAAGGTAAACCAAATATTTTTCAAATAAATCTGGTAAAAAACTAGACAAAATTTTAAAGAGAACAGAAAAAGAATCAATCAAAAATACTTTTCTGATTAAAAGTTATAAGGGTTTTTGTCCAGGGACTTATCTGTAATGAAACAGAAGATTTCCAGGGGCTAGTTTATAAAAACAGAAAACGCTTCGGTAGCGACTACGCCAGCCCGAAGAGAAAACGCATTCTGCCCGAAGGCGCTTCCAGAAAACGATTCGAAAGAGAGAGCAGAGAGGCTGACGGTGGGGTCCCACCCGTCAGGTTCAAATGTTCAAACGGGGCGGCAGAGTTCGCCGGCGCCCGAGAGCCGCGGTGGTCGCCGGCGGCGATCCACGGCGAGGCAGAGAGATCGGAGAGTACCTCCGTGCTCAGGGCACCCTTCCGCGTCAGTTGATGGTGGTGGAGTCGGTCGGCGAGCACCACGTCGACGGCGAGCTTTGCTCCGGCGGACGGCGGCTCGGGTGGTCGAGGGGCTCGTCGGAGAGGGCTGCAAAGGTTTAATTGAAGAGGGGGTCATGCTCCTGGCAGCTAGAGAGGGTAACGAACGGGGTTTGAGCGCCGGAGATGGCCTCACCAGAACGAATCGGGCTGGAGGCCGAGGCGGGGCGAGGCGGCCGGAGCTGGGGGAGGAGACCTCCTCGAGGTCCCCCTAGTGGCCTGGCGGGGTGTTGGTCAGTAGTGGGGGTGCTGCGTGCACGAGAGTGAGCTTGGGACCCCTTTATATAGGCGGACCGAGGCGGTTGCCGTGAACGAGGATCACCAGCGAGCGATTACGGTGGCGCAGTGCTTGGTCGGGGTGGTTAGGGGGTCGAGCGTCATCACAGAGGTTCAATGGGTCCGTTTTGGTGTTAAACTGGCCGGGGTTTGGGTGTTAAGGGCGAGCTCAACGGAACGGTGATGGCGCGGGCCCGTCGGCGGCGGAGAGCGCGTTCCGTGCTTGCCGGTCACGGTGGCTGTGCTACGGTCGTGCACTGGCGTGCATGAGGCCACGCGGAGAGCCAGGGAGTGATGGGCGGCGCGGAACGGCGTTCTGCTGTAGTGTGCCTCCTGTCGGCCGCCACGGGAGGTCCCGACGCCGCAGAAGACGCCGGCGAGGGTGAGCCAGCGCACTACCGACGCCAGGAAGGCTCCACGCACATGTGTGCAGCTTCGGACAAGAGGAATAGGCGGCGAGGAACGTGCCAAGGGCACTGTGGCCTTGTGACTGAAACTGACGGACGGAAGATGACACTGAAACTGAATTTTCTGAACTTTGAACAGTAACAGTGCCCACCAGGTGTTCGACCGAATGAAATTGGCCTCTGGTGATTTTTCCTTGAGCTGATTTTTGGTGGAGTGGCTTCTCCTTGCTCAAGTAGGCTGCATGATTTTTGTTGGAATTTTTGGAGCAGTGTGGATATGAATTTCACCAAATTTGGCAAATCTGGTCCAAACTTGCAGAGACTGTATTTTGAAAAATTTGAGAAGAGGAGGAGTGGATCAAGATGGTTCTGGGTTGTGGGTTCAAAGGACAATCCAGGAGAATTGGTTTGAGTTCAAAACTCAAATGAAAAAGTGTACTTGCTTTGAAAATCCCTCAGGCTCCAAATAATTTTTCAGAATTGAATTGAGGGGAAAAATAATTAGAATAAAAATCCAAAACCAGTTTGGATTAGTTGGGACAGAGAATTTAGGTTGATCACAAGGGGGAGGGGAGGTTTTGAAGGGGTTTTATCTCATGGGCAAAAATACAAAGCCAAGGGTGGCTTCAAAGATAAGAAAAACCCAATTTTCATAGAGCTTCACTTTTAAAAAAAAATCTCTCCTCAAAACCACAAAGTTTTTGATAAAAAAAACCAAATAAAAATTTTGGAGTGTCACAACACCTACCCCCTTAGGAAAAATCTCGTCCCCGAGATTTCAGCTGATCCTTAAATAAGTGTGGATGCTCTGTCCGAAGAAAATCCTCGCTTTCCCAAGTTGCTTCACTGTCGGTGTGATTGCTCCACTGGACTTTGAAAAACTTGATGGTTTTCTGTCAGGTCCTCCTTTCAGACTCCTCTAATATTCTTATGGGACGTTCTCGATAAGTGAGGTCTGGCTGTATGTCAATGTTCTCATGAGATACTTGTTTCTCTGGGTTGCTTACGCACTTCCTTAATTGAGAGACGTGGAACACGTCGTGAATGTCGGACAAGTCTTCGGGTAAGTCTAGCTGGTAGGCTACAGTGCCTCTTCGTGCCACTATGCAAAATGGTCCAATGAATCTTGGTGCTAATTTTCCTTTAATCTTAAACCGTTGCAATCCTCTCATCGGGGATACTCTCAAGTATACGAATTCACCGGGTTCGAAGCTGACCCTATGATGTTTCTGATCATAATAACTTTTCTGTCGACTTTGAGCGGTCTTAAGTCGGTCCCTGATTAGCTTGACTTTTTCCTCGGCTTCTCTGAGCATATCTGGTCCGAAGATGCGGCTGTCTCCGGTCTCTGACCAATTTAATGGGGTACGACATCTCCTTCCGTATAGGTCTTCGAAAGGAGCCATTTGCAGGCTGGCCTGGTAACTGTTGTTGTATGCGAACTCGGCATATGGCAGGCTGTCCTCCCAACTGGTTCCATAGGTGAGGACACATGCTCTCAGCATGTCTTCTAAAACCTGGTTTACGCGTTCTGTTTGTCCATCAGTCTGTGGATGGTATGCGGTACTGAAGGCTAGTTGGGTTCCCAGAGCCTGTTGTAATTGCTCCCAAAATCTTGAGATGAACTGAGTGCCTCTGTCGGAAATTATAGTCTTCGGGACACCGTGCAGACAGACTATGCGGGAAAGATAAATCCTGGCAAGCCTCTGAGTGTTGTAGGTTGTCTTCACTGGAATAAAGTGTGCTACTTTGGTCAACCTGTCAGTGATGACCCATATGGCATCATTCCCGTGTCGTGACCGAGGTAATCCGACAATAAAATCCATCCCTATTTCATCCCATTTCCACTCAGGTATTTTGTTAGGTTGCAGTAGTCCGGCCGGTCTCTGATGTTCAGCTTTTATGCGTTGACATGAGTCGCAACATGCAATGAAAGTGGCTATGTCCCTCTTCATACCGTGCCACCAAAATCTTTCCTGAATATCCTTATACATTTTGGTTCCTCCAGGGTGGATCGAATATGGAGTGGTGTGTGCTTCAGTTAAAACTTGCTGTTTAAGGTCTTCTATGTTTGGCACGCATAGCCTTTCTCCGTACCATAATATTCCTTCATTGTCTATGACGAATTCCGAGGCCTTGCCCATACTCAACTTCCTTTTAATTCCTTCAATGCTGGGGTGACCGGACTGAGCCTCTTTAATTTTCTCCACAAGGTGTGGTTGTATTTCCAAGTTTGATATGGTGCCTTCTGCTACCATTATCAAGTTGAGCTTGACAAATTCTTGATGGAATTCGGGCCTCAAGCTGTGCAGATAGTTCCCGTCGGAGCTGGGGTTCCGACTCAGGGCATCGGCCACTACGTTTGCTTTCCCTGGATGGTAATGGATACCAACATCATAATCCTTTACCAATTCCAACCAGCGGCGTTGCAGTAAATTTAGTTCTGGCTGCGTAAAAATGTATTGGAGGCTTTTGTGATCCGTATATATCTCACATCGATTCCCAAGTAGAAAATGCCTCCATTCCTTGAGTGCATGAATAACTGCTGCCATTTCTAAATCATGAGTGGGATAATTTTCCTCGTGTTTGCGAAGTTGCCTTGAAGCGTAGGCGACAACCTTGCCTTCTTGCATCAACACGCATCCGAGACCCTTTCTGGATGCGTCACAAAATACTTCAAAATTCTTGTGTATATCGGGTACAATTAATACTGGTGCTGTTGTTAATTTCCGCTTTAGCTCTTGGAAACTTTTCTCGCAGGCTTCTGTCCATTCAAACTTCTTATCTTTCTTGAGTAACTGTGTCATAGGCTTGGATATGGTGGAAAATCCTTCAATAAATCTGCGGTAATATCCTGCCATTCCCAAGAAACTTCGTATGTCTGTTACGCTGGCTGGTGACTTCCAGTCAAGTACGGCCTTGACTTTCTCTGGGTCCACTGCTATACCGTCTTGAGTCAGCACGTGGCCTAGGACACCTACTTGTCTTAGCCAAAATTCGCACTTGCTGAACTTGGCATACAATTGGTGTTTCCTTAGCTCTCCTAGTACAATCCTGAGATGTTCTGCGTGCTCTTCTGGTGTTTTGGAGTATACCAGAATATCGTCGATGAATACTACGACGAATTTGTCCATAAACTTCATAAATACTTTGTTCATGAGGTGAACAAAATATGCCGGGGCGTTAGTTAATCCAAATGGCATCACTGTGAACTCGTACAGTCCATATCTGGAGGTGAAGGCTGTTTTGGGGATATCTTCCGTTCGTACCTTCAATTGATGGTATCCTGACCTTAAGTCAATTTTTGAGAATACCTTGGCCTGAGCAAGTTGATCAAACAAATCGTTTATCCTTGGCATCGGGTATTTGTTTTTGACTGTGACCATGTTAAGTGCTCGATAGTCGATACACAATCTCAGCGTTCCATCCTTCTTCTTGGCAAATAAAATTGGTGATCCCCAAGGTGAGGAGCTGGCCCGAATGTATCCTTTATCCAGTAATTCCTTTATTTGCTTCTTCAATTCGATCAACTCGGATGGTGCCATTCTGTATGGTTTCTTGTATATGGGGGTGGTTCCTAGTGCTAGCTCAATGCGGAATTCTATTTCTCGATCTGGTGGCATGCCTGGCAGCTCTTCAGGGAATACATCTGGAAATTCACACACCACTGGAACCTTGTTTAGCTCAGAAACGTCCACCTTATTTAATCTCGGTTGCCGGGGTCTTTTTCCTTCCTTGGCTGATACTCTTATTGTCTTCCCTTGGTGGTGTGTGAGAATCACGGTCCTGTTGAAACAGTCGATAAAACCTTTATTGGTGGCTAGCCAATCCATCCCTAGGATGACATCCAGTCCTTTATTTTCCAATACAATAATATTTGCGTAAAACTCCAATCCTTCAAACTCAATGACCACATTCTGACAATAATTCTGAGAAACTTGCTGAATACCGGGGGACTTGATTATTATGGATTTCTCCAAAGGAAGCATCGAAAAATTATTTTGCAAAGCAAAACTTTTCGAGATGAAAGAGTGAGAAGCTCCAGAATCAAACAAAACCATTGCAGGTATTGTGTTGACAGGAAACGTACCGAGTACGATATCCGGAGCATTTTGTGCCTCCTCTTTGGTTACATGGTTCAGATGACCCTTCCTGTGGTTATTGTTGGGATTGAAATTGTTTCGTTTGGGCGCTGAATTATTGCCGCCGTTGTTCGGCTTTGGGGTTGAGTTCCTTGGCTTGGGGCACTGTTTGGCATAATGCCCTTCTTCTCCACAAGCGTAACAAGTAACGCCGGGGCGATAGGTGAATTCCTTGTCCCTTGCATGAAAATTCTTGACTGGGCGTGAGACATTGGATGAGAATTTGGGTGTCCCACCCTTTTTAAAATCTATCTTGCTTCGGTGATTGCGAGTGTGATTAGTCTGGTCCCTTTTTCGCTTGCAGATATCTTCCAGACCGCGTCTCTCATTTTCCAGAGTAATGGCCTTGTCCACCAGCGTTTTAAAATCAGGAAAAGTGTGCACGACCAGTTGGCATTTAAGTGCGGGTGCCAGACCGTCAAGGAATTTCTCCATCTTCTTGATTTCAGTCATACGCTCCTCATTGGCGTAGCGGGATAATAGGGTAAATTGACTGTTGTAATCTGACACTGTCATGTTCCTTTGTTTGAGGTCATCAAATTCTCTCTTCTTGATTTTCATAATACTCTTAGGAATATGTGCACCACGGAAACCTTCCTTGAAATCATCCCAGGTTATGTCATTTTCGTTGGGATGCATGTGCAGAAAATTCTCCCACCACGATGCGGCTGCTCCTGTGAGATAGTGTGGAGCATATAGTACTTTCTCGAGATCTGAACACTTTGCAATAATTAATTTCCTCTCCATATCTCGAAGCCAGTCCTCGGCTTCAAGAGGCTTGTCAGTGTGAGAAAATGTTTGAGGACGTGTCTTCTGTAGCTCAGATAACTTGGAATGTTGCTGATACTGTCCATGCTGATTCCCCATGTTGATGACTTGGTTCATCATCTCGCGATGTTGTTGCTGACTCTGTTCATAAAGGCGGCACATTTGTGAAAGTGCCGATTCACTGCCTTGTTGGCTTGACTGTCCCTGAGTGAACTCATTGTTGGGTTGAGTATCATGAATTTCCTCTGGTGGAGTTGGCATGGAACGTGTCCAAGGACGAGACATTTTTCACTCTGGGAAAAATATTTTTTGTAAAACTCTTAAGAAAAGCGGAAAGAGTCGCAAAAATAAAACCATAAATGCATAAAGCTGGCAGATATTATTAAATACCCAAGCTTACTTAAGAAAAACAAATCGACTTGCGCACGGAGAAGGACTGCTCATTACATATCTTACACGCGGGCGGTAATTATACAGTACATCACTCAGGATATGCGTACATAATCCTGACATGTTATTAAGGCTAGTGCACTTCTCCAGATCCTACATGATGCGCAAACAGGCTACTTCTCACAACCTATGCACATATCTTACAAAGCGGTACAATACATGGCAGCTAAGCGTACTCAGGCAGAGATGTTGACGACCTCCTTTGCTCTGCCGAGGGCGAGGCGTAGCGAGGTTGGGGACTCGACTTCCTCCTCGCTAATGGGCTCCATACGTGTAGTGTTGCGCAGAGCGGACGGAGCGGTTGCCAGGGGCGGAGCAACACGTACAGGAGTGGGCGCGAAGGTTGGTGTAGTGCGCGCTTGGGTGGGTGCAATGACTTGGTTAAATTCTTCGGTAGAAGGCAGACGACGAGTAGGCGTAAAAGATGCTGATGACGAGACAAAAGTCGGTGGCGGAGCGATGGGTAGGAGCTCCCTCCTGTTGGCAGCCCAGCCATGGACTGAGTCCATGCAGGTAGCTACGAAGTCGTCCACCAGGTTGTCAAAGGCTGCCTCCAGGGCCCGGAGATACTCAATGAGCATCTCAAAAGCCTCGTCTCGTTCTCCTCTGGGGCAGGAGTATGCGTAGTGACAGGTGTAAGGCACATGGCACGGAAGATAACGGTAACGACGAGTCTTCATCACGGGAAGGACATCCCTGAGACGAGCTATCGCCTCGCGGGCTGCCATCTGCATAGCATGCCTCTCCGTAGGCATGGCTCTTCCCACGAACCGGAAGCGGCATAACTCACCACGCCCTCCCCTGAACTGCAACGCGGCCTGGTGCATGGTCAGACTGTCGTTGACTCGGTGCTGGTAGAGTGTGAAGACTGGGCGCACGGATGGCCCCATCGCGACCTGAACGATGGAAGAAAGAAGCTTGACGAACCCATCGGGCACGTTGGCGAAGGTCTGAGACTCGCAGCTGACGTCGGCCATCTACAAAAGTAGGCAAAATTCTACAGGGTCAGATCATAAATTTATGCTGACTGACAGAAAATGACTACAATTGCAAAAGCATAAAATAGCCCTGTCATGCTAATAACTAATTAGCGATCGCACCTAGTGGCTTCCTACAGTCAGCCTGGCTCTGGTACCAAGCTTGTCACGGCCGGTTTTCCAATAAAAATATTTATTGATAAACCAGTCTTTTGAGTCCAATATGAGAGAATTCCTCCTCACTGGTAGACAATTTCTTGATACAATAAGCCAGTAGCATAAAATATATTACAGGGTTGAACTGCGGTCGCTCAACCAAATTATTACAAGCACGCCAATAATCATACATAATGGCGGACAGGACACAGTGGTGTGGAGACATACTACTGACTCATGGATAGGTTGGTGGTGGAAAAGCACAGCGGGAAGGGAAATACAAGACTCTAAGAATATCATTTCATCGAACGTCGAGGTGAGGCTCGATAAATTTATTTGGTAGCGGAAGCGGATATAAAACAGTGACCAAATCCAGGGTCGCACGAGACTGACTGGGACTCCTCTAAGTGTCGGACTCGCTATCGAACTCTTCATCCATGAGATCGCCTTCGTCAGCATCTGGCCAAATCAACAAGCCAGTGAGTACTTTGAAAGTACTCGCAAGACAGTTCAGACGTAAGATATAACAAATGCGTGCATGGATGCAACATGATTAATTCCTTAATGCACAATAAATAAAATTGGCATAACGGGTAAGTAAAAAGGGGAAACGGCGGTAGTCCGCCTGAAATTCCACAGAGCATAAATAAGGACCGATCGGGTGTCTGAAGCGACGCCTCGAAAGGTGAACAAATAAAAATAAGGAAATGATGCCACAGTCGGGCATCTTAGCGACACCACATAAAGGGCTTTAAAAGAAATGCCACGGTCGGACGTCTGAGCGACATCGCAGAAAGGGCTTTAAAAGAAATGCCACAGTCGGACGTCTGAGCGACACCGCAGAAAGGGCTTTAAATTCACCAGTAAAAAATACTCATAATAAACATTCAATCCATGAGAATAAACGGGTTAGTCCATCCACAGGGATAATCATTCAATCGGACTTAGCACTCATGCGATTCACCGGAGTCTCTGTCATCAAAGCTGACAATTGATTAGGATAAGATGGAACGAAACTTGACATGGAAGAGATGATTTGGAGGAATATATGACTCTGCAGAGTTTGTACAAAATTTTTCCCACAGCCAACGGATTTCCGTAGTCACGAAGGACTAGTTCCGTTTATGGTATTTTGGAAGAAAACACAGCTAACCGGTACACACCCATCCTACCTCTCGATGCTAGGAATCACCCTAGTCATCGTCCAAGAAAAACTTTTGAGACGGGGAGATCACAATCTCGAATAGCATGGGATCAAATTTATATACGCGCGCTCTAAGGGGTGCCCCCCTCTCGGTCCCAACCGAAAACACCCATGCCCCCTGACCGGATGACTGGCTTTAATCCAGGGCCATGGAACCATCATCACGGCCTCTCCTCTTTGGTGTGTACCATGAAAGCGGTTTGCAAATTACTAAACCATATTCCTTGCGGAAAACATGTGGTAGTACAAGGGAGGAAATGATAGGTACTGGACCGATATGGTTTGACACTGAAGTCACATAGTCTGGCGTAAGACTGGCATGCTACAACACTGCCATCGTACCCATCCTCATGCCAACACATGGCCATTCATATTCACATTCATCCACGTATGGATCATTGAACTCACTCACCTTATTATCACATAAAATAACGTTCATCGGTATGCTCACCAACATGCCATGAAACTAACTAAATGCAAAACATGCCAAGACACTCATCATATCAAAAGTTCAAACATGCTTGCCTGGTTCAGAGTAGTCGGAGCCTAGCTCGGTGAAGTTCGCGGCTCCGTCACCTCCTTCGGTATCTACGGTTTAAAGAAAATATATGCGCTAACGTAAATACCAAGGAGTGCACAGAAGGTAAACCAAATATTTTTCAAATAAATCTGATAAAAAACTAGACAAAATTTTAAAGAGAACAGAAAAAGAATCAATCAAAAATACTTTTCTGATTAAAAGTTATAAGGGTTTTTGTCCAGGGACTTATCTGTAATGAAACAGAAGATTTCCAGGGGCTAGTTTATAAAAACAGAAAACGCTTCGGTAGCGACTACGCCAGCCCGAAGAGAAAACACATTCTGCCCGAAGGCGCTTCCAGAAAACGATTCGAAAGAGAGAGCAGAGAGGCTGACGGTGGGGTCCCACCCGTCAGGTTCAAATGTTTAAACGGGGCGGCAGAGTTCGCCGGCGCCCGAGAGCCGCGGTGGTAGCCGGCGGCGATCCACGGCGAGGCAGAGAGATCGGAGAGTACCTCCGTGCTCAGGGCACCCTTCCGCGTCAGTTGATGGTGGTGGAGTCGGTCGACGAGCACCACGTCGACGGCGAGCTTTGCTCCGGCGGACGGCGGCTCGGGTGTTCGAGGGGCTCGTCGGAGAGGGCTGCAAAGGTTAAATTGAAGAGGGGGTCATGCTCCTGGCAGCTAGAGAGGGTAACGAACGGGGTTTGAGCGCCGGAGATGGCCTCACCAGAACGAATCGGGCTGGAGGCCGAGGCGGGGCGAGGCGGCCGGAGCTGGGGGAGGAGACGTCCTCGAGGTCCCCCTAGTGGCCTGGCGGGGTGTTGGTGAGTAGTGGGGGTGCTGCGTGCACGAGAGTGAGCTCGGGACCCCTTTATATAGGCGGTCAGAGGCGGTTGCCGTGAACGAGGATCACCGGCGAGCGATTACGGTGGCGCAGTGCTCGGTCGGGGTGGTTAGGGGGTCGAGCGTCATCACGGAGGTTCAATTGGTCCGTTTTGGTGTTAAACTGGCCGGGGTTTGGGTGTTAAGGGCGAGCTCGACGGAACGGTGATGGCGCGGGCCCGTCGGCGGCGGAGAGCGTGTTCCGTGCTTGCCGGCCACGGTGGCTGTGCTACGGTCGTGCGCTGGCGTGCATGAGGCCACGCGGAGAGCCAGGGAGCGATGGGCGGCGCGGAACGGCGTTCTGCCGTGGTGTGCCTCCTGTCGGCCGCCACGGGAGGTCCCGACGCCGCAGAAGACGCCGGCGAGGGCGAGCCAGCGCGCTACCGACGCCAGGAAGGCTCCACGCACGTGTGTGCAGCTTCGGACAAGAGTAATAGGCGGCGAGGAACGTGCCAAGGGCACTGTGGCCGCGTGACTGAAACTGACGGACGGAAGATGACACTGAAACTGAATTTTCTAAACTTTGAACAGTAACAGTGCCCACCAGGTGTTCGACCGAATGAAATTGGCCTCTGGTGATTTTTCCTTGAGCTGATTTTTGGTGGAGTGGCTTCTCCTTGCTCAAGTAGGCTGCATGATTTTTGTTGGAATTTTTTGAGCAGTGTGGATATGAATTTCACCAAATTTGGCAAATCTGGTCCAAACTTGCAGAGACTGTATTTTGAAAAATTTGAGAAGAGGAGGAGTGGATCAAGATGGTTCTGGGTTGTGGGTTCAAAGGACAATCCAGGAGAATTGGTTTGAGTTCAAAACTCAAATGAAAAAGTGTACTTGCTTTGAAAATCCCTCAGGCTCCAAATAATTTTTCAGAATTGAATTGAGGGGAAAAATAATTAGAATAAAAATCCAAAACCAGTTTGGATTAGTTGGGACAGAGAATTTAGGTTGATCACAAGGGGGAGGGGAGGTTTTGGAGGGGTTTTATCTCATGGGCAAAAATACAAAGCCAAGGGTGGCTTCACAGATAAGAAAAACCCAATTTTCATAGAGCTTCACTTTTTTAAAAAAAAATCTCTCCTCAAAACCACAAAGTTTTTGATAAAAAAAAACCAAATAAAAATTTTGGAGTGTCACAGCAGTAGATCCCACAACCGCACACTCAGCTTCGCAGCCCATGGGGCTATAAGTAGGGGGAGGAGGGGAGGCGGCGGAGCACGCGCGTCCCTCCTCCCCATTGCTTCCTCTCCTTCTTCTCTCTCTCTCTCTCTGCACCTCAAGCCTCATCGAACGTTGCGGCGGTCCGCTCACGATGAGCTCTTCCTTCGCCGTCACGCCCCCGACGGTGCACTCCGGTACCTGGGATGGTTCGGAGGTCCACGACGATCACATCGATTTCCTCCGCAAGATGCGTCGATTGCCCGGCGAGGACCTCATGAGGGTCCGCCTCTCGTGGAGGGGAGAAATTTCGCCCGCGCCGCAGGAGGGCGAGTGGGCCGTCTTCCGCTCGCATTGCCTACGCGGCCTGGGCCTGCCGGCAAGCAACTTCTTCTGCTCCTTCCTCGAGTTCTACAGACTCCAGCCGCATCACCTCACCCCTAACACGGTGGTGCTACTGTCAGCCTTCGTCACCTTGTGCGAAGGCTTCATCGGCGTTCTACCCACCATCGAGCTCTGGGGGGAGTTCTACTTCAAGCTCGGCAACCAAGCCGCAGGCGTGCCCACTCAGTGCGGCGCGTTCATCATCGTGCGGAGGTCGGGGGCTGACAACCCATTTCCCTCCATCAGGCTGATCAATTCGGTGAAGATGTGGCAGCGGTCGTACTTCTACGTGAAGAACGCCCCCACGGAGGGTGATTGGGTCAATCTGACGGCCTATGTAGCTGGCCCGCCGGTAGGGAGGCAGCCCAACTGGTCGCACCGGGCCAGGATGTTGACGCCTGTAGGAGCCGGCGCCGTTGCGCGGCTTCGAGAGCTGACGCGGTCGAAGGGCCTGACCGGGCCAGATTTGCTGGCCGCCTTCGTGGCGCGCCGAGTGCTCCCTCTCCAAAGTTGCCCCCACATGATCTGTCAGATGAGCGGGCACCGGGACCCGAGTCGGATGTGCACCAAGGAGATGCCTCACGAGGAGGTAGCCTACATGGTGAATTATCTTGCGAGCCGCGACCTCAACGAAGAGTGGTAGTTAGGCAAGGAGTCGTATTCACGTGCTGCCCCTCCGCCTCGGGTGAGTCGTTTTCCTTCTCTTTTTTCTTTGACTTTCCTCACTCCTTTGCTGCCAACTCTGTCTTGTCTAATCTGACCAATCGGCTTTGGTCAGAACCCCCTCCTCCAGCCAGTAGCTGGCACCATGGGGCCAGACCGCGAGTTCCTCCCCGACCGAGCGGAGACCGATGTGGACGACCCCGACTTGGGGGCGGTGGCCCTGGAGGACAACACAGAGGGAGGAGGCGGCGCAGCAGGTGGCCCGAGACTTAGGGTCACTCTCGAGGACTGGCCTGATGATGACGAGGAGGTCGCCCCACGCCACCAGCTAGGAGCCAGCCAGCCGGGTGTGGGCTCGTCAGCCCCGCCGGATGCTCAAGGCGGCGGCAAAAAGTGTAGGGCTGGGACGAGCCTGTTCAGCAGCCGGCCGAAGAAGCCCAAGGGCTCAGCCGCGGCGACCAAGCGGGACAAAGCGGCCGCAAAGGCCAACCGCTTCCGCAAGGTGGTGAAGACGCCACAGCTGATTTCGGTGTAAGTACTACCTCCCTTTGTACCTTCACATTTCTTTATTAAGTCTGTCTAAAATCCCTTTGCTTTATTTTCCCGACTTTTAGGGCCCCGCTCTTCTTGAGAGGTCGGCCGCCGACTCCGTCGTGAAGTCGGCAGAGACCTCCTCCACTACCCGGCGGATTGATCCCGCCGCCGACCTCCGGGAGGCGACGGAGCGGAATGCGCGGGAGGCGTATGAGGAGCGGGAAGCCGCCCGCCTGAAGAAGGCGGAAGCCGACAAGGCAGAGGCCGCCGCCCTAAAGAAGCTGGCGGAAGCCAAGGCCGTCGATGCGGAGAAGAAGCACGCTGAGGAAGCCGCACACCGCCAGTCGGTGGTGTTTGTCATCCCCCTGAACTCTGCGCCGCCGCCACCGGAGTACACGGCGCAGACTTGGGAAGTCGGGGATGAGAACCCGGTCATGGAGAGGGACGCCGACGTCACCGCCACGCCAGAAGTCATTATGCCGCCACCGCCGCCTTCCGGAAGCGCGCCAGGCGGGCAACCGGCGGACCCGCCAGTGCCGCCAACCGAAGTCGTGGCGGCGACGGGCCTGGCCCTCGAGGTCAGCACACCGACGCGCCGCCGTCTCGCAAAGGCGGCCTCAGCGCCGCACCCTCTAGAGACTGGCGCTGTGAGCTCCACCATCCCGGACACCGAGGTGTCGAGCGCCGCACCCACCGGGTGGGTGCGGGGAGGCGGGATGGGCACGTTGAACTGGGCGCTCTTGGACGTACAAGCCAGGCTCCGGGCTGAGGGTGACGCCATCAAGGAATGCACCAAGGCGTATCTGGCATCGCGAACAGCCATCTGGGTATGCATCCTTCCTTTATGTTTTCCTTGTTTTTCTTTGTGGGGGCGCGCCAGCGCACCCACTGGGTGTAGTCCCCGAGTTTCGGGCCGGCTGCTGAGCAGGCGGCTCGGAACTCTAATCGGTGAGTTGCAAGTACCAACACTTTGTATGAAATTTTGATGCAGGATTACCACAATCTTCGCGTGACCTCCTTCAACGCCAATGTTGAGGAGCTGGCCAAGCGGACCGCTGACTTGTCGGACAGCCAGGGTGAGTCCACTTCTTTCTTTGCGGGGGGCGCTGGCGCACCCGCGGGCAGTAGTCCCCGAGATTCGGGCCAGCTGCTGAGCAGTCGGGCCGGATCTCCTCGGCGACCTTTCTTCTTTGTTGACGACTGACACCCCTCCCTTTCCTTCTTCAGAGGCCAACACCGCCCTTCAGCAGCAGCTGGGCGAAGTTAACACCGCGCTGCGTGTCAAGGAGGAGGAGTGCGGCCGGCTGACGGAGGAGCGCGACCGGCTGGCTACGCAGCTGGCGGAGCAGAAGGAGCTGCTCCAGAGGGCCCAGAAGGAGGCGGAGGACAAGGAGGCGAGCGCTCCTCCTTACTGAATTTGCGTCCGAGCGCTCCTCCTGGAACGACAAGGAGGCGACGCTGGTCTCCGGCTTCCACACGATTGAAGATCTCGTCGATGGTGAGCTTCCCCTCGTTTCCTTTTCTAAGATGCCGGCTGCTAGTTGAGTCGGCCTTTAATTTTTAACCTTGTTTCTTCGTTCTTATTCCTTAGCAGACTTCTTCCCCGGCCATTCGGATGCCGCCAATCAAGCGATTGAGGCTGATCGTGAAGCACGGAGGGCGGATGGCGCACAGATCGCCGCCAATGCCCCCCGAACTCTTGGCGAGCAGATCCTTAGCATCGAGGCCCGCCTTCGGCCGGCCCATCGGATGCTGCGCCGGCTTCAATGTGTCGGCGCCCAGGCGATTGCCGCCCTGTGGCCGGATATGCAGGCACCGTGCACCCCCAGTCGGGCTGCCGACTGGCTAGAGGTCGCAGCCGGCCGTCTTGAGGCTTGGAAGGGTTCTTCAGCTTGGGCTAGAGCACGCCGGGCTTTAGAATTCTCCAAGGCGTGGTATCTTGGGATGAGTTTAGACCAGTTAGCCACATTCCGGCTGGAAGCTCAGGCGGAGCTGGCAACGATGGAAGACGATCTCATCAAGCGCGCCACATCGATCGCCGAGTACACCGACACCAGCGTCTTCGTCCCAGAGCGGGCTGAGAACGGCGAGGAGGCGCCGTCGGAGTGGTTCGGGCAGAACCCGGACGACGGCGAGGACTCGGCATAGGTGATCGACTCCACTGGCGAAGAAGAAGGCGAGTCGGAGGATGGAGACGAGGAGGAGGCGCCAGAGGTCGGGGCAGACGGCCAACCCCAGCTTGACCGCGCCTCTAGCAACGAGTCGCGACCAACCGAGCCAACTGTTGCCAAAGGTGATCAAGCGGAGACCAACCAGCCGGCCACCCCGGCAACTAGCACCG
The DNA here is from genome assembly GCF_018294505.1 of Triticum aestivum. NCBI lineage: Eukaryota > Viridiplantae > Streptophyta > Magnoliopsida > Poales > Poaceae > Triticum > Triticum aestivum. Next base: position 490,003,964 of record NC_057794.1, read on the forward strand.
CCGACCCCTCTGGTCCTCTGAGTCCATCCACGGCTTCCTAGGCTGCCACTTTATCTTTTGTTTTACCTGCTTAGCAGTCTCAATGAACTTGTTATTTTGCACAATTCCACCCACTGGGTGTATCTTGAACCTCTGTTTGATGATTCAGCCAAGGGACTTTCTATGTAAATATTTATCCGCATTCTATCTCTTCTTGCTTATTGCTCTTTGACTTTTTCCTTTGCCGCCTTCCCTTGGTTGCCGTCTTGCCAGTCGGACAGCCGCTCTGCGGACTGCCGCTAGATCAAGTACTTGGCTTCTTTGGGAAGGCAAGTACTTAGCCTTTTAGGGTTTTTAGCAAGTTAATTTAGAAAATGACAAGCCGGCTGCTAAAGAGTCGATTGTAAAAGGCTGAAAGCCGGCTTTAAACTATGAGCAAGCTTTGAGTCCTTAGCCATTTTTCATATGGACATCCATTCTACCTTACTCCTGCTCGCTAGACAGTCGCTCTGTGATCTACGGCTTCCAACAGGAGACGGCTTAAGTGCCACACATTACTTGTCCAGCCGCAGGAAGTCGTTTCATAGCTCAAGACGGCAAGTCCCCGGGCCGACTAGTCGAACCCGGTGCCAATTGGCATAACAAAGAATAACATACTCATAGGCATAACTCTTTATCATATAGATAAAAGAAGGCAGTCCCCAAGCTCTTCTCGAGGGGCCCGAGGTCTTCGTACTTTAATACAAAAGGTAGCGTGATACATATTGCATTAACTTTAAAATCTTCGGAGGAGGTTTGCATTCCATGGCCGCTCCGTCTCTTTGCCGGAGTCGTCCCTTTTGCGTGCTCGGGGCTTCTGAGCATCGATCAGGTAGTAGGAGTCGTTGCCCAACACTTTGCTGATGATGAAAGGGCCTTCCCAGGGTGCTGAGAGCTTGTGCTGGCCAGCTGTTCGCTGAATCAGCCAGAGCACAAGGTCTCCTTCTTGGAAAGATCACGGCTTGACCTTCCGATTGTAGTATCGGCATAGGCTCTACTGGTAGATGGTGGACCGGCTGAGTGCCAACAGCCGGCCGTCTTCTTGTAGATCAACGCCGTCTTGACGTGCTTCCTCCGCTTCCTCCTTGGTGTACGTGGTGATTCGGGGGGAGTCGAACTCTGTCTGTTGGGACGACGGCTTTGGCACCGTAGACGAGGAAGAAGGGCGTGAAACCGGTTGACTTGTTTGGAGTCGTGCGCAGGCTCCAGAGGACGGCTGGCAACTCGTCAAGCCAGCAGCCAGCCGAGTGCTCTAGAGGCTCGACCAGCCGAGGCTTGATGCCAGACAGGATTAGGCCATTTGCTCCCTCTACCTGGCCATTGGACTGCGGATGGGCAATAGACGCCAAGTCCAGTCGGATGACCTGCGTCGCATAGAAACGGGCCAAGGCACCTTTGGCAAAGTTTGTGCCGTTGTCAGTGATGATGTTGTGCGGTATGCCGTACCGAGTTGTGATGTCGGAGATGAAGGTCACAACGGTCGGACCATTCAAACTCTTGATTGGTTTTGCTTCTATCCACTTGGTGAACTTGTCCACTGCGACAAGTAAGTGAGTCAAACCGCCTCGTGCCGTCTTGAATGGTCCGACCATGTCCAGGCCCCAAACAGCAATGGGCCAAGCAATGGGAATAGTCTTGAGTGTAAAAGCCGGCTGATGAGGCTTAGAGCAGAACTTCTGGCACCCCTTGCATTTTTGGACCAAAGACTTGGCGTCTTTGAGGGAGTCCTGGATTAGGGGGTGTCCGGATGGCCGTACTATACCTTTCGCCGGACTCCTGGACTATGAAGATACAAGATTGAAGACTTCGTCCCGTGTCCGGGAGGGACTTTCCTTGGTGTGGAAGGCAAGCTTGGCAATACGGATATGTAGATCTCCTACCATTATAACCGACTTTGTGTAACCCTAACCCTCTCCGGTGTCTATATAAACCGGAGGGTTTTAGTCCGTAGGACAAGATACAGAACAACAATCATACCATAGGCTAGCTTCTAGGGTTTAGCCTCTCCGATCTCGTGGTAGATCTACTCTTGTACTACCCTGTCAGATTTCGGGTTCCGGCAGACCCTTGAGGTTCGAACACTGGGGTGCGCGCGGAGATTTCGCCTTCTACCTACCTGCACCCCACCGCCACGCTAAGATCTAAGCTATGGAAAGAACAGCACAAGAGACACAGGGTTTATACTAGTTCGGGCCACCATTGTGGTGTAATACCCTACTCTAGTTTTTGGTGTGGTGGATTGCCTCTTGGGCTAATGATGATGAGCAATACAAGGAAGAATAGCCTCGCGAGGGTCTGTTCTTGGCTAGGGCGTTGAACTGCTAGGAGGAGTTCAGTCACCCTTCTCTCTCTCTCTGATCTGATCTCAGCTTGTTTCTAGATTGGCCGATCCTCTCTTGTTTCTCTCTGGGCTTCCAGATTCTCTATCCTCGATCCCCTCTATCCTCGATCCCCTCTATCCTGGGGGTGGCTAGTCCTATTTATAGGCAAAGGCCCTGGGCCTCTTCCCAAATATTGAGCGGGAAGGGCGCCAACAATTGGCCATTTTGAAGGGGAACATCTGGTACACTTATCCTGACTAAAGTTGGTCCTCGCCTGCCAAAGGCTCTGGTGGTGACGCTGACTTGGGCTCCACAATGACTTCCTCCCTGCTATTGGGCTGGTCTTGGTCTCGTTGCACCGAAACGGGCGCATTTGCTTGATGCTCTTGCCTGCGCTTGCTCCCTTTGCACCAAAGAGGAAAGGAGGACACTACGTGGGCTGGCGCCCGCCTGGCGCCCTTGGTCGTCATGGCTTGCGTCACGGGCACCTCGTGAGGTACCCCGCCTTGATCTCTCCACCTCCTCACGAGCCAACCTGACAAGGCCGTGCCTGAGGAAGCTCCGTGTCGTCCGCCCTGCGAGGCTTGGCCCCTCGCGAGGGTCTTGGGTCTGTGTTGATGAAGATGGGCCGTGCTGGGCCCCCCTTTGAGCCACGCCGCAGGCCGTAGGCAGGCAAGTCTGGGGACCCCCGTTCCCAGAACGCCGACAGTAGCCCCCGGGCCCAAGGTGCGGCCGGACTTGGCCGTGCAGGGAGGCGAGGGGGCAAGAGCAAAGCGCCGCGGGCCCTAACAGCCTGCGGCCTTGTGCGCCGCGTGGCGGTTGATTGGACGTGAGTGCCTCAGCAACCGCGCGTGTTGATAAAGGAGCGGCATCTGCCTAGGCTTTGCTTTTTTTTGCTTTCTCCGGTTGCTGCTCAGATCCCCTCTCCTGCGCCTCTCCTTCCTTCCTCCAAAATTTCCAGATCTACTTCGACCAGATGATCTAGGAAGCCATGACGCCTCGTCAGTCCCCGGCCGGAGCTTGGTACTCGTCTGCCCTGGATTCGTCGAATGTGTCGGAGGCGAGCCTCGCCCGGTTGCACCGGATGGCGGCGGCATAGGGCATCGACGGGGCGAAGGTGTTCAAGGCCGGCTCCGCCACCCCTGAGGGCCAAGGGAGCACCTTCTATCCGCTCTTTGTAAGCGCCATTATTGCTGGCCTGGTGCCTCCCTTCCCCGAGTTCTTCTTCTCTGTCCTCCGTCATTATAAGCTACAGGCTCTGCATCTCCACCCCAACTCCGTCCTTCTCCTGGCAATCTTTGCCTATTACTGCGAGGCTCATGTAGGGGTGCAGCCCTCAGTGGCCTTGCTGCGCCACTACTTCTACCTCCGGACCTCTCGCGGTCCTACTTCCGCGTGCGCGAGCTTCGTCGTGTACGGTGGCGCCATTACCATTTCGAACCCTGGAAAAAGGATTGAGGGCTTCAGGAGCAAGTGGGTCTTGGCAGATGCTGGGCGCATCCACCCTTGGCTGATCTTGCCCACGGAGCAACCCACAATCTCCAGCGATTGGGGTCGAGCGGAGCTCGCGGACACCCGCGCGAAGCTGGTGTTGGAGAAGATGGACGAGGATCTAAGGCCGGCCAACATGGCGGCGGCGAAGCTGACCAGCGCATCGCTGCTGAGGGAATTCCTGGAGCACCAGCTGGCTCTGCTTCGGCAGTACTCACTTCCGATGTGGAGGCCCCATCCGAGCCCCGCGGTCTTGGCCGACAAAGATCTGGCTGCAGTCCTCCAATCTCTGGTCGGGGGCGATGTGGCGAGGTTGGAGGGCGCTCCTACGCCCTTGTTCCTCCGCGACGACTGGGAGCAGGTAGTGGAGTCCATGCCCGTCTTCAACGGGGATGGGCCCGTGCCCACGGAGGCTCCCGAGGAACCGGTGGACATGTCCTCCGACGACTCCAGCGAAGAGGAGGAAGGAGGGGAGCGGGAAGAAGGGCCTGACTCCGAGGCGACTGATAGAGAGTCGAGGGCTCCCCTCCCCCGGCGTAGGTCCCATGTTCTCCGCCTCTCTCTGAGCAATGACGACGAGGATGATGACGAGGAGGGCGGTGGGGGCTTGCCCCCGATCCTGAAGAAGGATAGGACCGGGCTGATCTCCCGCGGGTCTGCCCCGGCCCCGAGGTGGACTGCAGACGCGCCTTCTGCTCTCGAGCTTCCCGAGGTTGACCCTTCTAGCCGGCTTTCAGGCTTCAAATTTGGCCGGAGGCTGCCTGAGCTCACTGGCGACGACCCATAAGCGCTTGATTCTTGTCTTTATTTCTTGTTCTGCTGCTGAGGCTTGATGTCCGCATCTCTTGGATAGGCTGGAGCCCGCAGCAAAGAAGCCGAAGGGAGCTCTTGAGGTTCCATCCAGGGTAGCGCCTCTGCCCGCGAAGGAAGGTGACCACGACGCACGGGCCTCTCATGCCCGGTTGTCCTCGCGAGGCCTGGCTGAGCCGGCTGGGGCGAGCTCAGCCCCCATGGCCCAAGCGACTCCCGAGGTGCCTTTGCCTGCTGCCGCCACCACAGCCATTGGGGCGCAGCAGGCTCCGCCTCAGGATGCCATGGTCGCATTGCCGCCTTCTCCTCCTACTCCACCGACTTCTATCTCTCCGACTCCTCCTGCCGTTCTGGATCGTGCTGCTGCTGAGCTGGACCGGCTGCGGCAGGATCTTCTTGGTGCCGACCCTCGCTTGGTGGCCGGGCGCTTGGAGCTGGCTTCAGGATGGATTCGCTCCGACGCTTCGATTCAGGCGGCGCTGGTCCAGGCCTCGACGGCTTGCGATGAGGATAGGCAGGCCGTCCTTGAGGCGAAGGTTGCTCGTGATGCAGCCCTGGGGGAGGTGGTCGACGTCCGTGGTTGCTGCAAGGTGCTGGAGAACGAGCTGCAAGGCCTGCGGGACCAGCTCGCGAAAGAGGCCCGCCTTCGCCAAGAGCAGGAAGAAGGCGTGAAGGCTCGCAAGGCGGCCGACAAGGACCGGGAGGCCAAGCTCAGGAAGCGCCGTGACCGCCTAGGCGCGCTGAAGCAGGAGTTGGGGGCGAGGAAGGTCGAGCAGGACGACAAGGCCCAGGTTCTTGCCGAGGACCGCGTGGCCTTCGCGGAGATGAGGGCGAAGGCCCGCTCCTCGCTGAGGATGCTTTATGACAGCGGCATGGAGAGCCCGCTGGCTGGCGCCGAGGACGGCCCCGCCGAGCTGCTTCCCTTCCTGGTTCGCGCTCATGAAGATGTCGCCCTTGGCCTTGGCCCCACGGACGAGGCCGAGGCGCGTGTCCTGTCTTCTGCAGCACTGATGCGGGTCCTCACCCACATCCACCTTTGCAATCCCAGCGTTGACCTCGACAGCCTGTTGGAGCCAGCAAGCGGCGAGCGTGCCGCTGCCGCTGCCGAGGCCGTGAAAGGTCGTGTGGAGGCTCTGTTGGGGAAGTTCCGGGCCTTCAGCACCAAGCCGAAGCGAGGCGCTGCCGAACCTGCTGCTCCATGAGGCGAACCCACTTCGCCCTGCTCTGCTGCCGACAAATGACTCCGTTGTGGCTCCTGTCCTGCCTTTAATTCCTGCACATGTATCATGCCTCGGGGAGGCATTTAAACTTGCGTTTGGCATTGAGAACAGTGTGGACTGTAATATTTGCTTTTGAATTCCTTGAAATTTGCGCTTTTCCTTACTACTTGCTTATGTTCTACGCCGGCAAAGCCCGGCCCCGCGCATACCTCAGCCGCCGTTAGCCCTGACCGGAAACCAGGACGGGACCAAGGAGTGAGGGGCTACGTGACAAGTTAGGCTCCTGAGTCGCGATGATCAGGAGTCCCCCTTGGCGCACGAACAGCAAGTAGGGAGGCGAGATGTGGGTGGATCTACTGTTCTACGTCTGCAGAGCCCGGCCCCGCGCATACCTCAGCCGCCGTTAGCCCCGACCGGATACCAGGACGGGACCAAGGAGTGAGGGGCTCTTTGACCAGTTAGGCTCCTGAGTCGCGATGCTCAGGAGTCCCCATTGACGCTTAAACGGCCTTCGTAACTTGGCTCCGCTCGGGGAGAGACGCGTGATGAACCAGGCCCGGGGGGGCTGGCTGGGTGGCGTGCGTCTGGGCGTGACCCAGGCGCAGCCCCCGTGCCTAGCCCCCTCGCGCGGCACTCCTGAGGGGAGGCGTTACGATGAGGCTAGACAATAAGCTCTAGGCTCCCTGAGGTTAATGCGGCCCGGGGGCCACCCTCAGTTGTTTATCACCAGCGCGGAGCATAGCGCTTCCGTATGTGTAAGGGCTTAGCCGCTCCTCGGCGGTGTCGTCAGCCATCGCGGAGCATGGTGCTTCCACTGGTACGTGGGAGGGGGCTCCCCTCTGGGAGGAGCCCCCGGGGCGTGTACAGCCCCGCCCTGACACGTGGCTGGCACGGTAGGGCCTGGCGAGGTGTATCTGGGCACCCGTGAGCCAGCGTGGGACTCACGGGGCCCTACCTCTTGGCGGGTTGCGCCTGGCACTGGGCCTTATCTTGTCATGTGTTCCTGCAAATTTGGTTAGATGCCGGCACTCTACGTCCTCGGGTCCCAGCCCTCGAGCTGGTCTCAGCCGTCACTGGTATGCCAGGTCGCGATGCCATGGACAAGGCCAGAGGGTGAGGGCTGGAGAGCCAGTAAGAGCCCTGAGTCGCGATGCTCAGGTACCCCCCTTTAACGTACAAGTGGTCAGCATGGAGAAGAAGAGGTGCCGTGGACCGGCATCAAATAATCAAGCATGGTGGGTCGAATGCATGGCCGAAAATAAACGCTAAAGGGATACGTGCCACTGGGTCTGGCCCGAGCGACTTGGGGATGATGCAGCCTGAGGGGCACCCCCAACAAAGTAAGCTAACAACATGAAATAAAAGGGATACATGCCGCAGGGACGGACCCACGCGGCTTGGGAATAATGCAGCCCTGGGGGGCGCTCCCAGCTGGAAATGAAACTTGAAAGATGTCACCTGATGATGTTGAGGATGAAGCAGCGTTGGTGTAGCAGACTCGGTGGGCTGCGGAAGCCAATCCTCACGAGCCCTCAGGCCCAGGGGCCTCGGGAGGCTCCGGAGGCACTGGTGGCTCTCCAGGCCCTCGGAGCCCCCAGGCCGTCGGCACCCTCAGGTGACATCTTACAAGTTTCATTTCCAGTTGGGAGCGCCCTCCCAGGGCTGCATTATTCCCAGGCCGCGTGGGTCCGTCCCTGCGGCATGTATCCCTTTTATTTCATGTTGTTAGCTTACTTTGGTGGGGGCACCCCTCGGGCTGCATCATCCCCAAGTCGCTCGGGCCAGACCCAGCGGCACGTATCCCTTTAGCGTTTATTTCCGGCTATGCATTCGCCCATCATGCTTGATTACTTGATGCTTGCCCACGGCACCTCTTCTTCTCCATGTCGACCACTTGCACTTTAAAGGGGGGGTATTTGAGCATCGCGGCTCAGGGCTCTTACTGGCACTCCAGCCCTCACCCTCTGGCCATGTCCATGGCATCGCGACTTGGCATACCAGCGACGGCTGAGACAAGCTCGAGGGCCGGGGCCTGAGGACGTAGAGTGTCGGCATCTAACCAAACTTGCAGGAACACAGCACAAGATAAGGCCCAGTGCCAGGCGCAACCCGCCTAGAGGTAGGGCCCCGTGAGTCCCGCGCTGGCTCACGGGTGCCCAAATACACCTCACCTAGCCCTACCTTGCCGGACACGTGTCAGGGCGGGGCTGTACACGCCCCGAGGGCTCCTCCCGGAGGGGAGCCCCCTCCCACGTACCAGTGGAAGCACCATGCTCCGCGCTGGCTGACGACACTGCCGAGGAGCGGCTATGCCCGTACACATGCGGAAGCGCTATGCTCCGCGCTGGTGATAAACAACTGAGGGTGGCCCCCGGGCCGCATCAACCTCAGGGAGCCCAGAGCTCAGGGTCTAGCCTCATCGCAACGCCTCCCCTCTGGAGCATCGTGCGAGGGGGCTTGTCACGGGGGCTGCGCCTGGGTCACGCCCAGATGTACGCCACCCAGCCAGGCCCCTCGGGCCTGGTTCGTCGCGCGTCTCTCCCCGAGCGGAGCCATGGTATGAAGGCTGTTTGAGCGTCAAGGGGGACCCCTGAGCATCGCGACTCAGTGGCCTAACTGGTCCCGTAGCCCCTCACTCCCTAGTTCCGAAAGGCTAGTGCTGGGTGAGGCACGCATGGGGCCGGGCTCTGCAGACGTAGAACGGTAGTGCCACTCGCATCTCGCCTCATCACTTGCTGTTTGCGCGTCAAGGGGGACTCCTGAGCATCACGACTCAGGAGCCTAACTGGCTCCGTAGCCCCTCACTCCTTTGGTCCCGTCCTGGTTTCCGGTCGGGGCTAATGCTAGGTGAGGTACGCGCGGAGTCGGGCTCTGTAGACGTAAAACGGAAGATTCACCTACATCACACTTCCCTACTTGTTGTTCGTGCGCCAAGGGGGACTCCTGAGCATCGAGACTCAGGAGCCTAACTGGCTCCGTAGCCCCTCACTCCTTTAGTCCCGTCCTGGTTTCCGGTCGGGGCTAATGCTGGGTGAGGTACGCGCGGGGCCGGGCTCTGCCGGCGTAGAACACAAACAAGTAGGGAAGGAAAGCATAAAATTCAAGGAACCTAAAAGAAAATATTACAGTCCATACTGTCGCCTCAATACCAAACGCAAGTTTAAACGCCTCCTTGAGGCATGATGCATGTACAGGAATTAAAAGCAGGGCAGGAGCAGTAGCGGAGTCACTTGGCGGTGATGGAGTAGCGTGAGTGGCCCCGCCTCATGGAGCAGCAGGGCCGGAAGCATCCTGCTTCGACTTGGTGCTGAAGGCCCGGAACTTCCCCAGCAGAGCCTCCGCGCGACCCTTCACGGCCTCGGCAGCGGCGGCAGCACCCTCGCTGCTTACTGGCTCCAGCAGGCTGTCGAGGTCGGCGCTGGAGTCGCGAAGGTAGATGTGGGTGAAGACCCGCGTCAGCGCAGCAGAAGACAAGACACGCGCCTCGGCCTCGGCCGTGGGGCCAAGGCCAAGGGTGACATCCTCAAGAGCACGAACCAGGAAGGGAAGCAACTTGGCGGGGCCGTCCTCGGCGCCGGCCAGGGGGCTCTCCAGGACACTAGCGCAGAGCATCTTCAGTGAAGCACGAGCCTTCTTCTCCATGTCTGCGAAGGCCACGCGATCCTCGGCAAGAACCTTGGCCTTGTTGTCCAGCTTGACCTTGGTCGCCTCCAACTCCTTCCCCAGCGCACCTAGGCGGCCGCGGCGCTTCTTGAGCTTGGCCTCCTGGCCCTTGATGGCCACCTTGTGAGCCTTCATGCCTTCTTCTTGCTCGTGGCGAAGACGAACCTCTTTCATGAGCTGGTCCCGCAGGCCTTGCAGCTCGTCCTCCAGCGCCTTGCAACGATCGCGGACTTTAACCACCTCCCCCAGGGCTGCGTCATGAGCAGCCTTCGTCTCAAGGACGGCCTGCCTATCCTCGTTGCAGGCCGTCGAGGCTTGAACCAGCGCCGCCCAGATTGAGGCGTCGGAGCGAATCCATCCTGAAGCCAGCTTCAAGCGCCCGGCCACCAGGCGAGGGTCGGCGCCCAGAAGATCCTGCCGCAGCCGGTCCAGTCCAGCAACAGCACGCTCCAGGACGGCAGGAGGAGTTGGAGAAACAACAGTCGATGGAACGGAGGAAGAAGGCGGCGACGGCAAGTCCACAGCGTCCTGAGCGGAGCCTACTGCGCCCCAGCGGCTGTGGTGGCGGCAGTGGGCAAAGGCACCACAGGAGTCACTTGGGCCATGGGGGCTGAGCTCGCCCCAACCAGCTCGGCCAGGCCCCGCGAGGACGACCGGGTGGGAGAAGCCCGGGCGCCACGGTCACCCTCCTCCACAGGCAGAGGCGCTGCCGCGGCTGGAGCCTCAGGAGCCCCCTTCAGCTTCTTCGCTGCGGGCGCCAGCCTATTCAAGAGATGCGAAAGTCAAGCCTCGGCAGCGGAACAAGAAATAAAGACAAGGGTCAAGCACTTACGGGTCATCGCCGGTGAGCTCGGGTAGCTTCCGACCAAACTTGAAGCCTGACAGCCGGCTGGAAGGGTCAACCTCGGAAGCAGAAGGCGCGTCTGCAGACTGCCTCGGGGCAGGAGCAGACCCGCGGGAGATCAGCCCGGTCCTGTCCTTCTTTGGGATCAGGGGCAAGCTCCCGCCGACCTGCTCATCTTCATCCTCGTCATCATCACTCGAAGAAAGGCGGAGGTTGCGGGGCCTGCGCCGGAGTCGAGCCCCTTTCCCCGCTCCTCTTCGTCCTCCTCCTTGCTGGAGTCACCGGAGGGCACGTCCACCAGTCCCTCGGAAGCCGCCACGGGCACGAGCCCGTCCCCGTTAAAAACGGGCATGGACTTCACCACCTGCTCCCAGTCGTCGCGAAGGAACAAGGGCTTGGGAGCGCCCTCCAACCTTGCCACCTCGCCCCGACCAGAGATTGGAGGACCACGGCCAAATCTTCGTCGCTCAAGGCCGCGGGGCTCGGATGAGGCCTGCACATCGGAGGTGAGTACTGCCAGAGTGGAGCCAGCTGGTGCTCCAGGAACTCCCTTAGCAGCAACGCACTGGTCAACTTCGCCGCCGCCGTGCTGGCCGGCCTCAGGTCCGCGTCCATCTTCTTCAACACCAGTTTCGCACGGGGGTCCATGAGCTCCGCTCGGTCCCAGTCGCCGGAGCTCGCGGGCTGCTCTGCGGGCAAGATCAGCCTAGGATGGACGCGCCCGGCATCTACCAAGACCCACTTGCTCCTGAAGCCCTCAATCCTCTTCCCGGGATTCGATATGGCAATGGTGCCACCGAACGCGACGAAGCTCGCGCACGCGGAAGGAGAACCGCGAGAGACCCGGAGGGAGAAGTAGTGGCGCAGCAAGGCCACTGATGGCTGCACCCCTACATGGGCCTCGCAGTAATAAGCGAAGATCGCCAGGAGAAGGACGGAGTTGGGGTGGAGATGCAGAGCCTGCAAGTTGTAATGGCGGAGGACAGAGAAGAAAAACTCAGAGAAGGGAGGCACTAGGCCCGCAGCAATGGAGCTTACAAAGAGAGGATAAAAGGTGCTCCCTCGGCCCTCAGGGTTGGCATAGCCGGCCTTGAACACCTGCGCCCCATTGATGCCCTGCGCCTCCGCCATCTGGCGCAGCCGGGCAAGGCCCGCCTTGGACACGTTCGGCAAGTCCAGAGCAGGTGAGTACCAAGCTTCGGCAGGAGGCTGACGAGGCGCCATGGCTTCCTAGGTCACGCAGCCGGAGTAGATCTAGAAATTTGGAGGAAGAAAGGGGAGGCGCAAAAAAGGGGATCTGAGCAGCAACCGGAGTAAGCAAAAGACAAAGTCTGGGCAGATGCCGCTCCTTTATCAACCTGCGCGGTTGCAGAAGCACTTGCGTCCAATCAACTGCCACGCGGCGCCCAAGGCCGCAGGCTGTTAGGGCCCGCGGCACTTCACCCTTGCCCTTTCGCCTCTCGGCAAGGCCAAGTCCGGGCGCGCCTTGGGCCCGGGGGCTATTGTCGGCGTTCTGGGAACGGGGGTCCCCAGACTTGCTTGCCTGCGGCCTGCGGCATGGCTCAAAGGAGGCCCAGCATGGCCCATATTCATCAACACAAGAATCAAGACCCTCGCGAGGGGCCAAGCCTCGCGAGGCGGACGACATGGAGGTTCCTCAAGCACGGCCTCATCAGGCTGGCTCGCGAGGAGGCGGAGAGATCAAGGCGGGGTACCTCGCGAGGTGCCCGTGACGCAAGCCATGACGACTTAGGGCGCCAGGCGGGTGCCAGCCCGCACAGCGTCCTCCTTTCCTCTTTGGTGCAAAGGGGGCAAGCGCAGCCACGGAGTACCGAGGCATCAAGCAAAGGTTGCCATTTCGGTGCAATGAGACCAAGACCAGGAGGACTACGAGACGGAGGTCACCGTGGAGCCCAGGACGACATCATCACCAGAGCTTTGCGCAGGCGAAGACTGCTTTTGTGAGGATAGTTGATACTTGTTGTCCCCCTTCAAATTAGCCCGCCATTGTTGGCTCCCTTCCCGCTCGATATTTGGGAAGAGGACCAGGGCCTCTATAAATAGGACCAGCCGCCCACAGAGCAAGGGGGGAAGGTTAGTTTTGCCGGCAAGAGAGAGTAAGGCAGTGAGAGAGAGAGAGAGAGAGAAAGGGTGGGTGAACTCCTCCTAGCAGTTCATCACCCCAGCCAAGAACAGGCCCTCGTGAGGCTGTTCTTCCTTGTAGTGTTCATCATCATCAGCCCCAAGAGGCAATCCACCCACCACACACTGGAGTAAGGTATTACACCACAACGGTGGCCCGAACCAGTATAAACCTTGCGTCTCTTGTGCAGTTCTTTCAGTAGTCTAGATCTTTGCGAGACGGAGAGGTAGAAGGCGTAATCTCCGCGCGCACCCCAGTGTTCGAACCTTAAGGGTCTGCCGGAACCCGAAATCCGACACCCTTGATGCAAAGGGGTACAAATATTCACGTGGAGATAGTGTTCTGAAGGTCACCAAAGGTTCCCTTGTTGTGATGAAAGGTGACTTAAGTTCGACCAATGGTCTTTATTACCTTTGAGGTTCTACTGTTTCAGGTAACTCTACACCAGTTATTTCAAGGAATTTTGATTGTGATGCTGCTAATCTTTGGCATATGCGTCTTGGACATATGAGTGAACTTGGTTTACCAGAGTTAAATAAGAGAGGTCTTCTTGATGGATATGAACCTGGTAAATTGAAATTTTGTGAGCATTGTATCTTCGGCAAGCACAAGAGGGTGAAGTTCAACACTTCGACTCATACAACCGAAGGTATTCTTGATTATGTGCATTCTGATTTATGGGGACCATCTCGCAAGAAGTCACTAGGTGGTGCTAGTTACATGCTGACTATTATTGATGATTATTCGAGAAAAGTTTGGCCTTATTTCTTGAAGCATAAATATGAAGCATTCTCAGCATTTAAGGAGTGGAAGATTATGATTGAAAGACAAACTGAAAAGAAGGTAAAGATACTACGCACTGATAATGGTATGTAATTCTGTTCTAAACAATTTAAGAATTATTGCAAGTCTGAAGGCATTGTCAGACATTACACCGTTCCTTATACTCCTCAACAAAACAGTGTTGCTGAGCGTATGAACAGGACCATTATTTCCAGAGCCCGTTGCATGTTGTCCAATGCAGGTTTGCATAGGCGTTTTTGGGCTGAGGCCGCTTCCACTACTTGTTATCTCATTAACCGTTCACCATCTATTGCTCTTAATAAGAAAACTCCAATTGATGTATTGTCTGGTTCACCTGCTGATTATTCACAGTTGAGAGTTTTTGGTTGCACTGCTTATGCTCATGTTGATAATGGAAAGTTGGAGCCTAGGGCTTTTAAGTGCATATTTCTTGGTTATAAGTCTGGTGTTAAATGTTTTAAATTGTGGAATCCTGAAACCCAGAAGATTATTATTAGCAAAAATGTTATGTTTAATGAATCTGCTATGTTACATGATGTTTCATCTACTAATGTTCCTGTTGAGAGTGAACAGCAGCCTCCTATTCAGCAGCCTACTGTTCAGGTGGAGCATGTTATTGACTCAGGTGATACATCTACTAATGAAATTGTTGATGCACATGATGAACCCGTTGTTAATGATGATCATGTCACTCCCACTCCAAATCAGCCTATTGTTCCGCCCAGTTGGAATCTTGCACGTGACAGAGTTAGACGGGGTATTAATAAACCAGACAGGTTAATTGAAGAGTGCAATATTATTTCTTTTGCTTTATCTATTGCAGAAGAAATTGAAGGTAATTCTGAGCCTTCTTCATATTCTGAGGCTATTATTTCTGGTGATACTAATAAGTGGATGACCGCTATGCATGATGAGATGGAATCACTTGAAAAGAATGGCACTTGGGATTTAGTAAAATTACCTAGAGAGAAGAAACCTATTCGTTGCAAGCGGGTTTTCAAAAGGAAAGAAGGTTTTTCTCCAAATGATGAGACAAGATATAAAGCAAGGTTAGTTGCTAAAGGTTACAATCAGATTCCAGGTATTGACTATAACGAAGTCTTTTCTCCTGTTGTGAAGCATAGCTCTATTCGCACTTTACTCAGTATTGTTGCCATGCATGATCTTGAGCTTGAACAACTAGATGTTAAAATTGCATTCTTACATGGAGAATTAGAAGAGGATATTTATATGGAACAACCTAAAGGTTTTGTTATTCCTGGAAAAGAAAAGCTTGTCTGTAAGTTAAAGAAATCTCTGCATGGATTGAAGCAATCCCCTAGACAGTGGTACAAGAGATTTGACACCTTTATGCTCTCTCAAGGTTTCAAAAGGTCTAATTATGATAGTTGTGTTTATTTGAAAACTGTCAAAGGTTCAACTATTTATTTGCTCCTTTATGTTGATGATATGCTTATTGCTGCAAAGAGTATGTCAGATATTAATGAACTAAAGAAGCAATTGAGTAATGAATTTGAGATGAAGGATTTGGGTGCAGCAAAGAAAATACTTGGCATGGAAATATCCAGAGATAGACCATCTGGAAAAGTATATCTAAGTCAGAGAGGATATATTGATAAAGTTCTTCGTTGTTTTAATATGCATAATGCCAAGCCAGTAAGTACTCTGTTAGCTGCACACTTCAAATTATCATCAGCTTTATGTCCTAAATCAGATGCATATATTGAGTACATGTCTAGAGTTCCCTATTCGAGTGCAGTTGGTTCACTTATGTATGCCAAGGTTTGTTCTCGCCTGGATTTTACATATGCATTGAGTGTTGTCAATAGATACATGGCTAATCCTAGAAAAGAGCATTGGAGAGCTGTTCACTGGATTTTCAGATACCTATGAGGTACTTCTAATGCTTATTTACAGTTTGGGAAAACTAGAGATGGACTTGTTGGTTTTGTTGATTCTGATTTTGCTGGTGATTTGGATAAGAGAAGATCACTCACAGGTTATGTTTTCACCATTGGTGGTTGTGCTGTGAGTTAGAGAGCAACTTTGCAGTCTATTGTGGCTTGTTCCACTACTGATGCCGAGTATATGGCTATTTCTGAGGCATGCAAAGAAGCTATCTGGTTGAGAGGTTTGTATTCTGAGCTTTGTGGAGATTCATCTTGCCCACCGTATTTAGTGACAATCAAAGTGCTATATATCTTACAAAGAATCCAATGTATCATGATAGGACAAAGCACATTGATGTCAGATTTCATTATATTCGAGATGTTGTTGCTGACAGCGATTTGAAGGTATGCAAGATAAGTACTCATGATAATCCTGCTAATATGATGACAAAGCCAGTTCCTACCAATAAGTTTGAGCTTTGCTCAGGCTTAGTTGGTATTTCTCACTAGTCCTATGGACTTTGACGCACAAGGTGTTTATGCTGATTTGGATGGAGTTATTCACTTTTTTCGACTACTGGAGGAAATTTGGATCAAAGTGGAGATTGTTAAATTGTGATCCAAATTATGCCATGTTGGACTAGACGTAGGACAACTGGTGTGGGCCTTTGCGTTGACATCGACGCGTACGAGTACAACTTGTTTACTTGTCCTCCAAGGACTCTCATGTATTGCCCTCTTATATACCCCATGTAGTCGCACCTCAAACGGTCTATTGTCTCGTGCTTGTAATACTCCTCCTCATAGTGATTGCGCCTTCGTGCGTCCGTGGTTTTCTCCCGCAAGGGTTTCCACGTAAAAATCCGTGTCTCTTTGTCTCGTTTATTTCTCGTTATTATCTAACAATGGCGAGGGCCAACATCCCATGAGCCAGTCCAGCACGGATGAGCATGTACACAGCATACAGTGCGGTTGCTGCTCGTGACGTGGCAATCTAATTCGGATGACATGTCAATTTTTTGTTCAAAACTGAGTCCACATCGCACGAAAACCACTTAAAGTGGTACGGGGGACTAAATTTATCCTCTTTTATAAGTTGAGAGACCACAGTTTGCCGGTTTTGAAGTTGAGGGACTATTTCTATACTTGAAAGGAGAACGGGTATCAATGCATGCCATCATGAAACTTCTCACAATGATATACAACAAGACACTAGATATAGGAAATAACAATGACTTAAAAAATACTGTAACAATGATATTATTCTATGTCTTAGTGAATGACCATATATCTAAATTTTCACACAAGATAATATCCATTGATAAGTGTGCAGTAGAAAACAAGAGAGTTTTTTATTCACAACATACCATCTGTAGGTTGGTTTACTTCCACTGTAGAGATGTCACTAACCTCCATTTCGCCGCTCACCTCCAATGTTTTTGTAGCATGCGATTCAAATTCATTCAATTTGTCACTTAGAAATGCTACGACATATACGCAGACTTTGTTGGAAATATCTGTGGACTTTGAAAAAGCAAGCCTTGCGTTGTCCAACAAAGACTGAGCCTCCTTTATCTCTTCGACACGACGCACAAGGACGTCTGGAGGGTGCTGTTCAAGGGCGCCGAGGTCCCTCCCTCTCTCACCAAGAACCGTGGGAAAAGCGCGAAGCGCCTAGCGCATTCGGTGAGTTCTATACATCTGGTAGGATATTTATTTCCCCTAGCTTAACCATATGCGGGGTCTGAGCTCCATGCCTTTGACAGGACAGGGTGGAGATGTCGGGGCAGATTAACTATCCGACCCCTTTGCCCGAAGACACTGCGGACGCTCTCCTGACGGAGATGCTAACTCCGGCTCCTTACAAGGTGCCGGAGAAGACCAAGAAGGCCAAGGGAACCCAAAAGAGTTCCCGACGCCAGGTGTTATCGGACTCATCATCCGATAACTCCGCGACGCACTCCTCCCCCGAAGACGAGGAGGAAGATGAAGATGCTCCCCCTCCAGTCGGGGGAGACAAGAAAAGGAAGGACGCCCCAACCGGGGGGGCCGAAGGGTCCAAGAAGGGAAGGACTCTCCCTCCAAACTACTCCACCACCGCCGCCGAAGGCGAAGACGACTGGCTGCTCAGGGCCAAGCCCCTAGCGAAGTCGTAAGTATTCGGATGCCAAAGTAACTCGTAGCATACCTTTGTCGCACTGCTTCTCCTAACGCTAAATTATGATTATGCAGACCGCCACGAGCCCGTATCGACGTATCTTCATCGGACGGCTCCCTGGGCTCGTCGGATATGGATAGCAATCCACTTCCGACCGCCACCTCCCCTTGCCCTATGGACAACGCCGAGGTATTGTCTCAGGAGGCACCGGGTCGAGGGGAGACAGTCCCGGAGGCGCCTCAAGGCGACCTTCCGGACTTCGGGAGCAAAGGGAGCAAGGCTCCCGAGGGCTCCGAGTTCGGCCCTCAGCCGAACACCGCGCCGGAACCCCCAGTGGTTCCGGACTCGGGCAGGCGGCCTCCTTCCAAAAGGGGCAAGACGCCTGTGCCGGTGACCTCTGTCCATCTAGAGGCACCGGACAAACTGCTGGGAGTGCTTCGCAGCGCTTCCATCGACGAAGAGCACCACACTATTATGAGTGCGGTGGTCCAGAAGGTTTAGTCCGCCAAGAGCGGACCGACTGAAGCCTGTGCCAGGCTTTGAGATAGGTTTTTGAAATATAGGAAAAATATTACCGCATAGACAGTAGCCCCTGATGCTCTGTTTGGTGTTCACAAAGAAAAGCAAAACAAAGGATCAAACAATATCGCAGGAGTCTAATATAAGTATGTCTATATGTGTATGCAGGCTTCGCTGTTGGCCTCTGCCGCGCTGACTACGGAGGTCGCCGCACTGAAGCAGGACCTCAAAGGGTCCAAGGAAGAGCTCGGCCTTGCTAAGAGGCAGCTCGAGGAGAACAAAGGTAAGTAGTACATAGTCTATGGATATATATATAAATAATGTGATTGCAAAATGACAGGATCATCTTAAATTTGCCAGGGGCCACAACCGAGGTGGCGACCCTGAAGCAAGCGCTATCCCAGGCCGAAAACAAAGCGGCCAAAGAGCGCACCGAGCGGGAAAGGCAGGAGGCTCGGGTGGGCGAGGTGCAGCAAGAGCTCCACGCTCTCGTGACGAAGCATGAGGCGTTGGAGCTTGACTTGAAGACGCGAGAGTCCGAGCTTGCCGCGGCCCTCGAGAGTGCAAAGAATGCCAAGGCCAAAGCCCAAAAGGCCCTCCAGGAGATTGATGCGATGAAGAAGATAGCAGCGGGTAAGGCATTCTGTATGCAAAGCAAGCATGTGAAAGTAAATTACTTGTTACTTACCCGAATCCGGAGCTCTCCAGGAGCATTCACAGATTTGCCCCGCAGTGTGTCGAATGTCGCACAGTTTTACCAGGCCGAGGAGGGAAGCTTAACGGAGAAGCTTTTCTGGTCTCAGTGTACTGGGACCGAACACCCGATGCTTCTGAGCGACCAGCTGAAGCAACCAGTCGAGCTGTACAAGGAGGCCGAACAGGCCATGAAGGGCTTTATAGTCCGGATGTGGCCTGGCGACGCCCTTCCCAACAGCTACTTCGGCCTAGTGAGGCGGCTTATGGATGCCTACCCATAGCTGGAAGTCATCAAGCGGTCCATCTGCATCGAAGGTGCATGCCGGGCCTTCGCCCGTGTGAAGGTGCAATGGGCCAAGATGGACGCCGTGAAGCTGGTGAAGGAAGGGTCGCCAGAGGGCAAGGAGCATCGCCACCTCAAGATGTACTATGAGGGTGTCCTGAAGGGTGCCTATCTCGTAGCGGACGAGTGTACGAAAGATGTAATATTTGAGTAAAATTGCTCGTGTAATCTTGTATTATGAAAACTTGTTCATATGCGCCATGCAACACTTGTTTGAATTTAAAATATTGTCTTCTGTTTGGCTGTTTATCAAACCTGAGAGATGGCTAGTCGTCGGCTTCTGCCCCCACGCCAAGAGTGCTGGGGTGTTCGGGATAAACCTGAACACTCTTGTTCCCATTGTTGGGTCCTTCGAGGGAGGTGCTCAGCACAACGAACAAGGCAATCAGACTATAATGCGTTATCACTCTCACTTAGCCATGGAATCCTATAATTTTAAATTTCGGCGAAGCCCCAAGTATTCGGAAGGCCGAATTCGGGGCGCGATACACGCCTTAAGCCAGACAGGGCCAACTCCTCACTCTAAGCGGCATAAGTCCTTAGGGACTTGAAACCTCTCGAACAGCGACCAGTCTCTTGTTGGAAATATGCCCTAGAGGCAATAATAAAATGATTATTATATTTCCTTGTTCATGATAATTGTCTATTATTCATGTTGTAATTGTATTATCCGGAAATCGTAATACATGTGTGAATACATAGACCACAATGTGTCCCTAGTGAGCCTCTAGTTGACTAGCTCGTTGATCAACAGATAGTCATGGTTCCTGGCTATGGACATGGGGATGTCATTGATAACGGGATCACATCATTAGGAGAATGATGTGATGGACAAGACCCAATCCTAAGCTTAGCTCAAAGATCGTGTAGTTCGTTTGCTGTAGCTTTTCCGAATGTCAAGTATCATTTCCTTAGACCATGAGATTGTGCAACTCCCGGATATCGTAGGAGTGCTTTGGGTGTGCCAAACGTCACAACGTAACTGGGTGACTATAAAGGTACATTACAGGTGTCTCTGAAAGTGTCTGTTGGGTTGGCATGAATTGAGACTGGGATTTGTCACTCCGTATGACGGAGAGGTATCTCTGGGCCCACTCGGTAATGCATCATCATAATGAGCTCAATGTGATGAAGTGGTTGATCACAGGATCATGCATTACGGTACGAGTAAAGTAACTTGCCGGTAACGAGACTGAACAAGGTATTGGGATACCGACGATCGAGTCTCGGGCAAGTAACGTACCGATTGACAAAGGGAATTGAATATGGGATTGATTAAGTCCTCGACATCGTGGTTCATCCGATGAGATCATCGAGGAGCATGTGGGAGCCAACATGGGTATCCAGATCCCACTGTTGGTTATTGGCCGGAGAGCCGTCTCGGTCATGTATGCGTGTCTCCCGAACCCGTAGGGTCTACACACTTAAGGTTTGGTGACGCTAGGGTTGTAGAGATATGAGTATGCAGTAATCCGAAAGTTGTTCTGAGTCTCGGATGAGATCCTGGACGTCACGAGGAGTTCCGGAATGGACCGGAGGTGAAGAATTATATATAGGAAGTGTTGTTTCGGCCATCGGGAAAGATTCGGGGTCACCGGTATTGTACCGGGACCACCGGATGGGTCCCGGGGGTCCACCAGGTGGGGCCACCCATCCCGGAGGGCCCCATGGGCTGAAATGGGGAGGGGAACCAGCCCATAGTGGGCTGGTGCACCCCCCCTTGGGCCCCCCTACGCCTAGGGTTGGAAACCCTAGGGTGGGGGCGCCTCCACTTGCCTTGGGGGGCACTCCACCGCCTTGGCCGCCGCCCCCTTGGGAGATCCCATCTCCAGGGCCGGCGCCCCCCTAGGGGGCCTATATAAAGGGGGGAGGGAGGGCAGCAGCACCTGAAGTCTTGGCGCCTCCCTCTCCCCTACTACACCTCTCTCTCTCGCAGAAGCTCGGCGAAGCCCTGCTACGATCACTGCTGCATCCACCACCACGCCGTCGTGCTGCTGGATCTTCATCAACCTCTCCTTCCCCCTTGCTGGATCAAGAAGGAGGAGACGTCATCCGCTCCGTACATGTGTTGAACGCAGAGGTGACGTCCGTTCGGCACTTGGTAATCGGTGATTTGGATCACGGCGAGTACGACTCCATCATCCCCGTTCTCTTGAACGCTTCCGCTCACGATCTACAAGGGTATGTAGATGCACTCTCCTCTCGTTGCTAGTTGACTCCATAGATTGATCTTGGTGAAACCTAGGAAATTTTTTTGTTTTCTGCAATGTTCCCCAACAGTGGCATCATGAGCTAGGTCTATGCGTAGTTACTATGCACGAGTAGAACACAAAGTAGTTGTGGGCGTCGATATTGTCAATTTGCTTGCCGTTACTAGTCCTATCTTGATTCGGCGGCATCGTGGGATGAAGCGGCCCGGGCCAACCTTACACGTACGCTTACGTGAGACCGGTTCCACCGATTGACATGCACTAGTTGCATAAGGTGGCTGGCGGGTGTCTGTCTCTCTCACTTTAGTCGGATCAGATTCGAGGAACAGGGTCCTTATGAAGGGTAAATAGAAATTGGCAATTCATGTTGTGGTTTTGGCGTAGGTAAGAAACGTTCTTGCTAGAAACCTATAGCAGCCACGTAAAAACTTGCAACAACAATTAGAGGATGTCTAACTTGTTTTTGCAGCAAGTGTTTTGTGATGTGATATGGCCAAAGGTTGTGATGAATGATGAATGATATATGTGATGTATGAGATTGATCATGTTCTTGGAATAGGAATCACGACTTGCATGTCGATGAGTATGACAACCGGCAGGAGCCATAGGAGTTGTCTTTATTTTTTGTATGACCTGCGTGTCATTGAGAAACGCCATGTAAATTACTTTACTTTATTGCTAAACGTGTTAGCCTTAGTAGTAGAAGTAATAGTTGGCGAGCAACTTCATGGAGACACGATGATGGAGATCATGATGATGGAGATCATGGTGTCATGCCGGTGACAAGATGATCATGGAGCCCCAAGATGGAGATCACAGGAGCTATATGATATTGGCCATATCATGTCACTATTATTTGATTGCATGCGATGCTTATCATGTTTTTGCATCTTGTTTACTTAGAACGACGGTAGTAAATAAGATGATCCCTCATAATAATTTCAAGAAAGTGTTCCCCCTAACTGTGCGCCGTTGCGACAGTTCGTTGTTTCGAAGCACCACGTGATGATCGGGTGTGATAGATTCCAACGTTCACATACAACGGGTGTAAGATAGATTTACACACGCAATACACTTAGGTTGACTTGACGAGCCTAGCATATACAGACATGGCCTCGGAACACAGAAGACCGAAAGGTCGAGCATGAGTCGTATAGAAGATATGATCAACATGAAGATGTTCACCGATGTTGACTAGTTCGTCTCATGTGATGATCAGACATGGCCTAGTCAACTCGGATCATGTTATACTTAGATGACTGGAGGGATGTCTATCTAAGTGGGAGTTCATTGAATAATTTGATTAGATGAACTTAATTATCATGAACTTAGTCTAAAATTTTACAATATGTCTTGTAGATCAAATGGCCAACGTTGTCCTCAACTTCAACACGTTCCTAAAGAAAACCAAGCTGAAAGACGATGGCAGCAACTATACGGACTGGGTCCGGAACCTGAGGATCATCCTCATAGCTGCAAAGAAAGTTTATGTCCTAGATGCACTGCTAGGTGACACACCCATCCCACAGAACCAAGACGTTATGAACGCTTGGCAGACACGTGCTGATGATTACTCCCTCGTTCAGTGCGGCATGCTTTACAGCTTAGAACCAGGGCTCCAAAAGCGTTTTGAGCGACACGGATCATATGAGATGTTCGAAGAGCTGAAAATGGTTTTCCAAGCTCATGCCCGGGTCAAGAGATATGAAGTCTCCGACAAGTTCTTCAGCTGTAAGATGGAGGAAAATAGTTATGTGAGCGAGCACATACTCAAAATGTCTGGGTTGCATAACCGCTTGACTCAGCTGGGAGTTAATCTCCCGGATGATGCGGTCATTGAAAAAATCCTTCAGTCGCTTCCACCGAGCTACAAGAGCTTTGTGATGAACTTCAATATGCAGGGGATGGAAAAGACCATTCCTGAAGTATTTGCAATGCTGAAATCAGCAGAGGTAGAAGTCAAAAAGGAACATCAAGTGTTGATGGTGAATAAAACCACTAAGTTCAAGAAAGGCAAGGGTAAGAAGAACTTCAAGAAGGACGGCAAGGGAGTTGCCGTGCCCGGTAAGCAAGCTGTCGGGAAGAAGCCAAAGAATGGACCCAAGCCCGAGACTGAGTGTTTTTATTGCAAGGGAAGTGGTCACTAGAAGCGGAACTGCCCCAAATACTTAGCGGACAAGAAGGCCAACATCACAAAATGTATATGTGATATACATGTAATTGATGTGTACCTTACCAGTACTCGTAGTAGCTCTTGGGTATATGATACCGGTGCGGTTGCTCACATTTGTAACTCAAAGCAGGAGCTGCGGAATAAGCGGAGATTGGCGAAGGACGAGGTGATGATGCGCGTCGGGAATGGTTCCAAGGTTGATGTGATCGCCGTCGGCACGCTACCTCTACATTTACCTATGGGATTAGTTTTAAACCTCAATAATTGTTATTTAGTGCCAGGTTTGAGCATGAACATTGTATCAGGATCTCGTTTAATTCGTGATGGCTATTCATTTAAATCCGAGAATAATGGTTGTTCTATTTATATGAGAGATATGTTTTATGGTCATGCTCCGATGGTGAATGGTTTATTCTTAATGAATCTCGAGCGTAATGCTACACATATTCATAGTGTGAATACCAAAAGATGTAAGGTTGATAATGATAGTCCCACATACTTGTGGCACTGCCGCCTTGGTCACATAGGTGTCAAACGCATGAAGAAGCTCCATGCAGATGGACTTTTAGAGTCTCTTGATTACGAATCATTTGACACGTGCGAACCATGCCTCATGGGTAAAATGACCAAGAGTCCGTTCTTAGGAACAATGGAGCGAGCAACCAACTTACTGGAAATCATACATACTGATGTGTGCGGTCCAATGAGTGTTGAGGCTCGCGGTGGCTATCGTTATGTTCTCACCCTCACTGATGACTTGAGTAGATATGGGTATGTCTACTTAATGAAACACAAGTGTGATGTCGGAATTCTGGGAACGGGGGTCCCCAGACTTGCCTGCCTGCGGCCTGTGGCGTGGCTCAAAAGGGGGCCCAGCGCGGCCCATCTTCATCAACACAGACCCAAGACCCTCGCGAGGGGCCAAGCCTCGCGGGACGGACGACACGGAGCTTCCTCAGGCACGGCCTCATCAGGCTGGCTCGCGAGGAGGCGGAGAGATCAAGGCGAGGTACCTCACGAGGTGCCCGTGACGCAAGCCATGATGACCAAGGACGCCAGGCGGGCGTCAGCCGCGCAGTGTCCTGCTTTCCTCTTTGGTGCAAAGGGAGCAAGCGCAAGCGAGAGCATCAAGCAAAGGCACCAGTTTCGGTGCAACGAGACCAAGATCAGTCCAACGGCAGGGAGGAAGTCATTGTGGAGCCCAAGCCAGCGTCACCACCAGAGTCTTTGGCAGGCGAGGACCAACTTTAGTCAGGATAAGTGTACCAGATGTTCCCCTTTAAAATGGCCAATTGTTGGCGCCCTTCCCGCTCAATATTTGGGAAGAGGCCCAGGGCCTTTGCCTATAAATAGGACTAGCCACCCGTAGGGTAGAGGGACCGAAATCAGAAGGAGAATCGAGAAGAGAGAGAGAGAGAGAGAGAGAGAGAGAGAAGGGTGATTGAACTCCTCCCAGCAGTTCATCGCCCCAGCCAAGAACATACCCTCGCGAGGCTATTCTTCCTTGTATTGACTGATCATCATCAGCCCAAGAGGCAATCCACCACACCACACACTAGAGTATGGTATTACACCACAACGGTGGCCCGAACCAGTATAAACCCTGTGTCTCTTGTGCTGTTCTTTTCATAGCTTAGATCTTAGCGAGGCGGACGGGTACAGGTAGGTAGAAGGCGAAATCTCCGCGCGCACCCCAATGTTCGAACCTCAAGGGTCTGCCGGAACCCGAAATCCAACATTTGGCGTGCCAGGTAGGGGTGCACCGGTGTTTTCCCTTCCGCCCCCGCCACGACCTGCCTCGCGATGAGTAGCGCGTCGCCCGCTCCGGCCACCGGCGCCAGCACGGGGGCTCCGAGCACTGGCCCCAGCCTTGCAATGGGTACGATGTCCGGACAAGTTCAAGCCAATGACATTGCCGTGCTACGGCGGCGTGACTGATCCGCTGGCCTTCTTGCTGGCATACGAGGAGGCCATCCTCGAAGCTGGAGGTGACGATTGGGTCATGGCCAACTGGCTCCCCATGGCCCTCACCGGCGCCCCGCGCGCATGGCCGCTCCACCTGCCGGCAGCCTCCGTGGCCTCTTGGGAAGAGCTCCGCAGCCTCTTCCCCGCCCACCACGCTACACCAACACCCCCAGTTGTCGCGGCCCTCCTGGGCGGCTCGCAGGCGCCGCCTACAAGTCACCACGTCAAGCCGTTCATCCGCCGGGTCAGCGCCGCTTCCACGCGGCAGGGGGCTCTCCCGGACCGGGCGGCGCCCAAGACCGGCCTGACCTTCAGCTCGGAGGACCACCCCTCCAACTCGGCCTGCTCGGGTGCGCTCCCCATGCTGTGCACCCCCACCATCTGCCAGGTGGCCGTCACCAGAACTCTCATCGATGGCGGTGCGGGCCTCAGCATGCTCTCGGTTGAGGCCTTCAACCTCCTCTACATACCCCTGTAACGGCTGCAACCCAGCCGGCCCTTCTCACACGTTGGGGGCAGATCATCCAGCTCCTTGGGACAGATCCGACTCCCAGTAACCTTCGACACCTACAACAACTTCCTCACGGAGCTAGTAGACTTCGACATCGCCCCCATCGGCCTCCCCTACAACGTCATCCTCGGCTACCCAGCGCTGGCCCAATTCATGGCCGCGACGCACCCGGCGTACAACCTCATGAAGATGCCCAGGAGCAGCGGTGTCCTCACCGTGCACAGGGACACCGGAGACGCGCTAGGGGTGCTCAAGCTCGCCTTCAAGACGGCGGCGTCGGCATAGCCCGCCGACTCGGAGACCCCCAAGCCCAAGGGGGCTGCACCCGCCAAGAAGAAACAGTTGTTCACCCAAGACAAGGCAGAAACCAAGCAGATACCCGTCGATGAGGACGGGTCCACCAACGTCACTTTCACCATAGGCGCCAACCTCGAACCCGAGCAGGAGGGGGCCCTGGTCGGGTTCCTGCGCGCAAACAAGAAGGTATTCGCTTGGGAGCCTGACCAGTTGGTGTGGATCCCTAGGAGCGTAATCAAGCATCACCTCAGCGTGTGCCCCAACGTGTGCCCTGTGAAGCAGAAGGCAAGGCGGCAGTCCACAGAAAAGCAGGCCTTCATCATCCAAGAGACCCCCAAACTAGAAGCCGCTGGGGTCATTCGCGAGGTCCGATACCCGGATTGGTTGGCCAACCCTGTCGTTGTGCCAAAGAAGGGAGGGAAGGAGCGCATGTGTGTCGACTTCACCAACCTCAACAAGGCATGCCCGCAAGATCCATTCCCGCTCCCCCGCATCGACCAGATCGTCGATTCCACCGCGGAATGCGACCTGCTATGCTTCTTGGATGCCCTCTCTGGGTATCACCAGATCAAGATGGCGGTAGAAGACGTCGAAAAGACAGCCTTCCTAACCCCGTGTGGGGTGTACTGCTACACATGCATGCCATTCGGCCTGCGTAACGCAGGGGCGACCTTTCAGTGGCTGATGCACATCACCTTGGGCCCGCAGCTCGGGAAGAATGTTGAGGCTTACGTCGATGACATTGTGGTGAAGTCTCGGGAGGCCAGGACCCTGATACAAGACCTAGAGGAAACCTTCGCGAGCCTCAACATAGTGAACCTGCGGCTCAACCTAGAGAAGTGTGTGTTCGGAGTCCCCTCAGGCAAGCTCTTGGGTTTCCTTGTGTCCCACCGAGGCATCGAGGCTAATCCGGAAAAGGTCAAGGCGGTCGAGGACATGAGCCCGCCAAAGACCCTCAGAGAAATGCAGAAGCTCACTGGGCGTGTGACCATGCTAGGGCACTTCATCTCCAAGTTGGGGGAGCGAGCGCTGCCCTTCTTCTAGCTAATGAAGAAAAAGGGGCCCTTTGAGTGGACTGAAGAGGCCGACAAGGCGTTCCAGGATCTCAAGAGATACCTGACCAGCCCTCCGGTCATGGTGGCTCCGCGCCCTCAAGAGCCCCTGTTGCTTTACCTCGCCGCCACTCCCTACTCCGCTAGCACAGCCCTGGTGGCGGTTAGAGAGGAGTGTCGAATCAAAACCACAGCAGCAGCCCGGGACAAGGCAAAACAGGAACAAGGAAGGCCCACAGAAACCGCCACCGCGGCTGAGGAGGATCAGCCGCCGTAGAGGAGTGCACCGGAGGCGGAAGAGGCCCCTCTCCCAGATGGCCAGCCTCGGGAGGCCTCATCGCCTCAGGAGGCGCCATGGTCTCCGAAGGGCGCCACCAGCACTGACGCACCCAACTTTGTTGAGCACCCAGTGTACTTCGTCAGCACAGTGTTGTGGGACGCAAGGGCACGGTACCCCATGCCTCAGAAGCTCCTCCTCGCGCTACTGGTGGCCTCGCGCAAGCTGCGGCACTATTTTCAGGGTCACCCCATCAAGGTTGTCTCGTCATAGCCCCTGGAGAGAGTGCTCAGGAGCCCTAACTCAGCTAGAAGGGTCGCTGAGCGGAACATAGAACTGCAAGCGTTTCAGCTCGAATTCAGCACGACTAGAGTTATCAAGGGAGCAGCATTGGCGGATTTTATGGCAGAATGGACGGAGGCACCAGGCCTCAAATCCGACGAGGATCGGTCCCTCTCCCCGGGAAGCAAGGCGCCAGAAGGCTGGGTCATGTACTTCGATGGGGCGTTCTCCAGGCATGGCGCTGGGGCTGGGGCGGTGCTTATATCGCCCACTGAGGACAAGCTCTACTACGCTGTACGGCTCTGTTTCCAGCAAGGTGAAAAGGTCTCCAACAACATAGCGGAGTATGAAGGTTTAATAGCGGGCTTGAAGGCCGTAGCTGCCCTGGGGGTGAAACGCCTCACCATCAAGGGCGATTCGCAGCTCCTTGTCAATTTCTCCAACAAGGTGTACGAGCCGAAAGATGAGCACATGGAAGCCTACCTTGCGGAGGTCCGCAGGATGGAGAAGCAGTTCTGGGGGTTGGAGTTGCAGCATGTGCCCCGTGGCAGCAATCAGGAGGCCGACGACATCGCCAAACAGGCGTCCAGGCGGTTACCTCTGGAGCCTAGCGTTTTCGAGGAGCGGCTCTTCAAGCCCTCAGCCCTGCCGTCACTGTCAAACACGGCTCAGCCTCGGGAGGAGCTCCCCCAGCCACCTGCCTCAGGAGCCCCGGTCTGTGGCCCGGCCTTAGGAGCATGCCTGCTCCTGACGATGGAACCTCAGGAGGGGTGCTGGATCACGGAGCTCTGGAGTTACTTAACGCAAGGGACCCTGCCGGAGAAGGAGGAGGAAGCGGAACGTGTGGCACGGCAGGCCACGGCATACTGCATCAAGGATGGAGAGCTCTACCGGAAGTGACCAAATGATGTATCCCTGCGCTGCATCTCCAGGGAGCAAGGAAAGGAACTGCTGGAAGATATACACGGCGGAGACTGTGGACATCATTCATCATCACGGACCCTCGTCGGCAAGGCGTTCCGCAGTAGGATTTATTGGCCCACCACACTCAATGACGCCGTCGAACTAGTGAAAGCTTGTGAGGCCTGCCAGTTCCACGCCAAGCAGATCCATCAGCCGGCAGGAGGCCTGCAGACTATACCCCTTTCGTGGCCATTCGCAGTCGGGGGCTGGACATCCTGGGCCCGTTTCCTCGGGCGCCAGGGGGCTACCGCTACCTCTACGTCGCCATGGACAAGTTCACCAAGTGGGCTGAAGTAGAGGCCGTCCGCACCATCCCCGCAGGTTCCGCGGTCCAGTTCATCAGGGGCATTGTGAGCCGGTTCGGGGTGCCGAACCGCATCATCACAGACAACGGTTCGCAGTTCACCAGTAACCTCTTCAAAACATACTGTGCTAACCTTGGAACGCAGATATGCTACGCTTCGGTGGCGCACCCCCGAAGCAACGGCCAGGCCGAGCGAGCCAACGCAGAGGTCCCGAGGGGCCTCAAGACCAGGACGTTCAAGAAGAAGCTGGAGGCCTGCGGCAGAGGTTGGAACGACGAGCTTCAGTCCGTGTTGTGGTCCATCCGCACAACCGTGACCAAGCCGACTGGAGAGACCCCGTTCTTCCTGGTCTATGGAGCCGAAGTGGTCCTCCCTCACGAGGTCAGACGTCGCTCCGCATGGGTCCTGGCGTTCGACGAGGCGCAGCAGGACGCCATGCGGGGGAGGGACCTCGTGCTGGGGGAGGAACGTCACCGAGAAGCCGCGCTGCGAGCGGCGAGGTACCAACAAGCACTGCGATGATATCACTGCCGCAACATCCGCCCTAGAACTCCCGAGGTAGGAGACCTCGTGCTTAGGCGAGTTCTCTCCAAGGAGGGACTGCACAAGCTCTCTCCCAGGTGGGAGGGCCCGTTCAAGGTTATTCATGTTTCCAGGCCCGGCTCCGCGCGCTTGGAGACTCAGGAGGGGGTGCCGGTCCAGAACGCACGGAACATCCAGCACGTCCGGAGGTTCTACCCCTAAAAAGGCCCAGAGCCTGTGAAGAAGGCGAATGCCTGTGAAGCTGTCGCGTTTTGGAAAAGGCCCAGAGCCTGTGAAGAAGGCGAATGCCTGTGAAGCTGTCGCGTTTTGGAAAAGGCCCAGAGCCTGTGAAGAAGGCGAATGCCTGTGAAGCTGTCGCATTTTGGAAAAGGCCCAGAGCCTGTGAAGAGGGCAAATGCCCGTGAAGCCTGCTTCCCCCAAGAAAGGCCCGAAGCCTGTGAAGAAGGCCAACGCCTGTGAAGCTCGCCGCCCGTGACACTCTCACGTAATAATGAGTTGGGGCTGTACACGCCCCGGAGTCTCAGGAGCACTGGCTCAGGCCCTAAAGCTCCGTCCCACGCCCAGTGGCAGCACTTAGCTCCGCGCTGGTGAGAAGACGTCGAAGACTAGATTAGGTGCCGGACGCGGCTTTTTCATTTGCATTCCGCAGTTGGCTTGTTTATTCTCATTCGAAGTTTTATTGAAGCTGTTGCCGTCTCTGGCTTGTGGTTCTTCGACTTTTCACTCTCCTGCCTCGATTTCTCTTATGAAAGGCCTCGCGAGGGAGGCAGCCGAGCGCCCTCGCGAGTGTTCCTGTCCTAGTCGTTCAAAGGTTTCGTGACCTGGGTCCATTACAGGAGCACCCCTCCAGTCCGTGCCCCACGGGCACCGCGACATGAACACAGGGCCTGAGTCGGTCGCCCCCCCCCCACGGCTGGGGCTGGGAACTATCCACGCGCAGGCACGTAGCCGGAAGGCACGATAACGGAAGCAAAGCGATGATTAACAGCAATAACCCAAACACGCCCCCGCGGGGCTCCATGCTACTGTCTTTTTACGCAGGAAAAAGGAAAAGAAAGAACAAATCAGGCGCAGCTCGCCTCACACCGGCCTGCAGGGAAGACTCGAGCTGCCTCCGGGGCTCAGGCAGACTCCCTCTCGCGCTTCACCGAGGCGCGACGGCGGGCAGACATGCTACCATCTCCCAAGCAGGTACGACGGCGTGGAGGCTGACCGCGGCCACCGCTAGAAGAGTCGCCGCCTGAAGAAGAACCGGTGAAGCTTGGGGAACCCTGAGCACCGCCAGTCACGCGAGCGCTGTCCTCTCCATCATCACCGGGGCTGGGTTCCCGACCACAGTCGTCGTCCTCAGGGCAGCACCCTGCGCGGCGACCATCTTCCCCAAACACCCTCACGTAGAGGGTGGCATCGCCGTCAAACTTGAAGTGCAGGGTGCACCGACGGCTCAGGCCACACGCGCGGGCAAATGTCTGCCAACCGCGGGCCAAGGCCAGGCTCTCGGCTGCGGAGACCTCCAGTGAAGCCCATGAGGCCTGGCTGCAGCAGCCGTCTGCCTGGAGCCAGAGGCCGCCCGGGGCGCTGGCCGGGAGCTCGCCGAGGAGGAAGCGAGGAAGTGGAAGCCGGGTGCTAGTCGGCTTCGCCGACCACACAACGAACTCCGGCAGCACCTCTGCAGCGCAAAAGCGCGGCCTAGGGGAATGCGCGACCGAAGCGCGCCCCCCGGCCGTAGCAGTCCGCCTGTCACCGTGCTAGAAATCGTCTCCACGGTCGCGGGGAGCTACCGTGGTGGCCACAGGATGTTTGCGAGGGCGCCCTCGGCCGCGCTTGGGCGGGGGAGAGGCAGGCTCAACCTGGCGATCCTTCCCCTTCTCTGCGGCCGAGAACCTCCACGACGGGGCCATGAAGAAGAAGGAGAAGCAAGGGGGGATGAACTGGAAGGGCGCGCGCCGATCCGTACTTATAGCCGGCGAGGGCCAACCGTCGGCCCCCACGATCGCAGGTAATCATGACCCGCTTTGCATGCAAGGACTTGTCCAATCCGTGCAGTTGCTGAGGCGCCATGGGGAAGTGGATACGCCCACGTCCAATCAACCGCCATGCGGTGCCCAAGGCCGCAGGCTGTTAGGGCCCGCGGTGCTTCACTCTTGCCCTTTCGCCTCCCTGCATGGCCAAGTCCGGGCGCGCCTTGGGCCCGGGGGCTACTGTCGGCGTTCTGGGAACAGGGGTCCCCAGACTTGCCTGCCTGCGGCCTGCGGCGTGGCTCAAAAGGGGGCCCAGCTTGGCCCATCTTCATCAAAACAGACCCAAGACCCTCGCGAGGGGCCAAGCCTCGCGGGACGGACGACGCGGAGCTTCCTTAGGCACGGCCTCATCAGGTTGGCTCGCGAGGAGGCGGAGAGATCAAGGCGGGGTACCTCACGAGGTGCCCGTGACACAAGCCATGACGACCAAGGGCGCCAGGCGGGCGTCAGCCGCGCAGTATCCTCCTCTCCTCTTTCGTGCAAAGGGAGCAAGTGCAGGCGAGAGCATCAAGCAAAGGCACCCGTTTCGGTGCAACGAGACCAAGACCAGTCCAACGGCAGGGAGGAAGTCATTGTGGAGCCCAAGCCAGCGTCACCACCAGAGTCTTTGGCAGGCGAGGACCAACTTTAGTCAGGATAAGTGTACCAGATGTTCCCCTTTAAAATGGCCAATTGTTGGCGCCCTTCCCGCTCAATATTTGGGAAGAGGCCCAGGGCCTTTGCCTATAAATAGGACTAGCCACCCATAGGGTAGAGGGACCGAAATCGGAAGGAGAATCGAGAAGAGAGAGAGAGAAGGGTGATTGAACTCCTCCCAGCAGTTCATCGCCCCAGCCAAGAACAGACCCTCGCGAGGCTGTTCTTCCTTGTATTGACTGATCATCATCAGCCCAAGAGGCAATCCACCACACCACACACTGGAGTAGGGTATTACACCACAACGGTGGCCCGAACCAGTATAAACCTTGTGTCTCTTGTGCTGTTCTTTCCATAGCTTAGAGCTTAGCGAGGCGGAGGGGTGCAGGTAGGTAGAAGGCGAAATCTCCGCGCGCACCCCAGTGTTCGAACCTCAAGGGTCTGTCGGAACCCGAAATCCGACATATGAGACCTTTGAAAAGTTTTAGGAATTTCAGAGTGAGGTTGAGAATCAACATGACAGGAAAATCAAGTTCTTGCGATCAGATCGTGGGGGAGAATACTTGAGTCACGAATTTGGCACACACTTAAGAAAATGTGGAATAGTTTCACAACTCACGCCGTCTGGAACAGCTCAGCGTAATGGTGTGTCCGAACATCGTAATCGCACTCTATTAGATATGGTGCGATCTATGATGTATCTTACCGATTTACCACTGTCATTTTGGGGCTATGCTTTAGAGACTGCCACATTCACTTTAAATAGGGCTCCGTCGACATCCCTTGAGACGACACTGTATGAATTATGGTTTGGGAAGAAACCTAAGATGTCATTTCTAAAAGTTTGGGGATGCGATGCTTATGTCAAGAAACTTCAACCTGAAAAGCTCGAACCCAAGTCGGAAAAATGCGTCTTCATAGGATACTGTCGGCGTTCTAGGAACAGGGGTCCCCAGACTAGCCTGCCTGCGGCCTGTGGCGTGGCTCAAAGGAGGCCCAGCACGGCCCATCTTCATCAACACAAGACTCAAGACCCTCGCGAGGGGCCAAGCCTCGCGAGGCGGACGACACGGAGCTTCCTCAGGCACGGCCTCGTCAGGCTGGCTCGCGAGGAGGCGGAGAGATCAAGGCGGGGTACCTCGCGAGGTGCCCGTGACGCAAGCCATGACGACTCAGTGCGCCAGGCGGGTGCCAGCGCGCGCAGCGTCCTTCTTTCCTCTTTGGTGCAAAGGAGGCAAGCACAGCCGCGGAGTACCGAGGCATCAGGCAAAGGTTGCCATTTCGGTGCAACGAGACCAAGACCAGGAGGACTACGAGATGGATGTCACCGTGGATCCTAGGACGACGTCATCACTAGAGCTTTGCGCAGGCGAAGACTGCTTTTGTCAGGATAGTTGATACTTGCTGTCCCCCTTCAAATTAGCCCGCCATTGTTGGCTCCCTTCCCGCTCAATATTTGGGAAGAGGACCAGGGCCTCTATAAATAGAACCAGCCACCCACATAGCAGGGGTCGGTCAGTCGGCGGGTTCATTCGGTTTGCAAGCAGAGAGAGAGAGAGAGAGAGGAGAGAGAAAGGTGGCTGAACTCCTCCTAGCAGTTCATCACCCCAGCCAATCACAGACCCTCGCAAGGCTGTTCTTCCTTGTATTGTTCATCATCATCAGCCCTAGGAGGCAATCCACCAACCACACACTAGAGTAGGGTATTACACCACAACGGTGGCCCGAACCAGTATAAATCTTGTGTCCCTTGTGCAGTTCTTTTAGTAGTTTAGATCTTTGCGAGGAGGTAGAAGGCGTAATCTCCGCGCGCACCCCAGTGTTCGAACCTTAAGGGTCTGCCGGAACCCGAAATCCGACATTTGGCTTGCCAGGTAGGGGTGCGCCGGAATTCATCGTTCACCGCTCTGTTCTCCTCCGACCGTCGCATCCATGTCCGATGCTCGTCGGGCCCGCGCCGAGCGCCGGGCCGCCATCGCTTCTCGCGTCGCCCAGACGGCGCCCGTCGGCGGACGTCCTCGTTGTTCCCCGTCGCCCACCGTCAACGCTGCCACCGGCCCGGCAGGGGGCGAGCAGCAAGCGTCGTCCAGCATCCATCCATGCGGCAAGACGGCCGCACCGCTACTCCATCGCTCGCACCAGCTGGTTCTTCGTCCCGCGCGCTCCGCGCACCCATGGAGGCTCGAGCTGCGCTCCTCGCGGCAAACGAGCTCCTGCGCTACCGTCCCATCGACGACGTCTACGAGGAGTGGCTCGACCGCGTCGCCGAGCTTGTCCGCGTCACAGGGTGCTCTCTCGCGCCGTCCGTTCCTCTGCGCCACACCCCGCCACGCATGGGCAACGAAGCTCCGGAGGCGTACCAGCCGCCTCCTCTCCAAGAAGATGCTATGGCTCCAAGGCGCATGGCCCTTGGGTGGAACCCGCTCCGTCAGGTGCCAGCGCAGCAAGAACGGAGCTGCCAAGAGATCCCACGCCCGCAAGGGGCTGCCCGGGCGCTCCCTGCTCCGGCATGCCGCGACCCTGCTCCAGCTCCGGCACGCCAAGACCCCGCGCTGCTCCTAGCTGTAGCGCGTGGGGACCCTCAAGACCAAGCTCTCCACCAGCCGAGGCCTTTCATGGCCACCGCAGGCTGCCGTGCCTACACCACCGAGCTGCGTAGCGTCGCGTGGCCCGGCAAGTTCAAGCCTGACCTACCTCCTCGTTATGATGGCACGACTGACCCTGGAGAGTTCCTCCAGCTCTACGAGCTGGGCATCGAAGCTGCCAGCGGGGACAAAAAGGTCATGGCAAACTGGTTCCCCATGGCGCTCAAGGAAGGAGCTCGCACGTGGCTCCTGAATCTAGCTCCAGGCACGATCTCTTCCTGGGAGCAGATGCGCACCCGCTTCATCGCCAACTTCCAAGGTACTCGCGACCGGCCGCCCTCCGTGAGCGACATGCGCCGCATCAAGCAACAACCTGGAGAGACCCTGCAAAAGTACATCCAGCGCTTCAACAGCGCGCGCCTCAAGATCCCCAAGGTGTCCGAGGAGGCCATCATCTCGGCCTTCTCCGATGGCATGCGCGACGTCAAGATGAAGGAGGCGCTGGCGATGCATGAAGACCTGTGTACCTCCCTGGAGCTGTTCAACTTGGCGACCAAGTGCGCCAGGGCTGAGGAGGGACGCCTCTCCCTCGTCGAGCTGCATGCCGCAGAACCAAAGGAGAAAAAGGCCAAGGCCAAGGACGTGAAGCGCAAGGGGGCTGCCATGCTCGCAGCAGAACCAGACACCAAGCGGGGCAAAGATCTGCCTGAGTCCTCCAGGGCTAGCCGGTACTGTGTGTACCACGACCTCCACACCCACAACACCAACGAATGCCAAGAACTCCGTGCCGTGCGGGAAGGAAGGATCGGCCGTCGTCCCGATCGCGCCGATCGGGGCTACGGCTGAGGAGGAGGAAGAAACACAGGACGCTAGGAAGACCGTGGCCTGCACCAAGGGTGGCGCGATCAGCCTCGCGAGGATCGCTGGCGAGACCTGCCTCACGAGGGGGACTAGAGGGATCAGCCTCGTGAGGATCGCCCACAAGGCAACGCAGGCCTCCCTCCACTGTCGCCTCAGCCAAGGAGGAACGAGGACCGCCATCAAGACGAGGGGGCTGGGGTCTTCCAGGAGCCACGCGCAATCGCCTGCATCCTGGGAGGAGCTCAAGCCCCAGCCTCCCAATGCATCTTCAAGCAGTTTGCCCGCGAGGTGAACGCAGCCCTCCCCAGGCTCGAAGCAACGCGCCCTCTCAGGTGGTCGGCATGCGCCATCACATTCAGCTCAGTGGATCAACTCAAGTGTGCAGCCACAGCTGGCGTCCTCCCGATGCTCTGCTCCCCAGTCATCAGCAATGTACTGGTCACCAAGACCCTCATCGATGGTGGGGCAGGGCTCAACGTCCTGTCCGTGGAAATGTTCAACAATCTCCAAGTGCCCTACGACCAGCTTCAGCCAACCAAGCCCTTCTCCGGAATCACCGACGGCTCCACGGTCCCGATTGGGCAGGTCCGCCTCCCTGTCACCTTCGGGGCACGCGACAACTACCGCACTGAGCTCATCGACTTCGACGTCGCCCACATCCGCCTGCCATACAACGCCATCCTTGGGTACCCAGCGTTGGCCAAGTTCATGGCCGTGACTCACCATGGCTACAACGTCCTCAAGATGCCAGGGAGTGGCGGAGTCATCATGGTGCCCTGTGAAGAGAGGGATGCAGTGTGTTCCCTGGAGTGAGCCTTTCAGGCCGCGTCACTGGAAGACCCGGATCACGGAAGCAGGAGGCTTCCCGAGACCACCCCCAAGAAGAAGAAGACATCGTCCGGACCAACCCCTCGGGAGGCAGGACGCTTAGGGCCCGCGTCTGTCCAGGGGGAGCCTCCTTCCATCGCATAGGAAAGCGCGCCCGGCGCCCTCCTCAGGCAGGGCTCGGGGGCTCTCCCCTGGAGGGCCACCGACCTGGCGAGAGTCACGAGGGAGGCCCTTGGGCACCACGTGGAGGCGTGTTTCGAAGCACGTTTCCCTCAAGAAGGAGAAAGGCAGGGAAGGTCAGACCCGCAGGAGTTCGTCGACAAAGCCATTCAAGAACTATAGGAATCAAGGATCATGAGAGGTTGCAGCCGTCTACCGGCTGCGGCTCCCCATCCAGGCGAGGATGGTGGGCTACGCGTCTGTGTCGATGTACCAGGGTTCAACCAAGCCGCTACGATGGAGCGCCTCTGGCCCTCGCGAGTGGGGTGCTGCCGAGGCCCGCCCCACAACTACGTTCGCATGCCTTACGGCCTGCCGAGCGCGGTTGCTACGCGCCAGCGCCTCATGAGGGGCATCACGGAGGCTCAGGAAGACAGGCGTTCCGCGGCCCTGGCGGAGATGGAGGTGATTCGCAAAGGGCTACCAGTGCCTCCGGAGCCTCCCGAGGCCCCTGAGCATGGGGACTCGTGAGGATCGGCTTCCGCAGCCTCCCGAGTCTACTGCACCAACACCCCTTCGCCCCCGACACCCTTAGGTGACATCTTACAAGTTTCATTTCCAACTGGGAGCGCCCTCCCAGGGCCGCACCGTTCCCAGGCCGCGTGGGTCCGTCCCTGCGGTATGTATCCCCTTTACTTTCATGTTGTTAGCTTGTGTTGATGGGGGCGCCCCTCGGGCTGCATCATCCCCAAATCGCTCGGGCCCGACCCTGCGACGTCTAACTTCCTAGCATCTGTTTGAATGAATCCCCTCCTTCGTTGCTAACGTGTTTGATCTAGTTGGCTGCTCAACTGACGCCAACTGACGGAATTGCCCACACAATGGCACGACGCTTGCGCATGGGTCCGTCCCTACAACACCAACAAACCTGAATGGCTAGTCAAGCCTCCAGTGCCTCACCTCCCCTCGGAAGCAACTAACGGCAGACTAATAGTTGTCATGGCAACCTTTTCTTCCTTCTATGATGAGTTTACAGGATCCCCTAAGGGAGTTGCACCAGGCAAGGCCCTCGCGGCGTCCATTTCACTCTCGCCCGCGCGAACCGCTTGCACGTTAAAGGGGGTGCCTGAGCATCGCGCCTCGGGGCTCCTACCGGCTCTCGAGCCCTCACCCTCTGGCCTTGACCACGGCATCGTGACCTGGCATACCAGCAACGGCTGAGACAAGCTCGAGGGCCGGGACCCGAGGACGTAGAGCAGAAAGGGGAGCAAAGGCGGGGGAGAAGGGGCACACGAGGACCTCGCCGAGCAATTCCGCTCCTGCCGACGCGCGGACCCGACGACACACCAGGAATGATCCCCGACTCTCGAGATAAGTCACCTCCCGAAAGCACCAGCTATAGCAGCACTACCCCCGCACCTAATGCAACTCCGTGTCAGCGATGCCGCTCTCCTTTCTCGCCGAACGATGGCTGCTTGGGCGCCAAAGGGGACCTCCTGCGCATCGCGACTCAGGGGCTGTTATCGGACCCTGGGTCGCTCACCTCCTGGCCTTGACCACGGCATCGCGACCTGGCATACCAGCGACGGCTGACGCCGCCTTGGCACTGGGACCTGTCGGCGCAGAGCACCAAGCCCTTGTGAGGTTCGAAAGGGAAAACTGAGCTAAGACGGAATCAGCAACTCGCACAGCTCTGCAGCAAAGGTTATGTATTAACAAATGGGACTACAGGCACCTTACAAGCCCCCATGGGGCGCATTTTGATTCCTCGCAGGGAACGGAACCTAAGGGATGCTAACTACACGTGCTCCTGCAAAAGATGCCATCATCAACAGTGGGCCGTCAAGCGTCGGCGCCAACCCCATCCAGATGAGAGTCGGCGACGGCTAGACGAGCCCGCCCTGCTCCGGGAGCGGCGCCGACTCAGGTGCTCGTAGCTGTCGTCGCTCGTCTCCGGAGTCGCGAAGATCTCGCCGGAGTCACTGGACCCTCTGGCGCCTCCGCCAAGAGAGCGGTCGACGGGCCTAGCCCTCACCAGGGCAAGGTCCTGGCCACCTCTCCCGAGGCAACACTCCAGCCGGCGCCCGTTTGCGTCGAAGACCTTGAAGAACATTGCCGAAGCGCCATCGTACTCCAAGTGGACCGTGAAGACGCCCCTTTCCCTGCAAACCCGAGCGATCTCTCTCCAGCCACGAGACATGTAGACCTCGCTTGGGGCAGCGACCACGACCTCTGCCTCGGTCGCGAGGGTACCGGAGCCGGCGTGCTGCAGCCAGAGCTCCAGGGGCTCCCCCGGAGGGATGATGGAGGCAAAGAAGGGAGGCAGACGAATCCAAGACTGGAGAGGAATGGCGACGTGGAGCACGAACTCTTGGGAGGAGCCCTCGGCGTGAACCCCAGGAGGAACAACCCACACCTTCGTGACCCGACGGTGCCGACGACGGTGCTGACTGCGGGGATCGGCATCGACACCTTCGGGGCCCTCGGCTTGGGCATACAAGGGAAGTGGGAACCCCGGCGGAGCCCGCTCGCACCAGGGCCTCGGCGCCGCCTGACGGTCCTCCTCGTCCCGGCTGCAAAGGGCGAGCCGCTTCTTCGACAGGAGCGGGTCTAGTCCCTCTCGAGGGGCCTTCCCCTTCTCCGCTGCAGAGAACCGGCGGATCGGAGCCATCGCTGCAAGACGGAGCAAGGATCGGGAAGAAGGAGAAGCAAGGAGGAATGGACTGGAAGGACATGCGCAGTTTCGTACTTATAGCCGGCGAAGGCCAACCGTCGGCCTCCACGATCACAGGTGATCATGACACGATTTGCATGCAGGGACTTGTCCAACTCACGCGATCACCGAGGCGTCGTGGGGAAGTGGAGACGCCCACGTCCCATCAACCGCCAGGCGGCGCCCAAGGCCGCAGGCTGTTAGGGCCCGCGGCGCTTCGCCCTTGCCCTTTCGCCTCTCGGCACGGCCAAGTCCGGGCGCGCCTTGGGCCCGGGGGCTACTGTCGGTGTTCTGGGAACGGGGGTCCCCAGACTTGCCTGCCTGTGGCCTGCGGCGTGGCTCAAAGGAGGCCCAGCACGGCCCATCTTCATCAACATAAGAATCAAGACCCTCGCGAGGTGCCCGTGGCGCAAGCCATGACGACTCAGGGCGCCAGGCGGGTGCCAGTGCGCGCAGCGTCCTTCTTTCCTCTTTGGTGCAAAGGGGGGCAAGCGCAGCCGTGGAGTACCGAGGCATCAGGCAAAGGTTGCCATTTCGGTGCAACGAGACCAAGACTAGGAGGACTACGAGATGGAGGTCACCGTGGAGCCCAGGACGGCGTCATCACCAGAGCTTTGCGCAGGCGAAGACTGCTTTTGTCAGGATGGTTGATACTTGTTGTCCCCCTTCAAATGAGCCCGCCATTGTTGGCTCCCTTCCCGCTCAATATTTGGGAAGAGGGCCAGGGCCTCTATAAATAGAACTAGCCACCCACATAGCAGGGGTCCGTCGGTCAGCGGGTTCATTCGGTTTGCAAGGAGAGAGAGAGAGAGAGGAGACAGAAAGGTGGCTGAACTCCTCCTAGCAGTTCATCACCCCAGCCAAGAACAGAACCTCGCGAGGCTGTTCTTCCTTGTATTGTTCATCATCATTAGCCCCAGGAGGCAATCCACCAACCACACACTGGAGTAGGGTATTACACCACAACGGTGGCCCGAACCAGTATAAATCGTGTGTCCCTTGTGCAGTTCTTTTAGTAGTTTAGATCTTTGCGAGGCGGGGAGGTAGAAGGCATAATCTCCGCGCGCACCCCAGTGTTCAAACCTTAAGGGTCTGCCGGAACCCGAAATCTGACAGATACCCTAAAGAAACTGTTGGGTATACCTTCTACCTCAGATCCGAAGGCAAGATCTTTGTTGCCAAGAATGGGTCCTTTCTAGAGAAAGAGTTTCTCTCAAAAGAAATAAGTGGGAGGAAGGTAGAACTTGATGAAGTATTACCTCTTGAATCGGTAAGTGGCGCAACTCAAGAAAATGTTCTGAGGTGCCTGCACCGACTAGAGAGGAAGTTGATGATGATGATCATGAAACTTCAGATCAAGTTGCTACTGAACTTCGTAGATCCACAAGGACACGTTCCACACCAGAGTGGTACGTCAACCCTGTCTCGGAAATCATGTTGTTAGACAACGATGAACCTTCAAACTATGAAGAAGCGATGGCGGGCCCAGATTCCGACAATGGCTGGAAGCCATGAAATCCGAGATAGGATCCATGTATGAAAATGAAGTATGGACTTTGACTGACTTGCCCGTTGATCGGCAAGCCATAGAAAATAAATGGATCTTTAAGAAGAAGACAGACACGGATGGTAATGTGACCATATATAAAGCTCGGCTTGTCGCTAAAGGTTATCGACAAGTTCAAGGGGTTGACTATGATGAGACTTTCTCACCCGTAGCGAAGCTGAAGTCCATCCGAATCATGTTAGAAATTGCCGCATTCTATGATTATGAGATATGGCAAATGGACGTCAAAACGACATTCCTTAATGGTTTCCTTAAGGAAGAATTGTATATGATGCAGCCAGAAGGTTTTGTCGATCCTAAGAATGCTGACAAGGTGTGCAAGCTCCAATGCTCGATTTATGGGCTGGTGCAAGCATCTCGGAGTTGGAACATTCGCTTTGATGAGATGATCAAAGCGTTTGGGTTTATGCAGACTTATGGAGAAGCCTGCATTTACAAGAAAGTGAGTGGGAGCTCTGTAGCATTTCTCATATTATATGTAGATGACATACTTTTGATGGGAAATGATATAGAACTTTTGGACAGCATTAAGGCCTACTTGAATAAGAGTTTTTCAATGAAGGACCTTGGAGAAGCTGCTTATATATTAGGCATCAAGATCTATAGAGATAGATCGAGACGCCTCATTGGTCTTTCACAGAGTACGTACCTTGAAAAGATATTGAAGAAGTTCAAA
The DNA here is from genome assembly GCF_018294505.1 of Triticum aestivum. Lineage (NCBI taxonomy): Eukaryota > Viridiplantae > Streptophyta > Magnoliopsida > Poales > Poaceae > Triticum > Triticum aestivum. The sequence continues at coordinate 490,045,507 of NC_057794.1, forward strand.
ATGGATCAGTCAAATAAGGGGTTCTTGCCTGTATTGCAAGGTACGAAATTGAGCATGGCTCAATGCCCGACCACGGCAGAAGATAGAGAAAAGATGAGTGTCGTCCCCTATGCCTCGGCCATAGGGTCTATTATGTATGCTATGCTATGTACCAGACCTGATGTAAACCTTGCTGTGAGTTTGGTAGGAAGGTACCAAAGTAATCCCAGCATGGAACACTAGACAGCGGTCAAGAATATCCTGAAGTACCCAAAAAGGACCAAGGAAATTTTTCTCGTTTATGGAGGTGACGAAGAGCTCGTCGTAAAGGGTTACGTTGATGCTAGCTTCGACACCTATCTGGATGACTCTAAGTCACAAACCAGATACATGTACATTTTGAATGGTGGGGCAGTAAGCTGGTGCAGTTGCAAGCAAAGCCTTGTGGCGGGATCTACATGTGAAGCAGAGTACATGGCAGCCTCGGAGGCAGCACACGAAGCAGTCTGGGTGAAGGAGTTCATTACCGACCTAGGAGTCATACCCAATGCGTCGGGGCCGATGACTCTCTTTTGTGACAACACTGGAGCTATTGCCCTTGCCATGGAGCCCAGGTTTCACAGGAAGACCAGGCATATCAAGTGTCGCTTCAACTCCATTCATGGAAGTGTTCAAAATGGAGACATAGAAATTTGTAAAGTACATACGGACCTGAATGTAGCAGATCCGTTGACTAAACCTCTCCCTAGAGCAAAACATGATCACCACCAGAATTCCATGGGTGTTCGATTCATCACAATGTAACTAGATGATTGACTCTAGTGCAAGTGGGAGACTGTTGGAAATATGCCCTAGAGGCAATAATAAAATGATTATTATATTTCCTTGTTCATGATAATTGTCTATTATTCATGTTGTAATTGTATTATCCGAAAATCGTAATACATGTGTGAATACATAGACCACAATGTGTCCCTAGTGAGCCTCTAGTTGATTAGCTCGTTGATCAACAGATAGTCATGGTTTCCTGGCAATGGACATGGGGATGTCATTGATAACGGGATCACATCATTAGGAGAATGATGTGATGGACAAGACCCAATCCTAAGCTTAGCTCAAAGATCGTGTAGTTCGTTTGCTGTAGCTTTTCTGAATGTCAAGTATCATTTCCTTAGACCATGAGATTGTGCAACTCGCGGATACCGTAGGAGTACTTTGGGTGTGCCAAACGTCACAACGTAATTGGGTGACTATAAAGGTACATTGCAGGTGTCTCCAAAAGTGTCTGTTGGGTTGGCACGAATCGAGACTGGGATTTGTCACTCCGTATGACAGAGAGGTATCTCTGGGCCCACTCGGTAATGCATCATCATAATGAGCTCAATGTGATCAAGTGGTTGATCACGGGATCATGCATTACGGTACGAGTAAAGTGACTTGCCGGTAACGAGACTGAACAAGGTATTGGGATACCGACGATCGAGTCTTGGGCAAGTAACGTACCGATTGACAAAGGGAATTGAATACGGGATTGATTAAGTCCTCGACATCGTGGTTCATTCGATGAGTTCATCGAGGAGCATGTGGGAGCCAACATGGGTATCCAGATCCCGCTGTTGGTTATTGGCCGGAGAGCCGTCTCGGTCTTGTCTGCATGTCTCCCGAACCCGTAGGGTCTACACACTTAAGGTTTGGTGACGCTAGGGTTGTAGAGATATGAGTATGCAGTAATCCGAAAGTTGTTCGGAGTCCCGGATGAGATCCTAGACGTCACGAGGAGTCCTGAAATGGTCTGGAGGTGAAGAATTATATATAGGAAGTGTAGTTTCGGCCATCGGGAAATATTCGGGGTCACCGGTATTGTACCGGGACCACCGGATGGGTCCCGAGGGTCCACCGGGTGGGGCCACCCATCCTGGTGGGCCCCATGGGCTGAAGTTGGGAGGCGAACCAGCCCATAGTGGGCTGGTGCGCCCCCCCTTGGGCCCCCTGCACCTAGGGTTGGAAACCATAGGGTGGAGGGCGCCTCCACTTGCCTTGGGGGGCACTCCACCCCCTTGGCCACCACCCCCCTTGGGAGATCCCATCTCCAGGGCCGGCGCCCCCCTAGGGGGCCTATATAAAGGGGGGAGGGAGGGCAGCGACACCTGAAGTCTTGGCGCCTCCCTCTCCCCTGCTACACCTCTCTCTCTCGCAGAAGCTCGGCGAAGCCCTGCTGCGATCACTGCTGCATCCACCACCACGCCGTCGTGCTACTAGATCTTCATCAACCTCTCCTTCCCCCTTGCTGGATCAAGAAGGAGGAGACATCATCCGCTCTGTACGTGTGTTGAACGCGGAGGTGCCGTCCGTTCGGCACTTGGTCATCGGTGATTTGGATCACGGCGAGTACGACTCCATCATCCCCGTTCTCTTGAACGCTTCCGCTCGCGATCTACAAGGGTATGTAGTTGCACTCTCCTCTCGTTGCTAGTTGACTCCATAGATTGATCTTGGTGAAACGTAGGAAATTTTTTTGTTTTCTGCAACGTTCCCCAACATCTCTCGCCTTATCATGACAGTCAGTTTTAGCTTTCTCTACTGAGGTGCTTAGCCCAGCAGAACCAGGGCACAATCGCAGTACTTCTGCCAGTGCTACCTTAGCCGATATAGCGGAACGTAAGGTACCAAAAAATGGGAGCCGGGCAAACCCAACTATTGACCCAAGACATGATTCGGAGCTGATGCATATAATGCTATAAGTTCGGGGTGCCGCACTGTCGAAAGTGTTCGGACTTCTCATGCCGTATTATGGGGTATGCTTAAGCCCCTGGCGTATTGGCCGTACCAGAGTGTATGGGTGCTATATGTCGTGAATGAACATATATATAAAAAGGAAGAATGCAATAATAGTCTTAATGATATGCATTGTTTATTCAAAAAGGTGCGTTAAAGCAGAATGATACAAGTAGTGCGATAAGAAAATAGTAGGACTGTTTGGCATGTCCCTTCCAAGGGCAAGCTGAGGAATAGTATTAAATCAAATAATTCACTCGTTATCGTAATCCACCTGGAGTTCTGTGGTGTGACGTAGCTTTCTGCCTCCTTGGTTCCTGCATCATGTGTCCGGCAATCATGCTACCGGACAGTGTTTCCAGATATTAAAGTCTTGAAAGAGAAAAATAACAAAGCGGGAAGCCCCTAGTGCGGTTTAAGCCGCAACTGGGGGCGTGCCGCAGTCGTGCCCCCTCCCCGCCTATGCCCATGGTATTTTCAATGCGTAATTATGTATGCGTGGCACGACTTTCGTTGTTTGGCTGGGAACTGGGTGGTGGCCGCATTGCTATGCAAGCTCGGAACGTGCCAGGCGGTCCTGTTGCCGATTACTCCGGGTGCGCTTGAACGTGTCTAGGTCCTTAATCACCGAACTAGTGGATTGCCTTAAGAGGCTGCTTTGTGCTTCTGCTGCGAGGGCCGCAGTGTGCTCCTCCGTACGGAGAGAGCGCTCTGTGTTTCCATTCACTGTGATGACCCCCCGAGGTCGTGGCATTTTGAGCTTGAGATATGCATAATGCGGTACCGCATTGAATCTTCACTTCGGAAGATTAACTCTTCGCTTCGGAAGTTATCCTGGGATCCGAAGACCACTTCCAGTGTGACTGAGCCTGTGCAATGGGCCTCTACACCTGGTATGACGCCTTTAAAGGTCGTTTTTGTGGGTCTGATTCTTCAGGGGTCGATACCCATTTTGCGCATTGTGTCCTGATAAAGCAGGTTCAGGCTGCTACCGCCATCCATAAGGACTCGAGTGAGGTGAAATCCATCAATGATTGGGTCTAGGACCAATGCGGCGAATCCGCCATGACGGATACTAGTGGGGTGGTCCCTGCGGTCGAAGGTGGTCAGACAGGAAGACCATGGGTTGAATTTTGGGGCGACTGGCTCCAACGCATATACGTCCCTAAGTGCATGCTTCCGTTCCCTCTTGGGGATGTGGGTTGTGTATATCATCTTCACTGTCTGCACTTGAGGGGGGAACCTCTTCTATCCTCTGGTGTTCGGTTGCCGGGGCTCCTCCTCGTCATCGCTATGTGACCCCTTGTCTTTATTTTCGGCATTTAACTTGCCGGCCTGCTTGAACACCCAACAATCCCTGTTGGTGTCGTTGGCTGGCTTGTCGGGGGTGCCGTGTATTTGACACGAGCGATCGAGTATACGGTCCAAACTGGACGGGCCCGGAGTGCTTCTTTTGAATGGCTTTTTCCGCTGACCGGGTTTAGAGCCTTTGAATCCGGCATTGACTATCGTATACTCGGTATTATCACTGTTAATGTGGCGCTTATGTTTGTTGCGACGTGACCTGCCATTGCCGTCCTTGGTATCCGAAGTACCATGGTTCTTTGATAAGTTATTACTGCGAGCCAGCCAGCTGTCTTCTCCCGCACAAAAGCGGGTCATGAGTGTCGTGAGGGCTGCCATAGATTTCGGCTTTTCCTGACCAAGGTGCCGGGCTAGCCACTCATCGTGGATGTTGTGCTTCAAAGCTCCTAGGGCCTTTGCATCTGGACAGTCGACGATTTAGTTTTTCTTTGTTAGGAACCGTCTCCAGAATTGCCTGGCCGATTCCTCTGGCTGCTGAATTATGTGGCTCAAGTCATCGGCATCTGGTGGTCGCACGTAAGTGCCCTGAAAGTTGTCGAGGAATGCGGCTTCCGGATCTTCCCAATAGCCAATGGACTCTGCTGGCAAGTCGTTGAGCCAATGCCGAGCTGGTCCTTTAAGTTTGAGTGGGAGGTATTTGATGGCGTGTAGGTCATCACCGCGGGCGTGTGGATGTGCAGGAGGAAATCCTCGATCCATACCGCAGGATCTGTTGTGTCGTCGTATGATTCTATATTTACGGGTTTGAAACCCTTTGGGATTTGATGATCCATTACTTCGTCTGTGAAGCATAAGGGGTGTGCGGCGCCTGTGTACTGGGCTATATCGCGACGCAGCTCGAATGAGTCTTGCCCGCTGTGTTCGGCCCGGCCGGACTTACTTTTACTGTATCCAGCGTGACGATTATCGTCTCGCATAGTGGCGCGCCCTCGTGTTCCGTATATCGATATTGCATGTTTTCCTTTGTCCTCCAATACGTCTCGCAGGTCTGGCGTATTTCCCCATGCCTTTTTATTTGAATGATGTCGGGGTGCGGGCTGAGCTTTTGCCTGGAATGTCTCTCTGTCGCAGCCACGAGGTGGCCGATCAGCCGCATCATATGCCGGGGATGTAGGTTTCGGTGCTTCCTCCTCCAGTTGGGGTAGCAACCTGCACTTTGGGTAACTCTTGGAGGGGCGTTCGAGTTTATATTCCTCGGCCGCCAGGACTTCAGTCCATCTGTTAGCTAGCAAATCTTGATCAGCTTGAAGCTGTTGCTGCTTTTTCTTAAGGCTATTTTCCATGGCTATAAGCCGCGCTTGAAGCGCTCTTGTTCGACGGGATCCTCTGGCACAACGAATTCGTCATCGCCGAGGCTTGCCTCGTCTTCGGAGGGAGGCATGTAATTATCATCCTCCGCCTCTCCATCTGCCACTCTCTCAGGAGGGCAGGCTCCTCCATCCTCCTACTCTGAATCTTGCTGGAGGGGATTGTTGTTGTCTTCGGCACTGTCCGGACTGCTATTATCTCCGGTGCCGGTATCACCACTTTTGCCTTGGCGGGACTTAGAGTGGCACCACTGACGCTGGCGCTTGGGTTGCTTCTTGGAGGGGTCATCCTCCGTTGTCTCGTCGCCATTGCCTTCTTTGGGTGTGTCCACCATGTATATATCGTATGATGAGGTGGCTGTCCAGTGCCCTGCGGGCAGTGGTTCCTCTTCGCCTCCCGCATCATGGTCCATACCGTCGATGTCTTCGGAGTCGAAGTCGAGCAAGTCGGTTAAGTTGTCAACAGTGGCTACTAAGTGGGTGGTGGGTGGGCGGCGAATTTCTTCGTCATCCGCATCCCAATCCTGCCGGACATAGTTCGGCCAGGATCCTCCTGACAAGGAGAGAGACCTTAATGAGTTCAGTATGTCGCCGAAGGGCGAGCGCTGAAAAATATACGCGGAGGTAAACTCCATGATCGGCGCCCAATCGGATTCGATAGGAACGGGCGCAGGCAGTTCGGAGTCCATGGCCGAAGAAGGATCCGGCAGTTTAGCAACACGGCTCTCATGAAGGGTAAGGTCGATATTCGGCTCGATCACCGCAGAGGATACGGCCTCCGTGACGGGGTCTATCCACCCGTCCATGGATGGCGCAACTAGCTCCGAATTGATGGAGTCGTACTCGTCGTGATCCAAATCACCGATGATCCTAGTGCCGAACGGACGGCACCTCCGCGTTCAACACACGTACAGCCCGATGACGTCTCCTACACCTTGATCCAGCAAGGGGAGAAGGAGAGGTTGGGGAAGACTCCATCCAGCAGCAGCACGACGGCGTGCTGGTGGTGGAGGAGCGCGGGACTCCAGCAAGGCTTCGCCAAGCACTACGAGAGACGAGGAAGGAGAGGGGTAGGGCTGCGCCAACAGGGGAGGAACTTCATGTGTTGGGCTGCCCCTTTGCCTCCACTATATATAGGGGGAGAGGGAAGGCTGCGCCCCCACCTAGGGTTTCCACCCTAGGGGTGGCGCATGGGCCTTGGTGGGGAGGCTCCCCAGCCCACTTAGGGGCTGGTCCCTTCCCACTATTGGCCCATGTAGGCCTCCGGGGCTGGTGGCCCCACCTGGTGGAACCCCGGACCCCTCCGGTGGTCCCGGTACACTACCGGTGATGCCCGGAACACTTCCGGTGGCCAAAACCATACTTCCTATATGTTAATCTTTACCTTCGGACCATTCTGGAACTCCTCGTGACGTTCGGGATCTCATCCGGGACTCCGAACAACATTTGGTAACCGCGTACATACTTTCCCTATAACCCTAGCGTCATCGAACCTTAACTGTGTAGACCCTACGGGTTCGTGAGTCATGCAGACACGGCCGAGACAACTCTCCGGTCAATAACCAACGGCGGGATCTGGATACCCATGTTGGCTCCCACATGCTCCACGATGATCTCATCGGATGAACCATGATGTCAAGGACTTAATCAATCCCGTATACAATTCCCTTTGTCTATCGGTACGATACTTGCCCGAGATTCGATCGTCGGTATCCCGATACCTTGTTCAATCTCGTTACCGGCAAGTCTCTTTACTCGTTTCATAACACATCATCCCGTGATGAACTCCTTGGTCACGTTGTGCACATTATGATGATGTCCTACCGAGTGGGCCCAGAGATACCTCTCCGTTACATGGAGTGACAAATCCCAGTCTCAATTCGTGCCAACCCAATAGACACTTTCGGAGATACCTGTAATGTACCTTTATAGTCACCCAGTTACGTTGTGATGTTTGGCACATCCAAGGCACTCCTACGGTATCCGGGAGTTGCACAATCTCATGGTCTAAGGAAATGATACTTGACATTAGAAAAGCTTTAGCAAACGAACTACACGATCTTTGTGCTAGGCTTAGGATTGGGTCTTGTCCATCACATCATTCTCCTAATGATGTGATCCCGTTATCAACGACATCCAATGTCCATGGTCAGGAAACCGTAACCATCTATTGATCAATGAGCTAGTCAACTAGAGGCTTACTAGGGACATGGTGTTGTCTATGTATCCACACATGTATCTGAGTTTCCAATCAATACAATTCTAGCATCGATAATAAACGATTAGCATGAATAATGAAATATAATAATAATAACTAATTTATTATTGCCTCTAGGGCATATTTCCAACAGTCTTCCACTTGCACTAGTGTCAATAATCTAGTTCACATCGCCATGTTATTAACACTCACGGGTCACATCGCCATGTGACCAACATCCAAGAGTCTACTTGACTCAATGATCTAGTTCACATCACTATGTTTTAAACACTCAAAGAGTTCTGGGTTTGATCATGTTATGCTTGTGAGAGAGGTTGTAGTCAACGGGTCTTGCCATATTCAGATCCCTATGTATTTCGCAAAACTTTATATCGTAGATGCTGCTACCACGTTCCACTTGGAGCTATTCCAAATTATTGCTCCATTATACGTATCCAGTATCTCTACTCAGAGCTATCCGGATAGGTGTTAAGCTTCCATCGACATAACTCTTTACGTCGAACTCTTTATCACCTCCATAACCGAGAAACATTTCCTTATTTCTCTAAGGATAATTTTGACCGCTATCTGGTGGTCCAGTCCTAGATCACCTTTGTACCCTCTTGCCAAACATGTGGCAAGGCACACATCAGGTGCGGTACTCAGCATGGCATACCATATAGAGCCTATGACAAGAGCATAGGGGACGACCTTCGTCCTTCCTCTTTCTTCTGCCGTGGTCAAGCTTTGAGTCTTACTCAACTTCACACCTTACAACTCAGGTAAGAACCCCTTCTTTGACTGATCTATTTTGAACTCCTTCAAAAACATGTCAAGGTGTGCGTTATTTGAAAGCACCATCAGGCGTCTTGATCTATCTCTATAGATCTTGATGCCCAATATGTAAGCAGCTTTATCCAGGTCTTCCTTTGAAAAACACTCTTCAAACAACGTTTATGCTTTCCAGAAATTCTACATTATTTCGGATCAACAATATGTCATCCATATATACTTATCAGAAATGTTGTAGTGCTCCCACTCACTTTCTTGTAAATACAAGTTTCTAACAAACATTGTATAAACCTAAAAGCTTTGACCACTCCATCAAAACATATATTCTGATTCCGAGATGCTCGCTCTAGTTCATAGAAGGATTGCTAGAGCCAGCATACCTTTTAGCATCCTTAGGATTGACAAAACCTTTTATTGTATCACATACAATTTTTCTTATGAAAACTGGGAAGAAAACTTGTTTTGACATCCATCTGTAAGATTTCATAATCAAAAAATACGGCTAATGCTAACATGATTCCGATGGACTTAAGCATCGCTACGGGTGAGAAATTCTAATCATAGTCAACTCCTTGAACTTATGAAAAGATTCGTTCCCATAAGTCGAGCTTCATAGACGGTAACATTACCGCCCACGTCCGTCTTCTTCTTAAAGATCCATTTATCTCAATGCTTGCCGATCATCGGGCAAGTCCACCAAAGTCCATACTTTGTTCTGATACATGGATCCTATCTCGGATTTCATGGCTTCTAACCATCTATCAAAATACGGGCCCACCATCGCTTCTCCATAGCTTGTAGGTTCATTGTTGTTTAACAACATGATATCTAAGACAGGATTACCGTACCACTCAGGAGTAGTACATATCCTTGTCGACCTCTGAGGTTTGATAGCAACTTGATCTGAAGCTTCATGATCACTATCATTAAGTTCCTCTTCAACAGACGTAGGCGCCACAGAAAACATCTTTCTGGGTTGCATCACTCTTTGGTTGAAGTAAAGGTTCGACAACCTCATCAAGTTCTATCTTCCTCCCACTCAATTCTTTCGAGAGAAACTCCTTCTTGAGAAAGGACCGTTCTTAGCGAAAAACAATTTGCCCTTGGATCTGAGATAGAAGGTATACCCTACTTTCACCTTTGCGTATCCTATGAAGATGTGTTTGTCCGCTTTGGGTTCGAGCTTCTCCGGCTGAAGCCTTAAGCATCACAGCCCCAAACATTAAGAAACGACAACTTTGGTTTCTTACCAAACCAATGTTCATACGATGTCGTCTCAACGGACTTAGATGGTGTCCTATCTAAAGTGAATGCAGGTGTCTCTAATGCATAACCTCAAAATGAAAACGGTAGATTGATAAGAGACATAATAGATCGCACCATATCTCATAGTGTTTGATTACGACATCTGGACACACCATTACCTTGTGGTGTTCCAGGTGGCTTCAACTGTGAAACAATTCCACAATGTCTTAAGTGATTGCCAAACTCATAACTCAAAAAATCCCCTTTTGATCAGATCGTAGGAACATGATCTTATTGTTATGATGATTCTTAACTTCACTCTGAAATCGCTTGAACTTTTCAAACGTTTCAGACTTTTGCTTCATTAAGTAGATATACCTATATCTACCCAAATCGTTAGTGAACATGAGAAAATAGCGATATCCACCGCATGCTTCAATTCTCATTGGATCACACGTATCAGCATGCATGATTTCCAACAAGTCACTTGCCCGTTTCATTGTACCTGAAAACGGGGTCTTAGTCATCCTGCCCATGAGGCATGGCTCGCATGTGTCAAGTGATTCAAAATCAAGTGACTCCAAACATCCATCGACATGGAGTTTCTTCATGCATCTTACGCCAATATGACCTAAGCGGCAGTGCCACAAGAAAGTGGTACTTTCATTATTAACTCTACATCTTTTGGCGTGAACATGTGTATTACTACGACCGAGATTCACTGAATCATCCACATAGGGTGCATGACCATGAAAGGTATTATTCATGTAAACAGAATAACCATTACTCTCTAACTTAAATGAATAACCGTATTGCAACGAACATGATCTAATCATATTCATGCTCAACGTAGAGACCTGATAACATTTATCTAGGTTCAATACTAATCCCGAAGGCAGATGGAGCATGCGATGGTGATCTCATCAACTTTGGAAACACTTCCAACACACATCGTCACCTCGCCCTTAGCCAGTCTCCATTTAGTCCGTAGCTTTTGCTTCAAGTCACCAATAATAGCAACTGAAACGGTATCCAATACCCAGGTGCTACCAGGAGTACTAGTGAGGTACACATTAATAACACGTATATACTTTGTTGAAGTTTCCAGCCTTCTTATCTACCATGCATTTGGGGTAATTCCGCTACTAGTGACCGTTCCCCTTACAATAGAAGCACCTAGTCTCGGGTTTGGGTTCAACCTTGGGTTCCTTCACTGGAGCGGCAACTGGTTTGACATCCATGAAGTTTCCCTTCTAGCCCTTGCCCTTCTTGAAACCAGTGGTCTCGTTAATCCATCAACACTTGATGCTCCTTCTTGATTTCCACCTTTTGCGGTCTTAAGCACCGTGAACAGCTCCGGGATCAACTCCATCCCTTGCATGTCATAGTTCATCACGAAGATCTAGTAGCTTAGTGATAGTGGCTAGAGAACTCTATCAATCACTATCTTATCTGGAAGTTTAACTCCCACTTGATTTAAGTGATTGTAGCACCCAGTCATTCTGAGCACATGCTCACTAGTTGAGCTATTCTCCTCCATCTTGTTGGCTACAGAACTTGTCAGAGGTCTCACGCCTCTCAACACGGGCATGAGCCTGAAATCCCAATTTCCACTCTTGGAACATCTCATATGTCTTATGGCGTTCAAAACGTCATTGGAATCCCGATTCTAAGCCGTAAAGTATGGTGCACTAAACCATCAAGTAGTCATCAGGATGTGTCTTTCAGGTGTTCACAACATCCACAGACGATGTTGTAGGGGTTTGCACATCGAGCGGTGCATCAAAGACGTAAGCCTTCTGTGTAGCAGTGAGGACATTCCTTGGACTACGGACCTAGTCCGCATCATTGCTTACAATATCTTTCACTTGGTCTTTCTCTAGGAACGTATTGAAATAGGGAGCTACAACCTGAGCTATTCATCTACAACATATTTGCAAAGACAATTTAGACTATGTTCATGATAATTGAGTTTCATCTAATCAAATTATTTAATGAACTCCCACTCAGATAGACATCCCTCTAGTCATCTAAGTGAAACATGATCCAAGTCAACTAGGCCGTGTCCGATCATCACGTGAGACGGACGAGTCATCATCGGTGAACATCTACATGTTGATCGTATCTTCTATATGACTCATGCTCGACCTTTCGGTCTTCCGTGTTCCGAGGCCATGTCTATACATGCTAGGCTCATCAAGTCAACCTAAGTGTATTGTGTGTGTAAATCTGGCTTACACCCGTTGTATTCGAATGTTAGAATCTATCACACCCGATCATCACGTGGTGCTTCGAAACGACGAACCTTCGCAACGGTGCACAGTTAGGGGGAACACTTTTCTTGAAATTTTAGTGAGGGATCATCTTATTTAAGCTACCGTCGTTCTAAGCAAATAAGATGTAAAACATGATAAACATCACATGCAATCAAATAGTGACATGATATGGCCAATATCATTTTGCTCCTTTTGATCTCCATCTTCGGGGCTCCATGATCATCGTTGTCACCGGCATGACACCATGATCTCCATCATCGTGTCTTCTTGAAGTTGTCTCGTCATCTATTACTTCTACTACTATGCTAACGCTTTAGCAATAAAGTAAAGTAATTACATGAAGTTTATGTTGACACGCAGGTCATAAATAAATTAAGACAACTCCTATGGCTCCTGCCGATTGTCATACTCATCGACATGCAAGTCGTGATTCCTATTACAAGAACGTGATCAATCTCGTACATCACATATATCATTCATCACATCCTTTTGGCCATATCACATCACAAGGCATATGCTGCAAAAACAAGTTAGACGTCCTCTAATTGTTGTTGCAAGTTTTTACGTGGCTGCTATAGGTTTCTAGCAAGAACGTTTCTTACCTACGCGAAAACTACAACGTGATATGCCAATTTATATTTACCCTTCATAAGGACCCTTTTCATCGAATCCGATCTGACTAAAGTGGGAGAGACAGACACCCGCTAGCCACCTATGCAACTAGTGCATGTCAGTCGGTGGAACTAGTCTCACGTAAGAGTACGTGTAAGGTTGGTCCGGGCCGCTTCCTCCCATGATGCCGCCGAATCAAGATAAGACTAGTAATGGCAAGCAAATTGACAAAATCGACGCCCACAACAACTTGTGTTCTACTCGTGCATAGAAACTACGCATAGACCTAGCTCATGATGCCACTGTTAGGGATCGTAGCAGAATTTTAAAATTTTCTACGCATCACCAAGATCAATCTATGGAGTAAACTAGCAACGAGGGGAAGGAGAGTGCATCTAGATACCCTTGTAGATCGCTAAGCGGAAGAGTTCAAGTGAACGGGGTTGATGGAGTCGTACTCGTCGTGATCCAAATCACCAATGATCCTAGTGCCGAACGGATGGCACCTCCGCGTTCAACACACGTATAGCCCGGTGACGTCTCCTATGGCTCGATCCAGCAAGGGGAGAAGGAGAGGTTGGGGAAGACTCCATCCAGCAGCAGCACGACGGCGTGGTGGTGGTGGAGGAGCACGGGACTCCAACAGGGCTTCGCCAAGCACTACGAGAGACGAGGAGGGAGAGGGGTAGGGCTGCGCCAACAGGGGAGGAACTTCATGTGTTGGGCTGCCCCTTTGCCTCCACTATATATAGGGGGAGAGGGAAGGCTGCGCCCCCACCTAGGGTTTCCACCCTAGGGGTGGCGGTAGCCCCAATCCCATCTGGGGTGGCGGCCAAGTGGAGGGGGAGAGGGAGGCGCACCAGGCATGGGCCTTAGGGCCCATCTGCCATTAGGGTTTGCCCCCTCTTCCCCTTAGGCACATGGGCCTTGGTGGGGAGGCGCCCCAGCCCACTTAGGGGATGGTCCCTTCCCACTATTGGCCCATGTAGGCCTCCGGGGCTGGTGGCCCCACCTGGTGGACCCCCGGACCCCTCCGGTGGTCCCGGTACACTACCGGTGATGCCCGGAACACTTCCGGTGGCCAAAAACATACTTCCTATATATTAATCTTTACCTCCGGACCATTCCGGAACTCCTCATGACGTCCGAGATATCATCCAGGACTCCGAACAACATTCGGTAACCGCGTACATACTTTCCCTATAACCCTAGCGTCATCGAACCTTAACTGTGTAGACCCTACGGGTTCGTGAGTCATGCAGACATGGCCGAGACAACTCTCCGGTCAATAACCAACAGCGAGATCTGGATACCCATGTTGGCTCCCACATGCTCCACGATGATCTCATCGGATGAACCACGATGTCAAGGACTTAATCAATCCCGTATACAATTCCCTTTGTCTATCGGTACAATACTTGCCCGAGATTCTATCGTCGGTATCCTGATACCTTGTTCAATCTCGTTACCAGCAAGTCTCTTTACTCGTTTCGTAACACATCATCCTGTGATCAACTCCTTGGTCACATTGTGCACATTATGATGATGTCCTACCGAGTGGACCCAGAGATACCTCTCCGTTACACGGAGTGACAAATCCCAGTCTCAATTCGTGCCAACCCAACAGACACTTTCGGAGATACCTGTAATGTACCTTTATAGTCACCCAGTTACGTTGTGATGTTTGGCACACCCAAGGCACTCCTACGGTATCAGGGAGTTGCACAATCTCATGGTCTAAGGAAATGATACTTGACATTAGAAAAGCTTTAGCAAACTAACTACACGATCTTTGTGCTAGGCTTAGGATTGGGTCTTGTCCATCACATCATTCTCCTAATGATGTGATCCCGTTATCAACGACATCCAATGTCCATGGTCAGGAAACCGTAACCATCTATTGATCAACGAGCTAGTCAACTAGAGGCTTACTAGGGACATGGTGTTGTCTATGTATCCACACATGTATCTGAGTTTCCTATCAATACAATTCTAGCATGGATAATAAACGATTATCATGAACAATGAAAAATAATAATAATAACTAATTTATTATTGCCTCTAGGGCATATTTCTAACACGGAGCAGCCGCCGGTGTGATATCCTGAATACGGTCCGATGGTAGAGCTAAATCGTACTCATCGTGACCGCGTGGCGCACAAGGCAGGGGCTCGAATCCGTCGAAGATCAAGTCTCCGCGGATATCGTCCATGTAGTTTAAGCTTCCAAACCTGACCTGGTGGCCAGGGGCGTAACTTTCGATCTGCTCCAGATGGCCAAGCGAGTTGGCCCGCAGTGCGAAACCGCCGAACACAAAGATCTATCCGGGGAGAAAAGTCTCACCCTGGACTGCATCGCTATCGATGATATTAGGAGCCATCAAGCCTAACGGCGATGACACAGAGGAACTCTCAATGAAAGCACCAATGTCGGTGTCAAAACCGGTGGATCTCGGGTAGGGGGTCCCGAACTGTGCGTCTAAGGCGGATGCTAACAGGAGGCAGGGGGCACGATGTTTTACCCAGGTTCGGGCCCTCTTGATGGAGGTAAAACCCTACGTCCTGCTTGATCTATTCTTGATGATATGAGTATTACAAGAGTTGATCTACCACGAGATCGGAGAGGCTAAACCCTAGAAGCTAGCCTATTGTATGATTGTATGTTGTCCTACGGACTAAAACCCTCCGGTTTATATAGACACCAGAGGGGGCTAGGGTTACACAAGGTTGGTTACAAAGGAGGAGATATACATATCCATATTTCCTAGCTTGCCTTCCACTCCAAGTAGAGTCCTATCCAGACATAAGATGAAGTATTCAATCTTGTATCTTCATAGTCCAACAGTCTGGCCAAAGGATATAGTCCGGCTGTCCGGAGACCCCCTAATCCAGGACTCCCTCACCTGGTATCATCATAGATGTGGTGGGCTCCTACTTCTATGAAAAAAATCATGACAGAAAATGGGCTTTTCATCCTGGGCGGGCTAGAGACGCAGCTGCATGACATTCTTTGGGCCATCCATGACGGAAAAAACCATGGTAGAAGCGAGGGCGAGGAAAATTTCGGGGAGTTCCCGGTTACGGTGGGAGGTTGGGGGCCGAGCAATGCGCGTTTCTCTCGTACACGTACGCGCGTGTGTGCGAGGCGTTGGCTCTAACTGAACCCGAGCGAGGCGTTGGGCTCTAACTGAACCCGAGCGATTGCACTGCAGGCTACGCGTTACTGAACCCGAGCGATCGATCAATGGCTGTTAACTGAACCCGATCGAGCGATTCCTTCGCTACTTCTGCTAACTAAAGCCAATCGATGCTGCCTCTGGATGAACAGTGAGCGTTGCGGGGGGGTTTGGATGAACATTTCCCATTGGGGGTGGATGAACATGACCCCGTGGTGTTGCCTCTAGATGAACAGTACCCCGATCGATCGAGCCGGTTGGGGCTGGATGAACAGGACCCCGTGGAGGGCTGGATGAACAGGACCACCCCGTGGAGGGCAGGATGAACAATAGATGATGGAGGGCAGGATGAACAGTAGCCCGTGGAGGGGTGTTTGAACAGGAGCCCGTGGAGAGGGCTGGTTGAACAGTAGCCGGAGGAGTAGCGCGCGGTCGAGGCTGGATGAACAGGAGCCCGTGGATGAACAGTCGTGGGTGGAGGCTGGAGGAGGTCGACGGTGGATGAACAGTAGCTCGTGGAGGCTGGAGGGGGTCAACGATGGAGATGAACAGTATCCCGTGGAGTCCCGTTTTTTTGCGGTACGCCACACCCCTCCCGATGAACAGGACCCCCGTTTCGACCGTAGGAGGTCCGTTTTGTCCGTTTTGCGGTACGCCACACCCCTCCCGATGAACAAGACCCCCGTTTCGACCATAGGAGGTCCGTTTCCTCCGTTTTGCGGTATGCCAGACCCCTCCCGATCAACAGGACCCTGTTCCGAACGTAGGAGCTCTGTGTCCTCCATTGTGCGGTACGCCGGGCCTCGTTTCCATCGCCTGTTCCGTCCAAGCCCTCCCGATGAACACGACCACGCATTCCGTTCTGACCCAGCCTGTTGGCTCCCACGTGTTTCGTTGCCTCTTGATGAACACGACGCATTCTGTTGCCTCCCCATGAACTGAAGGTAATATGCCCTAGAGGCAATAATAAAGTTATTATTTATTTCCTTATATCATGATAAATGTTTATTATTCATGCTAGAATTGTATTAACCGGAAACATAATACATGTGTGAATACATAGACAAACAGAGTGTCACTAGTATGCCTCTACTTGACTAGCTCGTTGATCAAAGATGGTTATGTTTCCTAACCATAGACATGAGTTGTCATTTGATTAACGGGATCACATCATTAGGAAAATGATGTGATTGACTTGACCCATTCTGTTAGCATAGCACTTGATCCTTTAGTTTGTTGCTATTGCTTTCTTCATGACTTATACATGTTCCTATGACTAAGAGATTATGCAACTCCCATTTACCAGAGGAACACTTTGTGTGCTACCAAACGTCACAACGTAACTGGGTGATTATAAAGGTGGTCTACAGGTGTCTCCGAATGTACTTGTTGGGTTGGCATATTTCGAGATTAGGATTTGTCACTCCGATTGTCGGAGAGGTATCTCTGGGCCCTCTCGGTAATGCACATCACTTAAGCCTTGCAAGCATTGCAACTAATGAGTTAGTTGCAGGATGATGTATTACGGAACGAGTAAAGAGACTTGCCAGTAACGAGATTGAACTAGGTATTGAGATACCGACGATCGAATCTCGGGCAAGTAACATATCGATGACAAAGGGAACAACGTATGTTGTTATGCGGTTTGACCGATAAAGATCTTCGTAGAATATGTGGGAGCCAATATGAGCATCCAGGTTCCGCTATTGGTTATTGACCGGAGACGTGTCTCGGTCATGTGTACATAGTTCTCGAACCTGTAGGGTTCGCACGCTTAAAGTTCGATTACGGTTATATTATGAATTTATGTGTTTTGATGTACCGAAGGAGTTCGGAGTCCCGAATGAGATCGGGGACATGACGAGGAGTCTCGAAATGGTCGAGACGTAAAGATCGATATATTGGAGGACTATATTCGGACATCGGAAAGGTTCCGAGTGATTCAGGTATTTTCGGGAGTACCGGGGAGTTACGGGAATTCGTATTGGGCCTTAATGGGCCATACGGGAAAGGAGAGAAAGGCCTCAAAGGGTGGCCGCACCCCTCCCCATGGGCTGGTCCGAATTGGACTAGGGAGGGGGTGCCCCCTTCCTTCCTTCCTTCTCCTTTTCTCTTCCCTTTCCTTCCCTCCTACTCCTACTACTTGGAAGGGCTCCTAGTTCTACTAGGAAAGGGGGAATCCTACTCCTGGTGGGAGTAGGACTCCCCTAGGGCGCGCCATAGAGAGGGCCGACCCTCCCCCTCCAGCACTCCTTTATATACGGAGGCAGGGGGCACCCCATAGACACAACAATTGATCTCTTGATCTCTTAGCCGTGTGCGGTGCCCCTCTCCACCATAATCCACCTCGGTCATATTGTAGCGGTGCTTAGGCGAAGCCCTGCGTTGGTAGAACATCATCATCGTCACCACGCCGTCGTGCTGATGGAACTCTCCCTCAAAGCTCGGTTGGATCGGAGTTCGAGGGACGTCATCGAGTTGAACGTGTGCAGAACTCGGAGGTGCCGTGCGTTCGGTACTTGATCGGTCGGATCGTGAAGATGTACGACTACATCAGCCGCATTGTGCTAACGCTTCCGCTTTCGGTCTACGAGGGTACATAGACAACACTCTCCCCTCTCATTGCTATGCATCACCATGATCTTGCGTGTGCGTAGGAAAATTTTGAAATTACTACGTTCCCCATCAGTGGCATCCGAGCCTAGGTTTTATGTGTTGATGTTGTGCACGAGTAGAACACAAGTGAGTTGTGGGCGATATAAGTCATACTTCTTACCAGCATGTCACACTTTGGTTCGGCGGTATTGTTGGATGAAGCGGCCCGGACCGACATTACGCATACGCTTACACGAGACTGGTTTTACCGCCGTGCTATGCACACAGGTGACTAGCGGGTGTCAGTTTCTCCAACTTTAGTTGAACCGAGTGTGGCTACGCCCGGTCCTTGTGAAGGTTAAAACATCACTAACTTGACAAACTATCGTTGTGGTTTTGATGCGTAGGTAAGAACGGTTCTTGCTCACCCCGTAGCAGCCACGTAAAACTTGCAACAACAAAGTAGAGGACGTCTAACCTGTTTTTGCAGGGCATGTTGTGATGTGATATGGTCAGGACATGATGCTAAATTTTATTGTATGAGATGATCATGTTTTGTAACCGAGTTATCGGCAACTGGCAGGAGCCATATGGTTGTCGCTTTATTGTATGCAATGCAATTGCGCTATAATGCTTTACCTTATCACTAAGCGGTAGCGATAGTCGTGGAAGCATAAGATTGGCGAGACGACAACGATGCTACGACGGTGATCAAGGTGTCGCGCCGGTGACAATGGTGATCATGACGGTGCTTCAGAGATGGAGATCATATTACTTATATTGATTGCATGTGATGTTTATCTTTTATGCATCTTATATTGCTTTGATTAATGGTAGCATTATAAGATGATCTCTCACTAAATTTCAAGATAAAAGTGTTCTCCCTGAGTATGCACCCTTGCCAAAGTTCGTCGTGCCCAGACACCACGTGATGATCGGGTGCGATAAGCTCTACGTCCATCTACAATAGGTGCAAGCCAGTTTTGCACACGCAGAATACTCAGGTTAAACTTGATGGGCCTAGCATATGCAGACGTGGCCTCGGAACACTGAGACCGAAAGGTCTAGCGTGAATTATATAGTAGATATGATCAACATATTGATGTTCACCATTGAAAGCTAATCCATTTCACGTGATGATCGGTTATGGTTTAGTTGATTTGGATCACGTGATCACTTAGAAGATTAGAGGGATGTCTTTCTAAGTGGGAGTTCTTAAGTAATATGATTAATTGAACTTAAATTTATCATGAACTTAGTCCTGGTAGTATTAGCATATCTATGTTGTAGATCAATAGCTCGCGTTTAGCTCCCCTGTTTTATTTTTGATATGTTCCTAGAGAAAACTAAGTTGAAAGATGTTAGTAGCAATGATGCGGATTGGATCCGTGATCTGAGGTTTATCCTCATTGCTGCATAGAAGAAGTATGTCCTTAATGCACCGCTAGGTTACAGACCTATTGTCAGGACCGTATTTTTGGGACATTAATTTCCCAAAAGCGGCCCTTGTGCTCACCAGCCCCATGATTACAATTTGCTGACGAGACACCAACTTGTTACAGAAACTCCAAGCAAAATACAAAATATGAAGTACAAGACCATTTTGGCCTATGGGTACAACAATTGGTTTCTAGTGGTTGATGGCGGAAGCGGTTTGCGGACCATCAGTGTCTATGGGACTCCATTTCCCACAGGAACAACTGACCAGGATAACTCCTATCTTCGCGAGGCTGCTATCACCATTACATAGGTTCCGGGGCTGTCATCTCAACGCTCCTCTCCATGCAAGAGATCTGGCCAAGACAATAGCCAGGGACAAGCCAGTGAGTACTTTGAATGTACTCGCAAACATTAAGAACACAGGTATAATATAGCCACTGATAACCATGTTTTTGAAATATTCTATGATCACTTGTCGGTTATGATATAAGGTTCATGATGCACGCAGGTAGATCATTCAAATAAAACATGAGTAAACAATCAGGGAGTAGAAATGAAAAGCACCGATCGGGTGTCCGAAGCGACGCCTCGAAAGGATAATAATATGAGGCATGCCTCAGTCGGGCGTCTAAGCGACACCACAGAAAGGGCTTATACATAAAGGAATAACAAGCCTGCCACAGTCGAGCGTCTGTGCGACACCACATAAAGGGCTTATAAGTAAATGAAATAACGAACATGCCACAGTCGGGCGTCTGTGCGACACCACATAAAGGGCTTATAAGTAAATGAAATAACAAGCATGCCACAGTCGGGCGTCTGGGCGACGCCACATTAAGGGCTTATATAACAATAATCACAGTGAGTACCCCGGAGGTAGAACCGTCCCAGGGACACTCCATAATTCAAATAACATAAATGGTTAGTGCATGATAATAATAATCATAATCATCATACGTCACAAGTTATGATCCCTGTTCTGGTTTAGTAGTTTCTCCTCCGAAGACCGACGCTAAGACCGACACTTGACCCATCCCAGACTGTAGTCCTTAACCATGGACACGGCTATTCAAATAGGTATAGTATCTATGCAGAGGGTGTACTCTTACCCATGAGTAACGGATTCCTTTAGTCCATCGAACTAATTCCGTCTACGGTCTTTTAGTCGAAAACATGCCTGACTTGCACACACCAGCTTAACTTTACTCGTGTCTGGAATCACCCACGACACCTGTTAAGCAAAACTCTAAGTGGTGAGGCTACAACCTCACGTAGCATGGGATCAAATTTCTATCGCACACTCTAAGGGGTGGCCCCCCTCTCGGTCCCAACCGGAAACACCCATGCCCCCGGACCAGGTGGCATGCCTACCGGTTGCAATCCGGTATCTTCCACCATGGCCTCTTTGTATGGTGTGTGCTAGGACAGGGGTTGACAACTTACTGAACCGTACCCTACCTACGGCAGGGACAAGTGGCAGCACGAAACAAGTATGGGGGTTGCTGGAACAAGACTCGATCTATGGCCGACTCAGGAGGCCTAAGTATTTCCTGCATGATTAGCTCAAGGATAATATTTCACATCCATCAGACACAACCACCACTCATCATACCTCCCCCTGCCCCATCGGTCATAACCGTCTCGACGAGGGACAAGCTCGTGTCTACCCAAGACAGAGACTTTCCCGGATCCTTCCTGGTAGGCATGAGAGGCATATGAGGGTGATTGCTATCACAAGTATGTCCATTTCCAACAGCAAATATTTCCATTTTTGCACTCAAAGCGTATGATCATATCGTCACGTAAAAATAACTAATGCTTCATGTTGAGGTGGGGTTATAACCATATCAAACAATCCCCAAAATATATTATGCCAGGGTTCAGAATGCTTGCCTTCAAGGTGTGGAGAGGTGAGGTGCTCTCCAAAACTTTTGAAAGTATTCTCCTCTCTCCAACAAATCCTATTTTAAATAAATTTGAACTAACACATACTTTAAAAACAGTACAAAAAGGTCGTTTGGAAAATTTCGAAATAAATATGAAAATAAACTAGACAATATTTGAGGAACAACAGAAAAAGAATCAAGTAATTTGGATTTATATTTAAAAAGTTATAGCCAGTCAAAGTTTCAGTCAAACTCTGTTTTTAAAATAAAACAGAAAAGAAAACGTTTCGATGAGAATGCACTTTCGGAGCGGAGGAGACGTACTTCCGGCTGTTTGCGCTTTCACTTAAAACACGCGGGCGGGGCTAGGTCGCTGACAGTGGGTCCAGGGGGGCCACTGGTCAGGTTTGACTAGTCGCCCCCGCCTCCTTCTTCCTCTGGCCGAACAGGGGCGGGGTTCCGGTGATCAACGCCGGTGAACGGCGGCTTCCCGCGGGCTCCGGAGGGCAGGAATGGATCCGCCACTCTAGGGCGGTCCTCCCGGTTGTCGAGGGGGTGACGGGGATGGAGAGAGTCACCGGCGACGAGCTTCGCGGTGGACGGCGGCCTCGGGGGAGTTGGGGCTTTGTTCTATGGTGGTTCCCGAGCGGGTTTGAGGTGTTGGGTGGCTCCGCGAGATCGAGGGGGAGCTTCTGGTGAAGAGAGTGGTGAGGGGGAGGCCTGGGGGTGCCGGTATGATCGAGGCAGTAGCGGTGGCCGTGGTTGCCGGAGACGAAGAAGACGACCTTCCTCTCTTCGATTGTTGGCCAAGGGGGCACTGGAAGGATGGTGTGAGGCTGCCTGAGGGACTGGATGCGCTCGAGGCTCCTTAAATAGGCGAGCAATGGTGGTTCTGCGGCGGCCAGGGATAAGATCGTCGGCGACCGCCGTCCTGTAGTTGCAATGCGACGTGGCGGCGACGTGCTGTCGGAGTAATGGGCCACGGGTAGGCCAACCCGAGCCCCATAATCTTTCAAGACATCGGGGCAGGCTGCGCCCCTCAAGGCCACAGGGCGAAGAGCCGCCTCCTGGAGAGTCTACAGCAAGGCGGCCGACTGCCCGCTCACGACCAAGTCCCAGGGGCGACTTCCAGAGAAGCCGGCTTCGGGGAGTCGGCCGGCGACTCCAACGAACCATGACCTCATCGGAGGGGATGGGGCAGGGGCGTGGCTACAGTAAAGCCCACTCCCCGCCCCTTAAAAAGGGCAGGCATGGCTACAGCACGCCGTACTTGGGAGATCTCCCTGCGGCGTGGCACTGTTGCCCGGCCGGCCCTGACATCAGCACCACTGTACCGAGTCCTGTGCCCACGACGGCTTGTCTGTACAACCTGGAGGCAGCGGGGGCCACCAGTCAGTGAGACCTCGGGAGACGGCGGGAGAACCGCCAGTCGGACCCGTCGGGAGTCGGCCGAACCCTCCCCCGGGGCCCACGTGCCATTAATCAAGAAGAGATGGGGAGTGGCCACAGTGATCGCCCGCCAGGTGGCGGGGCTGTTGCCATGACCCCATGACCAAGCTTGCATCATCAGGAGCACGGCTACAGTGATCAGCAGCCGGCAAGACCCGCCCGCGGCGGACGCGGCCTGTCGGCTCCGTACCAGACCAGTCGGCGGGCCCCAGCAGTCGGCGGAGAAGTCGGAGGTTGGAGGCACTGACGGCTGGGCCCGCGCCCAGTCTCATTACCATTGTACCCCTGGGGGGTAGGCCTATATAAACCCCCCAGGGCACCCATGCAAATGGTTGGACCCCCGTAGTTCTAGACCACACCAGAGAGAAGGAGAGAGCTAGCCTTGCCCTCTCCTACCACCCGAAACAGCTCAAGGAGCAACCTTGTAAACACTTGGCCTTAGTGATCATGCGGAGACCCCGCAGAGCAGCAGTAGGGGTGTTATCTCCCCGAAGAGCCCTGAAGCTGGGTAAGATTCCCCAGCGTGCATGTCTTCGCCTCATCCCGTTTCCAGGCACCGGCAACGTTCTACTCGCCCCCACCAAGATAAGCCATCCGTTGGCATATGTCGCCCCAAACCCCCGACATTTGGCGCCCACCATGGGGCATGGTGCACTGCCGTCTGGAGATCTGTTCTGGACGGGAACCCCCTTCCTCCCGGGCGAGCGCAGCCAGCCAGGCACGCCAGATGAAGTTTGCATCGACGCGCTGCGCGGCGTTGAGATCGCTTGCGCAGCCAGCTCCTTGGCCGAACTTGTCGGCGAGGTCCGCCTCTCCGACGAACCTGCGACGCAGGCGTGGGTGGCCCCGAGAACCTCCTCGCGGGCCTCCTCGATCAACTCCACGTTTCCGGCGAGCCCGCCGTAGACTTGGAGTCCGTAGGCTCCACCGACCCGATGCTGGTCGACTCCGACACCGCGTTGATCGACATGTTCCCCACCAACATGGTGGTCTACGATGAACCCCTCCCCCGCGCGGAGAGCGACGGAAGCACCGTCACTGAGGTGCTGGTCATCAGTCATGACGAGTGCCCTGGCGGAGGGGCGCCCGACTCACTCGGCGCGGCGCTGCAAGACCTAGCTGCGCCCATTCCGGAAGATGCTGACGCAGAGACATTAGAAGCACGCCGCCTTTAGCTTGTTAAAGGCGCGAAGAAGCTGGCTAGCATGAGACGCTTGTCAGAAGCTTACCAGCGGGAGATGGATCGCGCTGTTTGCAGCTCGCCGGCCCCGGCAGGGCCCAGCCGCCTTGGCGCGGTTTAGCAGCGCGGCGTAGCCATCGCCAGCCTGTTTGGGGCTAGCCGCCTCGTGTACGCCACCCCAGCGGAGAACATCTGAGCCGCCCAGGCAGCGGCGGACGAGCTGGACAATTTTGACGGAGAAGAGCGTCGCCTCATGATGGAGCGAGTCCAGCGGCTCCTCGACGCGGCCGCCACGCAGAACGAGGCCGGCTGCCGCACGGAGGCGCCGCAGTGGCCAAACGACGACCCGCACCGAGATCAAGGTGCGACGTCTCGGACACCGACTGGTGGTGCCCGAGGAAGAAGGGACAAGGAGCCGGCTGTCAGTCACAGTCGGACTCGGATTACCATAGAGCGCGACCGAGATGGCCGCCCGAGAGCAGTGGAACAACGGGACGACTGTCCGCCTCCCCCTCCCCGCAAGGAGAGGCGAGTCTCCCCGCCGCCTGTTGACCATCCGACTCTCGGTGACCGCCTTGGCTGCCGAGAGGGAGTTGGAGAGAATGATGCCCGCCACCGGATCGACCAACTCCACCGGTCCCTGGCGCTGGAAGAAGAAGACGAGATGGGTCCGCCTTGTTTCGGCCCCCGCATTCGGGACGAGCCCTTCCCCAGAGGGTTCACGCTCCCAAGAGACACGCCCAAGTATACCGGCTCCGTGAAGCCGGAAGACTGGCTAGTCGACTACTCCACGACTGTCAGCATAGCAAACGGCAACAAGCGTGTCGCCGTAAAGTACGTTCCGCTCATGCTCCAGGGCACGGCCCGGACATGGCTGAACAGCCTAAAGCCCCGCAGCATCAACAGCTGGGTCGACTTCACCGAAGCATTCGTTCGCAACTTCACCAGCACATACAAGCGTCCTCCCAAGCCTCGTCAGCTCTCCTTGTGCGTGCAAGGTCCTGACGAGTCAACTCGCGACTACCTCACGCGTTGGGCCGAGCTCCAGAACTCCTGCGAGGGCGTGCACGAGGTGCAGGCCATCGAGTCCTTCACAGCCGGGTGCCGAGAAGGCACCCTCCTCAAGCACAAGCTCCTCTGCGACGAGCCAGAAACCCTCGACGAGCTGCTGATCATAGCGGACAAGTACGCCACGGCCGACTCCTCCATGAAGGCGGAAATTCAAATCAGCACAACTGGCAACGTGGCTCCTCAAGCTCCAAGAACTCCGGCGGCAGATGCCGGCCGGCGACAGCAGCAGGGCGACAACAAGCGCAAGGCCCCGCAGCCGGCTTCCGGCAGCCGGCAGGTCGCGACCGTTGAAGCTCAGCAACCAGAAGAGCAGCCTCTGCCCAAGTGACAGAAAGGCGGCAAGCCAAACTGGTTGCCAGACTTCTCCTACGAGCAGACCTTGGATGGACCTTGCAAATTCCACAGCGGCGTGAAGCCGTCGAATGACACCACCCGGAAGTGCCACTGGCTCACCAGGATCACCAAGGGAGAAGGCCTCCTGCCACCCCCGCCTGCTGGGCAGCCGCCTCCGCCTCCGCCCCAGCAGCCGGCAGTCAGGCCAGTCGGCGCAGTACAAGACGAATACCCCGAAGAGCATGGAGCCTACATGGTGTTCACCAGCGTGGCTGATGATCGACGCAGCAGGCGGCTGCAGCGACAAGAGGTGAACGCAGTAGCCTCAGAGACGCCAGAGTTCATGCACTGGTCTGAGAAGCTCATCAGCTGGAGCAGGGCCGACCACCCAGAAGTGATGCCAAGTCCGGGCTCCTACGCCTTGGTCCTGGAAGCCACCTTTGCTACGGACAAACGGGCCGTGCGTTTCTCGCGAGTTCTGATAGACGGAGGCAGCAGCATCAATATCCTGTACAAGGACACCATGGAGAAGTTAGGAAGCAAGCAAAGATAGCTCCAGAACAGCCGGACTGTGTTCCACGGCATTGTGCCTGGGCTTTCCTGCTCACCAATCAGCAAGATCCTGATGGACGTCCTCTTTGGGGACAAAGATCACTTCCGAAGAGAGTCTGTTTGGTTTGAGGTGGTGGACCTTGAGAGCCCATACCATGCGCTACTTGGCCGACCCACCTTGGCCAAGTTCATGGCGGTCCCCCATTACGCCTACCTCAAGATGAAGATGCCCAGTTCCAGGGGAATTCTGACTGTGGCCAGCGACTACCAGAAGTCGTCCGCTTGCGCGACCGAGAGCAGTCGGCTGGCCGAGTCCCTGGTGATTGCAGCCGAGAAGCGACTCCTTGAACGAGTTGTGGCGATGGCCGGCAAGCAGCCGGAGATATCGCCCGACCCGAAGGAGTCAGAAGCCGAAGGTTTGTTCAAGCCGGCCAAAGAGACAAAGAAGATACCCTTAGATCCGGAGCACCCAGAGAGGTACGCTGTCATAGGTGTAAACCTCGACAGCAAATAGGAAGGCGAGCTCGTCGATTTCCTCCGTGAGAATCGGGACATCTTCCCATGGTCTCCCAAAGACATGCCGGGTGTACCGACGGATTTCGCCGAGCACAAGTTACATGTCCGATCTGATGCAAAGCCGGTCAGGCAGCTCTTGCGCCGCTTATCGGAAGAGAAGAAAAGAGTTGTGGGAGAAGAAATAGCCCGACTCCTAGCAGCCGGCTTCATCATGGAGGTTTTCTTCCCAGAGTGGCTGGCAAATCCGGTCCTAGTGCTAAAGAAGAACAAGCAGTGGCGAATGTGTATTGACTACATGAGCCTCAACAAGGCCTGCCCCAAGGACCCATTTGCTCTACCAAGAATCGATCAGGTGATAGACTCTACAGCCGGATGCGAGTTGTCGAGTTTCTTGGATGCATACTCAGGATATCACCAGATCAAGCTGAACCCGGCTGACAGATTGAAGACCGCCTTCATCATGCCGTTTGGAGCATTCTGCTACCTCACCATGACGTTTGGCTTGAGGAATGCCGGCGCCACCTTTCAGCGTTGCATGCAGAAGTGTCTCCTCAAGCAGCTCGGCAGGAACTCCCATGTCTATGTGGATGATGTGGTGGTGATGACAGAAAAGCATGGAACACTGCTGGAAGACCTCAAGGAGACCTTTGAGAACTTGCGTCGATTCCAGATCAAGCTCAACCCCGAGAAGTGCGTCTTTGGAGTACCAGCCGGACAGCTGCTAGGTTTTCTGGTCCCTGAACGCGGCATAGAATGCAACCCAGTAAAAATCATGGCCATTGAAAGAATGGAGGTACCCAGCCGACTGCTGGATGTGCAGAAGTTCACCGGCTGCTTAGCGTCCATCAGCCGATTCATCAGTCTGCTGGGCAAGAAAGCTCTCCCCTTATACCATCTCATGAAGAAGACCACTTTTTTCGAGTGGAACCATAAGGCGGACGAAGCTTTTCACCAACTGAAGAAGATGCTGACTACTACACCCGTCCTGGCGGCTCCGACTCCCAAGGAGCCTATGCTCCTGTACATCGCTGCCACCAGTCGAGTAGTCAGCACAGTCATTGTAGTGGAGTGCAAGGAGGAAGGCAAGGCGCTACCTGTCCAGAGACCAGTATATTACCTGAGCGAGGTACTGTCGACCTCCAAGCAGAACTACCCCCACTACCAGAAGATGTGCTATGGTGTACACTTTGTTGCCAAGAAATTGAAGCCTTATTTTCAAGAGCATCCAATCACGGTGGTCTGCACGGCCCCACTTGCCGAGATCATCGGTAGCCGAGATGCCTCTGGTCGAGTGGCCAAGTGGGCCATAGAGCTGGCTCCTTACACCATCTACTACCAGCCCCGCACCGCTATCAAGTCACAAGCACTGGCCGACTTCCTCGTCGACTGGGCCGAGACCCAGTACCAGCCTCCAGCGCCTGACTCCACCCATTGGCGGATGCACTTCGACGGCTCCAAGATGCGCACCGACTTGGGAGCCGGCGTCGTCCTCACCTCTCCTAAAGGCGAAAAGCTCAAATATGCACTGCAAATCCACTTTGCCGCCTCCAACAACGTTGCCGAGTACGAGGCGCTCATTCACGGGCTCCTGCTTACCAAAGAACTTGGCATCCGCCGGATCTTGTGTTATGGCGACTCGAACTTGGTGGTCCAGCAGTCATCTGGCGACTGGGACATGAAAGACGCAAACATGGTGAGCTACCGTTTCCTCGTGCAGCAACTCAGCGGGTATTTTGAAGGGTGCGAGTTCCTCCACGTGCCAAGGAACGACGATGACCAAGCAGACGCCTTGGCACGAATCGGCTCTACCTGCCAAGCAATACCATCTGGCGTCGCCCTTCAACACCTCCTCAAGCCGTCTATCAAGCCTTCACCAGAATCAGACTCCATTTTTGTGCCGGCTCCTCCCGAAGACAGCGGATCCGACTCCAGAGCTCTGGCAGTTGGAACGGGGACTTTGGCGGATGACTCCAAAGCCGCCACAGTCGAGCCCGGCCCGGGGACTGCGGCAGCGGACTCGAAGATTCCAGAACTAGGCCTAGGGACCGCACCAGTCGGCCTGGGGACTTCATCAACCCAGCAAGCGGCCATTGACTCCAACCCGTCGCCTCCCAGCCCAACCACCCTCGTCCAAGTCGCAGTTCTGGCAATAGAAGAAATAGCAGCACCCTCATGGGCCTAGTCCATCCTCAAATTCCTGGTGAATAAAGAGCTACCAACTGACGAGATCTCAGCTCGGCTAGTACAACGCCGGGCGGCAGCCTATACCATAGTCAACAGAGAGCTAGTCAGGCGCAGCGTCACTGGTGTCTACCAGTGCTGCGTAGAGCCAGCGCAAGGTCAAGCGATTCTCAAAGACATCCACCAAGGCGAATGCGGCCACCATGCGGCTTCAAGAGCACTCGTTGCCAAAGCCTTTCGGCACGGCTTCTTCTTGCCGACTGCCTTGGAAGAGGCCAAGGAGTTGGTCCAAAAATGCAAAGGCTGTTAGAAGTTCAGCTCCAAGCCGCACTAGCTGGCTTTTGTGCTCAAGACCATCCCCATTGCCTGGCCTTTCGCAGTTTGGGGTCTGGACATGGTAGGACCATTCAAGACAGCACGAGGTGGCCTAACTCACCTACTTGTCGCAGTGGACAAGTTCACCAAGTGGGCGGAAGTAAAGCCAATTAAGAAACTGAACGGTCCGACCGCCGTGACCTTCATCACCGATATCACAATTCGGTACGGCATACCACACAGCATCATCACCGACAACGGCACCAATTTTGTCAAAGCCGCCTTCGCCCGTTTCTGCGCAACACAGGGCATCCGACTAGACCTAGCGTCCGTCGCCCACCCGCAGTCAAACAGCCAAGTGGAGCGAGCAAACGGCCTCATCCTCTCCGATATCAAGCCTCGGTTGATCGAGCCTCTGGAGCGTTCGGCTGGCTGCTGGCTCGATGAGCTGCCAGCCGTCCTCTAGAGTCTGCGCACGACTCCAAACAAGTCAACCGGCTTCACGCCCTTCTTCCTCGTCTATGGTGCCGAAGCCGTCATCCCAACGGACATAGAGTTCGACTCCCCACGAGTCACCATGTACACCGAGGAAGAAGCAGAAGAAGCACGACAAGATGGCGTTGATCTGCTGGAAGAGGGCCGGCTGTTGGCACTCAGCCGGTCCAGCATCTACCAGCAGAGCCTGCACCGATACCACAACAGGAAGGTCAGGCCAAGATCTTTCCAAGAAGGCGACATTGTGCTCCGGCTCGTCCAGCGAACAGCCGGCCAGCACAAGCTGTCGCCGCCTTGGGAAGGCCCTTTCATCATCAGCAAAGTACTAGGCAACGATTCCTACTACCTGATCGATGCTCAGAAGCCCCGAGCACGCAAGAGGGAAGACTCCGGCAAGGATATAGAGTGGCCATGGAATGCAAATCTTCTCCGAAGATTTTACAGTTGATGCAGTATGAACCACGCTACCTTTTGTATTAAAGTACCAAGACTTCGGGCCCCCCGAGACGAGCTCGGGGACTGCCCTCTTTTGTCTGTATGATAAAAATTATGCCTACAAGTATGTTACTCTTTGTCATGCCGCTTGGCACCGGGCTCGACAAGTCGGCCCGGGGACTTGCCGCTTTGCACTATGAAATGCTTCCTACAGTCGGACAAGTAGTGTGTAAACGCCTAAGCCATCTCCTGCCAGAAGCCGCAGCTCGCAGAGCGACTGTACGGTGGGCAGCAGTAAGGTAGAATGGGCATTCGCATGAAAAATGGCTAAGAACCCAAAGCATAAAACATAGCTCAAGACGGCTTCCAGCCTTTCTCGCAAACCAATTCTTGGGTAGTTGGATTGTCGTTTTCTACCTAACTTGCTCAAACAATCTTGAAAACGGCTAAGTACTTGCTTTCCCAAAGTAGCCTGGCACTTGATCCAAGCAACAGTTCGCAGAGCGGCTGTCCGATTGGCAAGACAGGCAACTAAGAGAAAGCGGCAAAGGAAAACAGCCAAAAGAACAATGAGCAAGAAAGGATAGATACATAAATTTACATAACATAGGCCCTTGGCCGAATTTTCAAGCAGAGGTTCAAAATACACCCCGCGGGTGGAATTGTGCGGATTAACAAGTTCTTCAAAAAGACTACTGAAGCAGATAAAACAAAAGACACAGCGGCAGCTTAGGAGGCGGCAGACGGATTCGGGGGGTCGGAGGAGGCGCCAGCGTCAGGCGTCGGGGTGGTCGGCCGGCTAGTCTCGGCTTGATCGCCTCCGGCAGCAGTCGGGTCGGTCGCACGTGGCTCGTTGCTGGAGGCGCGGTCGGGCTGAGGCTGGCCATCTGCTCCGTCTTCTGGTGCCTCCGCCTCGCCCTCATCCTCCGCCTCGTCCTCCTCCTCGACGCTAGAGCCAATCACCTCCGCCGAGTCTTCGATGTAGTCTGGGTTCATCCCAAACCACTCCGGCGGTACCTCCTCGCCATCTTCAGACCGCTCGGGGATGAAGATGCTCGTGTCGGTTTACTCGGTGATCGCCGCAGCGCGCTTGACGAGGGCGTCTTCCGCAGCCACCAGCTCCGGCTGGGCCTCCAATCGAAGCGTGGCCAACCGGTCCAGATCCAGCCCCGGGTACCACGCCTTGACGAAATCCAAGGCCCGGCGCGCTCCAGCCCTGGCCGAAGAGCCCTTCCAGGCGTCGAGGCGACCAGCCGCGACCTCCAAATAGTTGGCCGTCAGGCTGGGGGTGCGCGGAGCCCGCATATCCGGCCAAAGGGCGGAAATCGCCTGGGCGCTGACGCGCTGGAGCCGGCGCAGCATCCATTGAGCCGGCCGGAGGCGAGCCTCGATGCTCAAGATGTGCTCATCAAGAGTTTGGGGGGCATCGGCGGCGATCTCCGCGCCATCCGCCCGCCGACTCGCACGGTCGGCCTCGATGGCTTGGATAGCGGCCTACGACTGCCCAGGGAAGAAGTCTGCAAAAGCCACGAAGAAACGGGAAAGCAAGTCAAAAACCAGGAGTCGCCACGATCTAAGTCAGCCGCTCGAAGAAAGCAAACAAAGAGACTCACCATCAACGATGTCTTCGATCTCGTGGAAGCCGGAGGACAGCAGCGCCTCCTTATCACACCAGCAGGAGCACTCGCTCGCGAACTCGGCCAAGAGGGCGGTTTCCGTCTCCTCCGCCTCCCTCTGCGACTTCGCGAGCAGCTCCTTCTGCTCTACCAACTGAGTGGTCAGCAGATCATGCTCTGCGGCGAGCTTGCTGCACTCCTCCCCTTTGGCGAGCAGGGCGGAGTTGGCTTTGCTCAGCTGCTGTTGAAGAGCAGCGTTGGCCCCTGAAGGAAAGGAAGAAAAGACAACAGTCGTCAATAAAGTAGGTCGCTGGGGAGATCCGGCCCGACTGCTCAGCAGTCGGCCCGAATCTCGGGGACTACAGCCCGCGGGTGCGCTAGCGCGCCCCCATAGAGAAGAGAAAAGGGGGAAGGACTTACTCCGGCTCTCCGCCAAGTCGGCGGTCCGCTTGCCCAACTCTTCAACATTATGGTTGAAGGCGGTGACGCGGAGGTTATGGTAGTCCTGCAACAAGCATTTCAGACAAAGTTAGTGCCTAGAAGTTCATCAAATTGGAGTTCCGGGCCGCCTGCTCAGCAGCCGGCCCGAAACTCGGGGACTACACCCAGTGGGTGCACTGGCGCGCCCCCACAGAGAAGAACAAGAAAAACGAAGGCTCGAAGGAAAAACATACCCGGACGGCTGCCCAAGACGCCAGGAACGCCTTGGTGAAACTCTGGAGGGTGTCGCCCTCAGCGCGGAGCTTCGCCTGGACGTCCAGGAGCGCCCGGCTCAGCGGCCCTATGCCGCCTCCTCGCACCCACCCAACAGGTGCGACGCTTGTCGCTTCGGCATCCGGAGCCGCCGAGCAGGCGGTGCCGGATTCCAGGGGGCGGGGTGCCGAAGTCACCTTCTCCAGACGAGGGCGCGCTGGCGAGCCGACCTGGAGGAGTAGCCTCGCCACGGCCTCATCTTCGGTCGGCGACACCGGAGGGTCCGCGGGCTGCTCGCCTTGCGCGCCTTCAGACGGCGGCGGAGGCGGCGGCGGAATGTCCGCCCCGGAGTAGAGGGCTCGCCGTCTTCCCTCTCCTCAACGAGGTTCTCCCCGCCGGCTTCTCCAGTCTGCCCCGTGACCTCCGGGGGCGGCAGTGCAGAGTTCAGCGGAGTAAAAAGCAAGGCCGACTGGCGGTGTGCGGCTTCCTCAGCCTGCTGCTTTGCCGCGGCGGTGGCTTCAGCCTCCGCTAGTTTTTTCTTAGCGGAGGCCTCCGCCCTGTCGGCCTCCGCCTTCTCCAGGCGGAGGGCTTCTTCTTCATTGTGCTTCTCCCGCGCATTCCGCTCCGTCGCCTCCCGGAGGTCAGCAGCGGGGTCAATCCGCCGAGTAGTGGCGGACGTCTCCGCAGACCCCATGACGGAGGCGGCGGCGACTTCTTAGGAAAAGAGAGAGGGGAGCCCTGAAGAAAGAGGGGCGAGCAGGGACTCAGACAAAACAGGAAGAAAGAATAAACTTTGAAGACAGAACACTTACGCAGAGACCAACGGCGGCTTCTTCACTTCCTTACGGAAACGGATGGCCTTCGCGGCCGCCTCATCCCGTCGGGTCGCCGCAGCCGAGCCCTTGGGCTTCTTCGGCCGGCTGCCGAACAAAGTCAGCGCAGCCTGGCGTTTCTTCCCGCCGCCTGGAGCGCCCGACGCAGCAGAAGAGCCCGCGCCCGGCTGGCTGGCTCCTGGCCGATGGCGACGGGCGACTACTCCCTCGGCACCGTCTTCAGGCCAGTCGGCGAAGGTAGCCGAGGGCCTAAAGTCGCATGTCGTCCCTCCTCCTCCCTCGGCGTCGTCTTCCAGAGCCGCCGCCCCCAGATCGGGGTCGTCGATGTCGCTCTCCGCCCGGTCGGCGACGAACTCACAGACCGGCCCCGAGGTGCCGGCCGGTGGGTGAAGAAGGGGATTCTAACCAAAACCAACTGATCAGAACAAAACTCAGCAAGAAGAAGACAATCCAAAGAAGAAAAGAAAGGCGACTCACCACGGGCGGGGGGTTGGCACGGGAGTATGGCTCCTTGCCGAATCGCAAGTCCTCCGGGAGCCTGCTGTCCGAGAGGTAGTTCACCATATGGGCCACCTCTTCGTGAGGCATGTCCTTGGTGCACATTCGACTTGGGTCGCGGACCCCGCTCATCTGGCATATCATGTGAGGGCGGCCTCGGAGTGGGAGGACTCGGTGCGAGACGAAGGCGGCTAGCAGGTCCGGACCAGTCAGACCCTCCGACTGCGTCAGCACTCGGAGTCGCGTGATGGCGCCGGCCCCCGTAGGCGTCAATGACCTAGCCCGGTACGACCAGTTGGGTAGCCTGCCAGCCGGCGGGCCGGCTTCGAAAGCCGGCAGATTGACCTAGTCGCCCCTCGTGGCGACGTTCCTGACGTAGAAGTAGGACCGCTGCCATATCTTCACCGACTTCAACAGCGAGATGGAGGGGAAGTGGTTGTCGGCTCCGGTCCTTCGCACGGCGATGAAGGCACCGCACTGAGCTGGCACGCTCGCGGCCTGGGTGCCGAGCTTGGAGAAGAAGAACTCCCCCAGAGCTCCAGGGTGGGGAGGACTCCGAGGAAGCCTTCGCACAGAGCCACGAAGGCGGACAGCAGCACCACTGTGTTGGGGGTTAGGTGGTGCGGCTGGAGGCCGTAGAACTCCATGAATGACCGGAAGAAGCTGCTCACCAGCAGCCCCAGCCCACGCAGGCAGTGCGAGCGGAAGATGACCCGCTCACCCTCCTGCGGGGCGGGGGAAATCTCCCCCTCCGGCGTGAGGCGCACCTGCACGCGGTCTTTGTCGGGAAGCCGACGGGTCCGGCGGAGGAACTCGATATGATCTTCGTGGACTTCAGAGCCGTCCCAGGTGCCGGAGCGCACTGAGGGAGGCGCGGCAGCAGAGGAAGAGCTCATCGCGAGCTGTTGCCGCGGCGTTCGCCGGAGCTTGGGCGTGCGGCAGAGCGAAGAGAGAAGAGGAAGCAGGAGAACGAGGAGCTGCGAGGAGGAAGAAAGCAAGGGGAAGTGGGAAGGAGGGGCACGTGTGCCCCCCTCTTACCCTACTTATAGCCCCATGGGCTGCGAAGCCGAGGGGGCGGACGTGGGGATTTACTGCGGCCGCAGCCCCACAACCCCCACGATCCACGTAAAGTTACTGCACGCAGTAACTTCACGGGAATCCCAACCACCCGCCGGGGCCGCAGCAGATCCACTCGGGCGCCGAGGCGCGGTAGTGGCGGGCCCCGCCTATGGGCCTGTCCCGTCGCGCGCGTGGGCTGGCAGGACGTCCTGGCCACGTGCCCTCGCGTGACAGGCTAGGAACGGGCGGCGGTATGGAAGCTTAGCTAGCATGCCAGTTGAAATCCCGCCGCGACCTTCGAACTACTGAGCAAGTCGGAATTGAGTGAGTCCGAGTCGGGCGAGTCTGACTCCTTCTAGTCAGCATGGCAAAACTCAATCAAGACCATGTGTTGAGCACCCGAAAAGAGAAACTGCTGAGGCTTCTCGGCCGATCGTCCGCGGTGCCTCACCAGCTTCGGGGACTACTGTCGGACTAATGGGCCACGGGTAGGCCAACCCGAGCCCCATAACCTTTCAAGGCATCGGGGCAGGCTGCGCCCCTCAAGGCCACAGGGCGAAGAGCCACCTCCTGGAGAGTCTACAGCAAGGCGGCCGACTGCCCACTCACGGCCGAGTCCCAGGGGCGACTTCCAGAGAAGCCGGCTTCGGGGAGTCGGCCGGCGACTCCAACGAACCATGACCTCATCGAAGGGGACGGGGCAGGGGCGTGGCTACAGTAAAGCCCACTCCCCGCCCCTTACAAAGGGCATGCATGGCTATAGCACGCCGTACTTGGGAGATCTCCCTGCGGCGTGGCACTGTTGCCTGGCCGGCCCTGACATCAGCACCACTCTACCGAGTCCTATGCCCACGACGGCTTGTCTATACGGCCTGGAGGCAGCGGGGCCCACTAGTCAGCGAGACCTCGGGAGACGGCAGGAGAACCGCCAGTCGGACCCGTCGGGAGTTGGCCCGGGGTAGTCGGCCGAACCCTCCCCCGGGGCCCACGCGCCATTAATCAAGAAGAGATGGGGAGTGCCCACAGTGATCGCCCGCCAGGCGGTGGGGCTGTTGCTACGACCCCATGACCAAGCTTGCGTCATCAGGAGCACGGCTACAGTGATCAGCAGCCGGCAAAACCCGCCCGCGGCGGACGCGGCATGTCGGCTCCGTACCAGACCAGTCGGCGGGGCCCACCAGTCGGCGGAGAAGTCGGAGGTCGGAGGCACTGACGGCTGGGCCCGCGCTCAGTCTCATTACCATTGTACCCCTGGGGGGTAGGCCTATATAAACCCCCCAGGGCACCCATGCAAAGGGTTGGACCCCCGTAGTTCTAGACCACACCAGAGAGAAGGAGAGAGCTAGCCTTGCCCTCTCCTACCACCCGAAACAGCTCAAGGAGCAACCTTGTAAACACTTGGCCTTAGTGATCATGCGGAGACCCCACAGAGCAGCAGTAGGGGTGTTATCTCCCCAGAGAGCCCTGAAGCTAGGTAAGATTCGCCGGCGTGCATGTCTTCGCCTCATCCCGTTTCCAGGCACCGGCGACGTTCTACTCGCCCCCACCATGATAAGCTATCCGTTGGCATATGTCACCCCAAACCCCCGACACGTGCGCTAGAGGACGCGTTTGCGGATGAGATCGAGCTGTCCTAGGGGCAGCTGCCGCGCTGGAGTGGCTCGGGCGGTGCTGCCATGGCCGGGGCCTACTGTGGCCGGCTGCTAGTTGCCAGGCCGACCTGACGGTGGCGCTATGAAGCTCCAGGGGCGGCTCTGCGATGAGGGAGGGGTCGGGTGTGTCGACTAGGAGAGGGGAAGGGCCAGAACGGGTGCACGGCGTTGGCAGTGGGACGCGGTGGCTCGGTGCATGCGCGTGCAAAACGTGCGCTCTGGGCGCGCCCAGAGCACACACGCTAGGTGTTCGGCGAAATGCCAAGTCATGCCAGGGGACTCCAATCCACAAGAGGTTAAGTAGGGAGGGGCTATAGGCTAGGGCAAAGCTATGGGACATGCTGGTTAGGCAAGGCAAGCAAGTCCAGTGTGCAAACTAAAAACCATGCCAAAACTGCCCATGCACACCAGGTGTTTGACAAAATGCTAAGGGCATCTAGGCAACTCTTGGGGTGGCCAAACTTTCCAGATTGGGGTATCTTTAGATGATACAGAGGGTGGTGAGGTTAGTTTGCCAACTCTCAAACTTGTTAGTGCAAGTTTTGCAAGACTCCAGTTTTGGACAGAAGGAAAAAGGCATGATTTCATGAACCAAAAGTGCTCCAATGAGTCCCACCTCCTGGACTTAAGGGTTTTTTAGCATGGGCTATAAGTAGGAAAAGGAATCATAGCTAAAAGGGCAAGTTAAATGGTGGTTGTTGTACAAATCACCATGCTGGACCAGAATGAAAAAGAGGTTGATTCACTCAAATTTTTCAAAGAACATCCAGGGTTTTTTGCCTAATGTTGAATGAAATACTCCTATTAACATCCCATAATTTTGGTGGAAGCTTCAAAGAAATTTTTGACTAGGTTGTAGTGCAAAATTGTTCTCTGGACCAGATTTGAAAACTTGGTGTAGAGCTCAAAATATCCAAAGAATGAAATATATTTTTGCATAAAAGTGATTCAAAAACATCACATGACCTCTCCAAAATTTGGTTGGAATTTCAGATGAATTTATAACAGGGTTG
Organism: Triticum aestivum; assembly: GCF_018294505.1. NCBI lineage: Eukaryota > Viridiplantae > Streptophyta > Magnoliopsida > Poales > Poaceae > Triticum > Triticum aestivum. The sequence goes on from NC_057794.1 coordinate 490,083,042, forward strand.
TAGTACAAATGGGACCCTAAAACCATGGGAAGCCATTTTTAAAGAAATGAAGATCAGGGAAAATAATTATACAATTAATCCCATAGATAAAAGAAAAGTTTTCTTGAGAGGGTAACAAGTTCCAATATATTTGGAAAGTTTTCACTTGGGGTAAAACTCCATAATAACCAAGAAAGAATGGTTCTGAAATCAAAAGAAAGATCCAGAAAGTGAAAGTTTAAATTTCCTGGCAAAATTTTAATCAATGAAACAAGGTCAAAATTTTGGGGTGTCACAACACTACCCCCCTTAAGAAAAATCTCGTCCTCGAGATTTATTAAAAGTTGTTTTGAAAATATTACTCCTACCATTTCAAAAATAACCACTTTACTAATGCAGTAAAATGCGACTACAGTGTGAGGGCAATACGTGGTGTAAAACCACAGTGTGGAACATTGGTGCTATGTGGAAAAATCCATGGTTAGGTGAAAACGAGGGATTTCTATGCTGGATATAGTAAATTTAGAACAAATTCTAAATTTAAAATACGCTGGTCGTACCCGAGAGCACAGTGCTCTCTCTGGCTGACAGGTGGGCCCAGGGCCCACTGTCAGTCTCTTCTTCTTCGTCTGGTTCTCTCTTCTTCCTCTCTCCTGCGCGCTTTCCCGCGCTTTCTCCACCGGCGACATCTAGCGCGTAGGGCATCTAGGCCGTACCTGCGGTAGTGCGCGGTGTGCTAGCTGCCGGTGCAGCGTGCACTCACCTCGCGGGCCAGCGTGCTGTCGGTACTGCTCGCGGATTCGCCTCCGAACACCGGCGATCGGGCAACGAGCGGCGCTGGTGGACTTCGCCCACCGTAAACCGAGCTCGAGCTATAAAACGGCCGAGGTGCTTCTCTCTTCTTCCTCACACCTGGCCTCGCTTCTCCTTCCCCTTCTTCCTCCTCCATTTCCGTTTACAGAAGCTAGAGACGAGGTTTCAATGGCGGAGGCGATGCCGGATTGGTACATGATCCTGATGTGCGGAGGGCTGGCGGCATTGCTGGGGCTCTCCGTGCTCCTGTGTGCGATGATCCTCGATGATCGTCGTGATGCTGCCGCTCGAGTGTTGGCTCTCCGCGGTGGCGGTGATCACGAGGAGTAGGTGTGGTGTAGGGTGTCAACTATTGTCGGTATGCTGGGTAACTTGTACCCGGATGATTACCCACTAATCTCTCCTTCAGAGACTGTGGTGTGTTAGGGAGATGATTAGCCAGATGCAACACGGTTACGTGGTGTTGCAAGTATTGTATGTGTTTGAGTGGTTGCGGTTGTGAGTCTGCTGCCGTGGTGCTGCGTGAATAAAATTCCATGTCGTGAGGAGACATATGCTGTAGCAACTCAGGGAAAAGAAATCTCACTCCAGGATTTCTCGCGAGGAAAAAATTAGTTAATCAAAATTTACAACAGCAAAAATTACTCATTACAATTGAAACCAAATGTTCATCTCATTGCACAAGATTTAGAATAACACGCATGAGTTACAACACTTAACTAAATGCGAGAATAAAAGAACATAGCAGTGACGTCTAGTATGAAAATGGCAACTGGACGGGGTCCCGAGAAAACGTCTCTGGTACTGGGGCGCACTCTTCTTCTATCGGGGGAAGCGGATTGATCAGTCGATGAACACGTCTCTCCTGGTCGGGCCTCAGTGGTCTGCCGATGGCGATCTGAGGATTTAAATCAGCGAGGCTCTGGAGATAACCCATTACTCGCTGGGTCAAACGCTCTTGAGCGATGACATACTGGACAAGGTTGGCCAGTACTGAGTCTCTCTCAATTCGTCCACCGGGAAAAGATGTCACTTCCCCGGGTGTTGCACGGCTCGGAAAGTAGTAATACCCTCGTTCGCTGGCATAGGGTACCGCGAATCGAAGGCGAACAAGCGCTTCGTGTGCAGCCGCTTCTATGGCCATTTGCGGGGTTGGCATAGATTTCCCTAGGAAGGAGACTTCCGTTGGGTCCTGATTTGAGTTTATGGGAGGGATGTGCACTACTGCCCAATATTTCGAGGTGGATGAGGTGATCCTTGACTTGAGCAGCTCGTACTGGGGTGGCTAGGTACAACCCATGGTACTGCAGGTAAAGTCCCACAATATTTTAACAAAACTACCCGGGGTTGCATCTGGGGTTCTCAGATAAATGCTAGGGCTCGGCATGGCAAGAAATGGTTGTGAGGGTTGCGCACAAGATGATGGGTACTCGGCAAGGTCACGAGGTGGCCTTTTATAAAGCAACTGGGCTGGGTTATTTATCACGGTGAGGGGCAACTAGTTTGTCGGTTCTGCCCTATGAGGTCGGGGTCAAAGCCACAGATACACACATCTCGCCAAAGCGACGCATTACTGTGGGCGTCGTCAGTGTTGGTTTTGGTAGCTACGCCCGGAATTATAAATGCAACCGTACATCAACACACTTATGCACAGCTACATTTTTTAAAATAGGGGCGCACATGCAGACAACACTGCAGTAATACAAGATCACACAACTACAGGTTGTGGACATACTGAGACTCGGTGCTACTTGAGTGACTTAGTCTACCTCGTTTATATCTAAGCGGGCGTGCCTTGTGGATGCCGAGGCTTCTCCATTGGGTTCACCGTCGGGGTTAGCTGGAGGGGGTTGAGGAACTGCAGGGCCGGGGTAGTGATGATGACCATCGCGGGGATTGTTGGCCACAATCCCGTTGGAGTGTGTTCCCAAAAGGTGACGGAGCACTTCTGGGGTCATCAAAGCACCTTGGTCGATGGCCGGGGCTGATCTCAAGGTCTCGATCGGTTGTCCGAACAGCACGACTGGGTTGTCAGCATCGGGCTCAGCCTCTCTTCTTGCGGGGGCTCGGTAAACCAGTTCTCCACGAGCTGCGATCAGATCAAGGGTGATTTGATCGAACAGTCCCTCTAGTGCACTTACATAGCGCACTAGATGCAATAATGCAGGATCCGTATCGTGATCTCCGTTGGCAACTTGTGGTGGTCTACCATACCCGTCACAGCTGGGGTAGTAGTAGAAGGAGCGACAGTTAACTCGGGGCGACAAATGCTGGAGTTGAACTATAGCTTCTCAAGCAGTTAGTTGGATGGCTTGTGGCTCAAAGGAAGTTGTCCTTCCGGTGAACCTGTAGGGGCGTTCTGGTAATAGACCCCTACCATAGACGTGCATAGTGGCCCAAAATTGACGGCTCGTACCGCTCATGGACCCTTGGTACACAACATATTCTGGGGGCTCTTCTAATGCAAAGGCACGGCGGGTGAGGTTTGCTAGCACGGTCACAAAACCTCCAAGGTTGGTTGTTGTGGTCTCATTGTGAACAATGGGCCCTGGCATTATAGCTTGGTTTGGGGTTAGAGGTTGTGTTGTGCTGGGTTGAGGCTAGCGTGCCCTTTTATAGAAAAAAGGGGACGGAGTCTTCCTTCGCATGCTTGCGAAAAAGACTATTCAGGGGCCGGTCACAGGCGTGTGACTGACAGGTTAGGCTGATAGGTTGGGCACCGACTGCCAAAAGGTGTCGGGTCACTATGAGGCTATCTTACACGAGAAGCTTGGCCGGGGTTTGGTTAAGGTCGGGTGGGTTGGTTTACCTAGGTTTTCGACTTGGCTAAGATAGGATTAGCCAATGGTCAGCCTGGCTCTGATACAAAGTTTGTCAGGACAGGATTTTCGGGACATTAATTTCCCAAAAGCGGCCCTTGTGCTCACCAGCCCCAGGATTACTGTTAGCTGATGAGACACCAACTTGTTACAGAAACTCCAAGCAAAATACAAAATATGAAGTACAAGACCATTTTGGCCTATGGGTACAACAATTGGTTTCTTGTGGTTGATGGCGGAAGCGGTTTGCGGATCATCAGCATCTATGGGACTCCATTTCCCACAGGAACAGCTGACCAGGATAACTCCTATCTTCGCGAGGTTGTTATCACCATTACGTTGGTTCTGGGGCTGTCATCACAATGCTCCTCTCCACGCAAGAGATCTGGCCAAGACAATAGCCAGGGACAAGCCAGTGAGTACTTTGAATGTACTCGCAAACATTAAGAACACAGGTATAATATAGCCACTGATAACCATGTTTTTGAAATATTCTATGATCACTTGTCAGTTATGATATAAGGTTCATGATGCACGCAGGTAGATCATTCAAATATAACATGAGTAAACAATCAGGGAGTAGAAATGAAAAGCACCAATCGGGTGTCTGAAGTGACGCCTCGAAAGGATAATAATATGAGGCATGCCTCAGTCGGGCGTCTGAGCGACACCACAGAAAGGGCTTATACATAAAGGAATAACAAGCCTGTCACAGTCGGGCGTCTGTGCGACACCACATAAAGGGCTTATAAGTAAATGAAATAACGAACATGCCATAGTCGGGCATCTGTGCGACACCACATAAAGGGCTTATAAGTAAATGAAATAACAAGCTTGCCATAGTCGGGCGTCTGGGCGACGCCACATAAAGGGCTTATATAACAATAATCACAGTGAATACCCAGGAGGTAGGACCGTCCCAGGGACACTCCATAATTCAAATAACATAAATGGTTAGTCCATGATAATAATAATCATAATCATCATACATCACAAGTTATGATCCATGTTCTGGTTTAGTAGTTTCTCCTCCGAAGACCGACGCTAAGACCGACACTTGACCCATCCCAGACTGTAGTCCTTAACCATGGACATGGCTATTCGAATAGGTATAGTATCTCTGCAGAGGGTGTACTGTTTACCCACGAGTAACGGATTTCTTTAGTCCATCGGACTAATTCCGTCTACGGTCTTTTAGTCGAAAACACGCCTGACTTGCACACACCAGCTTAACTTTACTCCTGTCTGGAATCACCCACGACACATGTTAAGCAAAACTCTAAGTGGGGAGGCTACAACCTCGCGCAGCATGGGATTAAATTTCTATCGCGCGCTCTAATGGGTGGCCCCCCTCTCGGTCCCAACCGGAAACACCCATGCCCCCCGACCAGGTAGCATGCCTACCGGTTGCAATCTGGTATCTTCCACCATAGCCTCTCTGTACGGTGTGTGCTAGGACAGGGGTTGACAACTTACTGAACCGTACCCTACCTACGGCAGGGACAAGTGGCAGCACAAAACAAGTATGGGGGTTGCTGGAACAAGACTCGATCTATGGCCGACTCAGGAGGCTTAAGTATTTCCTGCATGATTAGCTCAAGGATAATATTTCACATCCATCAGACACAACCACCACTCATCATACCTCCCCCTACCCCACCAGTCATAACCGTCTCGATGAGGGACAAGCTCGTGTCTACCCAAGACAGAGACTTTCCCAGATCCTTCCCGGTAGGCATGAGAGGCATATGAGGGTGATTGCTATCACAAGTATGTACATTTCCAACAGCAAATATTTCCATTTTTGCACTCAAAGCGTATGATCATATTGTCACATAAAAATAACTAATGCTTCATGTTGAGGTGGGGTTATAACCGTATCAAACAATCCCCAAAATATATTATGCTAGGTTTCAGAATGCTTGCCTTCAAGGTGTGGAGAGGTGAGGTGCTCTCCAAAACTTTTGAAAGTTTTCTCCTCTCTCCAACAAATCCTATTTTAAATAAATTTGAATTAACACATACTTTAAAAACAGTACAAAAAGGTTGTTTGGAAAATTTTTAAAAAAATATGAAAATAAATTAGACAATATTTGAGGAACAACAGAAAAAGAATCAAGTCATTTGGATTTATATTTACAAAGTTATAGTCAGTCAAAGTTTCAGTCAAACTCTATTTTTAAAATAAAACAGAAAAGAAAATGTTTTGATGAGAATGCGCTTTCGGAGCGGAGGAGACGTACTTTCGGCTTTTTGCGCTTTCACTTAAAACACGCGGGCGGGTCTAGGTCGCTGATAGTGGGTCCACGGGGCCCACTGGTCAGGTTTGACCAGTCGCCCCTGCCTCCTTCTTCCTTTGGCCGAACAGGGGCGGGGCTCCAGTGATCAACACCGGCGAACAGCGGCTTATCGCGGGCTCCGGAGGGCAGGGATGGATCCGCCACTCCGGGGCGGTCCTCCCGGTAGTCGAGGGAGTGACGGGGATGGAGAGAGTCACTGGCAATGAGCTTCGCGGTGGACGGCGGCCTCGGGGGAGTTGGGGCTTTGCGCTATGGTGGTTCCCGAGCGGGTTTGAGGTGTAGGGTGGCTCCGCGAGATCAAGGGGGGGCTTCTGGTGAAGAGAGTGGTGAGGAGGAGGCCCTGGGGGAGCCCATATGATCGAGGCAGTAGCGGCGGCCGTGGTTGCCAGAGACGAAGAATACGACCTTCCTCTCTTCGATTGTTGGCCAAGGGGGCACTGGAAGGATTGTGTGAGGCTGCCTGAGGGACTGGATGCGCTCGGGGCTCCTTAAATAGGCGAGCAATGGCGATTCCGCGGCGGCCAGGGATAAGCTCATCGGCGACTGCCGTCCTGTAGTTGTAGTGCGACGTGGCGGCGACGTGCGCTAGAGGACGCGTTTGTGGATGAGATCGAGTTGTCCCAGGGGCAGCTGGCATGCTGGAGTGGCTCGGGCGGTGCTGCCATGGCCGGGGCCTGCTGTGGCCGGCCGCTAGTTGCCACGGCCGACCTGACGGCGGCATTGTGGAGCTCCAGGGGCGGCTCTGTGGCGAGGGAGGGGTCGGGTGTGTCGACTGGGAGAGGGGAAGGGCCAGAACGGGTGCGGGGAGTTGGCAGTGGGACGCGGCGGCTCGGTGCACGCGTGTGCAAAACGTGCGCTCTGGGCGCGCCCAGAGCACGCACGCTAGGTGTTCGGCGAAATGCCAAGTCATGCCAGGGGACTCCAATCCACAAGAGGTTAAGCAGGGAGGGGCTATAGGCTAGGGCAAAGCTATGGGACATGCTGGTTAGGCAAGGCAAGCAAGTCCAGTGTGCAAACTAAAAACCATGCCAAAACTGGCCATGCACACCAGGTGTTTGACAAAATGCTAAGGGCATCTAGGCAACTCTTGGGGTGGCCAAACTTTCCAGATTGGGGTCTCTTTAGATGATACAGAGGGTGGTGAGGTTAGTTTGCCAAAATCTCAAACTTGTTAGTGCAAGTTTTGCAAAACTCTAGTTTTGGACAGAAGGAAAAAGGCATGATTTCATGAACCAAAAGTGCTCCAATGAGTCCAACCTCCTGGACTTAAGGGTTTTGTAGCATGGGCTATAAGTAGGAAAAGGAATCATAGCTAAAAGGGCAAGTTAAAAGGTGGTTGCTGTACAAATCACCATGCTGGACCAGAATGAAAAAGAGGTTGATTCACTCAAATTTTTCAAAGAACATCCAGGGTTTTTTGCTTAATGTTGAATTGAATACTCCTATTAACATCCCATAATTTTGGTGGAAGCTTCAAAGAAGTTTTTGACTAGGTTGTAGTGCAAAATTGCTCTCTGGACCAAATTTGAAAACTTGGTGTAGAGCTCAAAATATCCAAAGAATGAAATATATTTTTGCATAAAAGTGATTCAAAAACATCACATGACCTCTCTAAAATTTGGTTGGAATTTCAGATGAATTTATAACAGGGTTGTAGTACAAATGGGACCCTAAAACCATGGGAAGCCATTTTTAAAGAAATGAAGATTAGGGAAAATAATTATACAATTAATCCCATAGATAAAAGAAAAGTTTTCTTGAGAGGGTAACAAGTTCCAATATATTTGGAACATTTTCACTTGGGGTAAAACTCCATAATAACCAAGAAAGAATGGTTCTGAAATCAAAAGAAAGATCCAGAAAGTGAAAGTTTAAATTTCTTGGCAAAATTTTAATCAATGAAACAAGGTCAAAATTTTGGGGTGTCACACCTATTGCAGGAGCAGATGCAGACGTCATGAACGTTTGGCTAGCTCAATATGATGACTACTTGATAGTTCAGTGCACCATGCTTAACAGCTTAGAATCGGGACTTCAAAGACGTTTTGAACGTCATGGATCATATAGATGTTCCAGGAGTTGAAGTTAATATTTCAAGCAAATACCCAGGTTGAGAGATATGAAGTCTCCAACAAGTTCTATAGCTAAAAGATGGAGGAGAATAGCTCAAGCAGTGAGCATGTGTTCAGATTGTTTGGGTACTACAATCGCTTGAATCAAGTGGGAGTTAATCTTCCAGATAAAATAGTGATTGACAGAATTCTCTAGTCACCATCACCAAGTTAGTAGAACTTCGTGATGAACTATAGTATGCAAGGGATGATGAAAACGATTCTCGTGCTTTTCATGATGATGAAATCGATGAAGGTAGAAATCAAGAAAGAGCATCAAGTGTTGATGATTAACAAGACCACTAGTTTCAAGAAAAGGGCAAAGGGAAAGAAAGGGAACTTCAAGAAGAATGGCAAGCAAGTTGCTGCTCAAGTGAAGAAGCCCAAGTCTGGTCCTAAGCCTGAGACTAAGTGCTTCCACTGCAAAGGGACTGGTCACTGGAAGCGGAACTGCCCCAAGTATTTGGCGGATAAGAAGGATGGCAAAGTGAACAAAGGTATATTTGATATACAGATTATTGATGTGTATTTTACTAGTGTTGTTAGCAACCCCTCGGTATTTGATACTGGTTCAGTTGCTAAGGGTAGTAACTCGAAACGGGAGTTGTAGAATGAACATAGACTAGTTAAGGGCGAAGTGATGATGTGTCTTGGAAGTGGTTCCAAGATTGATATAATCATCATCGCACACTCCCTATACTTTCGGGATTAGTGTTGAACCTAAATAAGTGTTATTTGGTGTTTGAGTTGAGCATGAATATGATTTGATCATGTATATTCCAATACGGTTATTCATTTAAGTAAGAGAATAAATTGTTGTTCTGTTTACATGAATAAAACATTATATGGTTACACACCCAATGAAAATGTTTCATTGGATCTCGATCGTAGTGATACACATATTCATAATATTGAAACCAAAAGATGCAAAGTTAATAATGATAGTGCAACTTATTTGTGGCACTGCCGTTTAGGTCATATTGGTGTAAAGCGCATGAAGAAAATCCATGCTGATGGGCTTTTGGAATCACTTGATTATGAATCAGTTGATGCTTGCGAACCATGCCTCATGGGCAAGATGACTAAGACCCCGTTCTCCGGAACAATGGAGCAAGCAACAAATTTGTTGGAAATCATACATACTGATGTATGTGGTCCGATGAATATTGAGGCTTACGGCAGGTATCATTATTTTCTGATCTTCACAGATGATTTTTGCAGATATGAGTATATCTACTTGATGAAACACAAGTCTGAAACATTTGAAAAGTTCGAAGAATTTTAGAGTGAAGTGGAGAATCATCGTAACAAAAATAAAAGTTTGTACGATATGATCGCAGAAGGAAAATATTTGAGTTACGAGTTTGGCCTTCAGTTAAAACAATGTGAAATAGTTTCACTACTCACGCCACCTGGAACACCATAGTGTAATGGTGTGTCCGAACGTCGTAACCATACTTTATTAGATATGGTGTGATTTATGATGTCTCTTACCGATTTACCACTATCGTTTTGGGGTTATGCATTAGAGACGGCTACAATCACATTAAATAGGGCACCATCTAAATCCGTTGAGACGACACCGTATGAACTATGGTTAGGCAAGAAACCTAAGCTGTCGTTTCTTAAAGTTTGAGGTTGCAATGCTTATGTGAAAAAGTTTCAACCTGATAAGATCAAACCCAAATTGGAGAAGTGCATCTTCATAGGATACCCAAAAGAATATGTTGGGTACACCTTCTATCACAGATCCGTAGGCAAGATATTCATTGCTGAGAATGGATCCTTTCTAGAGAAGGAGTTTCTCTCGAAAGAAGTGAGTGTGAGGAAAGTAGAACTTGATGAGGTAACTGTACCTGCTCCCTTATTGGAAAGTAGTTCATCATAGAAATCTGTTCTTGTGACTACTACACCAATTAGTGAGGAAGCTAATGATGATCATGTAACTTTAGATAAAGTTACTACCGAACCTCGTAGGTAAACCAGACTGAGATCCGCACCAGAGTGGTACGGTAATCCTGTTCTGGAGGTCATGTTACTTGACCATGACGAGCCTATGAACTATGAGGAAGCGATGATGAGCCCGGATTCCGTGAAATGGCTTGAGGCCATGAAATCTAAGATGAGATCCATGTATGAGAACAAAGTATGGACTTTGATTGACTTGCCCATTGATCAGCGAGCCAATGAGATTAAATGGATCTTCAAGAGGAAGACGGACGCTGATAGTAGTGTTACTATCTACAAAGCTAGAATTGTCGCAAAAAGGTTTTCGACAAGTTCAAGGTGTTGACTACGATGAGAGTTTCTCACTCGTATCTATGCTTAAGTCTGTCTGAATCATGTTAGCAATTGCCGCATTTTATGAAATCTGGCAAATGGATAAACAAAACTGCATTCCTTAATGGATTTATTAAAGAAGAGTTGTATATGATGCAAACAGAAGGTTTTGTCAATCCTAAAGGTGCTAACAAAATATGCAAGCTCCAGCGATCCATCTATGGACTGGTGCAAGCATCTCGGAGTTGGAATATATGCTTTGCTAAGTTGATCAAAGCATATAGTTTTATACAGACTTGCGGTGAAGCCTGTATTTACAAGAAAGTGAGTGGGAGCACTACAACATTTCTGATAAGTATATGTGAATGACATATTGTTGATTGGAGATAATGTAGAATTATTCTGCAAAGCATAAAGGAATGTTTGAAAGGAGTTTTTCAAAGAAAGTCCTCGGTGAAGCTGCTTACATATTGAGCATCAAGATCTATAGAGATAGATCAAGACACTTGATAAGTTTTTCAATGAGTACATACCTTGACAAGATTTTGAAGTAGTTCAAAATGGAATAGTCAAAGAAGGAGTTCTTGCTTGTGTTACAAGGTGTGAAGTTGAGTAAGACTCAAAACCCGACCACGGCAGAAGATAGAGAGAAAATGAAAGTCATTCCCTATGCCTCAGCCATAGGTTCTTTTAAGTATGCGATGCGGTGTACCAGACCTATTGTATACCCTGTCCTGTGTTTGGCAAGGGAGTACAATAGGGATCTAGGAGTAGATCACTGGAAATTGGTCAAAATTATCCTTAGTGGAATAAGGATATGTTTCTCGATTATGGAGCACTACTAGAAAAAGGGCTATAGATGGGATTGACACTAATGGCGCACCAGACAAGCGGTGCGCCATTAGTATATACTAATGGCGCACCACCTTCTGATACGCCATTAGAGCTTAAACTACTAATGGCGCACCTGGCCCAGGGTGCGCCATTAGTATCAAAAAAAATTGAACTAGTGCGCCTGTCCAAACATACTAATGGCGCATCCAGACACAGTGCGCCATTACTAGTTGTAACTAGTAATGGCGCACCTGTCGGAAAGTGCGACACTAATGTTGTTTTTTTATTATATTTTTTATTCCTTTTTTTGCAAAACTATTAATGGCGCACTGTTCGACCGTGCGCCATTACTAGTTTAAACTAGTAATGGCGCATTGTGGAACAGTGCGCCATTAGTATGTTTTTTTTTGCAAAACTACTAATGGCGCACCACCAGAAGGTGCGCCATTAGTAACCTGGATTACTAATGGCGCATTTCGATTTGGTGCACCATTAGTAAGTGGGCAGCAACAAGACATTTTGGACATCCATCCATCCATCCGACCCAACGCACCAACACACACACACTCTCTCTCTCTCGCTCGAACCCACCCAAACCCTCGTCGCCTCCTCTCTTCCCCCCGAACCCCTCTCTCCCTCGCCGCCGTCGCCACCCACGCCGCCCGGTTCCAGCGAGCTCCGGCCACGCGCAGCACGCCGGCGAGATCCCCTTGGTCCGCATCTGGCTTACCTCCATGCAGATCCACGGCTCCCCCACTGGCTAGGGTTTTGCATCCCCTTTTGTTCGCCGGGATCCGCCATGGCAGGCCACGGCGAGGCCATAGGTGACCGGATCCAGCACTGGTAAGCCCCTCCCCCTCCTTCTTCGCCCACCATCTCCGCCTCACCTCACCTCATCTTCTCTTCCTTCTCTGCAGGTTGCCATGGGCGTGCCGATGACGACGGCGGGAGGGGCGCACCTCCGTGGGGCGGGACGCCGCCATGGAGATGGATTCCCTTGTCCGCCACCACGCAGCGGCACCATGGAGCCTCCCAGCGCCCCAAACCCTAGCGGAGAGAGAGGAGCTGCTCCTAGTACAGCACGCCATGGAAGGGATTTTTTTGGTATTTTTGTTGTTGTTTCTCTTCCCGATCTAATCATGTGGAAGGCCCTTTTCCTCACCATGATTTATTCATCTTCCCTTCCTCTGTTTTCTGCAGGTTGCTCTAATGGCGAAGCTTCTTCTGCAGGACACCCTCCACCCCTCCCCTGCATCCACCTCCTACCCCCATACATGGTGAGCTACAACATCTGTTTCTAGCCCTTGCAAATTTGATCTGGAGTGGACATGAATTGCAATTGTCATGGACACTACATAACAGCAAGTATTGGTTCAGTTTTTGTGTGAAATTCGATTGTCATTGTGCTTTTTGATGCTTGTTTCAGAAAAATAAAATCATGGATAGATAGAAGATGGAAACAGTGAGCTTCCTTTCAAGTTAGTAATACTAAAAATCATTTGGCTCATCAATTTTTCATGTCTTGTGTTAAATCCACTCCATTGCAATCTGGCTATGTATGGATGGTTTGGTACAATTTGCCATGGATGAGTATAGTAGTTACGTACACATGTGCTTTGTAGTTTTAGTCCTTCTTGTGTTGCTGCACTTAGTCTAGAGATACAACAACATTAGTTAGGTCATGGATGGATGGATTAATACATTAGTTAGGGGATGGATGGATGGATCTTTCCAATTTATTTGTGCTCTGTTTTCTTTATTATCACGAGTTGCAAAATTAGTAGTGGGAAGTAAACTTTTGTTAACTTGTTGGTTGAACCAATGGAACTACTGTTATATTTGATTTGTTGCTAAACTAGTGCTGCAATGATGGGATCGAATGATTGCATGACCCTAATGTTGGCCTATCATTTCAATTATCTTGGTCTTATAGATGTTATTGTTCCTGTCATATAGCACATGCTAGTTTCTTTATTGGTTGGCTGCTGGTTCTGTTTGTTCATATGCATAAGTGCTACTGTTTCTTTGTTATCTTATAAAGGATATAGTCCTTCATTTGTATATAGCCGTAACTCTCTTATTGATCAACATATACTGATTCATCTCTTTACTGCAATTACTTTGTGTACTTCATGACTTGCTCCTGTAGTGGTATAAAATTATAGTTTCTCTTTCAAGCTGGTATCTGTGTTTGATATATACTAGTCTTTATCTAAATACCATGTATTGGTATTTCTTGTATGGTTTAGTACATCATCTATTGGTGGTTTAGTTGTATATTGTACATGACATAGTCCTGACGGTTGCATGTAGTGATAATTCTTTCTTTGCATTAGCTATTTCATATGTTTCAGATAATTTAGATGCATGCTTATACTCCTATCTATACCAGGTGCATGTGTTGTGCTTGTGTACCTATATACAGAATAGTACCCATGTGTAAGTGGGTGTATGTGTTCTGCTTATAGCAGATGTTTAGTAAATGTGCTATCAATGGCCTATTTCTTCTTGCAGGTTATGGACTATATCTTTCCTTGCCAATTCCCTCTCTCTTAAATCTGATTTGAACAGATGCTGCACTGGTCTCTTCACTTTCTTTCTTTCTCTCCTACTCTCACTGATAAGAATAGGTGCTCCTTAATCTTGCCATGCTAATGATGGTGTCCTGAGGCTCTCATCATTACTTAAAGATGTTGCACTACTTGATCCAATGATGCAATAGTCCTAGCACTACTAGGCTGCCTGAGGACAATCCCTACTTCAAACCCTACCTCTGGGCTAGTTGATTAGTAGTGGGTTTGTTGGATTTCATCTGAAAACTAACCCAAGCTTAATTGAGGGATCCCCTAATCATGGAGTTAGTTCCAGTTTGAGTTGATCTTTGGGTTTGTCTTTGATCTATACTTTGCTGGCTCTACTTCTGTCTTTTGGGTTATTGGCTCCATTTATGCAGTGTTGGCTCTCTTCTATTGTTTCTTTGATCAACTTAATCTGATTGGGGTTTGACTAATGTTTCCAAACTCGTAAGTGCTAGCTCCTACAGCAAAGGCATTTTGCTAAGGGGAATGCTACATTTAAACCTTGATCAAGTTTTTCATGTTTGTTGTTTCTTGTTTTGCAGCTTGATGAACTGGAAGAAAGAAGCAGAAGATGAAGAACTAGATAGTTTAGTATAGGTTTAGTTTAGGACTTTTTCTAGATACGCCCGTTGTCTAGCGGGAGAGGGGAGGGAGCATTGGAGGAACCGGATGAAGACGAGTTTCATCGTGATGATGCTCATCGTGATGACCACAGCTCTCTTCTATGTGATGGTAGTTTAGATGATCGATTTCGACTTGTAATGTGAAGACAAACTCGCTACTCGCGGTCTCGAGACTTGTAATATAATGTTCTATCTTTGTTCAGTCTTTTCAATTCGGAGACTAATATGATGAATTGTATTCGGAGACTAATATGATGAATTGTATTCAGAGACTAATCTTCTATTGTATTCGATGAATCTGTTGTTGATGTGTGCTGTCTATATTTTGTCCAATTATACATTTTGTAACCTGTGCAGAAAACAGAAAATTAAAAAATAAAAAAACATAATATTCATACTAATGGCGCATCACATCACAGTGCGCCATTAGTATGCCAAAGGATACTAATGGCGCATCATTAAACAGTGCGCCATTAGTATGCCGAAGTTACTAATGGCGCATCTTGTTGTTGTGCGCCATTAGTATGCCAAAGCACCTGGGTATACATGGCCTCCTGGGAGGCATACTAATGTGCATTATTGTATATACTAATGGCGCATCTGAGGTGCGCCATTAGTATACCAGATACTAATGGCGCACCTGTGGTGCGCCATTAGTAAAATATACTAATGGCGTGGCACTAATGGTGCACCACTAATGCGCCATTAATGGCCAAATTAGGTGCGCCATTAGTAGGCCTTTTCCTAGTAGTGGAGGTGACAAAAGGTTCGTCGTAAAGGGTTACGTCAATGCAAATTTTCACACTGATCCAGATGACTCTAAATCTCAATCTGGATACATATTAAAAGTGGGAGCAATTAACTAGAGTAGCTCCATGCAGAGCATTGTTGACATAGAAATTTGCAAAATACTTACGGATCTAAATGTGGCAGACCCGTTGACTAAACTTCTCTCACAAGCAAAACATGATCACACCTTAGTACTCTTTGGGTGTTAATCACATAGCGATGTGAACTAGATTATTTACTCTAGTAAACCCTTTGGGTGTTGGTCACATGCCGATGTGAACTATGGGTGTTAATCACATGGTGATGTGAACTATTGGTATTAAATCACATGGCGATGTGAACTAGATTATTGACTCTAGTGCAAGTGGGAGACTGAAGGAAATATGCCCTATAGGCAATAGTAAAGTTATTATTTATTTCCTTATATCATGATAAATGTTTATTATTCATGCTAGAATTGTATTAACCGGAAACATAATACATGTGTGAATACATAGACAAACAGAGTGTCACTAGTATGCCTCTACTTGACTAGCTTGTTGATCAAAGATGGTTATGTTTCCTAACCATAGACATGAGTTGTCATTTAACTAACGGGATCACATCATTAGGAGAATGATGTGATTGACTTGACCCATTCCGTTAGCATAGCACTTGATCGTTTAGTTTGTTGCTATTGCTTTCTTCATGACTTATACATGTTCCTATGACTATAAGATTATGCAACTCCCATTTTACCAGAGGAACACTTTGTGTGCTACCAAACGTCACAACGTAACTGGGTGATTATAAAGGTGCTCTACAGGTGTCTCCGAAGGTACTTGTTGGATTGGCGTATTTCAAGATTAGGATTTGTCACTTCGATTGTCGGAGAGGTATCTCTGGGCCCTCTCGGTAATGCACATCACTTAAGCCTTGCAAGCATTGCAACTAATGAGTTAGTTGCAGGATGATGTATCGGAACGAGTAAAGAGACTTGCCGGTAACGAGATTGAACTAGGTATTGAGATACCGACGATCGAATCTCGGGCAAGTAACGTACCGATGACAGAGGGAACAACGTATGTTGTTATGCGGTTTGACCGATAAAGATCTTCGTAGAATATGTAGGAGCCAATATGAGCATCCAGGTTCTGTTATTGGTTATTGACCGGAAACGTGTCTCCGTCATGTCTACATAGTTCTCGAACCCATAGGGTCCGCACGCTTAAAGTTCGATGACGATTATATTATGAGTTTATGTGTTTTGATGTACCGAAGGAGTTCGGAGTCCCGGATGAGATCGAGGACATGACGAGGAGTCTCGAAATGGTCGAGACGTAAAGATCGATATATTGTACGACTATATTCAGACATCGGAAAGGTTCCGAGTGATTCAGGTATTTTCGGGAGTACCGGGGAGTTACGGGAATTCGTATTGGGCCTTAATGGGCCATACGGGAAAGGAGAGAAAGGCCTCAAAGAGTGGTCGCACCCCTCCCCATGGGCTAGTCCGAATTGGACTAGGGAGGGGGGCGCCCCCTTCCTTCCTTCTCCTTTTCTCTTCCCTTTCCTTCCCTCCTACTCCTACTACTTGGAAGGGCTCCTAGTTCTACTAGGAAAGGGGGAATCCTACTCCCGGTGGGAGTAGGACTCCCCTAGGGCGCGCCATAGAGAGGGCCGGCCCTCCCCCTCCTCCACTCCTTTATATATAGAGGCAGGGGGCACCCCATAGACACAACAATTGATCTCTTGATCTCTTAGACGTGTGCGGTGCCCCTCTCCACCACAATCCACCTCGATCATATCGTAGCGGTACTTAGGCGAAGCCCTGCGTCGGTAGAACATCATCATTGTCACCACGCTGTCGTGCTGACAGAACTCTCCCTCAAAGCTCGGCTGGATCGGAGTTCGAGGGACGTCATCGAGTTGAACGTGTGCAAAACTCGGAGGTGTCGTGCGTTCGGTACTTGATCGGTCGGATCGTGAAGACGTACGACTACATCAACCGTGTTGTGCTAACGCTTACGCTTTCGGTCTACGAGGGTACGTAGACAACACTCTCCCCTCTCGTTGTTGTGCATCACCATGATCTTGCGTGTGCGTAGGAAAATTTTGAAATTACTACATTCCCCATCATGAACATGACGCATTCCGTTGCCTCCCCATGAACACGACGCATTCCGTTGCCTCCCCATGAACACGACGCATTCCGTTGCCTCCCCATGAACACGACGCATTCTGTTGCCTCCCCATGAACACAACAATGGCGCTATTTCTCCATTCCGACCCAGCCATGTCAACGAGCCCTCGCCGTACGTATGCGCGAGTAGGCGTTCGAGACCCCGCCCGTATGTACACATACGTGGTCGTATTTTCTTTCTTGCACCCTGGCCTCCTCTACTACGACACGCGCGCGCCTCTACATCCATTAGTATATATGTACGTACACGTTCGCGACCAGAATGGCAACGCTACGTACACTTCGACCAGGTGGGTCCCAGCAGTCAGGGGGGCGAAATACGGTGGCCCGTCCAGTGGGTCCCTGCTGTCAGGTGGAGGAATAATTATTTTGCACGTAATAAGGAGGCACTTCCTTGCTGCGGCCGTGGACCCAGCTGTCAGCCTCTCCTCGTACAGTCCATGTCCGATGAAAGTTGTTCCTTGACCACGATGACCACGCTGCGCCGAGAGCACCAGGGCGGTGGACGACGGCGAGGCCTAGGAAGGGGACGACGCAGAGCCGGGTAAGACGCGGCACTGGATGCCCGCACGTAGAGGAGTACGAGGGCACTAGTTTGCTGCGGTGTGAGGCTGCCGTCGCCGCAGAGTAACAGGGGGTGTGGGTGAGTAGAGGGATGGCCTGGCCAGCGGTGGGAGTAGTAGGGGGCGGTGAGGCCTCCGCCGCATCGCAGCCGGCCACGGGAGGTAGGAGCACGAGGCATGACCGGCACTGGTTTGGGCGGCTGGAGCAAGAAGACCAGAGGTTGAAGAAGCACTACGGCCGTTGGATGGACATCATACGGTCACTGGAGCTAGAATCGTGCATATTGACTAAGTTGACAAAGCCCTCCATCCCCGTCAACTTAGTAGGCCCACAAGTCAGCCTGCCACTATACTGGGTCCCAGCTAACAAGGGGAGTCTTCATTTTTTGTGAGTAATAAGGAGGCACTTCCTTGCGTGCGAAGATATAGCTGGTGGGTCCGAGCTGTCAGCGGCGGTAACATTTTTTCGTGAAATACAGAGGCCCCTTCGGTGGGTCCCTGATGTCAGGTGGAGGAATCATTATTTTGCACGTAATAAGGAGGCATTTCCTTGCGTGCTGAGGGGAGTACGACTGTATGAGGGTTTACTGGTTTGTCTGCCGTCGCCGGAGAATAACAGCAGGTGTGGGTGAGTAGAGGGATGGCTAGGCCAGCGATGGGAGTACGGTGGGGCAGTGAGACCTGCGCGGCAGCACAGCCGGCCACGGGGAGGAGGGAGCAGGTAGTCCCGCCGACGCTTGTTTGTGCGGCTGGAGCAGGAAGAGCGGAGATTGAAGAAGCACGACGGCCGTTGGATGGACACCCAACAGTCACTGCTTGTGCATCAACCTTTTTTTAGGAAAGGCTCAAATCTGTGGAAAACAGCATACAACCCATCTGCCATTATTTCTAATAATTTTCAGCCCATTTGCTAATTCTTAAGGTTTTTTGGAGCCCATATTCTTTTTGTTAGCATTACAGCCCAACTTGTGGCCACGGTTAAAAAATTATACGAAATTTTTCATATTTCGGTGTGGTCCGAACTGTTTTTAATCCCGAAATTTTGACTCACATTCAAACTGATTTTAAAAATAAATGTATATCAATATAAAATCCAACAAATTCTCCATGCATAAATATTAATGTAATTTAAAATCTTGAAATGAAAAAAAGATATTTGAAACTAATTGCCGGTTTGATGTGTTTTAAAAATGTACAACCCATTTCTCATTACTGATGGGCCATTTTCTCGGCCAGCCGAATGAAAGATATCCTTGTCTTGAAAGATTTGGAGCCCAACAGGCCTGACAAAGCGACTTACTTGGCAAATCACAAAAAAACTGGGTTGTGGCCGTGGACCTAGCTGTCAGCCTCTCCACATACAGTACTCTTCCGAAGGAAGTCGTTCCTTGACCACGTTGACCACGCCGCACGGAGAGCACCACGGCGGTGGACGACGGCGAGGCCTAGGAAGGGGACGACGCAGAGCTGGGGAAGATGCAGCAGTGGAAGCCCGCACGGAGAGGAGTATGAGGGTTCACTGGTTCGTCTACGGTGTGAGGCTGCCGTCGCCGCTGGGCCTGGCCAGCGGTGGGAATAGTAGGGGGCGGTGAGGCCTCCGCGGCAGCATAGCCGGTCACGGGAGGTAGGAGCATGCGGCACGACCGGCGCTGCTTTGGGCGGCTGGAGCAAGAAGACCAGAGGTTGAAGAAGCAGTACGGCCGTTGGATGGACATCGTACGGTCATTGGATCTAGAATCGTTCATATTGACTAAGTTGACAAAGCCCTCCGTCCCTGTCAACTTTCTTGGCCCACAAGTCATCCTCCCACTAGGGTGGATCCCAGCTAGCAGGGGGTATTCATTTTTTGTGCGTAATAAGGAGGCACTTCCTTGCGTGCGAAGATATAGCTGGTGGGTCCGACATGTCGGTGGGGGGAACATTTTTTTCGCGAAATACAGAGGCCCTTCCGGTGGGTCCCAGCTGTCAGGTGGAGGAATCATTATTTTGCGTGTATAGTCCACGACCGATGGATGTCGTTCGTTGACCAAGTTGACCAGGCCGCGCCGAGAGCACCATGGCGGTGGACGACGGCGAGGCCTAGGAAGGGAACGACACGGAGCCGGGGAAGACTCGGCAATGGTTGCCCACGCGGTGGGGAGTACGAGGGTTTACTGGTCCGGCTGTCATCGCCGGAAAATAACAGGAGGTGTGGGTGAGTAGAGTAATGGCCTGGCCAGCAATGAAGTAGGGTGGGGCAGTGCGGCCTGTGCGGCAGCACAGCCGGCCATGAGAGGCGGGAGCAGGCAGTCCCACCGGAGCTGGTTTGGGCGGCTGGAGCAAGAAGATCAGATATTGAAGAAGCAGCACGGCCGTTGGATTAACATCCAACGGTCATTGCTGCTAGAATCGTTTGTGGACTAAGTTGACAAAGCCAAAGTACACGTCAACCTAGCAGACCCACAAGTCAGCCTCCAAATCTGTCCCAAACAGCATACAGCCCGAAATTCCTAGCTAGATTCAAATTAATTTTAAATCTAAATATACCCTAATTTAAATTCAATGAAATTTTACCCGCACAAAAACAATAAAATTTACAATATCAAAATCCGAAAGAAAATAGTATTTTGGAACTAATTGTCTGTTTGTTGTATTTTTTCATTTTATAGCCCATTTATTATTACTTATATCCCATTTCTTATTACTTATAGCCCATTTTCTGGGCAAAATGCATCCCTCCTCGTCTTGAAAGATTTCCGGCCCAGCAGGGCGTAGAAAAGCAAGTAGGCCTATGTTGGTTATTCTGCAAAAAACAAAATAGTTGGTTAGCAATTTTCAGAAAGGAAAAAAAACAAACTGTGCCGGTCATGTGCTAAACATATGAAATAAAAGCCTGGGCTAGACGGGCCATGGGTCCCGCACAACCCAGTTGATACCCTTCTCTGTCCCAAAAAAAAATTATTGAGCGTGCTGCTGGGTCCCTACTGTCATCCTCACCATGTACAGTCATCTCCTTATTCCTCTCGGTTGTTGACCATGTTGACAACACCGGAGGGCGGTGCCGCAGCGAGCGAACCAAGGCGCAGGACGACGGTGAGGCCTCGGACGGGAACGAACAGGAGCCAGGGTAGATCACAGCCAGCCGTGGGAGGCGGGAGCAGGCGATCCCGCCGGCGCTGGTTTGGCTTTGGCGGCTCGAGGAAGAAGAGACTGAAGAAACGCGACAGACGTTGAATGTCAATCCAACGGTCAAGGTTGGCACAATCGTTTGTTGACTAAGCGGACACCAAGTAGCATACTTTTTTATATATAGGAAGAAAACTGCGAGGAAAATGCGTTCGTCTGCCGTCCTCCTCACAGGGGACGTTTGCCACATAAGTGACTAGCACCCTTGGTTTTCAACCGAGAGGTCTTGGGTTCGAGTTCCAGGAACTCTCAATTTTGTCCTCCTTCCTTCCTCGCAAAAAAGGGAAAGAAAATAAAAGACTTGGGAAGGCGTACAGAACAAGCTAGTATACCAATAAAGAGACGTTACCGAGTTTTAGAAAAATGAAAGACGTGCTCCTGTAGCTGGTTCGAATCCAAACCTAGACTATGACTATATATGGTGCTATGCTACTCTGCAAGTAATGAAACTGACATATCCAACGTTCGCGTCTCCTCTTCTCTACTTACTCTGCCTAGCATCGGAAGCTCTGGCCGCAGCAACCATGTCCGCTGGCTGCTTGTCCACCTGCTCTTCAGCAGGCAACAACCAGATATGCGCCGAGTCGCAACCCGTACCATCGCCTGTGGGTCTCATCACACCCTTGCCGGCACGCGCACCGCAGCCGATTGCTCATCACAACCCGTTGCCATTGGTGTGGTGCCACTGCTGCAAATCACGCAGAGTCATCCGTCGCGTCTCAACCACAATCCGCAACCCTGGCCTAGTCTTCTACAAATGCCCGAATCATGGGGTAATAATATGTTTAAGTGTTGTTCTGCTACTTTCAGTTGCTGATTTTTTTAATAGTTTGGTTGATGATCTACCAATTTGATTCGTGCAGAAAAGGGAAGATTCGCGTGATTTTTATTTCTGGGAAGTTGCTGATGTGGGGGAATGCAACTACGCTGATTATGTGGTTAGCCGAGGAATCCCAATACCAGCAGGTTGGGGTGTTGGACAAGTAACTGAAGGAACGACAGAAGAGGAAGATGCAGAGCAGAAGGTTAAAGATGCAGTTCCTCTGATCATGGCCAAGCAACAGCTGCTGAATGGCCTTGACAGCAATGAGGAGATGAAAGAGCTTGTGAAGATAATGGGCAAAATCAATGTGCTCTGTAGGATGATTGTCTCTTTATCTGCAGTGTATGTAGCACTCGTGATGTATTCAGTGGCTACGACATGAGCACTTTGCTGAAACTAGTAATGAATGAAACATGTGTAGCAGGCTGGGCGTAGTGTTGTGAACATCTAATGATTTCTATTAACGAAAATCAGGGGGTATCCCCTTTTTCTCATATAAATAAATAAATAGCAGAGGCCCTGTCGGGTCAGCTTTGTTCTCATTCGAAGACGTCGAGCAAATTGTAGTCCAACAGCAAACTATGTCATCAAATTCAAGTTTCACAGCCAAATATGAGTACAACTAAACAACAATATCATCATGTTTTAGTTGTCATACAATCACCAAACACAAATCAGCATACATAACAAGTGGTGTTCTCACAGCAAAATACTAAACAACATGTTCATCAGGTTTCACTTGTCATAGCAAACACAATTTCACATAGTAGATAAAAAAACGTCTTCTGACAGGTAAATACGACAAAAGCAATGTAATCATCATCCGCAGCAGCAGCATCAACATCTTCTCCATGTGTATCAGTCTGAATCGTAATTCCCGACAGTGTCATCTTCTTCTTCGTCCTCAACGTCCTCGAACGTTGGCTTCTTCTTGATCAACTATTGTATGTCCACAGCACGACAGGCAATCTTTTCGCCAGCGTCATTGACGTGATGGTTCTCAAAGATATTAGGAACAGATGTGTTATCTTGTACATCAGGAGCAGTGTAAGCATCATCTTATTGTGCAACTTCATTAAACGAATTCCTCTGCTCAAACCTTTGCAATACTCTCCATTCATCGCTACGTGCAAATGTGTCTTCCAAGAAAAATATCTGTGCTGCTTGATTTGCCAAAATAAAAGCCTCATTGGTCTGGTAAGCCGCCTTGACATTGATGGATTTGAAATAATCATCAGCTCTGGGTTTTACGATCCTGGAAAACAGGTTATACCAACGACAGCACAACAGAACCACACACCGATGATCCTCGAAACTGGAGATATACTACAATTGAATAATGTCTGTTATGTTAGCATACATTTCAGTTGTCTCTTTGTCATACGTATCTATGCTAATGATGGCACTGTTTTGTGTCTTCCTGCCTTCGTCTCGTGCAAGGGTGTTGTAGCGCACATCTCCAACAACGCAAGATTCATAATGTCTTACCTGAGTATCAGGACCCATTGCTAGTGAGTAAAGGGCATCATCAACTGCCTGCCCATCCTCCCGCATCTTCTTAACCTATGGTTAGAAAATAGACAAGCTGGTCATCTTATGTACTCAATATATTAAAAAAACTAACAGTGCACTTCAAAAGCTTACATGGTTCTTGAACCATTTCGCAAATCCTGCCATAACCAGTTTGTCAATGTTTCTTGAATTTTGCGGCAGTAACTCCTCTTTGTAGATGCTACACAACATAGTGATCGCGTCAAACATCTAAATATATAAGAATGTGCTGCAAGTTTAGTAGATTACGATGTATAAGCTGCAGTGTTGCACTTACTTGATATAAGGTAGTATCTCAGGACAGTTATTCAACACATACCAAACCATTTTGTCCAAATCTTTAGGTTTGTCCTCTTGTCGACTCTTCCCTGTAACTCGAACAGAATAATCGAAAACATTGAGCCCGGGATTGTCTTCACCCACCTCTTTGCTAAGCTGATCAGTTGTTTCAATGTATTTTGAGCAGAATGTCAACGCTTCTGTAGCAATGTAGGCCTTTGCAATGGAACCCTCGGGTCTAGCTCTGTTCCTAACATAGCCCTTGAAAGTGCCTAGCCGCCTTTCAATAGGGTACATCCAGCCATACTGTACTGGACCTCTAAGTAGTGCCTCATCATGTAGATGAACAGCCAAATGCACCATCACATCAAAGAAGGCTGGAGGATATATCTTCTCAAGGTCGCATAGGATAGTTGGTATCTTGTCTCTAAGTCGCTCCAAAGCATCTATCCTGATATTCCTACTGCAGAGTTCCCTGAAGAATTGTCCCAACTCTGCAACTGCTCTGTATAAGTCAGGGCGGCCCAATCTGCACTGACTCTCCTTTCAGGGTTGGAAGCAAATCCATGTGGGAATCTCACACGTGACAGGACCTCGCAAAATTCTTTTCTTTTTACCTTGTCCAAGACGTACACGGTTGGTGCCATATCCCATGGTTTACCTTCATCTTGCACGTGCAAATCCTTTCTGATACCCAGGTGTGTCAAATCAATCCTAGATTTTAAGGTATCTTTCGTCTTGCCTTCAATATTAAGAAGTGTGCCAATAATGATGTCACATATATTTTCTTGATGTGCATCACATCAAGATTATGCCGCAGATCAAAATCTTTCCAATACTCCAAGTCCCACAAAGTGGACCTGCGGGTAAACAATAATCTCTCTTCTACCCTGCCACGCTTCCTTTTCCTGCTACCATTACCAGGATGGTTTCCTGGTGTAATATGCCTGACCTTCTCTAATTCCACTTGAAACTCATCGGCGGTGAGCCTCTTTGGCGCATCACGGTTTTCATGCTTTGCATTGAACACATGTCTTTGGTATTTTCTAGGATGCGGCTTGTCCTTGGCAAGGAAACGGCAGTGTCCAATGTAACAGATCTTGCTAAGTATTGCGTATGACAGCGGATTCCTGTCACAGCGAACACATGCATTGTAACCATGTGTCGTTCGCCCTGACATAGTGCCCAAAGCCAGATAATCATGGATGCACCAAATTATAACAGCATACAGAAAGAAATCAGCTGGTGGGCTGCTATATAGGTCTTGAGTGAGAACACCCTTCCATAGCTGTTGAAGTTCCTCCACAAGAGGCTCCATGAACAAATCAAAATCCTTTCCAGGACTTTTTGGACCTGGGATGAGCAAGGCCATCATGTAGTTTGATTCTTTGGTGCAAACATTTGGAGGCATGTTGTAACACTACGGGAAACTGGAGATTTGCCGTCAGTACTGTTCTTTGCCGTCAGCATTTCATCGGGCGAGACGGCAAAGATAAACTTTTCCAACAGCGGATGACGGCAAAGAACAACTTACGGCAAATTCATACTTTGCCGTCTGTAAAAAAACACAGACGGCAAAGATTCTTTGCTGTCTGGGATACTTTTTTACAGACGGCAAAGAGCTCTTTTTGCCGTCTATAAAAAAATCACAAACAGCAAAGACTTTGCCGTCTGCGATTTATTTTACAGATGGCAAAGAGACTCTTTGCCGTCTGTAAAATAAATCGCATACGGCAAAGCAAAAGCACAGCACACGGATCGATCCCACGGATCGATGAGGTGGCACGATCTGGGGCGCCCCCACCCGCATCCGTTTCTCACCATACACGCCCCACCCACCCATCCCACAAGTCCCTCTCTCCCTTGTCCCTAAGCCCCACCACAATCTCTCTCCCACGCCCGACCCCATCTCTCCCTCAATCCCTTCTCTGCCGCACACACTCCGCCTGGTACCCTGCTCGTCAACCGCCGCCGGTCGACCCGCCTCACTATCGCCTGAGCAGAGGACGGCACGGGATCTCCCTCCTCCTCCCCTGCTCGTGAACCGCCGCCACTCGACCCCGCCTCTCCGTCGCGTAAGCCGGAGGCCAACGCGGGATCTTCCTCGTCCTCCGCGCCCGCGACCCAGTGCCTTCTCCTCCTCCCTTGCTCCTCAGCCGCCGCTGGTCGACCCCGCCTCGCCGGCGCGGGAGCCTTCTCCCGTGCTCGTCAACCGTTGCCGCCCTTCAACACGGCAGGTCCTCTGGCATGCGGAGGGCGTCGTGGCCGGTGACGATGGCGCCGCCGACGAGCATCCCAGAGATGATGAGCGACGCGACGGGCATGAAGAAGAAGGCCCAGGGGCTGCTCTCCTTCCTCGTGGCACCCGGATCAAGTTTGTCACACCCTAGCTAGTCATGCATCAGAGTGTGTGCATCATGTTTAAAATTCCATTTAAATTGAAATGGGGATTTGTGAAACCCTCAGAATCATTTCTGAAAATGATCCAAATAAAAATTTCTCCAAAAAGGTCCAAGAAAATGCTCATGTTGCTCTCTGAAAATATTGGACAGAGATAAAAATCAAACCAATATTTTTAAGAGCTCATAGGTATTTATTTTGGGCATTTGGAATTAATGCATAAATATTTGCATTGGAAATATATTAGTTATATATATTAATATATGTCCAAATATTATGCCAAATATAAAGGAGCTCTGGAATAATATATCTAGCTCCTGCAAAAATTGGCATAAGGTAAATAAATGATTTAATATATTATTTAAATCAAAACAAATGTCAGAAAATTAAAAAACAGAAATAAATAAAAGGGAGAAGCTTACCTGGGCTCCTCCTTGTGCAGCCCAGCCAGCTGGCCGGCCCAGCCAGCAGGCGGCCCAGCCCGCCTCCCTCCTCTGTCGTCTTCGTCCTCGACAGAGGGAGGGGAGTGTGGCCGGCACGCGCGCACGCCACCGCGCCACGCCACCTCCCTCCCTGCCTGCCTGGCGCCCTTCTCGTCGCCCTCGATGCCCCGGACGACGCCACGCCCTCCCCTGCTCTCTCTCACTCTCCCTCGGTTCTTCCCTCCTCTCCCTCGCTCTCTCTCACACGGTCGAACACCACCATCGCCGCCGTTCGCCATAGCAGCCGTCACCGGCCACCCCTCGCCCCTCCATTGAGCTCAGGAGCTCCGCCTCGACCCCCTCTTCCTCCCCACCAAGCCAAGCCCCTCGGGAAGCCCTGCATCGCCGCCCACGTCGCCGTTCCCCTCCTCGGCCACCGGAGATCGTCGCCGTCGAATCGGGAGCTACCGGACGTCCCCGAGCCCGCTAACCATCCCTGCAGCTCCACGGTGAGCCACTGACCCGATTCCCCCTTGCCCCGTCGTCCCTAGCATCCTGTAGCTGCCGCCCCCTTGAGCTCCGAAGCTCGCCGCCGCCGTGCCTCGTCGCCGTCGTGGCCACAGTCACCGTAGCGCCCAGCCGAGCACACCAACGTGCTCCACACCTCACCAGGAGCACGTAGAACGCACCAACGCCTCCCCTAGCGCCCTGCATCGCCTAACCCGCCGTTGGCCGAACTCCGGCCGCCGCTCGCGAGCTCGCCGTCGTCGATACCGGCCACCTCAGGCGCGGCCACCACCACCGTTCGACGCGCGGGAGCAAGGGCTCTCCAACGAGCCCAAGCACGGCCTCGCCCGTGCCCTGTAGCGCGTTTCCGCATCGCGCCGCCGTCTCGGGCCCCGCTGGCGTCATGTCGCCGGTGGGTTTGACCTGTTTGACCTGGGGTTTGACCCCCCCCAGGGTCACTGACGCGTGGGCCCCGTCGGCCAGGTGGTCAGATTAGTGCTAATCACCGCTTAATTAACCCCCCTGACACTGACAGTGGGCCCCAGCGCCACTAACCCCTAATTAGGAATAAATTAACCCTGTTAAACCCCCCCTGTCACTGACGTGTGGACCCCACACGTCAGGTTTGACCCCAGCCAGCCGCAGTTGACCACTGACGTCATGCTGACGTCATGCTGGCGCAATATATATATTTCTGGATTTAATTTAAATCAGGAAATTCCAGAATATTATTTAAACTTCAAAAATTCATAACTTTTATTCTGTAACTCCAAATTAGACAAATTATATATGAAAAATGATCAGAAAAATCCAATCTATCCATCTGTACTATTTTCATGCATGATCAAACAAGTGAAATTGATGTTTTAAGCAGAACAAGGAAAAGCACTTTAAAAGGCCATGTTTGAGTTTGAAATTTGAATCTTTGATTCAAATTTGTTCAAACCCTTCTGGTTTTAGTTGCATTAGCCCAACACACTCATATTGCCATGTTTCATGCATGCATCATATTGTTGCACATTGTTTGGTGATGGTTGTGTATCGGTGTCCTTTGCGACAGGTTCTGCCTCCGAGGAGTACCGTGATTACCCTAACGAAGAACCGTATCAGTGCATCGAACCATCAGGCAAGCAACCAACCATTTGATCATATCGATACAATCCCATGTTCTCGCTCCTGCTCTCTTTTACTGCATTAAGACAACGCGTTTCAAACTGCTGTGCGCTACGGTAGTTGAACCCATTTCCTCTGCATGACCTGTCATTGCCACAGTAACTAGATGAAACCCACTAGCATGTGTAGGAGTTGATTGAGCCATATGTATGTGTTGTTCCTACCTTGCTATGCCTGCTATGCTTAGAGTCGTGTCAGGTCTGGTTCATCTGGGTGATGGGCTAGAGTGAAATGATTATGTCGGTAATGAGAGTGGTGTGGTGAACACGATTTGGTAAAGGTATCGATGAGAGGCCATGTAGGAGTACATGGTGGGTTGTTTCATTGAAGCCGACCTTAAGCACTGAGATCTGTATGTGTGATTTAAGAATCAGCTACTACCATGCATTGGGCCCGAAACCAATGGACCCTCTCGGCTTCTTATTCACCCTAGTTCTCCGTCCAGGAGTTGCAAGTAGTTTCTGGTGTTTGTAGTCTACTGGAGGCCGTGGACAGCACTGACCGTAGGGGTGGGCTGTGATGCGGTAGGTACGTGGCCGGGTGTACCGAATACCCGTTAGGTATCTCGGGAACCCTGTTCACATCGTTCGGGGCCGTATGGGAAACCTCGGCCGGACTCCCTGCGGATGGAACCTGGATAGGCGATAAACCTGGACTGGAGGCTTAGGTGGTTAGGTAGGTCGTGGCCGACACCCACGTTGGGCTTCCGCTTGAAGGTTGCCGAGTACATGTCGTGTAAACGACGGTAAGTGGTGAGAGCGTGTATGAAGAAGTACAACCCTGCAGGGTTAACATGATCTATTCGAATAGCCGCGTCCGCAGTAAAGGACTACTTGGTTGCCTATACAGTTCATAGACAAGTAAATGGAAACTACTAAAAGCCTCAAGATAAGTGTGAGTGCCGAGGATGGCTCTTCCGTAGGAAGACGGAGGCGGATCCTCGGTAGTGTATTGAATTGGTGAGTA
This sequence comes from Triticum aestivum, assembly GCF_018294505.1. NCBI lineage: Eukaryota > Viridiplantae > Streptophyta > Magnoliopsida > Poales > Poaceae > Triticum > Triticum aestivum. The sequence goes on from NC_057794.1 coordinate 490,112,200, forward strand.
GTGGACTCGTGTGCGCAAAACCATTTCAAGTTGAAGTATCGTAGGATAGTCTAGCCAAGAGTCAAAGCTGGCTTGCTGCAATAACTCCACCAACCCTTCTTGATAATATGCATGTATGTAGGATCTGATGTAAGTCTTGCTGAGTACCTTCGTACTCATGTTGCTATAATCTACATTTTTACAGAAGACGCTGCAACCCCTTCTGATGGGTTCTATGTAGACGTTGACATCAACGAGTAGGCTAAAGGCCCAGGTGGTGACCCTGAGCTTGTGAAGGACCACGTAGTATAGCTAGGCTTTCCAAGCCTCTTTTATTTTACTAGTTGTCTGTACTCAGACAATGTACTTCCGCTGCTGGTTTGTATGACTGTATGACTTGTATGTTGGGTCGTGAGACCCGTACCTTTGTGTATGTTATGTATGGCTCCCTGAGCCTTAAATAAAGTACTTGTGTCGTAGAGTCATGTTGTGATGCTTCGTTGTATTTGCACATATCGAGCATATTGTGTGTATGATTGAAATGCTTGGTATGTGTGGGATCTGACCATCTAGTTGTTTATCTTTAGTAGCCTCTCTTACCGGGAAATGTCTCCTAGTGTTACCGCTGAGCCATGGTAGCTTGCTACTGCTCTGGAACACTTAGGCTGGCCGGCATGTGTCCTTCTTCGTTCCTATGTCTGTCCCTTCGGGGAAATGTCACGCTTTGAGTACCGGAGTCCTGTTAGCCCGCTACAGCCCGGTTTACCGGAGTCCTGCTAGCCCAGTGCTACAGCCCGGACCCATTTGCTGATGACCGACACGTTCGAAGCTGGGTCATGGATGCCTGTCCCTGTAAGTCTGTGCCACTTTGGGTTTACGACTAGTCATGTCAGCCCGGGCTCCTTATCATATGGATGCTAGCGACACTATCATATACGTGAGCCAAAAGGCGCAAACGGTCCCGGGCAAAGGTAAGGCGACACCCGTGGGGATACCGTGCGTGAGGCCGCAAAGTGATATGAGGTGTTACCGGCTAGATCGATGTGACATCGAGTCGGGGTCCTGACAGCGTTGGCATCAAAGCCGGACTGCCTGTAGGTTCTCCAAGCCAAACTGGTCGATGTTGAGTCTAGAAATTCTTTAGTTATATGTAGGGGAATTGTTTGTGGGTTGGAACGTAAGGCTCTTTTTACTCCTTTGTCTTATGACATTCTGATCTGAGTCAGTCCATTCTTCCACCAGGGGTTAAGGAATTAGGACCTATTCTCTCTATCAGGATCACGTGTTACTAATCAGTAGTACCTTATAGGTATGATGGATACAAGCCTAGTTCAGTTCTTTTACCACATTATGTTGCTAGGATGGTCTCAGAACTTTGATATGATGATGTTGAGTGTGTATGAAATCCATTGTCAAATGTCTCAAAATCCTTCTTGAGCATTTACAGCTGTTATGCTGCCGAAATTTTGCTAGAAATTCTAATGCCTTTGCATTATGATTGTGCTTTCAGATGGCCACTCGCGACCTCAATCAAGTGGTTCGCCTGACTCGATGCCTAGATGTACCCGGCCATACTGCTAAGTTGGTCAGGGTAATGACTGAGGCTGGATACCGCTGGTATCCTGAGTACACGGTCGAAGAGCAATTTCGAGACTTTAATCAAAGCCAGTATCTCTGCACTGTCAGGATATTTCCATCTTATCCTGGATCCACCGAGCCCCTTCACTGCTCCTATGGACTCGGGGTTACTATTGAGATGGCTGTGCAGGACGCCGCCTACTCTATGATGACCATTATGCGAGTCAGATCTGGTCTATTTTGGGACTCTGATTTCCGGTATATGCCAGGATCACTTCCGGGAGCACAAGGGTATCTCCAGGCTATCTATGCTGACCCCACCCAGGAGGATTCACGGACTCGCACCACTGCTGAGATGCTCGAGGATAAGGACCGTGAAAATCGGGCCTTGAGGTTAGAGCTCTTCAATACCCGTGCTGACCACTGGGCTACTTTGACTCGGTTTGCACCGGCGGTGCAAGCTGGATATTCAGATATGCGCGATCTCTATCCTGTGAGATCTGCTCTGCCAGACGTGATGGGTTGGCGTGATGTAGGAGGCATCACCCCACCTCGCGGTCCCCGCAGGCCACCGTCTGTTGGTCCAAGGCCTCATCCTAGCCCCTATGGTCCACAAGCTCCGCGAGATCGTCTGTTTCCGGATGATCATGTTGAGCTTCCAGGCTATGGAGGTGACTTCTACGAGGACTACTACGGATCGGTCTGAGTTAGTGGTAGTATCACTAGTTCGCACTAGCTGTGTCATCTATCGTCCCGCGTGACTCGTGGGATATGACCTAGTTTGTACTCTTTCCGGAGGTGTAGAAAAATAATGTATAAGAGCTTGGGATGCCTCCGATGAGATGTAATCCTTTTTTCACCGTAATAGTACTTTGTTTGGTCTTGTACTAAACCCTGTATGGTGTGTATGACGATGGAATAAAAGAAGCAGTTTCTGTATCTACCATGTCATATGGATGATCATCTTGCATTCCGAGTTATTCCTTACATTTGGTATCCTATGTTGGAATTTTATCATCCTGACTAAATCATTGTCTTGTTTACCTAGGATGGTCAACACGCGCGCTAACCCTGCTTCTCAAGAGCAGGCCGAAGGCAGTGAAGTCAGGGATGCAAATCTGCCTCATCCTCCTTCACTAGCCGAGGTTATGATGGAAGCTGAGAGAAACAAGCGGGAGACCAACCGTTTGTTGGAGCGTATTGAACAGAATACAGCACACCATCAGAGGACTAACGTGGTGTCACTCAGTGATTTTATCAAATTGCATCCACCCACGTTCCACCACTCCGTCGAGCCTCTCGACGCTGATGACTGGCTTCGCAGTATTTCTCACAAACTGCGTTCCGCGCTGGTAGCGGAGGCTGACAAGGTCACCTTTGCTGCATATCATCTTGAAGGCCCCGCCAGTCTATGGTGGGAGAATTATGGAGCTATGCGCCCAGCGGGCCATGTCACTACTTGGGCTGAATTCAGCGAGGCTTTCCGTGAACATCACATTCCGGAGGGTCTCATGGACCGTAAACGTGAGGAATTTTGCAGTTTCACCCAAGGCCGACTTTCTGTGGATGTTTACAGCAGGGAGTTTGGTAACCTCGCATGATATGCAACTGAGGAAGTGTCTACTGATGCCAAGAAGCAAGCAAGGTTCCGTAAGGGCCTTAGTCCTGAGCTTCGCCATGACCTCCGTCTACATGAGTGCACATCTTTTCAGAAACTTGTCAACAAAGCCATCAGTGCTGAAACTGGTCAGACTGACTATGACGCAACACGCAAGCATGGCCGTGATATGGGTTCCTCATCCGGTGCTGGTCCTCAGAAGCGCCGCGTGTGGGTACCCAACACCGCCCTGCCACCCAGGTTCACACCGAGGCCATCCTTCTAGGCGCCTCGCCCCGTTCAACAGTCTGCACCGGCCAAGCCCTATGGGGGTCCAACCAACAATGCTCCTCCACGTACCAGTTCCGTGACTTGTTTCAAGTGTGGGGAGTCTGGCCACTATATGCGTGAGTGTCCCCAGACCAACCCCAACCAGTCTGCTAAAGCTGTTGGCCGTGGCAAGCCGCCAGGAAAAGTATTCCACGCCAAGCCGGTCACCGCTTCACGTGGCCATGTCAACTGTATCTCTGTCGAAGAAGCTCAAGAGGATCCTAACGTCGTTCTCGGTACGCTTCTTGTTAATTGCCACCCGGCATCTGTTCTTTTCGATACAGGAGCCTCTCATTCTTTTATATCCGAAAATTATGCTCGTTTGCATAACGTTGCATTCTGTGACATGCCATCCACTATGGAAATTTCTACTCCTGGTTCTAGATGGCAGACCTCTAGGGTAAGTTATGGAAATGAAATCCAAGTCGACAGACTTGTTTTCCTCGCGTCCTTGATAGCCCTTAAATCTTCAGATATTAATATCATTCTGGGTATGGACTGGATGTCGGCTCATCATGCCCAAATTGATTGCTTCTCTAGGACTGTTCAACTCACTCACCCTTCGGGCAAGATAGTCAATGTCTTGACCCGATTAGCCAAGCGACAGTTATATTCTCTTAACGCCAGCCCTTTGCCAGACCTTGAGGACATTCCGGTAGTCAGTGACTTCCCGGATGTCTTTCCAGAAGAATTGCTAGGTGTTCCACCTGACAGGGATGTTGAGTTCGTAATAGACCTCATTCCAGGAACCGTTCCGATTGCTAGAAGACCTTATAAGATGGCACCACTAGAACTAGCCGAGCTTAAGAAACAACTCGATGAGTCCTTGAAAAAGGGTTTCATCCGCCCTAGTTCATCTCCGTGGGCTTGCCCCGTCCTATTCGTCAAGAAGAAGGATGGTACGGACCGGATGGTTGTAGATTACCGACCTGTCAATTTGGTCACAATCAAGAACAAATATCCGCTTCCCAGGATCAACGACCTGTACGATCAGCTCGCTGGATCCTCAGTCTTCTCCAAGATGGATTTGAGGTTGGGCTACCATCAAATCAAAATCAGAAACGGGGACATTCCTAAAACGGCCTTTGTTACTCGTTATGGCCAATACGAGTACACCGTCATGTCTTTCGGTTTAACCAACGCTCCAGCCACCTTTTCTCGGTTAATGAACTCAATCTTCATGGAGTATTTGGATAAATTCGTCGTGGTTTACCTCGATGATATACTCATCTACTCCAAGAACGAGGAAGAACATGCCGAACATCTAAGGCTAGTGTTGAAGAAACTTCGAGAGCATCGCCTTTATGCCAAATTTTCTAAATGTGAATTTTGGTTGTCAGAAGTGACCTATCTGGGTCATGTAATATCTGGTAAAGGTATTGCTGTTAACCCTGAGCGAGTTCAAGCCGTCCTTAATTGGACTCCACCTGAATCGGTCAAGCAAGTTTGGAGTTTTCTGGGCTTAGCGAGCTATTGTCGTCGCTTTGTTGAGAACTTCTCCAAGGTTGCCAAACCTCTAACCGAACTCCTCAAGAAAGATAAGAAGTTCGAGTGGACTCCACAATGTGAGCACAGCTTTCAGGAACTGAAAAGACGCCTGACCTCTGCTCCCGTACTGGTACCGCCAGACTTCTCCAAGGACTTTGTTATCTACTGCGACGCCTCGCGACAAGGACTAGGTTGCATTCTCATGCAAGATCGACACGTAATTGCTTACGCTTCACGGCAATTGCACCCACATGAAGAGAATTATCCTACTCATGACCTAGAGCTTGCAGCCGTAGTCTATGCACTTAAGACCTGGCGACATTACCTCCTCGGTAACCGTTGCGAAATATTCACTGATCACCAAAGTCTGAAGTACATTTTCACCCAACCGGATCTGAATCTCAGACAAAGACGTTGGGTTGAGTTGATCACAGACTTCGACTTAGGAATAACCTACACCCCAGGGAAAGCCAACGTCATGGCTGATGCGCTAAGTCGTAAATCTTATTGTAACAACCTGATGTTACAACAAAGTCAACCGCTTCTCCATGAGGAATTTCGGAAGCTTAACCTTCACATTGTACCTCAAGGTTTTCTTTCCACCTTGGTGGCAAAACCTACCCTTACGGATCAGATTATCAAAGCACAGAAGGTAGATCCGGGAATTTCCCGCATCAAGAGAAACATCCAGAAAGGAGTTGCGAATTGTTTCTCCATTAATGATCAAGGGGTCGTATACTTCGGGAATCGACTAGTGGTTCCCAAAGTGCGCAACCTGAGGCGTTTGATCCTTAAGGAAGCTCATGAATCTCCTCTCACCATTCATCCCGGTAGTACTAAGATGTATCAGGACCTACGCCAGAGGTTCTGGAGGACTAGGATGAAAAGAGAAATTGCTCAGTATATTGCTAATTGCGACGTCTGTCATCGTGTAAAAGCAGAGCATCAACGGCCTGCTGGGACCCTTCAACCCTTAGCTATTCCTGAATGGAAATGGGATAAAATTGGTATGGATTTCATCACCGGTTTTCCCAGGACCAAGAGAGGGAATAATGCTATTTTCGTCGTTGTCGATCGTCTTTCCAAAGTAGCCCATTTCTTACCTGTTCGTGAGAGTATAACCGCTAGTCAGCTGGCAGACTTATACATCTCCCGTATAGTGTCTCTCCATGGTGTTCCTTTGGAAATTAACTCGGATCGAGGAATTCTTTTCACGTCTCGATTTTGGGAAAGTTTCCAAAATGCTATGGGAACTCGTCTCTCCTTTAGCACCGCTTTCCACCCTCAGTCGAGTGGTCAAGTGGAACGCGTCAACCAAATTCTAGAAGACATGCTTCGAGCCTCTGTTATCCCATTCGGAATGGACTGGGAGAAGTGCCTTCCATTTGCCGAATTCGCTTACAACAACAGCTATCAATCTAGCTTGGGTAAAGCCCCTTTTGAAGTTCTCTATGGACGACGGTGTCGAACACCCCTTAACTGGTCAGAGACCGGGGAAAGACAATTCTTTGGCCCAGATATGATTCAGAAAGCAGAAGAACAAGTTCGTATCGTTCGTGAAAAGTTGAAAGCAGCCCAATCTCGTCAAAAGAGTCAATATGACCGAAAACATAAGGCTATGACTTTCGAGGTTGACGAGAAGGCTTATCTTCGGGTCACCCCTCTGAAGGGAACCCATCTTTTCGGTATCAAAGGCAAATTGGCTCCTCGTTACATTGGACCTTTTCGCATTCTCGCCAAACAAGGAGAAGTTGCCTACCAGTTGGAACTACCTCCGCACCTCTCCAGAGTCCACGATGTCTTCCACGTTTCTCAACTCAGGCGTTGCTTCTCGGATCCTATCCGTGGAGTGGACCACGAAACGCTTGATCTCCAAGATAATCTTACATATCAAGAGTACCCCATTCGTATTCTCGATCAAACCGAACGTACCACCCGACGTCATAATATCAAGTTTCTCAAAGTTCAATGGTCGCACCATTCTGAGGATGAAGCAACTTGGGAAAGGGAGGATCGTCTTCGACTTGAGTATCCCGCCTTCTTCCCGGAGGAACCCAAATCTCGGGACGAGATTCTTTTGAGTGGGGGTGAGTTGTCACACCCTAGCTAGTCATGCATGAGAGTGTGTGCATCATGTTTAAAATTCCATTTAAATTGAAATGGGGATTTGTGAAACCCTCAGAATCATTTCTGAAAATGATCCAAATAAAAATTTCTCCAAAAAGGTCCAAGAAAATGCTCATGCTGCTCTCTGAAAATATTGGACAGAGATAAAAATCAAACCAATATTTTTAAGAGCTCATAGGTATTTATTTTGGGCATTTGGAATTAATGCATAAATATTTGCATTGGAAATATATTAGTTATATATATTAATATATGTCCAAATATTATGCCAAATATAAAGGAGCTCTGGAATAATATATCTAGCTCCTGCAAAAATTGGCATAAGGTAAATAAATGATTTAATATATTATTTAAATCAAAACAAATGTCAGAAAATTAAAAAACAGAAATAAATAAAAGGGAGAAGCTTACCTGGGCTCCTCCCTGTGCAGCCCAGCCAGCTGGCCGGCCCAGCCAGCAGGCGGCCCAGCCCGCCTCCCTCCTCTGTCGTCTTCGTCCTCGACAGAGGGAGGGGAGTGTGGCCGGCGCGCGCGCGCGCCACCGCGCCACGCCACCTCCCTCCCTGCCTGCCTGGCGCCCTTCTCGTCGCCCTCGATGCCCCGGACGACGCCACGCCCTCCCCTGCTCTCTCTCACTCTCCCTCGGTTCTTCCCTCCTCTCCCTCGCTCTCTCTCTCACACGGCCGAACACCACCATCGCCGCCGTTCGCCATAGCAGCCGTCACCGGCCACCCCTCGCCCCTCCGTTGAGCTCAGGAGCTCCGCCTCGACCCCCTCTTCCTCCCCACCAAGCCAAGCCCCTCGGGAAGCCCTGCATCGCCGCCCACGTCGCCGTTCCCCTCCTCGGCCACCGGAGATCGTCGCCGTCGAATCGGGAGCTACCGGACGTCCCCGAGCCCGCTAACCATCCCTGCAGCTCCGCGGTGAGCCACTGATCCGATTCCCCCTTGCCCCGTCGTCCCTAGCATCCTGTAGCTGCCGCCCCCTTGAGCTCCGAAGCTCGCCGCCGCCGTGCCTCGTCGCCGTCGTGGCCACAGTCACCGTAGCGCCCAGCCGAGCACACCAACATGCTCCACACCTCAGCAGGAGCACGTAGCACGCACCAACGCCTCCCCTAGCGCCCTGCATCGCCTAACCCGTCGTTGGCCGAACTCCGGCCGCCGCTCGCGAGCTCGCCGTCGTCGGTACCGGCCACCTCAGGCGCGGCCACCACCACCGTTCGACGCGCGGGAGCAAGGGCTCTCCAACGAGCCCAAGCACGGCCTCGCCCGTGCCCTGTAGCGCGTTTCCGCATCGCGCCGCCGTCTCGGGCCCCGCCGGCGTCATGTCGCCGGTGGGTTTGACCTGTTTGACCTGGGGTTTGACCCCCCCAGGGTCACTGATGCGTGGGCCCCGTCGGCCAGGTGGTCAGATTAGTGCTAATCACCGCTTAATTAACCCCCCTGACACTGACAGTGGGCCCCAGCGCCACTAACCCCTAATTAGGAATAAATTAACCCTGTTAAACCCCCCCTGTCACTGACGTGTGGACCCCACACGTCAGGTTTGACCCCAGCCAGCCGCAGTTGACCACTGACGTCATGCTGACGTCATGCTGGCGCAATATATATATTTCTGGATTTAATTTAAATCAGGAAATTCCAGAATATTATTTAAACTTCAAAAATTCATAACTTTTATTCTGTAACTCCAAATTAGACAAATTATATATGAAAAATGATCAGAAAAATCCAATCTATCCATTTGTACTATTTTCATGCATGATCAAACAAGTGAAATTGATGTTTTAAGCAGAACAAGGAAAAGCACTTTAAAAGGCCATGTTTGAGTTTGAAATTTGAATCTTTGATTCAAATTTGTTCAAACCCTTCTGGTTTTAGTTGCATTAGCCCAACACACTCATATTGCCATGTTTCATGCATGCATCATATTGTTGCACATTGTTTGGTGATGGTTGTGTATCGGTGTCCTTTGCGACAGGTTCTGCCTCCGAGGAGTACCGTGATTACCCTAACGAAGAACCGTATCAGTGCATCGAACCATCAGGCAAGCAACCAACCATTTGATCATATCGATACAATCCCATGTTCTCGCTCCTGCTCTCTTTTACTGCATTAAGACAACGCGTTTCAAACTGCTGTGTGCTACGGTAGTTGAACCCATTTCCTCTGCATGACCTGTCATTGCCACAGTAACTAGATGAAACCCACTAGCATGTGTAGGAGTTGATTGAGCCATATGTATGTGTTGTTCCTACCTTGCTATGCCTGCTATGCTTAGAGTCGTGTCAGGTATGGTTCATCTGGGTGATGGGCTAGAGTGAAATGTTTATGTCGGTAATGAGAGTGGTGTGGTGAACACGATTTGGTAAAGGTATCGATGAGAGGCCATGTAGGAGTACATGGTGGGTTGTTTCATTGAAGCCGACCTTAAGCACTGAGATCTGTATGTGTGATTTAAGAATCAGCTACTACCATGCATTGGGCCCGAAACCAATGGACCCTCTCGGCTTCTTATTCACCCTAGTTCTCCGTCCAGGAGTTGCAAGTAGTTTCTGGTGTTTGTAGCCTACTGGAGGCCGTGGACAGCGCTGACCGTAGGGGTGGGCTGTGATGCGGTAGGTACGTGGCACGGTGTACCGAATACCCGTTAGGTATCTCGGGAACCCTGTTCACATCGTTCGGGGCCGTATGGGAAACCTCGGCCGGACTCCCTGCGGATGGAACCTGAATAGGCGATAAACCTGGACTGGAGGCTTAGGTGATTAGGTAGGTCGTGGCCGACACCCACGTTGGGCTTCCGCTTGAAGGTTGCCGAGTACATGTCGTGTAAGCGACGGTAAGTGGTGAGAGCGTGTAAGCGATGGTGTGCTCGGTTGGGCGCTACGGCGACCGTGGCCACGACGGCGACATCGCCGGCGGCGTGGAGCTCTCGGTCGAGGTGGAGCTAGGGCCTAGAGGTCGGGAGAGACCAGGGAAGAAGGGGGAAACGCTCCGGGGGCTCACCGCGGTTGCAGTGGGCGTCGAAGCGGGCTCGGGGACGCGCCGGAGACGACGAATTTGACGGCGACGGTGGTCGGAGTCCGAAGAGGGGAACGGCGACGTGGCGGCGATGCAGGGCTTCCGGAGACCCGTGGAGCGGTGGGGAGGAAGAGGGAGTTGTGGCGGAGCTTCTGAGCTAGTCGGGGGAGCGAGGGGTGGTCGGAGACGACCGCTACGGCGAACGGTGGCGACGGTGGTGTTCGGCCGTGTGAGAGAGAGAGCGAGGGAGAGGAAGGAGAGCTCCACGCCGCCGGCGATGTCGCCGTCGTGGCCACGGTCGCCGTAGCGCCCAACCGAGCACACCATCGTGCTCCACACATCACCAGGAGCACGTAGAACGCACCAACACCTCCCCAAACCCCCTGCAACACTGATCCCGACCGCACCCGAACTCCGGCCGCCGCAGCCGAGCTCGCCGCCGTCAACTCCGGCCACCCCGAGCCCAACCACCACCACCAATAGACGCGGCTCAACCTCAGCAACACGTAGATGCCTTCCGCCGTCCATTTGGTCGCCGGAATGGCAAAAAGCACTCTCGCCGCCGTCTCGGATCTCGCCGGCGTCATGTCGCCGGTGGGGTTTGACTTGACCGACCTGGGGTTTGACCCCCCCAGGGTCACTGACGCGTGGGCCCTGTCGGCCAGATGGTTAGGTTAGCGCTAACTACTGTTAGTCAACCCCCCTGACACTGACAGTGGGCCCCAGCGCCACTAATTAGTAATTAGAATTAATTTAAATCTGTTTAACCCCCCCTGTCACTGACGTGTGGCCCCCACACGTCAGGTTTGACTTCAGCCAGCCGCAGTTGACCTGCTGACGTCACACCGACGTCAGGCTGACGCAGTAATTGAATTTCTGGATTTAAATTAAATCAGGAAATTCCAGAATATTAATTAAACTTCAAAAATTCATAACTTTTATTCTGTAACTCCAAATTGGACAAATTATATATGAAAAATGATCAGAAAAATCCAATCTATCCATCTGTACCATTTCCATGCATGATCAAACAAGTTAAGTTGATGTTTTAATCAGAACAAGAAAAGGCACTTTAAAAGGCCATATTTGAATTTGAAATTTGAATCCTTGATTCAAATTTGTTCAAACCCTTCTGGTTTTAGTTGCATTAGCCCAACACACTCATATTGCCATGTTTCATGCATGCATCATATTGTTGCATATTGTTTGGTGATGTTTGTGTATCGATGTCCTTTGCGACAGGATCTGTCCCCGAGGAGTACCGTGATTACCCTAACGAAGAACTGTATCCGTGCAACGAACCATCAGGCAAGCAACCAACCATCTGATCATATCGATACAATCCCATGTTCTCGCTCCTGCTCTCTTTTACTGCATTAAGACAACGCGATTCAAACTGCTGTGTGTTACGGTAGTTGAACCCATTTCCTCTGCATGACCTGTCATTGCCACAGTAACTAGATGAAACCCACTAGCATGTGTAGGAGTTGATTGAGCCATATGTATGTGTTGTTCCTACCTTGCTATGCCTGCTATGCTTAGAGTCGTGTCAGGTCTGGTTCATCTGGGTGATGGGCTAGAGTGAAATGATTATGTCGGTAATGAGAGTGGTGTGGTGAACACGATTTGGTAAAGGTATCGATGAGAGGCCATGTAGGAGTACATGGTGGGTTGTTTCATTGAAGCCGACCTTAAGCACTGAGATCTGTATGTGTGATTTAAGAATCAGCTACTACCATGCATTGGGCCCGAAACCAATGGACCCTCTCGGCTTCTTATTCACCCTAGTTCTCCGTCCAGGAGTTGCAAGTAGTTTCTGGTGTTTGTAGTCTACTGGAGGCCGTGGACAGCGCTGACCTTAGGGGTGGGCTGTGATGCGGTAGGTACGTGGCCGGGTGTACCGAATACCCGTTAGGTATCTCGGGAACCCTGTTCACATCGTTCGGGGCCGTACGGGAAACCTCGGCCGGACTCCATGCGGATGGAACCTGGATAGGCGATAAACCTGGACTGGAGGCTTAGGTGGTTAGGTAGGTCGTGGCTGACACCCACGTTGGGCTTCCGCTTGAAGGTTGCCGAGTACATGTCGTGTAAACAACGGTAAGTGGTGAGAGCGTGTATGAAGAAGTACACCCCTGCAGGGTTAACATGATCTATTCGAATAGCCGCGTCCGCGGTAAAGGACTACTTGGTTGCCTATACAGTTCATAGACAAGTAAATGGAAACTACTAAAAGCCTCAAGATAAGTGTGAGTGCCGAGGATGGCTCTTCCGTAGGAAGACGGAGGCGGATCCTCGGTAGTGTATTGAATTGGTGAGTAGTGGACTCGTGTGCGCAAAACCATTTCAAGTTGAAGTATCGTAGGATAGTCTAGCCAAGAGTCAAAGCTGGCTTGCTGCAATAACTCCACCAACCCTTCTTGATAATATGCATGTATGTAGGATCTGATGTAAGTCTTGCTGAGTACCTTCGTACTCATGTTGCTATAATCTACATTTTTACAGAAGACGCTGCAACCCCTTCTGATGGGTTCTATGTAGACGTTGACATCAACGAGTAGGCTAAAGGCCCAGGTGGTGACCCTGAGCTTGTGAAGGACCACGTAGTATAGCTAGGCTTTCCAAGCCTCTTTTATTTTACTAGTTGTCTGTACTCAGACAATGTACTTCCGCTGCTGGTTTGTATGACTGTATGACTTGTATGTTGGGTCGTGAGAACCGTACCTTTGTGTATGTTATGTATGGCTCCCTGAGCCTTAAATAAAGTACTTGTGTCGTAGAGTCATGTTGTGATGCTTCGTTGTATTTGCACATATCGAGCATATTGTGTGTATGATTGAAATGCTTGGTATGTGTGGGATCTGACTATCTAGTTGTTTATCTTTAGTAGCCTCTCCTACCGGGAAATGTCTCCTAGTGTTACCGCTGAGCCATGGTAGCTTGCTACTACTCTGGAACACTTAGGCTGGCCGGCATGTGTCGTTCTTCGTTCCTGTGTCTGTCCCTTCGGGGAAATGTCACGCTTTGAGTACCGGAGTCCCGTTAGCCCGCTACAGCCCGGTTTACCGGAGTCCTGCTAGCCCAGTGCTACAGCCCGGACCCATTTGCTGATGACCGACACGTTCGAAGCTGGGTCATGGATGCCTGTCCCTGTAAGTCTGTGCCACTTTGGGTTTACGACTAGTCATGTCAGCCCGGGCTCCTTATCATATGGATGCTAGCGACACTATCATATACGTGAGCCAAAAGGCGTAAACGGTCCCGGGCAAAGGTAAGGCGACACCCGTGGGGATACCGTGCGTGAGGCCGCAAAGTGATATGAGGTGTTACCGGCTAGATCGATGTGACATCGAGTCGGGGTCCTGACAAAGTTTGAGATGGCGGGCGACGAGATCTGGTAGGCTTCCTGGGCGCGAGAAGTTTGTCTTACCCTAGATCTGATATTGGTTTAACTCTGCCCTGTACTTGTCCAATCCAGGGGCTCCATGGCGCCATGGTCAACTCTGCCGGAAGACCACCATTCACCTCCTCTAGCTCGACGCCCGTGCTCGGATCTGGATGCTGGCAAGGGCCAGTACGTCCGTTTTGTAATCGTTTTTTGTTGTTTGGTTTGTTCGTTCTTCTTACAAATGGAGAACATTATATTGTGCAACTACTGTGATGATGGATATAGTATGTAAATTGAATATTTCTGTCTTGTAAAAATCCGTTCATTCGTCATTGCTATGAAAGATTTTCCATATGCCTTCGGCCATCTACGGCCTCTGCACTTGTAGTATTGTTTTGTTATTTTAATAAAAATATTTGCTTTGCTGTCTGGGCATACAAGGAAGACAACAAAGACATAACGTAACTGATGGCAAAGTACTTGACGCCGTCCGTCAACACCACTGCTCCGTCTGTTGGCATATTTTGCCGTTTGGCTAGTCTGCTGACGGCAAACCATATTGACAGACGGCAAACTCTTTGCCGTCATCCCGACAAACAGCAGATGGCAAAGAATTCTTTGCCGATTTATCTTTGCCGTCTGACTTTGTCGTCTGCTTCCTGATGGGAAAGTCTTTGCCGTCTGGAATTAGGTCTTTGCCGTCTGTGATCCACAGACGGCAAATTACCTGTTTCCAGTAGTGTAAGGGATAACAAGCACTGTCCACATGCTATATATGGCGCTCTAGTGGCCAAATGGGTTAAATCCATCTGAAGCTAAGCCAAATCTAATGTTTCTCGGGTCAGCAGCAAACTCTTTGTGTTTATCATTGAAGCTTTTCCACTCACAACCATGAGATGGATGTCTCATTACATTCTGATATCTGTACTCCCGGTTCCTAGAATGCCACATTACATCCTCTCTTGTTTCAGCATCATGAAACAACCTCTGCAATCTTGGTGTAATTGGAAAATGTCTTAGAAAATTATGAGGAATCCTCTTCACAGCATCGCCATCTTTCCATCTTGATGATTTGCATTTTGGGCATTCACTTAAGTTGGCATAATCCTTCCGGAACATAACACAATTATTCTTACAAACATGGATCATATCTTATCCAATTCCAACTGCACAAAGGAAATTCTTCATTTTACTGTAGGTGTGTGGCAGCTCAGACGCATCTGGGAAAGATTCACGGAAAGCAGCCAACATCGCATCGAATGATTTGTTGGTCATCCGCTCAGATGTCTTCACCTGAAGAAAGGTGACTATAGCTGAGAATAGTGACAGCTTATTTCTTGGGGTGACAGCAATGTTGCATTGTTCCAACATGCGGGCCCACCATTTTTCTTCTGCAGGTGAAAGTTCACGGAATGCACAAGCATTTCGTAGCATTGTTTCAATGTTGGTCAAACTCACTAACTTCGCCACCACCACCTCCTCGTCCTGTTCCACCTGAGCATCAGGCAGATCAAGATGGTGATCTGCTGCTTCCACATAGTCAATAACATTGGCGTTCACAACTTCACCATGATGAACCCACCTAGTATATGTGACCGACATCCCATACAAGTGTAGATGATTTTGCACAGTTTACTGGGGTCTTGTAAATGAATTCATACAACTGCTACACGGGCAGAGCACATCTGATTTCGGACCATCGTACTCAGCTCTGATAAAGTACATGAAGTTTTCAACCCCCTCGACATATGCATCGGAGAATCTTCGAGAAGAAGTTATCCAAGTCATGTCCATCTGTTAGACATACAAATTAGTTCTTCTACTAGATATTACAGGAAAAACATATATGCTTTTTTATGAAGTCCAGAAAAAATACCTAGGTCGATGTCTAAAGCTATGGCAAGATATTTGGACGAGCAGATCTAAGTAACGAAATATATGTAAAGCTAATTCAGCAAACAGATTTGAATGCCAAATTATGGCAGGTTGTTTCAACAGTCAATGAGGCCGAGCACACAGCCATCGAACTATCGAAGGCCATCGCAGCAACAAAGATCGAGTATAAAATGGTGTAGAGCTATTTCAGCTAACATATTGGCTACTAGACCATGGGAATCTATGTTACAATAAATATATGGCAGGATATTTAGCAACTAATTGGCCTTGACATGCCATCTCAGCTAAGCAGATTGAGTGCAAAACAGGGCAAGGAAGCTTCTTAAGCAGAGCATATTGACAGTAAACTACTTCGGCAAACAGTGAGATTAACAGTGTCTATCAGCTAACATTCAGCGCTACACCAACATGAACGGGGCCTCAGTCTAGAATGCGCGTACCATGGGAGAAGCTGACCGCCGTGCGTCTCGACACAAACGTCGCCAGCGGTGGCGGCGCTGACCGCCGTGCGCCTCCACAAGAACATAGCCAGAGTTGGCGGCGCGGCTAGAGGACGGCATTCTACGAGAGCATAATGTGGGAGCGAGAGGATCGCCAAACCGCGGCGCCAACATATCAGCGCCGCGGGGAGGGCGGCTTTGGCGGAGCGAATGGAGTGGAGGGGGACAGAGGGGAGGGGCTTTGGGGAATATTATTGGCTAGTTGGCCGAAGGGCGGTTGAATCGGATTTGGGGGGAATTTTTGGGTGTGGGGGAGGATTTTCGCATGGTGGGCGGGGGGAGTTTGGCGCATGGTCGGTTTCTCCAAGTGTAGTCCCACGTGTCAGTGAAGAGGCAAGCCGAAGCGTGTTCCGTTTGCGTGAGCTGTGTGCAGGACCGAATGTGTGTGGGGTGCAATGCGACTGCGACAGGAGTGCTATGAGTGTACCACATTTTTTCCTTTTAAACTAGGTGCTTTGCCCCCTCAAAAAAAATATGTTGCTTCGCGCGATCCATCGATATTACTACTAGTAATCCGGTAATCCCGACTAAAACGGCACGGCCGGGTCTTTTCCCGCGCGATATGCTGGGAGGTTGGCTTAGTTGGGTTTTTTAGGACGAGTAATGCTACACCTACGTAATCCCTGTTACGTAATTAATGTAATGTGAAACGTGTGAGCTGTTGATTGTAGATTGGGGAGAGGGAGGGGCCCACCACCATGAAAATCAGGGGAGGAGAGAGAGAGGCAATTTATGTTAACCCTTTCATAGGTTCCCGTAGATGTAGAAAGATGTGTCCGATCCTGCAATATAGGCCGTCCGATCTATATCTAACGGGTAGGAAGGAAACTATGACAATTTACCCGCACTCCTCTCCACATTTGCAAATAAGGCTTTCCCTCGTTCATCCTTTTCTCCCACAAGATCTTGATCTTCCGTGCAACGCACGGGCATCTTGCTAGTACTCCTACAATATGTATATTATTGTGAAAGTTCATATACACCGGCCGAGATTAATGCAAACACAGCAGATTTTCCTTACATTTCGAACTTCTATAGGACAAAAAAATAAAAGAAACCCGACCCTAAACCTATTCTACAACGGCGACCGATGTCCTCCATCTGTGATCCCCTGGGCAACCGTGCCACCCACAGTTGGACGCGGCCGGGTCTCCTAAGCACGCCGGTGGGAAGAACATCACCGGAGACACCCTGTAGCACCGGCAACTGGCGTCGAGCGCCTCCTCTGTCTCCTGTCACACCCGCGCAGGAGGTGGAGGACGAACCTACCAGCGGGCCCTGCCTATCGGCCAGCCAGCGTGGCTGAGCCACTGACAGGAGGGCCCCACCCCGTTTAAGTGGAGACGGGCTCCGCCAGCTGCCGCCTTCGCCGGAGGAAGGCGTATTCATGAGAAATACGCCTCCTGCGTCGACAGCTTGCGCGCGGCCGTGCAGCTAGGCCGGCCCGCCGCCTATCTCTCGCCTTACGCACAGGATAAGGGTAAAGCCCCCTTTTCCTTTTTCTTTTTCCCAGTAGACTTCAAAAGGACATAAATAAATTGAATTAACTCCAAATTTGATGATTCAAATTTCTAGGGGATCCATAAATCCTAATCTATCACATGGTGCTATTTGCACATTTTTCCAGAAACTTTTTCTTCGGAAATATTTATTAAAACCCCATTTTTCATTTCTGTGATGAACTTTAGAAAATCATAGAGAGCTCAAATTTGATCTAAATTCCATGATTCAAATTTGCAGATATATCTAAGTTCATAACTTAGGTTATGAACATTTTTATTAATACTTTCTGTGCCCTACAAAATAATGAGCCATTTCTTCATGTTTCTCAACTTTGCAAATCCATGGAATATTCATTTTGACTCCAAATCCAATGAAACCAAATCCTAGATGCTTCTAAAATAATCCTTTGTTAAATGGGTGCCTCTACTCATTTTTCAAAAATATATTTCTGTACTCTTCTTGCAAATCCATAAATCCGTTGATTCCATCATATTGAAATGTTCAGAAATATCCACTGACCCAATCCCAATGAAACCACTTTGGTCATTCCTCATATGACCAAAGGTATCCTAGAAAAGTCAAATTAATATTTTTAGAGCACTTTTATTTTCTGCCTTGTTGTGTTGCTTACTATGATTGTTTCCGACATTAGTTGACGAACTAAACGAAATACTCAGAGATGAACCAGAAGACTTGAAGACTCGGAAGAACCAGGCAAGTAGCCCTTTGACCATGTCTAAGAAACCCTTTTTATGCATGTCATATGGCACTTTCATTGCTTGCATCGAAGTCATGATAAAATGGTGACCACTTGAGGTGGTTTGCCTCCGTTGCTTTTCTCGTTGACACTTGCATGATGCATGACCCTACCTTTCTATGAGGGTTATGCCGGTGGGAGTAGATAGGATGCTAAAGTAGTTGCTACGCAAAAAGGGACGGGAATATGCGCGGTGATGGAGACAAAGTATTTCCAAAAGACTTTTCGAAAACCCCATCGGGTGCCACTTATGCCCGAGGGAGATGATGAGTTGGGTAGCCACTTGATGACGAAGAGGTGTACCGAGGCAAGTGTGTGTGTGTTGTTTTCCAAAATGGATTGGTTTAAGTTGCGGCCGTTATTCCAACCTTACATGCGCAACCACTCTACCCTTATATGGGAAAGGGCATTATTGATTACCTAGGTCGATACTAGCTTGGAGCCCGCATTACTAGTGATGGGGGAGTTGTTGTTGCGCTCTCTTAAGACGGGGTCGTGCCAGGTAGGGTGGCCATGACTGTTTTCACAGGGCACCGGACACACCGTTGGTACCCCGTGCTTGTGATGTGAGATGATTATGGAGCGTGGCTCCATGAAAGTGTTATGTGATAATGTTGGGCACGGGGGTTACTACCAATCGAGTGGTGTCGGTGTCAAAACCGGCGGATCTCGGGTAGGGGGTCCCAAACTGTGCATCTGGGCCAGATGGTAACAGGAGGCAAGGGACATGAAGTTTTACCCAGGTTTGAGCCCTCTTGATGGAGGTAAAACCCTACGTCCTGCTTGATTAATATTGATGATATGGGTAGTACAAGAGTAGATCTACCACGAGATCGGAGAGGCTAAACCCTAGAAGCTAGCCTATGGTATGATTGTTGTTGTGTATGTTGTCCTACGGACTAAAACCCTCCGGTTTATATAGACACCGGAGAGGGTTAGGGTTACACAAAGTCGGTTACAATGGTAGGAGATCTGCATATCCGTATCGCCAAGCTTGCCTTCCACGCCAAGAAAAGTCCCTTCCAGACACGAGACGAAGTCTTCAATCTTGTATCTTCATAGTCCAGGAGTCCGGCTGAAGGTATACTCCGGCCATCCGGACACCCCCTAATCCAGGACTCCCTCAGTAGCCCCTGAACCAGGCTTCAATGACGATGAGTCCGGCGCGCAGATTGTCTTTGGCATTGCAAGGCGGGTTCCTCCTCCAAGTACTTCATATAAGATTTTGAACACAAAGATAGTGTCCGGCTCTGCAAAATAAGTTTCCACATATTGCCATAGAGAGAATAATATCTACACAAATCTAATCTGCTGACGTATTCCATAGTGTGACACACCATGGCCAAGCCTTAATTCGAGTCGTTTTATTATCCCACCTCAGTGCATCATGCGAGACGGTTTCCTTGGCACGTCTTGTTAAAGCAGAGATCGTGTCCCCTTATTCCGGGATTCTCATCAATACGGGCATGGGTGACCCAACCGCTTCTAGGACCCCCTAGATTATAGGCAAGTCCAAATGGACACGGAGAGGACGCTTGATATTCACCTTCTTTATAAAGGGGACAAGGCTTTTATTTTTCCCTCCCGTGCTCAATCGAATCCTTCCCCTACCTCAAGCTCGAACGCCCGAAGTTCAGGTCAGGTGCTCCGAACCTTCAGTCATGTCCGGATCTAGCCTTCAAGGCCGATGGGTGCCTTCCTCTGTCACGGAAGAAGACATCAAAAAGTTGAGGGAGGCCAGATATCTGACCGCCGAGATTTCGCATCGACTGCCTCCCCGATGGCAGGCCATCCCCACCCCCGAACCCAACGAGAACGTCGTGTTCGTCTCCCACTTCCTCCGAGGTCTAGTCCTTACTCTGGATCCTTTCGTCAGGGGTTTGATGTTTTATTATGGGCTAGACTTCCATGATCTAGCTCCGGATTCCTTTCTTCATATCACGACATTTATTGTCGTGTGTGAGGCCTTCCTCCGGGTTACCCCTCACTTTGGCCTATGGCTCAAGACCTTTGAAGTGAAGCCGAAGATGATCGAGGGGCAACATGCAGTGTGTGGAGGTGCCTCAATACGCAAGATGACGGGAGCTCCGTGGCCCAAAGGTTCCATCCCAGAGGTGTCTGAATTGTGGCAACAGGAGTGGTTCTACATCACGGCTCCTAGAAGTACCAAGTGGGCGGCCGCCCCTGTTTTCCGCTCGGGCCCTCCACCAAAACTGATGTCATGGATCAGCAGAGGTCTGAGCTGGGGTCTAGCCAAGGACGTTCACGTACTGCAAAGCCGCATTCGATATCTCTTCAATGGAGATTTCAGTTTGGTTGCGGTAATACAAGTTATGCTAGTTCGTCAAGTCCAGCCTTGCAAACGCGGGCCTCTTCGCCTATGGGAGTTCAATCCCGAGGGACCGCGTGTCATTCAAAATTTTCTCGGCCTGACGCACGAGGAGATGTACAAGTCATTCTTCGGACCTCAAGTGGAGTGTCCGGAAATCACCGAGGACGTGGGCCTGAGTAGTAACCGCGCCGCCGAACAGGTAAGGCATCTTCCGGCCGAACACACTATTTCTCCTTTGTTACGAAGTTATTTCTGAGAGTTTGCTTTTTGACCAGGACTGGCTAACAAGGGAGAAGTTGATTCGGTGTTCGGCCCGCTCCCTGAGGGTTTGGAAAATCCGGAATTGGAAAAGATGCTCCAGACCGCACCTTGCCCGGAGTCCTTGAAGGAAGATACTGTAGAGGATAATGCGGGTGGACGCGGGCCCCCAACGCTGCCCATTCTGACCGAGGGAGTGAACGTCTCCATGAAGGAAGACGACCAGAAGAGGAAAAGGACTACGCCCGGGGATTCGGAAGCCGAAGCTTCCAAACTAGAGAAGAGGTCTCCCATAGAGGGTCCTACCTTGGGGAGCGCTGTTGCCGCACAAAGTCCGCGGGGGGATCAATTCTCCCACGAGTCGTAAGTGACCCAAAATACTTTAATAGTACAGATATGCCATCTTTTTCTTCTGAGAGAATAACCACCGCATATATTTTTGCAGTTCGGGCCTTAGCCCCTCTCAAATGAGCTCGTCTTCGGGGGATCTTCCTCCAAAGATGATGGAGAGAGAAACGCCTCCTCCAGACTCCTCCGCTCAGTAAGCGGGCGACCCTGAAGTGTCGTTGTGGAGGGCCTCTCCGAGTCCGGTGAGGCCGGAAGATAATCCCATTGACCCCCAAAGCTCCCAGTGTCCGGCTCCCAAAGAGAGTGGACAAAAGAGTTCGGCACCGTCTAGTGTGCGATCGAATGTTCTGAGGGAGTTGGTGGGGTGAGCGGCCATCTCAGATGAACACCGTGTGCTGATGAATACGGTGATGGAGAGAATATCGTCCGCCGAAAGCGGATTGCATGAAGCTTTTATGAGTCTACTGACAGGCTTTGAGGTACGTAAAAGAATGTATGATAGTCCTGCACATGCTAGGTGTGCCCTGTGTAGATAGTAGCCCCTGAGACTCTGGTTGCCGTCGGAAACGACGATGAACAGAGGATCATATTCCCAGGTAATAACCATACTGCCTCTATGTGCAGGTGATGGAAGCTCCGGTAGCTAGCCGGACTAGCGGGTTTGCCCATTTAGAATGGCGGTTGGATGCGGCAGACGCCGACATCGAGCTTGTTAACAAAAGGCTTGAGGAGGCACAAGGTAAGTGTCATTATCTGGTAAACGCCACATAGGAAGAGCAGCATGATGCCAGCATCTTTAATATGTTGTGACTGCAGATGGAGCTGCCACTGTTGAAGCCTTGTGGGCAGAACTTGCCCGAGCCAAGGAACAAGCAAGGTTGGGTAATGCGGCTGCTTTGAAGGCGACCGAAGAGTTGCAAGCCGAGAAGGCCGCGCATGGCGAGAGCCGAGATAAGATGGCCAAGATGGCCATAGAATTAAAAGCCGCCGCCGACCATTGTCGGGTTCTTGAAAAGGAAAACCAGGCAAAGGCATCGGACCTTGAGAAGGCTGCTGCGACGAGAAAAGACCTCCGCTCTGCTATGAGGGCAAAGAAGGAGGAGCTGCGGGAAGCCGAGGATATTGTCGCTGGGAAATCCTTTATGTTGCGGAGGAAGTTTGGAGATCCACGGTATGCCCCTCTGGATCGGCTGTGGAGTTCGGAGGACGTGTATATGGATTTGGCGGCGAGCGCTGCTGATGCGGTCAAGTACTTCCAGGGTCAAATGGACCGTGAAGTGGACCAGCTGTTTTGGACACAATTCCATTCTCCCGAGCGTCCACTTTCATTGACTGACCAATTAGCCGAATGGGCCAAACTGAATAGGTTGTCCGGACGCGCCATGAGGTCTGTTGTGGATCAGCTATGGCCGGAAAGGCCGAAACCGAACAGCTATTTCAGCTTAGTGCAGCAGTTCCTTGACGTGGTGCCGCACATCAATGCGATGAAGAAGTCGGCATGCATAGAGGGCTCACAGATGGCCTTTGCCCGTGTTAAAGCATGCTGGGCGGAAATGGATGCCGCCACTGTTGCAGCGCGGGATTCGGCGATAGGCCGAATGGATGCTGAGCACTACTTTGAAGAAGTTCTTGAGTGTGCTCGTTTGATAGAGACCCAGTGCTCAAAAAATATTATGTTTGAGTGATATGTAATCTTATTGTAAGCGAAAATGCTTTTATAAAGTTTTATAAGGCTATTTTTATACTTTTGCCTGAAAGTAATATGATGCCTCTTGGGCGGCTGTTTATGTATACGTGTGTATAACCTAAAAGATTGCAGCCGTCGGCTTCAACCCCCATGCATATAATGCGGAGGTGCTCGCAAAAACACGCGTTCACACTTAACCCGACGTCTTGGTCCTATTAAGGAGGTGATAGCGGAGCGAGCGAGGCAACCGGACTATAATGCTTTAGCACTTTCACTTAGCCATAGGAGTTTGACATTGGGGCTACTAGATAGCCCCTGGTGGCTCCGCACTCTCCCGATCCCAGGGTGCGTACATGCCTAGCCGGAAAGCGGCCCTTCGTTAAGGCGGAGGAATTCTATCATTCCAACAGGTCATCAAGTGGTTAACCAGTCTCGCGCTATATCATGACAGTCAGTTTTCGGCTTTCTCTACTGAGGTGCTCATCCGGATGAACCAGGGCACAATCGCAGTAATTCTCCTGGTGCTACCTTAGCCGGTAATGCGGAATGTAAGGCACCAAAACACAGGAGCCGGGCAAACCCAACATTTGACCAAAGACAATGATTCGGAGCTAATGCATATAGGGCCAAACTCGCGACGCCGAACACTCCCTAAGGTATTCGGTCCTGGTGGTATAAACCGGGCCTGAGTAATGGCCTTTGTAAGAAGCCCCTTGTGTCCAGGTACGTGCATTGTTCTGGCGTGGCCACATGCCAAGACATCAGCATCCTTCTCAACGGTGGATATGTATCAACAAGAGACAGTAAAAAAGGTTTACGCAGGGTCTTAATCTAAAAAGAATCCTTGGAGCGGGTCCCTGCTGCACGTCTGCGCCTGTGTCTCCGTTGTGTCGTAACCTGGATGGGTGTAGCACGATGATCGTCTGTAAAAGAGAGGAATTTAAGTGAAAAATTTGTCGTCCGAAAAGATAGTTTTTAAAGAAACCATGTATAATTCAAGATGATAAGAAATTGCCACTTGTCTGCGCGCGTTGAGCCCCTTGTATTGACAAATAGGGGTGTGACCACTTATTCGATATAAATAGCGGCGCCGGACTTGATTAGTTGTTTCTGAGGTCTTGATGACCTATTTGGATGCTTTCACTGGTCCGGGCGCCTTTAGTGTGCGGCTGCCAAGGCAGCTGCACTCTCTTCGGCGCGCAGAGATCGCTTGATATTTCCATGCACTGTAATGATGCCACGTGGACCGGGCATCTTGAGTGTGAGGGAGGCGTAGTGTGGTATTGCATTAAAGCACTTTGAAACGGACCGATGTGGAAAGTTAAATGCTCGCGACGGAAGTTATCGGGGGAGCCGAATATAACTTGTAGTAAGAGGGAGCCCGTTCAACGAGCCCCTGGGCCTGGCGTTACTCCTTTAAAGTTAGTATTTCTATGGTGAATTTGTGTTGGGTCTAACCCCATCCTGGGAGTGCCGCGTTGTTTTTTCCCTTGATCACGTGTAACACGTTTACTGTTTTGACTTCTGGTGGAAATTTCTTTTGTTCCCCCGTGTCTTGCTTGGGGGACTCGTCCTCGTCTTCACTTGGTGTATCCTCCCCCTTGTGTACGGCATTGAGCTTGCCGGACTGCTTGAAGACCCAACATTCTCTGTGGGTATGATTAGCGGGTTTACTAGGGGTACTATGGATCTGGCATACTTGGTCCAGAATTTTGTTAAGGCTGGACAGTTCATCCCTGGTGCCTTTAGGGGGCGGCTTTTGACCTGGCCGAGAGCTTTTGAATCCGGCATTTACTATCGTGCCCTTCGTGCTATCTTCTTTAATCCGGCGTTTGTTATTGCTGTTGCGCCGTGATTTCCCGTTTCCATCTCTAACTTCAGATGTACTGGGGTCGCTGGTGCTGCATCTGGCTAGCTAGCTGTCCTCACCCACGCAGAAGCGTGTCATGAGGTTTATTAATGTGGCCATCGTTCTCAGCTTATTTTGGCCGAGGTGTCTGGCGAGCTATTCGTCACGGACACTATGCTTGAAAGCTGCCAAGGCTTCGGCGTCCGAACAGTCGACAATCTGGTTCTTTTTAGTAAGAAACCTGTTCCAAAGCTTTCGGGCTGACTCTCCGGGCTGTTGAGTTATATGACTCAAATCGTCCGCATCCGGAGGCCGGACATAAGTCCCTTGAAAATTGGCCCCAAAGGCGTCTTCGAGCTCTTCCCAACTTCCAATGGAGCTTTCGGGGAGGCCTTTGAGCCAGTGACGAGCTGGCCCTTTGAGCTTGAGGGGTGGGTACTTGATGGCGTGGAGATCATCTCCTCGAGCCATATGGATGTGGAGGATGTAGTCCTCAATCCAGACCCCAGGGTCTGTTGTTCCGTCGTATGCCTCTATGTTTACGGGCTTGAATCCCTCTGGAAGTTCATGGTCCAGCACCTCATCAGTGAAACATAGGGGGTGTGCAGCACCCCTGTAGCTGGGTGTACCGCGTTGTTTGGATGTTTGTTGTGTTGCATTGTATGCTGGGGCGCGCTCGCGTGGTCCATAGATGGATCTTGTTGCACCGTCCTTTGGGTGCGAGCCCTCGCATGGGTCGTGTATTGTATTGTGAGCGGCGTTGTATGCTGCTCTGTGTTGGTAGAGGGGTCGTCTATCCGACCAGGTGGCTGCTTTGATATTTGGTTGTGGGGGGTCTGAGGCCTCCTCATCGAATTCGGGTAGCAGCTTCCGCTTTGGGTAGCTCTTGGAGGGGCGATTGTCGCCGTACCCTGCTGCTGTGTTGAGTATTTTGCTCCATCTGATGTGGAGTGTGTCTTGCGCAGCCTTGAGCCTTTGCTTCTGCTTTTTCAGACTCCTCGCGGTGGAGACAAGCCTTTTACGAGCAGTCTGCTGCTCCGGGTGCCTGTTCGGTGTTACGTCTTCCGGACCATTATCCTTGATAGGATTTGTTTGTTCGGCTTGATTATCCGGATTGCCGTTGTCCGGCAGCGGTTCGCCCTGCTCCAGCGCTGGGTCTGTGTGATCGCTATTTCTGTCGAGGCGGGATTTGGGGCGGCGCTTGCGTCGCCGCTTTGACTGCTTTTCGAGGGAACAAGCCTTCGGTGCGTCCTTCCGCTCCTGGTCGTCATCTTTTGGTGTGTCCACCATGTACACGTCATATGACGAGGTGGCGTTCCAGGGCCCGATAGGCGCTGGTTCTTTATCGTCTCCTTCATTGGCGTCCATATCGTCGATGTCTTCGGAGTTGAAGTCGAGCATGTCGGTTAAATCGTCGACAGTGGCTACAAAGTGGGTGGTGGGTGGGCTTTGAATTTCTTCATCGTCCGTATCCCAACCTTGCTGACCGTAGTCCGGCCAGGGCTCTCCTGATAAAGAGAGAGACTTTAGTGATTTCATAATATCGCCAAAGGGCGAGTGCTGAAAGATGTCCGTGGCAGTAAACTCCATGATCGGCGCCCAATCGGATTCGATCGGCAGAGGCGCGGAGGGTTCGGAGTCCGGAGAGGAGTCTGGCTCCTTGGAGTCACGAGTCTCGCAGAGTGCAGGGCTGGTGTTCGGCTCGATCGCCGTTGGGATCGCAGCCCCTGAGGCGGCGTCCAACCACCCATCCTCGATCGGCGCAGTTGGCTCCGAATTAAGGGTCGAAGCCGATGCGGGTGCAGCTTCCATGGCACTGTTCGGCGGCAGAGCTAGATCATGCCCGTCGTGATAGTGTGGCGTGCTCGGCAGTGGCTCGAATCCGTCGAAGATCAAGTCCCCGCGGATGTCAGCCGTATAGTTTAAACTTCCAAATATGACCTGACGGCCAGGGGCATAGTTTTCGATCTGCTCCAGATGGCCAAGTGAATTGGCCCGCAATGCGAAGCCGCCGAAGACGAAGATCTGTCCGGGGAGGAAGGTCTCACCCTGGACTGCATTGCCATTGATGATTGTAGGAGCCATCAAGCCTGACGGCGACGACACAGAGGAACTCTCAATGAAAGCACCAATGTCGGTGTCAAAACCTGCGGATCTCGGGTAGGGGGTACCGAACTGTGCGTCTAGGCCAGATGGTAACAGGAGGCAAGGGACATGAAATTTTACCCAGGTTCGGGCCCTCTTGATGGAGGTAAAACCCTACGTCCTGCTTGATTAATATTGATGATATGGGTAGTACAAGAGTAGATCTACCACGAGATCGGAGAGGCTAAACCCTAGAAGCTAGCCTATGGTATGATTGTTGTTCTGTATGTTGTCCTACGGACTAAAACCCTCCGGTTTGTATAGACACCGGAGAGGGTTAGGGTTACACAAAGTCGGTTACAATGGTAGGATATCAACATTCCATATCACCAAGCTTGCCTTCCACACCAAGGAAAGTCCCTTCCGGACACGGGACGAAGTATTCAATCTTGTATCTTCATAGTCCAGGAGTCCGGCTGAAGGTATAGTCCGGCCATCCGGACACCCCCCTAATCCAGGACTCCCTCAAGTGGACTCTATGTTAGTGTCGTCTAGGGAAAGATAGTGATCGGGTGCTTACCCCGGGTACTTGAGGTACCGCGGGTCGTGGAAGACACGAAAGTTCCCCGGATCTTGTGGGTAAAGTGTGCAACCTCTGCAGAGTGTAAAACTATTCGAATAGCCGTGTCCATGGTCAAGGACAGTTGGGTAACCGCTAATTTGGGCTACGTCCACTTATTTACAAACCAGTGTGTGTGGGAAGAACTTCTTGGGTCAAGTCAAAGGACTCGACATGGATGAGTTGGGTTGGAGCCCACTCCCTTTATGTTGATATATGTAACCAGTTCCTAAGGTTACTTGAATTCATATGATACATGTTTTACCAATTGTTGAACATGTCATAACACAACAAAATTAGCTTTCTGTAAAATTTACCTATGTCATGCGTTGTTGTATCTTGAGTCAAAACATGGGTTGCTTGCGAGTACATTCAAAGTACTCATTGGCTTGCCACTTGTTATTTTATTGGCCAGGCATGAAAGAACAGGATATGATGAAGAATACTTCGGTGATGAACACGCGAGCTAGGACGCTTCCCAGTCAGAATGCCTGTAGGGTTAAGGCAGATGGCATGGGTCCAAGTTATCGACAAAGATTTCCGTTGCGAAGTTATACTCAAGACTCGACCATAACGGTCATAATTTATGTAAGACGGTGTGTACGGATGTAAGACTCTTGTTATTTAGTTTCTGTGTGTTCAGTGAGCATTGATCTCTGGGATCACTATACACATGCATTCTGTGATCACGACTTATGAGTCGGGGTCCCCACATCGGGGGGCGTTGAAGTGCAGCAGCCTATCATGGCGGGATTCGGTGGCTCGGACGCGGGTGCGACGGCAACGGCGACTTGAGGCGAAACCAAGGCGGCTTGAGGCGGTGCGGAGGAAACAACTTGCAAGGCCGCAGCAAAACGGCGACTTTGGCGTGGCTGCATGGCGTCGGCCACTCAAGCAGGCGGCTTGGCAAAGTTTCAGAGAGGCCACAGCGGCTCGAATGGCACAGGGGTAGGGCCAGCGGCAACTATGGAGCAGCGACAGGGCTCGGGCCATGCGCCCATGCTGGTGGAGAAATCAAGGCTCGGCGCGGCCCGGGACAGAGAGCGGGATCGGAGGGCGGGGCTAGCCCTTGAGATGGCAGCTCGACAGTCGCCGGTTTGGGGTCGGAACGGTGGTGGAGGCCGGCTCCTCGAGGCGAGGTCGCAGGTGCAGTCAATGGAGATAAGTTTCAGGATCAGGCATGGCGGTTTAGCACGGCCGAGGTGAATTGAAACCAGCCGCGGCGGTTCATCGTTTGCAGGGCCGACGATGCGGCGAGTCTCAGCAGCGGCGGCTCTCCTGCTGAAGTGGTCGTGGCACGGGGGTCACCGGGTTGTCATGGGACAACGCAGGCGCGGAGCAGTTGAAGGTGGCTCATGCACAACCAGCAGCGACGGCGAGGGCACTGTGGAGGCCGTAACTATGGTGGCGGGTCGACGGAGTAGAAGTCCAGCCGTGATGAACCGGCAAGGAGCGGCCAGCAACAGAGCAGCTGGGGGCGAGGCCAGCAGAGGCAATTTGACGCCGTTATTGCAGAAACGGGTTTGACGAGGCAATAGCTTGACCACCGTAGAAGCGGTGGAGACGGGCGGTTCAACAACAGTGAAGCTGGCGATTTGTGGCTCTTTATCGTGTGAGCAGAAACAACGGCGGCTTTCCTGCTGCAACTCGGCGACCCGAATCCGGGTTGTGGCTGTGGTCGTTTTTTACCAAGTGACATCTGTGACTCCCTCCGGGTTGTGTCCCCTCTGTTATTTTTTTGAAAATCGCTTTCCTTTCCATTAATTCCCTTGACTCCAACTTGAAAATAGCACACGATGACTAGGCCAGGGTCAAACCTTCGGTTCCTTATATTTCAATTTGGTTTAACTACAGATCGGATTGAACCATTGACTTCTACTTCTTTTTCCGTAGGTATGGCGATTTGACAGCCATGATAAACCGGGAAACAATTGTATATCGTCCATGGTGACTTGACAATATTTCCCTGATTTCAGAGTTGATGCCAATCCTTCCGTGCTGAATCTTTTTCCACCTGAAAAATTGCAAATTTCTCTAAACCAATGGCTCCTTTGACGAATTTGTAGTTTGGCGAGAATCTTTTCAAACCGGTTACTTTTCATCCAGAAGATTGCAAATTCTCGATCCCTATGAGAGATCCCTCCAAGAACTCAACACCATCGTGTGCAGGCCCCACGGTGGCACCAACTGTCGTAGAATCGTCACGGCAGATGTCCTAGTGTGAGGACTTAGTCGTGAGGCCAATGCATCTATGTGATAGCTTGAGGGGTTGAGTGGAATCGAGAGATGCAACGCAAGACAAGGGTTTAGACAGCTTCGGGCCCCGAGAAACATCATCCGGTAACAACCCTATGTGTTGTTTGAGGCTATCTCTCATTATGATCATGAGGAAGTCATCGTAAAGCGGGTCCCCAGTTAACCCTAAACTTTTTAGATTGTTTCTTCTTACTTGTACCCCTTTGGGGAGCCCTGCCCCTCCTTATATATGTTGAAGGGGCGGGTTACATGTAGAGTCCAACTCAGACTTAAGACTTAACTATTATGACTTATCTTCATGGGCTTCTTAACATCTTGGGCTTCATAACGTCTCGGGCTTCATAACTCCTGGCAACCCAGTTACCACTGCCAGGAGTTAACTGGTGCCGGTTTAAGATGGTCTACCGGTTTGTGATTGTCTGCTGAGTTATCATCTGACTTAACTCCTGTCTTAACTGTCAGCCGGTTTAACAACCTGTCGGTTTACCGTCTGGGTTAACTGCCTGTTTTACCTGTATGTCTTAACTGTCAGCCAGTTTACCGTCTAACTTAACACCAACCGGTTTACCACCTGCCTTAACACCTACCAGTTTACTAAGTCCTAGCCGGGTTATAACTCCGGTCGGATCATACCGCGGGGTATATCCCCGACATGTCCCCTTATGACCTGGCATCTTGAGTTGTAGATAAACATAACAGGATCTTGCCATAAACTTAGCATAAGTCGGCCGTCCAAACAGAGCGTGATAAGGGCTTTTGATCTTCACCACCTCAAAGGTCAATGTCTCTGATCGCGAGTCATACTCATCCGCAAACGCATCTTCCAGAGCTATCTTACCAGCTGGATATGCTGACTTACCAGGCACCACACCATGGAAAACAGTGTTTGACGGTTTAAGAGTTTTATCCGTTAACCCCATACGATGGAAGGTTTCATAATAGAGGATATTGATGCTGCTCCCTCCGTCCATGAGCACCTTGGTGAACTTATACCCTCCAACCTAAGGTGCAACCATCAGCACCAGATGACCCGGCTTATCAACCCGGGGTGGATGATCCTCTCGACTCAACACAATGGGCTGCTCAGACTAGCGCAAGTAATGGGGTACTGCCGGTTCAACAGAGTTTACTGCCCTTTTATGAAGCTTCTGATCCCGCTTACACAAGCTTGTGGTGAAGACGTGGTATTGCCTGATATTCAGCTATTTCGAGTTACTCTGATATCCAGACTGCTGTTGATTCCCCTGACCGGACTATTGATGGTAGCCCCCCTGATTGCCTTGACTGCCTTGATGACCTTGATGACCTTGATGACCTTGAAATCCAGAGCCTGAACCGCCTCCATCGTAACCCGTCCCCTGTGAACCAGATCCTGGACCACCTCCTGGTCCATGGTTACCTTGAAAAAGATTTGAATTCTTGAACTCCTTCATGATATAACAATCCTTCCAGAGATGAGTAGACGATCTTTGACGTGTACCATGCTTCGGACAGGGCTGATTTAACAGATGCTCAAGATTCATGCCCGACCCTCCGGTTTGCGGGGGCGGTCTACCCTTACGGCCCTGGCCATCATTATATGCATTGGTATTTGCCACAAAGTCCAGGTTGTTATCATCCTTGCGCTTACTATTACCTCCTTGATTCGCCACCGGGTTATGTTGCTGCCACTTGATGCTACTACTTTTCTTTCCCTTTCCCGGTTTGTCATCATCAGATTCAGGGTCCTTGGTACTGTCAGAGTCAGCGTACTTAACCAGAGCTGCCATAAGTGTCCCCATGTCATTGCAATGACGTTTGAGCCGCCCTAATTTCTGTTTGAGGGGCGTAAAATGGCAATTTTTCTCCAATGTCAGGACTGCTGAATCGGCATTAATCTGGTCTGGAGAATGCAATATGGTTGAAACCCGGCGCACCCAATGGGTTGTTGATTCACCTTCTTCTTGGACATGGGAGGCCAAATCCACAATCGACATGGGCTGCTTGCACGTGTCCTTGAAATTCTGGATAAACCGGGCTTTTAACTCGGCCCACGACCCAATGGAGTTAGCTGGTAGTCCCTTCAACCACGTACGAGTCGTTCCTTCTAACATCATGGTAAAATACTTAGCACATGCAGCCTCGTCAACATCCAACAGCTCCATTGACATCTCATAACTCTCGACCCACGCTTCCGGAGGTAAATCGGCGGTATAATTGGGCACCTTACAGGGGCCCTTAAAATTCTTGGGCAACCATACGTTCCGCAAAGCCGGGGCCAAACATGGCACACCTAGAGATATGAAAGTTACTCATGTTTCAACCGGAGTCGTTGGATGAAACGGAGAAGGTTGACGGGCCGTGTACTGCGGTGCTAACTCAGCCTCTCGACGTGCTCCACCTTGGTCCCCCACGTTCTGAACATCAGCACCACTGGCCGCCAGGTTATGACCACGAGGCGGATTGCGATTCCGCGCAATGCTTGACACGGTTGCTTCATTGATATGTCTGCTGTAACTCCAGCTTGGGTGAGGGGTGGAATGAATCCTCTCACGGTTGTACAAATAAGCATGTTGCTGAGCCAATGCTGTCTGAAGGAGTTCTCTAACCCGTCATGTCTCAACTGCTACTCGGGACTCCCCTTCAACTGGGAGAGCCGCCAATCATGAAGCGGCAGTGACCATGTTATCCAAGGGGTTAGAATAATGTCCCGGCGGTGTGGGCACATGATGCGGCGTTAACACATGCTGCGGCGGAGTGTTATCCTGTCGAGGTGGGTTCGTCGTGCGCGGTTTAACCGGCACCCCTCTCCCTGGTACTTCAGTCCGGTTTATCCCTGGCCGATTACTGGTCCCTACTCCATGCATGTTGAAGAAGTTTCTCGCTTCGTAAACCAAAGGTAGGCGGGACTGATGCCTTCTCCTGATGACATCATTTGATGTGTTCTGATCTAGCATAAGCTGATAAGATTCCACCTGAACCCGTTGTGCCTGAGCATCACGAGTGGCCCGCTCCTCAGCCATCCTGGTGTTTTCCGCGTTTAGCTCTTCCTTGGCCTGCGCTATCTCATCACGCAATTTCACAATCGCTGCATTATGCTGATCCTGATCAGCCGGATTAACCACCGTAGTCACCAACGTGGTTAATTTGTCCACCAAGTCTGTCAAAACTTGGGCCGGTGGGTGCACAGGGCCTCCTGCCCCGGCAGCCGTCGCCGCCGCTGATCCGGAAATCAATTCTGCTGCCGTTGATGACTGTAGCACGGGCTGTGTACCGGCCATGAAAATTGCAACCCGGTTCAGCGGGTCAAGGGGGTCCGGAATACTATCGCCATCGGAACAGCCCCCAAACCGGCCATCTTGTAACTGGTACATTGACACCGTCTCTCCGGTGGATGATTCGTCATCTGAATAGATAACCGTCTCACCGTTAGACACCGGTTCAGACTCTGCACTGTTGGTGAATCCCACAAAAGCACGCTTCATGGCGGGCTGAACTTGGGCAGGTCTCGCATGCTGAGCCGTCTCGATGATGTCGGTGCAGATGTCCGGCTCAGGACCCGGTTAGCCGATCTTGCCGATGAAGACGTGAATTCCTCCAAAGGGGACTCGATACCCGTACTAAATAGAGCCGGCCTCGGGGCCCCAGCCAGCATCGTCGATGTAGAGCTTGCCGCGACGACTCTTAGTCATCCGGCCCACAGCGTATCCCTTGAGCCCTTCGAAACTGCCCTTTAAGAACTCGAAACCATTGTGCGATAGCCCCATGGTGGGCGCCAACTATCGTGGAAACGTCACGGCAGATGTCCTAGTGTGAGGACTTAGTCGTGGAGCCAAAGCGTTGCGGTTAGCTTAAAGGGGTTAAACCGGACAAGGGACACGGGAGTTATACTGGTTCGGCCCTTGCGGTGAAGGTAAAGGCCAAATCTAGTTGAGGTGATATTGCTAGGGTTTCGATGACCAGGGAGCGAATCCACTAAGCCTGGTTCTCGATCTGATCTTTCTTGTCCCTAAACCGCCGCTGGGTCATCCCTTTATGTACAGAGGTTTACGCCCAGCGGTTTACAAAATCCCAGCCGGCTCATATTCGTGTCCGGCTCGGTTTCTACCCTTTCTTATCTTACAGTACAAGTTATACATCTTATGGCGGTTTACATCTACGGGCCCTAATCCGCCTCTGGGCCTTGGGCCTTCTTGTTAAACATCCTTCGTAAAGCGCCTTGCCTTTGTGGGCTTCAAATAGGAATAACTTACTATAAGTATAAACCGGCCCCTCCTGGGCGGTTTATACTTAACAGTTATATCCCCAACAACTCTGGTGCGCATCTTACTCCGGTTGACCTACGAGGTTCGGTAGTAACTTGATCTGAAGTTTCATGATCATCATCATTAGCTTCCTCACTAATTGGTGTAGGAATCACTGGAACTGATTTCTGTGATGAACTACTTTCCAATAAGGGAGCAGGTACAATTACCTCATCAAGTTCTACTTTCCTCCCACTCACTTCTTTCAAGAGAAACTCCTTCTCTAGAAAGGATCCGTTCTTAGAAACAAATATTTTGCCATCGGTTTTGTGATAGAAGGTGTACCCAATAGTTTCCTTTGGGTATACTATGAAGACACATTTCTCGATTTGGGTTCGAGCTTATCAGGTTGAAGCTTTTTCACATAAGCATCGCAGCCCCAAACTTTAAGAAACGACAACTTGGGTTTCTTGCCAAACCACAGCTCATATGGTGTCGTCTCAATGGATTTAGATGGTGCCCTATTTAACGTGAATGCAGCCCTCTCTAAAGAATAACCCCAAAACAATAGCAGTAAGTCAGTAAGAGACATCCTAGATCGCACCATATCAAATAAAGTGCAGTTACGACATTCGGACACACCATTACGTTGTGGTGTTCCAGGTGGCGTGAGCTGCGAAACTATTCCGCATTGTTTCAAATGAAGACCAAACTCGTAACTCAAATATTCTCCTCCACGATCAGATCGTAGAAACTTTATTTTCTTGTTACGATGATTTTCGACTTCTCTCTGAAATTCTTTGAACTTTTAAAATGTTTCAGACTTATGTTTCATCAAGTAGATATACCCATATCTGCTCAAATCATCTATGAATGTAAGAAAATAACAATACCTGCCGCGAGCCTCAACACTCATTGGACCGCATACATCAGTACGTATTATTTCCAACAAGTCTGTTGCTCGCTCCATTGTTCCGGAGAACAGAGTCTTAGTCATCTTACCCATGAGGCATGACAAGCATCAAGTGATTCCAAAAGCCCATCAACATGGAGTTTCTTCATGCGCTTTACACCAATATGACCCAAACGGCAGTGCCACAAATAAGTTGCACTATCATTATTAAGCTTATATCTTTTGGCTTCAATACTACGAATATGTGTGTCACTACTATCGAGATTCAACAAAAATAGACCACTCATCAAGGGTGCATGACCCTAAAAGATATTACTCATATAAATAGAACAACCATTATTCTCTGATTAAAATGAATACCGTCTCGCATCAAACAAGATCCAGATATAATGTTCATGCTTAACGCTGGCACCAAATAATAATTATTCAGGTCTAAAACTAATCCTGAAGGTAGATGTAGAGGTAGCGTGCTGACGGCGATCACATCGACTTTGGAACCATGTCCCATGTGCATCGTCACCTCGTCCTTAGCCAATCTTTGCTTAATCCGTAGTCCCTATTTCGAGTTGCAAATATGAGCAACAGAACCAGTATCAAATACCCAGGCACTACTGCGAGAATTAGTAAGGTACACATCAATAACATCCATGTATATCAAATATACCTTTCACTTTGCCATCCTTCTTATCCGCCAAATACTTGGGGCAGTTCCGCTTCCAGTGACCAGTCCATTTGTAGTAGAAGCACTCAGTCTCAGGCTCAGGTCCAGACTTGGGCTTCTTCACTTGAGCACCAACTTGCTTGCCATTCTTCTTGAAGTTCCCCTTCTTCCCTTTACCATTTTTCTTGGAACTAGTGGTCTTGTTACCCATCAACACTTGATGCTCCTTGTTGATTTCTACCTCCGCAGCCTTTGTCATCGCGAAGATCTCGGGAATTGTATTGTTCATCCCTTGCATATTATAGTTCATCACGAAGCTTTTGTAGCTTGCGGCAGTGATTGAAGAACTCTGACAATGACACTATCATCAGGAAGATTAACTCCAAGTTGAGTCAAGTGGTTGTGGTACCCAGACATTCTGAGTATATGTTCACGAACAGAACTATTCTCCTCCAATTTGCAGTTGTAGAACTTATTGGAGACTTCCTATCTCTCAATCCGGGCATTTGCTTGAAATATTAACTTCAACTCCGGGAACATCTCATATGCTCCATGACGTTCAAAACGTCGTTGAAGTCCCGGTTCTAAGCCGTAAAGCATCGAACACTGAACTATCGAGTAGTCATCAGCTTTGCTCTGCCAGACATTCAACGTCCGACGTTGCTCCTACAGCAGGTCTTCTGTGCAGCAATGAAGATAATCCTCAAGTTATGGACCCAGTCCGTGTAGTTGCCACCATCATCTTTCAACTTAGCTTTCTTTAGGAATGCATTAAAATTTAAAGGAACAGTAGCACGAGCCATTGATCTACAACAACATAGCATGCAAAATACTATCAGGTACTAAGTTCATGATAAATTAAAGTTCAATTAATCATATTACTTAAGAACTCCCACTTAGATAGACATCTCTCTAATCATCTAAGTGATCACGTGATCCAAATCAACTAAACCATGTCCGATCATCACGTGAGATGCAGTAGTTTTCAATGGTGAACATCACTATGTTGATCATATCTACTATATGATTCACGCTCGACCTTTCGGTCTCAGTGTTCCGAGGCCATATCTGCATATGCTAGGCTCGTCAAGTTTAACCCGAGTATTCTGCGTGTGCAAAACTGGCTTGCACCCGCTGTATGTGAACGTAAAGCTTATCACACCCGATCATCACGTCGTGTCTCGGCACGACGAACTGTCGCAATGATGCATACTCAGGGAGAACACTTATACATTGAAATTTAGTGAGAGATCATCTTATATTGCTACCGTTGTACTAAGAAAAATAAGATGCATAAAGGAAAAACATCACATGCAATCAATATAAGTGATATGATATGGCCATCATCATCTTGTGCCTTTGATCTCCATCTCCAAAGCACCGTCATGATCACCATCATCACCGGCTTGACACCTTGATCTCCATCGAAGCATCGTTGTTCTGTCGCCAACTATTGCTTCTACGACTATCGCTACCGCTTAGTGATAAACTAAAGCAATTACATGGCGATTGCGTTGCATACAATAAAGTGACAACCATATGGCTCCTGCCAGTTGCCGATAACTTTGTTACAAAACATGATCATCTCATACAACAATTTATATCAGCATGTCTTGACCATATCACATCACAACATGCCCTGCAAAAACAAGTTAGACGTCCTCTACTTTGTTGTTGCAAGTTTTACGTGGTTACTACGGGCTTAGCAAGAACCATTCTTACCTACGCATCAAAACCACAATGATTTTTCGTCAAGTGTGTTGTTTTAACCTTCAACAAGGACTGGGCGTAGTCACATTCAATTCAACTAAAGTTGAAGAAACAGACACCCACTAGCCACATGTGTGTGAAGCACGTCGGTAGAACCAGTCTCATGAACGCGGTCATATAATGTTGGTCTGGGCCGCTTCATCCAACAATACCGCTGAATCAAAGTATGAAATGTTGGGGAACGTAGCAGAAATTCAAAATTTTCTTACGTGTCACCAAGATCTATCTATGGAGAAACCAGCAACGAGGGGAAGGAGAGTGCATCTACATACCCTTGTAGATTGCTATGCGGAAGCGTTCAAGAGAACAGGGTTGAAGGAGTCGTACTCGTCATGATCCAAATCATCGGAGATCCTAGTGACGAACAGACGGCACCTTCGTGTTCAACACACGTACAGCCCGGTGACGTCTCCCATGCCTTGATCCAGTAAGGAGAGAGGGAGAGGTTAGGGAAGACTCCAACCAGCAGTAGCACGACGGCGTGGTGGTGGTGGAGGAGCGTGGTGCTCCAGCAGGGCTTCGCCAAGCACCGCAAGAAACAAGGAGAAAGAGAGGTAGGGCTGCGCCAACAAGAGGAGAGGAACTCGTGTGTATTGGGCAGCCCAAACCTCAACTATATATAGGGGGAGGGGAGGGGCTGCGCCCCCACCTAGGGTTCCCTCCCTAGGGGTGGCGGCAGCCCCCTAGATCCCATCTAGGGGCGGCCAAGGGGAGGGGAGAGGGGGAGGCGCACCAGGGTGGGCCTTAGGGCCCATCTGCCCTAGGGTTTGCCCCCTTCCCCTCTTCCTTGCGCCTTGGGCCTTGGTGGGGGGGCGCACCAGCCCACCTGGGGCTGGTCCCTTCCCACACTTGGCCCATGAAGCCCTCCGGGGCTTGTGGCCCCACTTGGTGGACCCCCGGGACCCTCCCGGTGGTCCCGGTACGTTACGGATAAAACCCGAAACTTTTCCGGTGACCAAAACAGGACTTCCCATATATAAATCTTTACCTCCGGACCATTCCGGAACTCCTCGTGACGTCCGGGATCTCATCCGGGACTCCGAACAACATTCGGTAACCACATACAAACTTCCTTTATAACCCTAGCGTCATCGAACCTTAAGTGTGTAGACCCTACGGGTTCGGGAGACATGCAGACATGACCGAGATGACTCTCCGGTCAATAACCAACAGCGGGATCTGGATACCCATGTTGGCTCCCACATGTTCCACGATGATCTCATCGGATGAACCAAGATGTCAAGGACTTAATCAATCCCGTATGCAATTCCCTTTGTCCATCGGTACGATACTTGCCCGAGATTCGATCGTCGGTATCCCGATACCTTGTTCAATCTCGTTACCGGCAAGTCTCTTTACTCGTTCCGTAACACATCATCCCGTGATCAACTCCTTGATCACATTGTGCACATTATGATGATGTCCTACCGAGTGGGCCCAGAGATACCTCTCCGTTTACACGGAGTGACAAATCCCAGTCTTGATTCGTGCCAACCCAACAGACACTTTCGGAGATACCTGTAGTGTACCTTTATAGCCACCCATTTACGTTGTGACGTTTGGCACACCCAAAGCACTCCTACGGTATTTGGGAGTTGCACAATCTCATGGTCTAAGGAAATGATACTTGACATTAGAAAAGCTTTAGCATACGAACTACATGATCTTGTACAAGGCTTAGGATTGGGTCTTGTCCATCACATCATTCTCCTAATGATGTGATCCCGTTATCAACGACATCCAATGTCCATGGTCAGGAAACCGTAACCATTTATTGATCAACGAGCTAGTCAACTAGAGGCTTACTAGGGACATGGTGTTGCCTATGTATCCACACATGTATCTGAGTTTCCCATCAATACAATTCTAGCATGGATAATAAACGATTATCGTGAACAAGGAAATATAATAATAACCAATTTATTATTGCCTCTAGGGCATATTTCCAACATGAAATGCTGGTAAGTAGTATGACTATTATCACCCAGAACTCTTTGTGTTCTACTCGTGCGTATAACATTTACGCATAGACCTAGCTCGGATGCCACTATTGGGGAACACAGTAATTTCAAAAAAATTCCTATGTCACACAAGATCTATCTAGGTGATGCATCGCAACGAGCAGGGAGAGTGTGTCCACGTACCCTCGTAGACTGAAAGCGGAAGCGTTAAGTAACGTGGTTGATGTAGTCGAACGTCTTCGCGATCCAACCGATCAAGTACTGATAACCCACAAGTATAAGGGATCGCAACAAATTTTCGAGGGTAGAGTATTCAACCCAACTTTATTGATTCGACACAAGGGGAGCCAAAGAATATTCTCAAGTATTAGCAGCTGAGTTGTCAATTCAACCACACCTGGAAACTTAATATCTGCAGCAAGGTATTTAGTAGCAAAGTATAATGATGGTAGTGGTAACGGTAGCAAAAGTGATATTTTTGGTTTTATAGTGATTGTAACAGTAGCAACGGAAAAGTAAATAAGCGTAGAACAATATATGAAAAGCTCATAGGCAATGGATCAGTGATGGATAATTATGTCGAATGCGATCAATCATGCAACAGTTATAACATAGGGTGACACAGAACTAGCTCCAGTTCATCAATGTAGTGTAGGCATGTATTCTGAATGTAGTCATACGTGCTTATGGAAAAGAACTTGCATGACATCTTTTGTCCTACCCTCCCGTGGCAGCGGGGTCCTATTGCAAACTAAGGGATATTAAGGCCTCCTTTTAATAGAGTACCGGACCAAAGCATTAACACATAGTGAATACATGAACTCCTCAAACTACGGTCATCACCGGTAAGTATCCCGATTATTGTCACCTTGGGATTAACGGATCATAACACATAATAGGTGACTATAGACTTGCAAGATAGGATCAAGAACTCACATATATTCATGAAAACATAATAGGTTCAGATTTGAAATCATGGCACTCGGTCCCTAGTGACATGCATTAAGCATAGAAAAGTCATAGCAACATCAATCTCAGAACATAGTGGATACTAGGGATCAAACCCTAACAGAACTAACTCGATTACATGATAAATCTCATCCAACCCATCACTGTCCAGCAAGCCTATGATGCAATTACTCATGCACGGAGGTGAGCATCATGAAATCGGTGATGGAGGAAGGTTGATGATGACGATGGCGACGGATTCCCCTCTCCAGAGCCCCGAACGGACTCCATATCAGCCCTCCCGAGAGAGACTAGGGCTTGGCGGCGGCTATGTATCGTAAAACGCGATGAATCCTTCTCCCTTATTTTTTCTCCCTGAACACGAATATATGGAGTCAAGATGGACGTCGGTGGAGCATCAGGGGACCCATGAGGCAGGGGCGCGTCCAGGGGGTAGGCGCGCCCCCTACCCTCGTGGACAGGATGTGGGCCCCCTGATGTGGATTCTTCCGCCAGTATTTTTATATATTCCAAAAATAATCTCCTTTGATTTTCAGGTCATTCTGAGAACTTTTATTTCTGCACAAAAATAACACCATGGCAATTCTGCTGAAAACAACGTCAGTCCGGGTTAGTTCCATTCAAATCATGCAAGTTAGAGTCCAAAACAAGGGCAAAAGTGTTTGGAAAAGTAGATACGACGGAGACATATCAACTCCCCCAAGCTTAAACCTTTGCTCGTCCTCAAGCAATTCAGTTGATAAACTGAAAGTGATAAAGAAAAACTTTTACAAACTATGTTTGCTCTTGTTGTTGTAAATATGTAAAGCCAGCATTTCAAGTTTTCAGCAAAGATTATGAACTAACCATGTTCACAATAACATTTAGGTCTCATGTTTACTCATATCAATGGCATAATCAACTAGCGAGCAATAATAATAAATCTCGGATGACAACACTTTCTCAAAACAATCATAATATGATATAACAAGATGGTATCTCGCTAGCCCTTTCTGAGACCGCAAAACAAAAATGCAGAGCATCTTTAAAGATCAAGGACTGATTAGACATTGTAATTCATGGTAAAAGAGATCCAGTCAAGTCATACTCAATGTAAACTAACAATAATGCATGCAAATGACAGCGGTGCTCTCTAACTGGTGCTTTTTAATAAGAGGATGATGAATCAACATAAAAGTAAATGGATAAGCCATTCACAAAGGGAAGCAGGGATCTGTAGAGGTGCCAAAGATCGATTTTGAAATAGAGATGAATAATATTTTTGAGTGGTATACTTTCATTATCAACATAACAACCGAGAGATCTCGATATCTTCCATGCTACACACATTATAGGCGGTTCCCAAGAAGAATGGTAAAGTTTGTACTCCCCCACCACCAACAAGCATCAATCCATGGCTTGCCCAAAACAACGGGTGACTCCAACTAACAACAATACTGGGGGATTTTTGTTTGCAATTATTTTGATTTGATTTGAGCATGGGACTGGGCATCCCGGTGACCAGCCATTTTCTTGTGAGTGAGGAGCGGAGTCCACTCCTCTTGAGAATAACCCGCCTAGCATGGAGGATACATACAGCCCTAGTTGATACATGAGCTATTCAAGCATACAAAATAGAATGTTTATTTGAAGGTTTAGAGTTTGGCACATACAAATTTACTTGGAACGGCAGGTAGATATCGTATATAGGAAGGTATGTGGACTCATATGGAATAACTTTGGGGTTTATGGAATTGGATGCACAAGCAGTATTCCAGCTTAGTACAAGTGAAGGCTAGAAAGAGACTGTGAAGCGACCAGCTAGAGAGCGACAACAGTCATGAACATGCATTAAAATTAATCAACACCGAATGCAAGCATGAGTAGGATATAATTCACCATGAACATAAATATCGTAGAGGCTATGTTGATTTTGTTTCAACTACATGCGTGAACATGTGCCAAGTCAAGCCACTCGAATCGTTCAAAGGAGAATACCACCCTATCGTACCACATCACAACATTTTAATAGCATGTTGGCACGTAAGGTAAACCATTATAAACTCCTAGCAAATTAAGCATGGCATAAGAAAGTATAATCTCTAATTGTCATTGCAAACATGTTTCATTCATAATAGGCTGAATCAGTCACGATGGACTAATCATATTTACAAAAACAAGAGAGGTCGAGTTCATACCAGCTTTTTTTCATCTCAATCAGTTCATCATAT
This sequence comes from Triticum aestivum, assembly GCF_018294505.1. Lineage (NCBI taxonomy): Eukaryota > Viridiplantae > Streptophyta > Magnoliopsida > Poales > Poaceae > Triticum > Triticum aestivum. Next base: position 490,154,503 of record NC_057794.1, read on the forward strand.
ATCGTCATTATTGCCTTTCACTTGCACGACCGAATAGTGTGGATAATAATGATAGTGCACATGCATTGGACTAACCTGGAATCTGCAAGCATTCAATACATGGGAGAAGACAAGGTAATATGGGCTCTTTGTTAGATCAACAATAATTCATATGAGAGCCACTCAACATTTTCATCGTGGTCTTCTCCTCTCGACCCCCAAAGAAAAGAAAGGAAACAAAATTATTTACACGGGAAAGCTCCCAACAAGCAAAAGAAGAACGAGAAATCTTTTTGGGTTTTCTTTTTAATTACTACTACTACAGGCATGGAAAGTAAACTAACTAAAAGCTACAACTAATTTTTTTGGTTTTTCTTAAGGTTTTTCAAACACACAAGAAGAAAGCTTAAAAAGGAAATAAACTAGCATGGATGATACAATGAAAAAGTATGAGCACTGACAATTGGCATGAGTGTGTGAACATGAATGTAATGTCGGTGGGAAATACGTACTCCCCCAAGCTTAGGCTTTTGGCCTAAGTTGATCTATGCCCAAGGATCAAAGTTGTAGCTGGGGTCCTACTGAGAGGGGTCCTCAGGTTGCCACTGGTTGGCGATCTCCTATGGATTCCACTGATAAACAGACTGAAGGTGAGGACCAAGTGGTGGCTCCGGCTCAGGCTCTGCAGCTGACATCTGGCCCCGGTGCGCATGAATGGCCTCAGGCAAAATGAGGTGCGTGCCTCAAAATATGTTAAACAAAGAGGGCGCAGGCATGGTAATAATCTCATAATAATTTTTACCAAATATTAATTTGTACTTAAGTATCCTATTATTATCCTTAACAATAAACTCATATGCTACCATACTCTTATAATCTAGAACAATAGGAGGTAGCAACTTTTCCTCTTTCTCAAAATGCCTGATAGGTATGTTAAAGTGTGCAGCAAGGCACGAGGCAAAGATACCTATGAGGACGGGGCCCTTTGTACGGTTCAAATTTAACCGTTTAGCAATAATAGCGCCTAAACTGAAAGTAGTATCACGAAACATGGCATGGCGCAAAATAACAATATTAGGGGCACTAAGGTTTCCGCAGTTCCCATGACCAATTAAACATCTACTAGCAAATATTGTGAAGTAACGCAGAACAGGAAAATGTATGCTAGTGATTCTTGCATCGGAAACCTTTCTAGTTTCCCCTACAGCAATCGTATCAATAAAACCTTCCACATCGTTACGATGCGGTTCCTCTACGCTGCCCGCCAAGGGTATCATACAGACCCGGCAAAAATTTTAAAGTGACATCTCCTTATGCTTATCATATAAATTAAATTCCACCGAAGGTGGTGATCTTCTAGCATGGAAATGAAAATTTTGCACAAAAATATTGGTGAGTAAGAGATACTATTCACGTTGGTCATGGAGGAAGTCGGTGAGGCCTGCACTCTCAGCCAAATGATAAAAATCTTCACAAATCCCGGCTTCTCTCAAGAACTCGTCACAAGGCCATTCACACGGCCGAACCTCCGAAGTACGAGGGAGATTATACTTGGGCTTCTTGTTCTCTTCACTTTGCTTATCCTTCGAGCTTCGGCTCGATGAGCCTCTCAAAAATCTCTTCATATTTTTCTGAAAATTTCTGAAATTTTTAGTAACTTAAAATAAAAGTGAACCGAACTCAACAAGATTGATAGCAACTACTCCTACAAGTGTCTAGAGGCTATATCATGCATTAAAACTACTTTTGACCACATCAATTTGACATGCAAGCTCAAGAACAGGGTCACCTAAGCAGCAAACATTTGCAATAAATAAAGCACTAGAACAAAAACTAATTCGACCATTGGAGGAGTCACATACCGAAGAACAATCCCCCAAAGCAGTTTTGTGAATGGAGCTTTGAGCAAGGAGATCGAAAATGAAAGCAAGATGAGCTAGAACTCAGGTTTGAGCTGGCTAGTGATTTTTTCTGGATGGAGTGTGTGGGTGCAAGGATAAGTGGAGGGGACCCACATGGGGTCCACGAGGCAGGGGGCGCGCCTAGGGGGTGGGGCGCCCATCACCCTTGTGGGCACATGATGGGTCCCCCTGGTGTGTTCTTAGTGCCAAAAATTCTTAAATATTCTAGAAAAAAATCATATTTCATTTTCAGGGCATTTGGAGAACTTTTATTCTCAGCGTATTTTTTATTGCAAGGATAATTCAGAAAAACAAACAGAAAATACTATTTTTAATTTATTTAATATAAATAACATAAAGTAAAAAAGAGGGTACAGAAAGTTGTGTTTTTTAAATTCATCCATCTCATGCTCATCAAAAGGAATCCACTAACAAGGTTGATCGAGTCTTGTTAACAAACTCTTTTTGAATAACATGAAATCGGAGAATTTTTGAATAACAGTAGGTTACCTCAACTGGGATATGCACATCCCCAACAATAAGAATATCATATTTCTTCTGGACAGTAGGAAGAGGAAATTCAAAACCTCCAATAGTGATTGTTGAAATTTTTCCAATAGAATTGATACTGTGGTCTTGAGGTTGTTTCCTCGGAAAGTGTACCGTATGCTCATTACCATTAACATGAAAAGTGACATTGCATTTCTTGCAATCAATAACAGCCCCTGCAGTATTCAGAAAGGTTCTACCAAGGATAATCGATATACTATCGTCCTCGGGAATATCAAGAATAACAAAGTCTGTTAAATTAGTAACATTTGCAACTACAACAGGCACATCCTCACAAATACCGACAGGTATAGCAGTTGATTTATCGGCCGTTTGCAAGGATATTTTAGTAGGTGTCAACTTATTCAAATCAAGTCTTCGATATAAAGTGAGAGGCATAACACTAACACCGGCTCCAAGATCACATAAAGCAGTTTTAACATAGTTTCTTTTAATGGAGCATGGTATGGTTGGTACTCCTGGATCTCCAAGTTCCTTTGGTATTCCACCTTTAAAATTGTAATTAGCAAGCATGGTGGAAATTTCAGCTTCTGGTATCTTTCTTTTATTAGTAATAATATCTTTCATATACTGAGCATAAGGGTTCATTTTAAGCATATCAAACAAACACATACGCAAAAAGATAGGTCTAATCATTTCAGCAAAGCGCTCAAAATCCTCATCATCCTTTTTCTTGGATGGTTTAGGAGGAAAAGGCAGGGGTTTCTGAACCCATGGTTCTCTTTCCTTACCGTGCTTCCTAGCAACAAAATCTCTCTTATCATAATGTTGATTATTTGATTGTGGGTTATCAAGATCAACAGCAGGTTCAATCTCTACATCATTGGTATTGCTAGGTTGAGCATCAACATGAATAACATTATCACTAGGTTCATGTTCATTACCAGATTGTGTTTCAGCATCAGAAATAGAAATATCATTGGGATTCTCAGGTGTGTCAACAACAGGTTCACTAGAAGCATGCAAAGTCCTATCATTTTTCCTTTTCTTCTTCTTAGAAGAACTAGGTGTATCAACAGTAGTTCCCTGAGAATCTTGCTTATAACATCCCAAAATTCTAAATTTTGGAATGTTATATTAAATAAATAGATTTGTTTGATTACGGTGTGGTTGCTTGTGTGAAATTGAGTGAAATTCGAAACTTCTTGAAAATTAAATGACACGGAATAAAATGACTTTTCCAAAACTTTCACCTTGCTTTCTGATCTCCAAGAATTCAAATTTTATTTCATCACAAAATCCTAAAGAGAAGACGACATGACTTTTCCATTTAAATAAATAAAAAGGGTTGTTGAAAAGATTTGAATTTCATTTGGAAATATTTCAATTTTAGAAACTTTAAGCAACTCAATGATTTTCATGAGAGAAGATAAAATGACTTCTTCAAAACATATGAAATATGAGTTGGAAGTTTAAAAGAATCAAATTTAATGTCCTTTTGAAAGTATTTTCAATTTGGAGTTATTTGAGTTTTATTCAAATTATTTTTCTCCAAAAATAAAATAAATGGAAAATAGGGTAAAATGATTCCCTACATCAGAAAATTGGAGAGAAATAATTTTGAAATCATTTTGGTATTTCTAAAATGATTTTTATTGGGTTTTATTGTAGAAGTAGCACTGTTTGAATTATTTGAATTTTTATGGATTTTATTTCACACTAGAAAATGTTCAAGTTATAGAAAATCTTTTTCTGAAAATTTTGATATATAATATGCCTATATATAATTTTACTTTTATTTTCGTTATTCCTTTTTTTCCTTTTCTATTACTAAAAAAATTGCGCGTGCACCTGGAACTAACTGTTGCCTACGTACGCAGCATAGTGGCATCAGGCGCCCCATCATTTTATTTTTTTCTCTTCTCTCCTACATGGGCCAGGCCCAGCCAGCCTTTTTTTATTTGACCGAATTTTGTTAAAAAAACTACAACGTGCGGCCGGGCCTAACTTTTAGCCCATTTTTTCAAATTTCATCTACATACGTATATGCTTAGTCCCACGTTGCCTAGCCTTTGACCCCTAAACCTCTTTTGCACCTATAAATATAGACCCATAATGCCTTCAAAAATCATCCGATTCGGATTAAATCAATATTTTGGTTTGACTAGATTCATTAAAAAAAATATTTTTCTCCTCTTCGACGGGACTTCTGAAAATTGTCTCCTCTCTCCGAAATCGTCTTTTCTCTGCCTTATAAAGGTATATTTCTTTGTTTTTTATTTTTATACTTCTGTAGTTTATTATTTTCTAGACTAGTACGGTAGAATAATTAGATTATCAATTAGTCTCTGTATTTATATATTAGACCTACAATTCTTTTAACCATACCTATTTTTCCACCATAAAACAGCTTGGCCCTGATTTTTCCAATAGCCATAACTTTTTACTCGTTCATTCAAATTAGATGAAACCAGCGCCTATAGTTTTGTCTTGTTTTCACATATCCAGTGAACTTCTCACATCAAATTTTTGAAATTTTCAAATTTCAAAATTTGTTCAGATTCATATTCAAACTTCTTTTGATCATAACTTGAGTTTTATAACTCCATTTAATTGATTCTTTTTGCAAATCGAAGCTCTTGACCTAAACTTTCTGATAAGACCAAATTCACATAATTTTGGTGTTGTTAGAAATTGTTTTATGTTGCAAGAGTTATTTGCTTGGTTTTGATGTTTTCCGAACTGTCTTCTTCGTTCTTCCCGATCTTTTGAGTGATTGCTTATGTGTGGTTACTATTGCTTGCTCACGATAGATTGAACGGAGTGTGATGCGTAGAACTATCAGGAGTTATGAGTGTGAATCATCTTCGTCAACTTACAAGGCAAGTTCACACTTAGATCATACTTTTCATTACCCAGTTTTTATGCATTAGTTTCACCCTCAAACATTGCATGGTTAGGAATTGATAACATGTGGGTATTGGGAAGTAGTTGATGAGGTAGGAACCTATTGTACTGCATTCAAACTTTGGGAGTTACTTCTATATTATGCTTATACTACTATGCTATGCACGTAGACATGGATTGGTTTGAGAGAATTCATGAAAGATATGAGAGATTATTGTTAAGTAAGGTTTAACTTAAGGTGGCTACTTTAATACACATCTAGGTGGATTGGTTGGGCCACCCTGGGGATATACCAGTGGACTTGCCCGGACACATGGGGATATACCAGTGTTGTCCTAGGAGATTCTAGGGTTACCATGTGATCATCCTATGGTTCGCCACCCAGGCTCAAAGGGATCATAAGATTATTCATTCTAGAAACTTCCGTGTGCAGCCACAAACCATTATGGCATCTGGCATAGTTGAGTAAGTTGTGGGAAACCTTTCCATGATGGGCTTGCAGATGTAGGGGATTGTAGGTGTACCGGCCTATCTATCGGTTAAGGGGACCTCTTCGAAAAGACTGTGTCTCGGTCATCCGTTTCTCAAACACCATGTAATGCGAGAAATACAATGGAGGAGATCGAGTCTTGTGGGGAAAAGTGCGCAAACCTCTATAGAGTGTACAAACTAATCATGATTAGTCATGTCCCCGGTTATGGACATCTTGAGTATCTGGTTCTTGGATTATCATGTTGATCTCAACACTTTATTTAATTAATTTGATTGGGTTAATGATTATTATTTTGGGATTGAGTTGGGGATATACCTTCTCAATATTTTTTTTCAAACAACTGTGTAGTTAAATAAAATTTATTCCTTTGAGGTAGGGAAAACTTGGCTTTATGCAAAAATAAACTTAGAGCTTTCCACCAGCCAACTATGCATGTAGTGATAGCTATTATTCATATTTATCCTATGGTGTGAATTTGCCAGTACATTCAATGTACTGACCCTTTGTGGCTGCAATGTCTCATGTTGCAGGATTCTTACGACGAGTAAGTGATATGTTAGGGTTACGATTTCTACACTCAACTTTGCCGTTGGTGTTGATGGGAATCCACAACCTTTGTTACTTTCGCTATATGGATTGAGGTAATAGTATTTACGTTACTTTATACATGTGATTTACCTCTGTTATAAATCCTTGAGTACTGTGTGTGTTAGCATACCGATCCAGGGATGACACTTAAGCACAGAGACTTGACCGTTTGAGGTTGTGTCGCTACATTGCTCAATTCTCTTAGGGTGGCCCTCAGGATACAAAGGTTCCTGAGTCATTTTACCCCCTCTAGTCATAACTCTAACAGCATTATCATTTTTATTATTATTTAATTCATTGAGAAAATCATTCTGAGCCTTAAGTACTTGTTCTACTTGAGTCGTAACCATAGAAGCATGTTTACTAATAAGTTGAAGTTCACCTTTAACTCTAGACATATAATCACTCAAGTGTTCAAGCATATCAGCATTGCGTTTCAATTCTCTACCAACATAAGCATTGAAGTTTTCTTATTTAACAATAAAATTGTCAAACTCATCTAAGCATTGGCTAGCAGACTTATAACGAGGAATATCACCTTCATCAAATCTATAGAGAGAATTTACCTTTACTACCTGTGTCGGGTTATCAAGACCATGTATTTCTTCAATGTGTGGTAAATTCTTAACATCTTCAGCTTTAATACCTTTTTTCTTTCATAGATTTCTTTGCCTCTTGCATATCTTCGGGACTGAGAAATAGAATACCCTTTTCTTCGGAGTTGGCTTAGGAGTCGGTTCAGGAAGTGTCCAATCATTTTCATTACTCAACATATTATTCAATAGCAATTCAGCTTGATCAACAGTTCTTTCCCTGAAAACACAACCAACACAACTATCCAGGTAGTCTCTGGAAGCATCGGTTAGTCCATTATAAAAGATATCAAGTATTTCATTTTTCTTGAGAGGATGATCAGGCAAAGCATTAAGTAATTGGAGAAGCCTCCCCCAAGATTGTGGGAGACTCTCTTCTTCAATTTGCACAAAATTATATATTTCCCTTAAGGCAGCTTGTTTCTTATGAGCGGGGAAATATTTAGTAGAGAAATAATAAATCATATCCTAGGGACTACGCACACAACCAGGATCAAGAGAATTAAACCATATTTTAGCATCACCCTTTAATGAGAACGGAAATAACTTAAGGACATAACAATAGCGAGTTTTATCATCATTAGTGAATAGGGTGGCTATATCATTTAATTTGGTAAGATGTGCCACAACAGTTTTAGATTCATAGCCATAGAAAGGATCAGATTCAACCAAAGTAATTAACTCAAGATCGACAGAGAAATCATAATCCTTATCAGTAATAAAGATAGGTGAATAGCAAAAGCAGGGTCATATTTCATTCTAGCATTCAAAGACTTTTCTTTAAGCTTAGCTAATAATTTCTTAAGATCAGATCTATCATTGCAAGCTAAGAAGTCTCTAGCAGTTTCTTCATCCATAACATAACCCTCAGGCAGAACAGGAAATTCATATCTAGGGGGAGAATCTTCACCATCACTTTCATCAATATTATCAGTTTCAATAATTTCATTCTCTCTAGCCCTAGCAAGTTGTTCATCAAGAAATTCACCTAGTGACACAGTATTATCAAGCATAGAAGTAGTTTCATCATAAATATCACGCATAGCAGAAGTGGCATCATCAATAACATGTGACCTATCGGAATCAATATCAGCAGTAGGTTTCACAAGTTTACTCAAAACAGAAGGTGAATCAAGTGCAGAGCTAGATGGCAGTTCCTTACCCCCCCCCCCCTCGTAGTTGAGGGAAAAATCTTGGTTCTTTGATCTTTCAAGTTCTTCATAGTGACCTGCAGATATAAATCCCATCAAAGAATAGAGCTATGCTCCCCGGCAACGGCGCCAGAAAATTCTCTTGATAACCCACAAGTATAGGGGATCGCAACAGTTTTCAAGGGTAGAGTATTCAACCCAAATTTATTGATTCGACACAAGAGGAGCCAAAGAATATTCTCAAGTATTAGCAGCTGAGTTGTCAATTCAACCACACCTGGAAACTTAATATCTGCTGGAAGGTATTTAGTAGCAAAGTAATATGATAGTAGTGGAACAGTAGCAAAAGTGATATTATTGGTTTTATAGTGATTGTAACAGTAGCAACGGAAAAGTAAATAAGTGAAGAACAATATATGAAAAGATCATAGGCAATGGATCAGTGATGGATAATTATGTCGGATACGATCAATCATGCAACAGTTATAACATAGGGTGATACGGAACTAGCTCCAGTTCATCAATGTAATGTAGGCATGTATTCCGAATATAGTCATGCGTGCTTATGGAAAAGAACTTGCATGACATCTTTTGTCCTACCCTCCCGTGATAGCAGGGTCCTATTGGAAACTAAGGGACATTCAGGCCTCCTTTTAATAAAGTACCAAACCAAAGCATTAACACATAGTGAATACATGAACTCCTTAAACTACGGTCATCACCAGTAAGTATCATGATTATTGTCACTTCGGGGTTAACAGATCATAACACATAATAGGTGACTATAGACTTGCAAGATAGGATCAAGAACTCACATATATTCATGAAAACATAATAGGTTCATATCTGAAATCATGGCACTCGGGCCCTAGTGACAACCATTAAGCATAGCAAAGTCATAGCAACATCAATCTCAGAACATAGTGGATACTAGGGATCAAACCCTAACAAAACTAACTCGATTACATGATAAATCTCATCCAACCCATCACCATCCAGCAAGCCTACGATGGAATTACTCACGCACGGCGGTGAGCATCATGAAATTGGTGATGGAGGAAAGTTGATGATGACGATGGCGACGGATTCCCCTCTCCGGAGCCCCGAATGGACTCCATATCAGCCCTCCCGAGAGAGATTAGGGCTTGGCGGCGGCTTCGTATCGTAAAACGTGATGAATCCTTCTCCCTTATTTTTTTCTCCCCGAACACAAATATATGGAGTCAAGATGGACGTCGGTGGAGCATCAGGGGGCCCACGAGGCAGCGGCGCGCCCAGGGGGTAGGCGCGCCCCCACCCTCATGGACAGGGTATGGGCCCCCTGACGTGGATTCTTCTGTCAGTATTTTTTATATATTCCAAAAATAATCTCCATTGATTTTCAGGTCATTCCGAGAACTTTTATTTCTGCACAAAAATAACACCATGGCAATTCTCCTGAAAACAACGTCAGTCCGGGTTAGTTCCATTCAAATCATGCAAGTTAGAGTCCAAAACAAGGGCAATAGTGTTTGGAAAAGTAGATACGACGGAGACGTATCAAGTACCGCACGCACGGCACCTCTGCAATCTGCACACGTTCAGCTCGGTGACGTCCATCGAACTCTAGATCCAGCTAAGGCTGAGGGAGAGTTTGATCAGCACGACGGCATGGTGACGGTGATGATGAAGTTACCGGCGCAGGGCTTCGCCTAAGCACTACGACGATATGACCAAGGTGGAAAACTGTGGAGGGGGCACCGCACATGGCTAAAGATCAACTTTGATGTGCTCTAGGGTGCCCCCTCCCCACGTATATAAAGGACGGAGGGGGAGGCCGTCCAGCCCTAGGGGCACGCCCCAAGAGGGGAATCCTACTAGGACTCCAAGTCCTAGTAGGCATCCACCAAGAGGGAGAGAGGGGAGGAAGGAGAGGAAGAGAGGGAGAAGGAAAGGGGGCGCGTCCTATTCGGACTCCAAGGGGGGGCTGCCCTGGCTGCCCTCCTCTCTCTCCACTAAGGCTCATGGTGGCCCATTAATTCTCGTGGGAGGTTTCGGTAACCCCTCGGGCACTCTGGTTTTACCGAAACCAACCGGAACACTTCCCGTGTCCGAATAACATGGTCCAATATATCAATCTTTATGTCTCGACCATTTCAAGACTCCTCGTCATGTCCGTGATCTCATACGGGACTCCGAACAACCTTCGATACATCAAATCACATAACTCATAATACAAATTGTCATCGCACATTAAGCATGCGGACCCTACGGGTTCGAGAACTATGTAGACATGATCGAGACACATCTCAGGTCAATAACCAAATAGCGGAACCTGGATGCTCATATTGGCTCCTACATATTCTACGAAGATCTTTATCGATCAAACCGCATAACAACATACATTGTTCCATTTGTCATCGGTATGTTACTTGCCCGAGATTCGATCGTCGGTATCACCATACCTAGTTCAATATCATTATCGGCAAGTCTCTTTACTCATTTCGTAATGCATCATTCCACAACTAACTCATTAGTCACATTGCTTGCAAGGCTTATAGTGATGTGCATTACCGAGAGGGCCTAGAGATACCTCTCTGACAATCGGAGTGACAAATCCTAATCTCGATCGATGCCAACTCAACAAACACCATTGAAGACACCTGTAGAGCATCTTTATAATCACCCAGTTACGTTGTGACGTTTGATAGCACACTAAGTGTTCCTCCTGTATTCAGGAGTTGCATAATCTCATAGTCATAGGAACATGTATAAGTCATGAAGAAAGCAATAGCAACAAACTAAACGATCATAGTGCTAAGATAACGGATGGGTCTTGTCAATCACATCATTCTCTAATGATGTGATCCCGTTCATCAAATGACAACTCATGTCTATGGCTAGGAAACTTAACCATCTTTGATTAATGAGCTAGTCATGTAGAGGCACTCTAGTGACACTCTGTTTGTCTATGTATTCACACATGTACTAAGTTTCCGGTTAATACAATTCTAGCATGAATAATAAACATTTATCATGATATCAGGAAATATAAATAAAAACTTTATTATTGCCTCTAGCGCATATTTCCTTCATATTTGTATATTGTTGATATCTCCACAGGACCACAACCTGCTATATGTCTACTTGCAAAAGCTTCAGAAGGCTGGCTATGGCATCGACGACTCGGTCATGCTGGTATGAGGAACTTGCACACGCTCGTGAAGAAGCATGTCATTGGCATGGAGAATGTCAAATTCCTCAAGGATCACCTATGCGGAGCCTGTGAAGCTGGAAAGATGACCAAGGCCAAGCATCCCGCAAAGACTATCATGACTACCACTCGTACATTTGAATTGCTTCACATGGATCTCTTTGGTCCTAATCATTATTCTGCATTCACTAATGAAGCATCTTTATATGGCTTTGTTATTGTTGATGATTACTCTAGTTACACATGGGTGCATATCATCACTTACAAACGTGAAGTGCAGGAAGTCTTCAAATGATTTTCCTCGAGGCCTTCAACCAACTTCGGTGTGAAGATCAAGCACATCAGAAGTGACAATGGAACCGAGTTCAAGAATACTGGTCTTGATGACTATCTTGATGAACTTGGTATTACTCATGAGTTATCTGCTCCTTATATATACTCCTCAGCAGAACGGCGTCGTGGAGCGCAAGAATTGAACTCTAGTTGAGATGGCTCGCACTACACTTGATGAATACAAGACGCCTCATCATTTTTGGATTGAGGGAATTGATACTGCGTCCCACATCATCAACAGGGTATATCTTCATAAATTCTTCAAAAAGACGGCATATGAACTCCTCACTGACAAGAAACCCAATGTGAGTTATTTCAAAGTCTTTGGTGCTAAATATTGGATTAGAGATCCTCATCACAATTCTAAATTTGCACCGAAAGCACATGAAGGTTTTATGCTTGGTTACGGAAAGGACTCGCACCCACAGAGTCTTCAACAATGTTCACCACAAGGTTGTTGAAACTGTAGATATGCGGTTCGATGAAACTAATGGCTCGCAAAGAGAGCACCTACCTCATGTGCTAGATGAAAAGTCATCTAAGGAAACCATCAAGTTCAAGGCTGCTGAGGATGTTATTCCTACTGAAGAATCTGCTGAAGAAGTCATCCCAGATCATGAAGAACATCATGCTGGTGCACCTGAAGAAAATGGTTCTGAAGAAAATGAGCAAATTCCTCGTCGTCAACCTGCTCATCCTCGCGTCGCAAATGAAGTGCAAATTGAGAAAATCATCAGCGAGATCAACGCACCAGGTCCTCTCACACGCTCAAAAGCTTCACATTTGTCTAACTTTTTGGGGCACTTTGCTTTCGTCTCTATCACAGAGCCCACTAAGGTAGATGAAGCATTTCTGGAGCCTGGGTGGATTCAATCTATGCAAGAGGAATTACATCAGTTCGAGCTCAACAATGTCTGGGAACTTGTCAAGCGACCAGACCCTCGCAAGCACAATATCATCGGCAACAAATGGATCTACCGCAACAAGCAAGATGAAAATGGCCTTGTGGTGAGGAATAAGGCACGACTTGTAGCTCAAGGCTACACACAGGTTGAAGGAATTGATTTTGATGAAACTTTTGCACCTATTTCTAGACTTGAGGCTATTCACATATTGCTTGCTTGTGCTAACCATCCTAATATCATCTTATATCAAATGGATGTGAAAAGTGCATTCCTCAATGGTAAGCTTGAGGAAGAAGTATATGTTGCTCAACCCCCAGGTTTTGAAGATCCAAAGCATCCTGACAAAGTCTTCAGACTCAACAAGGCCCTCTATGGCCTCAATCAGGCCCCTTGGGCGTGGTATGATACTTTGAAGGAATTCCTCATGAAGAAAGGCTTCAAACCCGGTTCACTTTACCCAACTCTTTTCACCAAAACCTATGATGATGAATTATTCGTGTGCCAAATTTATGTTGATGATATTATCTTTGGTTGTACTAACCAATGTTACAGTGATGAATTTGCCTATATGATGAGTGAAGAATATCAAATGTCTATGATGGGAGAATTGAAATTCTTCTTAGGTCTTCAAATACGTCATCAGCGCAACGACATCTTCATATCTAAGGAGAAATACCTCAAGGACATATTGAGGAATTTGGCATGCAAGATTGCAAAGGCGTCAAAATCGCTATGCCCACAAATGGCCATCTATGCACTGATGAAAATGGTATTGACTTCGATTAAAAGGTATACCGCTCCATGATTGGCTCTTTATTGTATTTATGTGCATCAAGGCCAGATATTATGCTTAGTGTTTGCATGTGTGCCCGTTTGAAAGCTACACCGAAGAAATCACACCAAAGGCCGTGAAGCATATTCTTCGATATCTAGCTCACACTCCAACACTTGGATTATGGTACCCCAAGGGCTCGGCTTTTGATCTCATTGGATATTCAGACTCTGACTATGCTGGTGATCATGTGGACCGCAAGTCAACATCAGGCACCTGCCATTTCATCGGACGATCCTTGGTATGTTGGTCCTCGAAGAAACAGAACTGCGTATCACTTTCTACTGCTGAAGCTGAGTACATTGCTGCTGGTTCGTGATGTGCTCAATTGCTATGGATGAAGCAAACCCTCAAGGACTACGACATCAATGTGAAGAATGTGCCTCTCTACTGTGATAATGAGAGTGACATGCAAGATTGCTCATAACCCAGTTCAGCACTCGAAGACAAAGCACATTCAGATTCGTCATCATTTTCTTCGTGATCATGTGTTGAAGGGCGACATCTCTATCGAGCACGTGAAGACTGAAGAACAGCTAGCCGATATCTTCACAAAGCCCTTGGATGAGAAAAGATTTAGCAAGTTGCGGTGTGAGCTAAATATCTTAGAATCTTCGAATGTCCTTTGAAAAGGACACACATTCTAACACTTATGCAAAATTGATGACATAGATGTGCAAAACACGAAGTAACGTTTTTCTTCAATCAATGACGACTAAACCTTTAAGTGTGAATAAATTAACGAAGAATTTGATTCTCAGAGCCCTACAACAATTGTATGCGGCGTCTGAAATCATCATTCTTATACGGTGGGTCACGCCACCAACAAAAGTTGAAAATCTTCAATTCGAGTTTTTCTTCAGTTTTTAAAATTCCTCAGTTGTTCAATTTCTTCAGCTTTGCATTGTCTTCACTTTTCCGTCGTTGTTCTTCATTGACTATATATATGTGAGTTTATGTCCTCTACAACATTCACTTATTGCTATCTCTTCAAGTTGCCTTTTCTGCTAAGTGAATGTGATCGGACCCTTCCCCCTCTATGCTAAACTCAACCCAGTCTGTTCACAGATTCTTCATGTGCGTTCTGTGTGAAACCCGTTCAAAATCTTCACTGTGTACTTGTCAGCTGAAGAATTTGTGAACAAAACATTAAAATATTCTAATCTGAATTTTCGGCTTTTGCCGCTCAAACCGTTCCATATCCCACGATTGGATTTATATATTCACCCACGATCTCCACCGCTCTGTACATGGGTGACACATGTCGCTAGGATGAGAAGGGTCAGGGGCACATTCATCCAATTTCCTCGAGCGAGCGGTTTTCACCTTGGCTATATATACCCCTCACCCTCCGCAGACTACATTTACCCCGCTCGACCTCACTCCCCTTGCTCGAGCTCTCAATACCTAGCGGCGCCACTACTTCCATCGTCGCCGGTGAGGAAGAGCTTCACTTCCTCGACCTCGTCGCCATCGTACTCGCGCCGGCCACGGACTTCTTCTCTCCGCCGCCGTCATAGATGTCTTCCTCTGCCAAGTTAGGGCATGGAAGATCTAGACTGATGAACTTCCAATCTACTACTCCCAATTCGTCGTGTTCTTCGTCAAGGGTAATTAAAAGTTACTTTTACTTCCCTTGTTGATTCTGATGATTTCTACAAAATCTTCAAAAGGTGTTTATTCTTCAATTTCCACACTCTAAACACCTTACACAAGCATCTTTTCTTGATATGTTTCCCTAGGCTATATTTTTCTTCAAGATTCCTCAATTGTGTGGATTTTCAATCTATACAACTCTGGAACCATAGTGAAATTCCTCAAGACACCTCAAGTTCCTCAAACTTGTTCTTTTTGCAAAAACTTCTGAGAACGCATATGACCTCTCCAAATTCTTCACACCTATACTCTGTTCACGGGTACACATGTCCACTGCTGAATCACTAGGTTCTCATCAACTTAACTCGTTTGAAGCGTTCCTCGAAGGCAAGTTGCATACCTCTTCAAGAACTCAATTGTTAAAAATCCTCAGCTGCAGAAAATGGCAGATGGCAAGAAACCTCAGAAGGGAGGCAAGAAACTAGAAGTTAACACGGCATTTGAGATCCCTGATGACATTTATGAGGAATATTGCACTCCTGATGAATCCAAACATGTCAAGGAGAACAAGAATCAGCGCAAGGTGCGCATACAAAGGATAGAGAGGAGATGGGCATGGGAATGGAGGGATTAAAGATATGTCACTCCAAAGTACATGAACAAATTCGCTCTTCACCCTCCTTGCCCAAGACCTCCGTTGGCACCTGGCCAAATTGCTGATCCCACTAGCCTCAAGCGCGGTGAGGACTATCCTGATGAATGGCCAAGCGGCAAGCGAAACTAGCCAAAATGGCTAAGGAAGCAGTGAGGAAATTCAACAAAGACTCTGCTGGTGCCGCTGTTGAGACCTCTGCTAGCAAGCCCAAGAAGGCTATATATGCTCAATAAGCCAGCTCGCAAGCCCAGTTCTTCAGCAATGCCCTCACGGCCAATCTCATCAATGCCCTCACGACAAATTCCTCAAGTTGCTCCAGTTCCTCCAATTACAAAGTCCTCAGCTCCTCCGGCAAAGTCCTCAGCACCTGTGCATCTCGCCTCGTGTCAAAGGACAACAGGCATCTCAATTGCCTTAGGAGCCTATGCAAGTTCTTATTCTCCTCCACAGTCCTCAACATGCCCCACTTTGCTAAAGACCAAGGCCACTGCTGGATGAGGCACTAGACCAAGTCCTCACAAGAAGCAGGTTGTCTTCCAAGTACCATCCAGTGAAGACGAAGCTGGTGATGAAGAACTCACTGAAATCATCAGAGACAGACAACAAAGGGCCGCTAGAGCCAAAGGCAATAATGTGTCACTTTTCCTGGATCCGAAGAAGATCCTGGACTTCATTGATCTATGGCACAAAGATCCAAACACTCCCTTGCCAGAATTAAATCTCACACCTGGCCAAAGTCATATGTTGAAGGCTTTCATCGCTGAAGAAAAATGGAAATTTGAGAAAGCCGGGAAGGTGAAGAAAGCTCAGTACAAGAAAGAGCGCTTTCTGAAGAAAAATGTGTTGAAGTTGTCACCTGATGAACTTGTTGCTCTCCAAACAGAAATTAAGAATCTCAGTGATGAATTTGATGCATATCATGCAGAATGGTTGGGAGCCAAAGTCAGATTCGTCAGAATGGCGAAGGGATTTACACCAAATGTTGCTACTCAAACGCACATTGAAATTCCTCAGGCTGAAACATCTGCCCAGCCTACTGAAGAACATGCCAGCATCGCTGATGAATATCAGGCTGCTGAAGAAAATGAGAGCACTAGGGCTACTGAAGATATTCCAGCCGCTAATGAAATTGTCAGGGCAGCCACTAGTGTTGCGCCTGAATATCCAGCCAGGCCAGCTGAAGCATCTACCGATGAGCCTGAAGAAACTGAACAAGCTAGGGCAACTACATCAGTCGCGGCTGAAGAAAATGAACCAATTTCCTCTGCTCCTTCTGCACCAACACCAAGTCCTACCCTTCATTCTACATCAGAAGCGAAGAAAACCAAGGCTGCGGAGCGAGCAACAGTGAAGAAAAGGAATTCATCTGCTTCCACAGAGTCTTCTGCACCCAAGAAGGCGAGGACTTTGACAAGCTCCTATGACAATCCTATCGATGCTATTCCTGTTTCAAGTATGCCATCAAAGGAGATTGTCCCCTTTGGTGAGGATTATGAGATCCCAAGCGGATCAGATGAAGATGTTCCTTCTACTGCTTCGTCAGAGTAGTTGGACGAAGAAATTGAATTCGATGATATCCCTTCAACCCCACTGGTATCATCACCCATGCCTTAGTTCACATCTGAAGAGGCAGTCATTGAAGAAATGGATGAAGAAGATGAATACGTGTACATTGGGTGCACCACTCCGGTTCTGAATGATGACTATTGGGAAAGTCATCACCCCAATTCACCCATGTTCATCCCACTGCAACAGATTCCTCAATCCCCAGTCCAAACTGAAGAAGTTCAAATGGGCTCTGATGAACCTCAAGCTTCACTTCCTACCATCCCTGAAGAAATTCTAGCCACTAGTGCTGATGTTAATGCTGCTGAAGAGATGGAGACCCAAACTGCTACTGGAGATGTTGAAACTGAAATTCCTCAGCATGTGGCCCCTGAGACTGTGATTCAAGAGGCTGTGAAGACATTGACTGATACTCCTCAGCCCAAGCCAAAGAATCCCTTCTCAAAGAAGCAGAAGTTCAAAGCTGGTGACTTCTTTCATGAGCATGTATTCTTCACTGACTACCACCCATATGACTCTACTCGTCTTCGCCGCAAGCGTTTCTGGACAGCAAGTCAGATGAACTTCCACTCTTCACTGTTATTTGATAAGGACAAGATCTTTTACCATGAGCATATTCCTCATGTGGATATGGAATCGCTGCCTTGCTTCACCCCAGTCCTCAGTGTTCTTCATGACGCTGGGCTGCTCAACTTCTGCACTGATATATGCGACTGGAATGAAGAGCTAATTCTTCAGTTCTATGTTACATTGCACATCACCAGCAACGCTGAAGATGTGAATTCATGGGTGTTGGACTGGATGACAGATAACACACACTACAAAGCACCGGCCTCTGAATTGCTTCAGGCCCTTCCTGCCAGTCCTCCCCTTGAAGGTGCGCGGCTCATCTACCATGAACCTGAGCTATCTGATCACTACATGCAAGTTTCGATGAAGGCTCTGAAGCCTGGTCAAGCCCCAAGGACCCAATTCCTCATGAAGGAATTACTATATGTGCCAAGGACTATCTACACAATTCTAACCAAGACCCTGAGTCCTATCAAAGGCCATGACTCTAATGAAGAAGAGGTCGTTGGCATCATGAAGAATCTACTATTCAACATCATCCATGGAGTTCCTGTCAACTATCATGATTTCTTCATGAGGACTATGGCCAATGTTGCTCTTTCACCATTTGAATTGAAGCCTTATGCTCCCTGGATTATAAGATTCATCAGGTCAAGGTCTTCAATCAACTACAAGGCTGACACACTTAACCATGGCAGCTACTTGCCCCCTATTAAAGTCCTCAAGCAGACATTTTCCTTAGCTGATGAGAAGGGAAATGCCACTATCATTGATGAAGGCATTCGTCCATTGGATGGACAGTTCCGCAAAGCTGCATCCTACTCCACCAATTATGACTCTGCCACTCATGACTCTGCCGCTAATGCTTCAAAGCAAAATCCTCAAGGCACATCTCCAAGGGTGATGACTGATCATAAACTTCTCCTCAGTCTTCACTAGAAGGTCGATTGCAACCACAAATGGGTCAAGCAACAGTTTGGTTCAATTCTTCAGAATATGACCGTAACTCAAAATTCAGTGAAGAAGAACCATTACTATCTGCATGAAGTATTTGATCGCACCTGGGTTGTTCTGTCTCATCTCTACGGTGAAGAAGATCTTAAGCAGATGGGCTTCAAGCAGGACTTTGACTGGTCTCAGCCACCTTCGAAGAAATTCAAGAAGGTCAAAATTCCTCACTTGGTGGCCAGCTCTTATTCTTCATCGCGCGAAACTGATGAACATGAAGACTTGGACGACACTGCGGCAGGTCCTACTTCAACAACCGACCCCAACAACGCTTGTGCTCCTCCATCAACTTTGTGATGATATTCTTCAGGGGCGTTAGTCCTCATTTTTCATCCCTTTTGGTCATTCGATGACAAAAGGGGAGAAATTTGAGTTAGTCTTCAAGCAGATCTACTATATATATGGGCGTTTTTTTGCTAAGTTACAACTCTCGTTCTTTTGAAGTCTTTATTGGATCGAGTTGTAAACTTAAACTCGATGGTGGTCTGATACTTTTGCTATGTTTTTCTGCATGCTATTTCCTCATATATGTTAATGCACGCATGCTGAATTACATCAGTCACCACATTTCATCATGCATTTCAAATTCTTCAAATCATATGTTAAATGCGTGTATGAATTACAAGATATAGGGGGAGATCTCCATGATACTACTCTTCAATGTGCAATGCTTCAAAAGCAAATTCCTCACATATGCACATCTTCAGGGGGAGTTCTTCTATATCTTGCTATCAAATTCCTCAAATCAGTATTTACACTTCATATGTTTATCCCTGTTGAAAACTTAACCTATATTATCATCAATCGCCAAAAAAGGGGAGATTGTAAGTGCATCTAGTGCCCCTTAGTGATTTTGGTGTATTGAAGACTTATAGGTTAAGGGACTAATGCATTTGTGAGTGTACACAGGTCTATAAGTCTATGAGGAGTTTGATATTTACAGAGAAAGTCGACCCCTAAAAATGAATGTCTTCAACTGAAGACTATGGCTTTCTGAAGACTTTGAAAGTCAAGAAAACAGTGTGACCGTGAAGACTCTATATTCATGCGAGGAATATGAAGCGTGAAGACTTTTATTTTCGTAGTTTTGTTTTCTCTTAATTGAGTCATAGGAAACACCATACTATTAAAGGGGGTCAAGGAAAAACTAAGGAAAAGTTTCCAAGTGATGGTCATCTCAAAATCCTACACCTACCAATCCCTTCAAGTGAGGCCATTGAAAATCTCATATAGTTCAGTCAATTTCTTCAGTGACAGAGACGAAGATCTTCTGGTCTCTAAGGAATTTGTTCTGACTAAGGACTTAGGAATTTGCCAGTGCGGATTGCCTACAAGTGAGGAACATGATAGCCCTGAGGATTTTGAACCTCAAATTTCCGCCCCTTGTTGTGCTATGTGTCAGCTGTCCCAAAATATCTTACCCACCTAACGGTCATATCATTGAAGGGCATTTATGTCTTATCATGTCGGGCTGCTCCCCAGGCTATAAATAGTCGCCCCCTACAACCACTAGCTGGTTGGCTGCTCCGAGAGAAACTGACACTTGTCATTGAGAGCACCCCATCCTCCGAGGACTTTGAGCGAAAATCATCAAGTGAGAAAAAACCCAAACGCAAACACCTACAAACCCAAAGTGATTGAGCATCACTGAAGAGATTGTTCCTGTGTGGATCCGACGCTTGTTACCTTTGAAGACTGTGCATCTTCCAGACGGTTAGGCGTCATGGTCTAGAGTATCCAAGAGGAAATTGTGGATCGCCGAGTGACCGAGTTTGTGAAGGTTTGGAAGTCACCTGAAGACTTATCACGAGTGATTGGGTGAGGTCTGTGTGATCTTAACTCAAGGAGAATACGGTGAGGACTGTGTGTCCTCAAGTTTAAATACCTAGCCGCTCCAACCATACGTACAACTGTCACAGCAGTTGGAACTGGTCTACCAAATCACTGTCTTCACCGAGCTAACTGGTTCTATTTCCTCAACCCTTTCATTTCCTCATTACTGTGTTGTGTACTTGATCGTTACTGTTTGAAGACATTGACTGAAGACTTCCTCAATTTCCTCAATCCAATTTCTTCAGTCAATTTGTCTTCAGCCTGCTTATCATGTGTTTACGCTTTCTGTATTCTATGCTTATTTTAGTTTCATCATGATGATTGTGCTTCTGTTCTGTTATGTTTGCATCTGAGTACTTATTCCGCTGCTAGTCGCGTGACTTAGGAATTTCCTCATCGTGAAATTCCTCAGTGACGAATTTATAAAATTCGCCTATTCACTGCCCTCTAGTCGACTTAACGCACTTTCAGAGAATTTATGGAGGTTGAATTAGGCCAGACGGAGCCTCAAGGGGCCCACAGGGTACTAGGGCACTCCCCTGGGCTCCTCGGCTGCCTTCTGCTCTCCTCCCGAAGCTTCTAGGGTCTCTCTTGTCCAGAAAAAATCGTCAAAAAATTTCGTAGCATTTGGACTCCGTTTGGTACTGATTTCCTAGAAAACCAAAAACATGCAAAAAAACAATAACTGACGCTTGGCACTGGATTAATAGGTTAGTCCCAAAAATTGATATATAACTGCATATAAAGCATCCAAGATTGATACTATAATAGTATGGAACAATAAAAAAATTATAGAGACGTTGGAGACGTATCAGCCACAGACGAGATGGGTGCGCTTGGCACGCCGCACGTCGTCCGGAGATGGCTGGAGGAGCAGGACGGTGCAGCGTGTAGCTGGGAGGAGGAGCGCAGCGAAGAGGCGAGTGAGCAGGGCGGTGACCGCACATCAAGCAGGAGGCGCACGCTTGAGTAAAGTGGATAAGGTACGGGAAACTTGTCGGTAGCACGTCGGTAATCCTGCAGACGTTTCTCTCCACAACCTCGGCCGTGCCACAACTGATGTTTGGATCCCAATCCGATGGCCCTCAAGGGTGTCTGCTCAGGATGCCCATATAGTGTAGATGCACTAATTAGATTTTGGGCAACGCTAGGCGCCAGAGCACCGGCCCAAATTTAGGCCGGTCGCGCCCTAGCCGTTCAATCTGGCGTTAATTGGCCGTCCGATCTAACATCCCCCCATGGTCCCACCTTGACTCATCTTCAACCTCCACCCCCACACGCCTCCACTCCTCTACCCCATGCACCCCTACCTCTACGCGCATATCCATGAGGGTAAGACCGCCAGCCACTCGCTCCATGGATGTAGCCCCATGATGCACCGCCTCGCACTCGTCGTCAACGCTCGCTGCACGGATTGCACGGCCAACGACCACCAGTAAACGACATTGAAATGGATGTAACAAAATACATCGCCAGTAGTAGCAAAAAAACGCCGACGGTTGCAACAAAGAAAGGTCGCTGCCGTCGCGAGTTGTAGCTCCGCTACCATGGATGTAGCAAAATCCCTCACCGGTAGTAGCAAAAACAGACAATGGTTGGAGCAAAAAAAGCCGCCATCGATCGTGGGGTCACAGCTCCGCCATGATGGATGTAGCAAAAACGTTTGCCGGTGGTAGCAAAATCCGACGACTCTTCCAGCAAATATGTCGCCACCGT
Organism: Triticum aestivum; assembly: GCF_018294505.1. Classification (NCBI taxonomy): domain Eukaryota; kingdom Viridiplantae; phylum Streptophyta; class Magnoliopsida; order Poales; family Poaceae; genus Triticum; species Triticum aestivum. The sequence continues at coordinate 490,176,832 of NC_057794.1, forward strand.
TGCAGGGGTCACAGCTCCGTCGTGATAGATGTAGCAAAAGCATGAGTTGTAGTAGCAAAAACGGACAGCGATTGTAGCAAATTGTGATGCCGGTCGAAGCATGCAGCAAAATGTTGATGCCCGTTATTTCCCTGGAGCAGCGCCGCCACATCCTCGCCGCCTCGCGGTCACCACACTCGCCATCCATGGTCGCAACTCTCATTGACACTGGTTGCAGCTCCTAGGATGGCCGCCTCCATGTTGGTCGTGGGGTCGTAGCTCTTGCTGTCACCGGCGGCAGCGTTCAGAGGGTGCTGGTCAGCGGCGGGGCGAGGGAGCGCGGCCGCGCGAGCTCACCTAGCAAGTGGTGGTTCGTCGGGGAGTGAGAAGAAAAAAAAGGAGATTTGGGACGGGCGCACCAGGAGCGTACGCTTTGCTTCGATCCAACGCGTCGGACGTTCGGGCGCGGTGTGAAAACGTTAGGTTTTGGGATAAATTAATAGGGGTCTGACTATATCTCATCTAGATGTGAGATAATATCTCACATCTAACATAACATTACCTTCTGTAAGTAATAACTAAACGATCTCTTATATTGTTTGTTTGTCGGAAAATTATACATCGTGACCTGTGGCGGGGCGCAACAAGCTGCGATTTTTCTTCTCGCACTGTGGCATTTTGTGTGTGCCGTGTACCACTACTACATGCATGTGTGGTTGTCCAGCTACAGTGAGCAGTGTGCTACAACGCTGAGTAGACTAGTTTGCCTAATTTACCTTTCGCTACGATAGCACATCAGCTATTTTTTTTCTGCTTACTTGTTAGGCATTACTACAGTGAGCAGTGTCCCTTTTCTTTTTCTTTTGTGATTGTACCTATATAGGTCTAGCTTTTCTCATTTTGGTTGTCAACATCTCCCACGAAAAACATAGATATAGTAAGGCCTATTTCTACAAACACCTCACACAGAAAACAAATTGAATTAAAATGGGAAAAATGCTAAACAACAAAATGTTAGTAAATTCTCCGCATAAAAATGTTAGTATTTAAATACAAAAAAAATATTTTTGCAAACTTTATAAAAGCATTTGTAAATTTAAGAAAAGTCGTGAAACCTCAAATGTCCGTGAAACTGAAAAAAGCTCACAAATTAATTGCTCATCACTTGTTTAAAAAAGATGTTCACCATGCGTTTAAAATTGTATAACACTGTTTTCAAAAAAAATCACAGAGTATTAAAACAATGTCCGCTGCGCATTTAACATATGTGTAGGTCGAGTTGCAAGTCAATGGTGGAGTTGCAACTAGCATGAAACACACTACGATCCTAGTTGTGAGTCAAGGACAGACTTGCAACTTGGACAACTACACAAAACTACGATACCATTTACACGTCGAGGGTGGACTTGCAACTAGGACAACAACAAAAAACAAGACCAGTACGAATTGAGCGTGGACTTGCAACTGAGATGAAAACACACGAGCTCAGTTGCGATACGGGAGTGCATGCTACCTCTTGAGATTGCGTTGTATTTCCCCGAAGAGGAAGGGATGATGCAGCAGAGTAGCGTAAGTATTTCCCTCAGTTTTTGAGAACCAATGTATCAATCCAGTAGAAGGTCACGCTCAAGTCCCTCGTACCTGCACAAAACGATAGCTACTCGCACCAACGCGATTAGGGGTTGTCAATCCCTTCGCGGTCACTTACGAGAGTGAGATCTGATAGATATGATATTTTTGGTATTTTTGGTATAGAGATGCAGAGTAAAAAGTAAAAGCAAAGTAAAAAAGCAAAGCAATATTAAAGTGATGGAGATTAATATGATGAGAATAGACCCGGGGGCCATAGGTTTCACTAGTGGCTTCTCTCAAGAGTATAAGTATTCTACGGTGGGTGAACAAATTACTGTTGAGCAATTGACAGAATTGAGCATAGTTATGAGAATATCTAGGCATGATCATGTATATAGGCATCACGTCCGTGACAAGTAGACCGAAACGATTCTGCATCTACTACTATTACTCCACTCATCGACCGCTATCCAGCATGCATCTAGAGTATTAAGTTAAAAACAGAGTAACGCCTTAAGCAAGATGACATGATATAGAGAGATAAATTCATGCAATATGAAATAAACCCCATCTTGTTATCCTCGATGGCAACGATACAATACGTGCCTTGCTGCCCCTTCTGTCACTGGGAAAGGACACCGCAAGATCGAACCCAAAGCTAAGCACTTCTCCCATGGCAAGAACTACCAATCTAGTTGGCCAAACCAAACGGATAATTCGAAGAGACTTGCAAAGATAACCAATCGTACATAAAAGAATTCAAAAAAGATTCAAGTATTATTCATAGATAGACTTGATCATAAACCCACAATTCATCGGTCTCAACAAACACACCGCAAAAAGAAATTACACCGAATAGATCTCCACAAGAGAGGGGGAGAACTTTGTATTGAGATCCAAAAAGAGAGAAGAAGCCATCTAGCTACTAACTATGGACCCGAAGGTCTAAGGTAAACTACTCACACTTCATCGGAGGGGCTATGATGATGTAGAAGCCCTCCGTGATGACGGCCCTCTCCGACGGAGCTCCTGAACAGGCCCCAAGATGGGATCTCATGGATACAGAAAGTTGCGGCGGTGGAATTAGGTTTTTGGCTCCCCTTCTGATTGTTTTGGGGTACGTAGGTATATATAGGAGGAAGGAGTACGTCGGTGGAGCACCGAGGGGGCCACGAGGCAGGGGCGTGCCCTAGGGGGGCGCGTCCCCCCACCCTCGTGACCGCCTCTCTGATGCCTTGGCATAGGGTCCAAGTCTCCTGGATCACGTTCGGTGAGAAAATCACATTCCCGAAGGTTTCATTCCGTTTGGACTCCGTTTGATATTCCGTTTCTTCGAAACACTAAAATAGGCAAAAAAACAGCAATTCTGGGCTGGGCCTCCGGTTAATAGGTTAGTCCCAAAAATAATATACAAGTGGAAAATAAAGCCCAATATAGTCCAAAACAGTAGATAATATAGCATGGAGCAATCAAAAATTATAGATACGTTGGAGACGTATCAGGCATCCCCAAGCTTAATTCTTGCTCGTCCTCGAGTAGGTAAATGATAAAAAGAGAATTTTTTATGCGGAGTGCTACTTGGCATAATTTCAATGCAAATCTTCTTAATTGTGGTATGAATATTCAGATTAGGAAGATTCAAGACAAAAGTTCATATTGACATAAAGAATAGTAATACTTCAAGCAAACCAACAAAGCAATTATGTTTTCTCAAAGTAACATGGCCAAAGAAAGTTTATCCCTACAAAATCATATAGTTTAGTCATACTCCATTTTTGTCACACAAGAATGCTCTCATCATGCACAACCCCGATGACAAGCCAAGCAATTTTTTCATACCTTAATAATTTCAAACTCATAAACTTTCACGCAATACATGAGCGTGAGCCATGGATATAGCACTATGGGTGGAATAGAATGATGGGGGTTATTGGAGAAGACAAAAAAAGGAGAAAGTCTCACATCAACGAGGCTAATTAATGGGCTATGGAGATGCCCATCAATTGATGTTAATGCAAGGAGTAGGGATTGCCATGCAACGGATGCACTAGAGCTCTAAATGTATGAAAGCTCAACAAAAGAAACTAAGTGGGTGTGCATCCAACTTGCTTGCTCACGAAGACCTAGGGCACTTAAGGAGGCCCATTGCTGGAATATACAAGCCAAGTTCTATAATGAAAAATTCCTACTAGTATATGAAAGTGATAACTCAAGAGATTCTCTATATGAAGAACATGGTGCTACTTTGAAGCACAAGTGTGGAAAAAAGGAATAGTAGCATTGCCCCTCTTTTTTTTGGGCCTTCTTTTTCTTTGCCCTTTCTCTTTTTTTTGGGACAATGCTCTATTGAATGATGATCATCACACTTTTATTTATTTACAACTCAATGATTACAACTCGATACTAGAACAAAGTATGACTCTATATGGATGCCTCCGGCGGTGTATCGGGATATGCAATGAATCAAGAGTGACAAGTATGAAAAAATTATGAACGGTGGCTTTCCCACAAATACTATGTCAACTACATGATCATGCTAAGCAATATGACAATGATGAATGTGTCATGATAAACTGGATGGTGGAAAGTTGCATGGCAATATAGCTCGGAATGGCTATGGAAATGCCATAATAGGTATGTATGGTGGCTGTTTTGAGGAAGATATAAGGAGGTTTATGTGTGAAAGAGCGTATCATATCACGGGGTTTGGATGCACCGGCGAAGTTTGCACCAACTCTCGATGTGAGAAAGGGCAATGCACTGTACCGTAGAGGCTAGCAATGATGGAAGGGTGAGAGTGCGTATAATCCATGGACTCAACATTAGTCATAAATAACTCATATACTTATTGCAAAAATCTACAAGCCATCAAAAACCAAAGTATTATGCGCATGCTCCTAGGGGGATAGATTGGTAGGAAAAGATCATCGCTCATCCCCGACCGCCACTCATAAGGAGGACAATCAAATAACACCTCATGTTTCAAATTTGTTGCATAACGTTTACCATATGTGCATGCTACGGGACTTGCAAACTTTAACTCAAGCACTTCTCAAATTCACAATTACTCTACTAGCATGACTTTGATATTATTACCTCCATATCTCAAAACAATTATCAAGCATCCAACTTTTCTTATTATTCAACACACTCAAAAGAAAGTTTCACAAATCTTGCATACCAAGCATGTTATTATTAAGCAAATTACCATGCTATTAAGACTCTCAAAATAATTTAAGTGAAGCATGAGAGATCAATATTTTATTCAAAACAAATCCACCACTGTGCTCAAAAAAATCTAAGTGAAGCACATAGAGCAAAATTATAATGCTCAAAGATATAAGTGAAGCACATAGAGCAAAACTACTTAGCTCAAAAGATATAAGTGAAGCACATAGAGTATTCAATCAAATTTTAATTCATGTATGGCTCTCTCAAAAGGTGTGTACATCAAGGATGATTGTGGCATACTAAAACACAAAGACAAAAATAATACAAGACGCTCCAAGCAAAACACATATCATGTTGGTGAATAAAAATATGGCTCCAAATAAATTACCGATGGAAGTGGACGAAAGAGTGGGTGCCTTCCGGGGCATCCCCAAGCTTTAACTTTTTGGTCTCCTTGGATTATTTTGGGGGTGCCATGGGCATCCCCAAGCTTAGTCTCTTGCCACTCCTTGTTCCATAATCCATCAAAAGAATTCACCCAAAACTTGAAAACTTCACAACACAAAACTTAAAGTAGAAAACTCGTGAGTTCCGTTAGCGAAAGAAAACAAAAGACCACTTCAAGGTACTGTAATGAACTCATTCTTTATTTATATTGGTGTTAAACCTACTGTATTCCAACTTCTCTATGGATTATAAACTATTTTACTAACCATAGATTCATCAAAATAAGAACAACACACGAAAAACAGAATCTGTCAAAAACAGAACAGTCTGTAGTAATCTGTAGCTAGCGCAAGATCTAGAACCCCAAAAATTATAAAATAAATTTCTGGACGTGAGGAATTTATCTATTAATCATCTGAAAAAAGAATTAACTAAATATCACTCTTCAAATAAAAATTACAGCAGTTCTCGTGAGCGCTAAAGTTTCTGTTTTTTACAGCAAGTTTAACAAGACTTTCCCCAAGTCTTCCCAACGGTTCTACTTGGCACAAACACTAATTAAACACAAAAAAACACAACCAAAACAGAGGCTAAATAAAATATTTATTACTAAACAGGAGCAAAAAGAAAGCAATAAAAATAAAATTGGGTTGCCTCCCAACAAGCGCTATCGTTTAACGCCCCTAGCTAGGCATAAAAGCGAGGATAGATCTAGGTATTGCCATCTTTGGTAGGCAATCCATAAGTGGCTCTCATGATAGTTTCATATGGCAATTTTATTTTGTTTCTTGAAAAGTGTTTCATGCCCTTTTTTAATGGAAATTGAAATCTAATATTCCCTTCCTTCATATCAATAATCGCACCAACCGTTCTAAGAAAAGGTCTACCAAGAATAATAGGGCAAGAAGGATTGCAATCTATATCAAGAACAATGAAATCTACGGGCACATAATTCCTATTTGCAACAATAAGAACATTGTTAATCCTTTCCATAGGTTTCTTAATAGTAGAATCCGCAAGATGCAAGTTTAGAGAGCAATCATCAAAATTACGGAAATCTAGCAAATCACACGAAGTCTTGGGAATAGTAGAGACACTAGCACCCAAATCACACAAAGCATAAAACTCATGATCTTTAATTTTAATTTTAATAGTTGGTTCCCACTCATCGTAGAGTTTTCTAGGGATAGAAACTTTCAACTCAAGTTTTTCTTCATAAGATTGCATCAAGGCATCAACAATATGTTCGGTGAAGGCTTTATGTTGACTATAAGCATGTGGAGAATTTAGCACGGATTGCAACAAGGAAATACAATCAATTGAAGAACAACTTTCGTAATTAAATTCCTTGAAATCCAAAATAGTGGGTTTAGCAACATCTAGATTTTTATTTCTTTCAATCCCACTTTCATCAATTTCATCATAAAGATCTAAATACTTCAAATTTTTAGAACGCCTTCTAGGTAAAGGAAGATCATATTTAGCTTCATCAAGATTCATATTGCAAAACAAAGATTTAATAGGGGACACATCAATAACTTTTAGATCTTCATCTTGATTTTCATAGGAATTCGGTTTAGCGGCCATCTTATTGACTAAGGTGGCTTGCATATCCGAAATTTCAGCAGCCATCTTCTCTAGACGAGCAATTTGGGATCTTATACCATCAAATTCTTTAGACATATCATCAAGATCTTTATTCATATAACTCATAAAACCTTTTTGTTCCTTAAGCTCGTTTCTAAAGAAATTATTATGCTCAAATTACAAACCATAAATTTCCTAACGTTGTTTTCGATCTCCTCTAACCTTTTAAGGTGAAGATCACCGAATCTTGGTTGAGCCATTGTGACAAACAAGCAATCCAACACACGGGCAAACAAAAAGGCAAGCGGAAAAGAGAGGGAGGATAGAGAGGGAGAGGGCGAATAAAATGGCAAGGGTGAAGTGGGGGAGAGAAAAATGAGAGGCAAATGGCAAATAATGTAATGCGAGAGATAGGGATTGTGATGGGTACTTGGTATGTTGACTTTTTGCGTAGACTCCCGGCAACGGCGCCAGAAATCCTTCTTGCTACCTCTTGAGCTTGCGTTGGATTTTCTCGAAGAGGAATGGATGATGCAGCAGAGTAGCGTAAGTATTTCCCTCAGTTTTTGAGAACCAATGTATCAATCCAGTAGAAGGTCACGCTCAAGTCCCTCGTACCTGCACAAAACGATAGCTACTCGCACCAACGCGATTAGGGGTTGTCAATCCCTTCGCGGTCACTTACGAGAGTGAGATCTGATAGATATGATATTTTTGGTATTTTTGGTATAGAGATGCAGAGTAAAAAGTAAAAGCAAAGTAAAAAAGCAAAGCAATATTAAAGTGATGGAGATTAATATGATGAGAATAGACCCGGGGGCCATAGGTTTCACTAGTGGCTTCTCTCAAGAGCATAAGTATTCTACGGTGGGTGAACAAATTACTGTTGAGCAATTGACAGAATTGAGCATAGTTATGAGAATATCTAGGCATGATCATGTATATAGGCATCACGTCCGTGACAAGTAGACCGAAACGATTCTGCATCTACTACTATTACTCCACTCATCGACCGCTATCCAGCATGCATCTAGAGTATTAAGTTAAAAACAGAGTAACGCCTTAAGCAAGATGACATGATATAGAGAGATAAATTCATGCAATATGAAATAAACCCCATCTTGTTATCCTCGATGGCAACGATACAATACGTGCCTTGCTGCCCCTTCTGTCACTGGGAAAGGACACCGCAAGATCGAACCCAAAGCTAAGCACTTCTCCCATGGCAAGAACTACCAATCTAGTTGGCCAAACCAAACGGATAATTCGAAGAGACTTGCAAAGATAACCAATCGTACATAAAAGAATTCAAAACAGATTCAAGTATTATTCATAGATAGACTTGATCATAAACCCACAATTCATCGGTCTCAACAAACACACCGCAAAAAGAAGATTACATCGAATAGATCTCCACAAGAGAGGGGGAGAACTTTGTATTGAGATCCAAAAAGAGAGAAGAAGTCATCTAGCTACTAACTATGGACCCGAAGGTCTGAGGTAAACTACTCACACTTCATCGGAGGGGCTATGATGATGTAGAAGCCCTCTGTGATGACGGCCCTCTCCGACGGAGCTCCGGAACAGGCCCCAAGATGGGATCTCGTGGATACAGAAAGTTGCAGCGGTGAAATTAGGTTTTTGGCTCCCCTTCTGATCGTTTGGGGGTACGTAGGTATATATAGGAGGAAGGAGTACGTCGGTGGAGCGCCGAGGGGCCCACGAGGCAGGGGGCGCGCCCTAGGGGGGCGTCCCCCACCCTCGTGACCGCCTCTCTGATGCCTTGGCATAGGGTCCAAGTCTCCTGGATCATGTTCGGTGAGAAAATCACGTTCCCGAAGGTTTCATTCCGTTTGGATTCCGTTTGATATTCCGTTTCTTCGAAACACTGAAATAGGCAAAAAAAAAGCAATTCTGGGCTGGGCCTCCGGTTAATAGGTTAGTCCCAAAAATAATATAAAAGTGGAAAATAAAGCCCAATATAGTCCAAAACAGTAGATAATATAGCATGGAGCAATCAAAAATTATAGATACGTTGGAGACATATCAGTGCACTTGCAACTAGGACAACTACGAGCTCATTTGTGACCCGATGATAAACATGCAACTGGGACAACTACGAGCTCATTTGTGACCCGATGATAAACATGCAATTGGGACAACTACAAAACTATGAGTTTAGTTGCGAGTCGATGGTCGGCTTGCAACTGGGGCCCCGGCAAAACACACACACCCTTAGTTGTTGAGTCGATGGTCAGCCTGCAAATGAGGGGCCCTCGACAAAACACACGCGCCCTTGGTTGTTGAGTCGATGGACCCATAGAAAGACACTCCCCTCCCCTCCCCTAGTCGCGAGTCGATGGTTGGCTTGCAGTTGGGAGCCTTAGACAAACACGCACATCCTTAGTTGTGAATTGATGGTTGACATGCAACTAGGGACCTCGACAAACACACAAATGCACCTAGTTGCGAGTCAAAGGTCAGCTTGCAACTGGGGCCGTGATAAACACACACACACACACACAAGTTGCGAGTTGGATGGTCGGCTTGCAACTGGGGGCCCCGACAAACAAACACACACCTTGTTGCGAGTCGACAATAGTCTTGCAACTGGGGCCCGGACAAACACACACACCCCTAGTTGTGAATCGATGGTTGACTTGCAACTGGGGACCCTCGACAAACCCACACACACCCCTAGTTGCGAGTCAACTGTCGGCTTGCAACTGGGGGCACGGATAAGTACACACACCCCTAGTTTCGAGTTGATGGTCATTTGCACCTTGGGGCCACAACAAAACACACACACCATTAGTTGTGAGTAGATGGTCGACATGCAGTTGGGGACCCTCTACAAACACACACACTCTTAGTTGCGAGTCGATAGTGGACATGCAGCTGTGGACCCTCAACCAACACATACACCCCTAGTTGCCAGTCGATGGTCGGCTTGCAACTGGAGACCCTCAACAAACACACACACCTAGTCGCGAGTCGATGATCGACGTGCAACTGGGGACTCTACACAACCACACAAAAGTACCCTTAGTTGCAAGTCGATGCTCGACCTGCAGCTGGGGGCACCGACAACACACACACCACCTAGTTGCAAGTCGATGGTTGACATGCAACTGGGGACCCTTGACAAATACACACACCCCTAGTTGTGAGTCGATGATCGGCTTGCAACTGGGGTCCCAACAAACGCGCGCGCGCACACACACACACTTAATTGCGAGTCGATGATTGACATGCAACTCCAGACCCAAACAAACTCACACATCCTTATTCATAATTTTTTTAAATGTAAATTCAAATAAGTGTTCACAAATTAAAATTTTGTGAATTTTAGTAAGTGGTCACACACTTCAAAAAATGTTCATGTACTTAAAATATCATGAATTTGGAAAATGGGAAAAAATTAAAAAGGAGAATAACAACAAAAAGGAAAAAAGCAGCTCAAATAAATGGGACAGATGAAGGGAGACAAAGTGCCCAAATAGAGAATGAGTGAGAGCATAAGCTAACACCAGATCCTTTGTATATGGTGTCCGTTAAGTCTTCCTATTGTCCACGATCTAGAAAATACAAGCAACGATCCTCAAAAGAAAAATAACCCACGATAGCAGGCTGGCAAGAAAAATGGAAGAAGGGACCAACGAACCAACGATAAGCGGCTGCACGTGACAAACAAACGGCCGACCAAAAGCTGCCTGAGATTTACATACAGGACGGACAGAGACTTGAGACACGTCCGAGATAAACAAAACGATTAACGGCCCGCCAATATCGGCGTACTAGACCGGCGAGACAAATACGACGCAGGATAACCACAAGATCAACGCCGATCCAACGGTGGAAGATTTAGATATGAGATAATTATTTTACATCTAGATATAAAATAGTAAATCCGAATTAATAGGACTACATTAAAGTGTTCCTATTTCGTATAGGATAAGACCTGGTGTCCGACACGGTGTGTGTCAGCCCCAGCCCGCGTGGCCCGTCCCCTCTTATTAAAGCCCGCCCCTTTTGTCTCTCCGGCTCTCACGTCCAAACCCATTGTTTACTGGCGTCCACAAATAATAGTGGTTCTCTTCGGCAGGTGCTAGGCGGCTCCCCCTTGCGCCCAAGGCAATCCTGATCCGCCTCCAAGGTGTCCCGTCCCCCTCGCGATTTCTTCTAGTATCTGGTAAGGAAGCCCTAGCTCCTCGCGACTGTTGTTGGTATTTGCTGCTGTTGCTGAACAATCGAATCGAAATTGAATACGAACAGAATCAGATCTCTCTGCGTCCAGATCCATCTCAGTTTACCACTTCCTTGCATTACTTGTGGTAAGTCGAGATCCATCCATGGAAGAACTGATGAAGGAAGCACACGCCCTGTTCTGCGGTGGCTGGGGTGTAAAAGAGTCTCAGGTTTTCATGAGCACGCTCCAACATCTATTAACGGCGGCGACCCAGACCGACGACCCTGACGCCGCAAAGACGAGGTGCTGGGCGACTCCCCAGCGCTGGCTACTCACGCTAGACACGACTTCGCTGCGCGCCGCGCTGTGGAACCCCTCGACCAAGAAGAAGGTCGACCTCCCATCAATGGACAAGGACTTACCCCAGAACTGCAAGTGCCTGCTGTCGCGCGAGCCCGATTCTCGGGCGGGCTGCGTGGTGCTGGTCGTCGACGACGACGAGCCAGTGATCTGGTTCTGCCGCGTCGGAGGCGCGCAATGGAGCAGGCATGAGTACGACATCACCGTCGAAAAGCCACGGGGTTCTCATGCCGTCGTCCTGCTGAAAGACGAAGATGAACTCGCGCGCTTCTCTCGTGACGGAGAAACAGTGCCATCGGTATTCGTCCTGGAGAAACACAACTGGACAGGAGTAAGAGTATCGTCGAGTAGTGGTAATCCCGGCGGCAGCCGTTCGGAGAGGCTCCAGATACGGAGCATCGCCGCCGTCGACGGCAGGTTCTACTTCGACGTGTCCGCCTCGAAGCTCGGCGTCCTCGACTTCCTCCCGGGCCCGGTGTTCACCACGCTCGACACGGAGCGACTACGAGTCGAGCGGAGCTGCTGGGAGCTGGCCTTCTCCCACCTGGTGGAATCCCGAGGGAGGCTCTACCTGCTGGCTATGACCGGGAGTGCTCTGTCCAGCATGGAACTCTACGAGATGGATTTCTCCAAGCTCGCGTGGTCACCGGTGGATCGCGTCTACGATCAGGTCTTCTTCCTGGGCAGGCTGCGTTTCACGGCGTCGTGCTCTGCGTGGGAGCTTGGTCTGACGCGGGCGAGGCTTGCCTGCTCTGCGAAAATGCTCCCATCCGTGCTCCGTGGTACGTGGCGCTCATCCAACGATCGCACGCTGCTGCCCTCTTTTTTGATTAAAAACCCCAGCAATTAAACAAAACCGGTCGGTCGTGTCTCTTAATTAAACACAGGAAAAGACCAGCCGCTCGTTTCGTCTCCTCTCTTATCCACTCACTTTCCCCACAGGCAAAGCAGTAGCTCCTCCACGGCCGGCGAACACCGCGATGTTGATCTGCTTGCTTGTCGGAGCGGGAGGGTTTGCTCCATGCTCGTCCCATGGCGGCGCTCGTGAGCGAACTGCGCACCAACCCTGCGGCCACGACGTCCCTCGCCCCGCGCGGCGCTCGTAGGCGAGCTGCGCGCCGTTCCTGAGGCCGCACCCTCCGTCGCCCGGCGCGGCGCTCGGTGGCGAGCTGCGCGCCGTTCCTGAGGCCGCAGCCTCCGTCGCTCGGCGCTTCGCTCGTTGTCGACCTGCGCGCTGTTCCTGAGGTTGCAGCCTCCCGTCGCCGGGCGCGGCGCTCGTCGGCGAGCTGCGCGCCGTTCCTTCTCGGCGGTCACCTTCGTGGCCCTGTTTGTGGCGTTTGTCGCGCCCCAGCTACTGAGCTTCGTCCAGCACGTACCATAACATGGCTGCGAAGACTTGCCGTGGTTGAAGGTACGTCGTCCAATTACTGAAGTATATGACCGCTGTTCTTCTAATTTCTGAATCAAATACTATTTTTGTCCGTGTGAGGTCGGTGAGATGCAGGCAACTATGCTTTTGGACAAGAACTGTGCTTTTGGTCCGACTTGATTAAGCTACGCATGTCAATGAACTAATATACATACGCCTTCTTAAATCTATGCTTTTGGACAGCAAGTATGCATTGGTCTCACTTAATTAAGTAGTGCATTCGATCAATATGCACGGACTCCCCATAAATCCAATAATATATTACAAGTTTTTAGTAAAGTAGAAAAAAAAACATGAGTCTTTGATAACGATGACAGATTAAGTTGGCTTCTGTTGTTGGAAGAAGACTTGATTTTGACATGTCATTGTACCAACGGATGGCTGCAGTGGAGCATTTAATGCTGGGTGTCTTATCATCATACCAATGGGGTGCTGTAGTGAGGCATTCGGAGTTGGGTGTCCTGTCATCGTACCAACGGATGGCTGCAGTGAGGCATTTGGAGCTTGGTTCATCGTACCAATGGACGACTGCAGTGAGGCATTCAGAGCTGGGTGTCCTCTCATTGTACCAATGGTTGGTTGCAGCGAGAAATTTGGAGCTGGGTGTCCTCTCATCGTACCAAGAGACGGCAATAGTGAGGCATCCAGAGCTGAGTTGCATTGTTCTGAATAGGTATACACGTGATTTGTCGGAACTCCCAAATGATCCTGTGAGTAGTAGTACCAAAGGTTAGTGTCCATAAATCTTTAAAACGATAAAACTAAAATCTGAGTGTAGGTAGCTTATACCATTAAGCTATTGTAATGTTGCAATTCAGCTGGCAATCTTTGGTCTTGTCCATACATCGCCATAGGATTTAGGATTGGGTTGTACTGTGGTAGATATGCAGGCATTTGATTCGTAAAAACCTTCGAATGACCCTATAAAACATGGTGTGATAAATCTTGTATAACTTAAGTTTTTATGTCAGATCAAGTGTGAATTTATTTATACCATTGAGGTGCCATGAGGTTGTAGTGCTACAGGATTATCTACTTTCCTTTTCCTCTTTGATTTTGCTTTCTCTAAGCCACCAATAGGTCTACTTGCTCCTTGAATAGTCTTCTCCTTCAACTTGATACCTTTTGGCTTAGCAAGCCCCTTATTTTGTTTTGAACTTGTACATGAGTTAATGTTTGGTTCTGCAAATATATATTTAAATAAAATTCAAGTTTGATAACATTATAAAACTACACACCCATATTAGCGGGTCTACTTGACCCTCGAACAGTCTTGTTTTTAACCTTGTTACCTGTTGGATTGGCAAATCCCTCATTTTGTTCTGAACTTGTAGACGGGTTAATGTTCGGGTCTGCAACTATAAAAGCAAACATAGGTTAGTTTGATGAGATCATAAAACTAAACTTACAGACCTTGTGCCAAGGGAGTTACATATATCTGGATGTCTGTTTGATCCTCGAGCCGTCTTCTCCTTGACCTTCATTCCTTTTGGCTTGGTAGGCCTCTCATTTTGTTTTGAACTTGTAGTCGTGATATTGTTTGAGTCTCCAACTATAAAAGTAAATATAAATTTAAGCTTGATGAGAGCATAAAACTGAATGTACATACCTTGTGAACAAACAGAGTTACCTGTATCCGGATCAGATCTATGTTTTAGACATTTCTCCACCTCTTCTGCTAATTTCTCTGCATAATTAGCAGCCATCAAGTATGACTCTTCAGACTCTGCGGCTCGAGCAGCTATTTGGATAAACATTCTGCACAACTCTTTATAGCGTTTTGTCAGTATTGTTTTGCGGTCTTCATGCAGGTTGCAGTTGCTTGTTATATCCAAAACTTTTGCATCAATTGTCCATCTTTTCAAGATGTACTGTTGAGGGATGTGCTTGATATTATTAATGTCAAGTACCTTCAAGGAATGAGAGCAAAGAATTCCAGCAAATTCAAACTTCTTGCAACTGCAATTGACCTTTTCTTCTTTTGGAAAAAATTTAACAACATGATCACGCTCTGTACCATGAAATTTTACTTTGTAAACCTTCTCCTCGGTGTCACTGTCATCACAAAGGAATGTATCATAGTTTAAGGTCCGAAGCACTTGTTCCTGAAACATCTTGAATATTGGTGGAGTATATGTAGTTGATGCTTGCCTTAACATATAGCTTTCTGCCTTCAGCTTAGGAGTACTTTGTGTTGCTTTGAAGTCACATCTCACCTCTTCAAATCTTTTATCTACAACTAGACGTTCGAAATGCTCAAAAAAGTAAGCATGGCATACTTAGAACTAATGTAACGTTTTAGTTCGTTGTTCATGCTTTCACTCCTTTGGGTACTGCTCATGTGTGCAGAGAAAGTATTCCTGCCATATACTAGGGCCAAATGCTCCCTTTTCTCAAATAACCTTTGGAGCCATGCATTGTCCCGGAGTCCATACTTGTCAAGCATTTCATTCCATGCACTTATAAATTCATCTTCCTCCTCAATATCATAGATACAATGCTGAAAATCAGCATTGAACTTCTTGTAATCTGTAACAACTCCACCAAGATGTTTGATAGCATTTTGATTCATATGCCACACACAAAGTCTATGGTGAGAGTGAGGCAGGACTGAACGGATCGCCTTAGCCATTGCCGCATCTTCGTCAGTCAGAATTGTATGTGGATGCTTTCCAGACATTACTGTTAAAAATGTTCTAAAAAGCCAAGCAAAACTTTCTGATGTTTCATCATAGAGAAGTGCAGCACCAAACACAATTGTTTTCTTGTGATTATTTACACCAACAATTAAACCAAACGGACGCCCATCGTCTAGTTTCCTGTATGTGGTGTCAAAACATATGACATCACCAAATAATGCATAGTCTGAGACCATTTTGGAGTCCGTCCAAAATATATTAGTTATCAAATCATCCTCATCAACTTGAATTGAATAAAAAAAGAGTGCTGCTACACAGACGACGCTGCATAGCCGATTTTGGGACGACACTGTCAATCAAACCATCCATGCAGAGGATAAACTGTAGCACAACCATTGGATGTAGTGTCGTCTCCAAATCGGCCAGCGTGTGTCGTTTGCTAAGTAGTTTCGATAAAAAAACTTGACATCTTCTGAAACCTTCTTCTCCATATATTCTAACACTCCACCAGTGTCACCCACCTTTGCTTTTAGTGTTCTCTTTGAGTACAAACGATTTTTCATGTCTGTGCTTATAAAGCCAAGGTTTTCAGGTCCACATGCCTCTTTCGTCATTAGATCAATAGTTGCTTTATTTGAAATGCCCACTGACTTTGCGACCTCAGCATTGGCTAGTTGAGCTTCAGTTACTTTCCTGTGTGATCTTAAGTATTGCGACATATTTCCAGTAGCAAGACTATGGTTGTGGGCTTCCTTAAATTCGTATACATAATAAATCCCATTATTAAGACTTATCTTCATACGTGCATCACAACCACATCGTGTCTCAGGCCTACTATAACTGAATTTCTCCTCTCTTTTATCTTCCGCACGAACTCCTATTAGTTCAAGTATTTTTCTTAGTCCCATCTAAAAATGCATATGACCAGAACAAGTTAGAACTAGTCCATACCTTGACGAGAACATGTGAATGTCCGTTGTTGTATTGTACTAGAATTTTTTTACTTTATGTTGATTGCCTCTTCGGATGCTAAAACCCATGGAATAAGCATACTTGTTATAGAAGGAATAAGCTTCTTCTTCAGATAAAAACCGCATGCCAAGCTTTGGCACCCCTTTTTCAATTTGCTCTGTTGCATTGCTAGCTGTAGTTTCTTCGAATCCCTGTTTAAATTAGTAGTCACTTTAGCAATTGGTTCAAATACAAGGAAAAGGAGAAGAAACCTATCTGTGTTGTAAATCAACAAATAACCTTGCTATGTCTATTTATTTTGATTTCACGATGGAATGAAAAGGAGTAGGCATTCCCAACTAATCAGAGGTATGTCTTTGCCCCTTGAGCCATTACATTTCTCTTATATGTCTTTTCCCCTTGAGCCATTACATTTCTCTTATATGTCCAGCATCATTGTCAGTTTTCATTTATATATACCCATCAGTAATACAACTTTGTATTGTGTAATCTGTGCAAGACATATTGTTAACTGGATATTACGCACAGGGAGTACGAAATATTCGCTTCTGTTGTATAGGTTTATTTTGCTATGCCCTACCAGTGACAACAATCACAAAAACCTGAAAGCCATAGATCCGTAAATTGCAGGACTGGGAGAAGATATTGGATCAGAGAGAAGGAAGAACGCAATGGAAGACATAGCTTACATTTGGGGGATCTGATTCCTCATTGGTCCCGGCAAGAATTGGTGAAGACGCCATCAAGTTCCTCGTATCCCTCTGTTGGATCTATATTTGTAGATAGATTTGATGGAGGTGTATGATGTGGTTTGTTTGGAGTAACTGTGTACGGGAAAAGTTCACCACCAATGTTTTGGCGCGCAAGAGTGATTTATTTCCCTCCAAATCTCTATTCTGTTGCGTTAATTACGATGGCTGAAAAAAGTCTTAGAGCGGACGGTTTAATTAAGAGACGCGGCTGGCCGGTTTTGTTTAATTGCTGGGGTTTTTAATCGAAAAAAGGCAATAGCATGTGATCGTTGGATGAGCCCCACGTACCACGGAGCACGGATGGAAGCATTTTCGCGGAGGCTTGCCTGACGCAGGGCGATGTCTATTACCTCGGACCGGACGAGCTGCTCAACGTTTTCTACGCTCTTGACACACGTGAAGGTGCTTCCCACTGCTTATATGGGACCGATCTGCCGGCCCCGCTGCAGGTCATACACGATGTGCTCACCACAGCTGCTGCTGGTTTCGCCATCAGCAGTGATACAAGTCTGTGTTGAACGTGTGGAGATGGTTGGCTGTAATAACAAGAAATTTAGTTCACTAGTACTCCCTTCGTTCCAAATTACTCGTCACAGAAATGGATGTATTTAGAACTAAAATACATCTAGATACATTTATTTTTGCAACGAGTAATTCGGAACGGAGGGAGTACTTGTGAATTATTCGATTCGAATGTATCAGCATAATTTTTGTGATAAATCAGTTTATGATCTTAATTAAGATTGATTGTTGGATTACAAAAATTAATTTTATTCTGAGTTTTTTATTATCAGGTTCTATCTAAGGGGTTTACGATCATTGTAGAAATCCCATTCTTTTGAAATCTGATCATTATGTTTATTTATGCTTTTTGACTGCCAGATAACAAATCAACAACATCAATCATTTTAAATATTTTGAAATCTGATCGTTGCAATACAGTATACACACGCTCTTCTACAATCTAACAACTATATTTTGCAATCAGCAAAAGTTTGGCATTACATTTTTTTATCGCATGAACCATATGAATTCCATGATCAGCTTTTCATTTGACATGGAACTATCATCAATCAACAGGTGCATCCTTTTTTCCAGAAATCAAATAGAGCAACAACCATCTCCAGAATGAACAATGGTCCCCAAATATCAAACTATAAGCATGGCAAGAAACCTTGTGCGTATGTGATATAGGCACGCAGCAAGAGGAATGTATCTATCTTTGTATCTTCAAGATGGAGTAAGATCGAACACAGAGAATGTGGCATGATGTTGTACGAAAAAAAGGTACATATACATACATAGTAGTATGAGCTACAACCGTACAAGTAACTTGTGGGTAAAACAATACAAAATACTAACCTGTGTTAGCCATTGGAGGGTGATAAAATCTAATGCATGGGAGAAGCCAACACAAACCCAACAGTACCAAGCTCAAATTCATCATCCTCGAGCAATCGCATTCATTTGGAATATTAGCATAAAGCAATCAGAAATACACCATGTTCTATAGCACAATTGCTGCAGAAGCATAATTACAAGTTTAAGTACATATCCTTCTTTTTATAAAAAAGAGGTGAAAAGGGCATAGTTACAGTAAGTGAACTCTGCACTTTGTGAAAGAATAATGAACCAGAGCAGGAAATGACAGGGGCGGACAAGTGTTGCGCGCCAAATATATGATGACACGCAATGTATCTGTTAAATACGAAATAAGTTGCTTACAATTTAAGGACAACGAACTGAATATATTGCATTAGCAAAACAGAGCACGGTAGTGTAATGTGTGTACTGTACTTGTAAGATCAGTCACTAATCTGATTCTAATCTGCTAGGAGTTTTGGCTACAACATCATATTGTAAGGTAAAAAGAGAGCTCTAAAGACGTTGTACAATCAGCCTTAAACAATCTCCCTTAGCACTGAAATCGGAAACACACACACCAACTTGTTTGATCTTGGTTTTTCTTATTTGGTCTTGATGGCTGCTAATTGTTCTTGCCCATCATAAGCCGATTATTCTTCATTTTACTGCATTGACATCTCATTGGCAGTTTTATCAACTGATCGTTTTGTAAACCTTGGTCCTTGCTCATGAACTGATTTGACCTATTTTAGAGTTAACAATATAAATATTTTAAATGGGGATGATAAATTGGTGAAGGTAAAGTATTTTATTTATTTGATAACAGACAATTATATTGAGCAGCAGACCATCGCAAACCATTATACTAAGTATCATAAAACCCCTTCTCTTAAAGTTTTATTAAGAATACTATTAGCCAAGAAGCATCTGGTCATGAAATGCAAATTAGCAACAAGTGCTTATCATAAGGACAACAGAAGAAGCATACACAAAGAAAGAAAAAACAGCTCCATGCTTCTGAAATTTGACAAAATAGGTTGGCTTTTCTAGTTCTCGTAAGTTCACAAGAGAGAACAAAAATATATGTAATCAAACGGATCATCACTTCAATATATCTGGGAAGTGAACTTTCAAAAAAAAAACTGGGAAGTTCATTCTTACCCGTCTTGAGAAATGTTAGATTAATGTTCACTATATTAGGAGAAAAACCTGCAATGCATAATCTCAATTATATCAGTATGGCTCTTGTTTATTATCAAGTAATTTACATAATCTATCCAACTAAATGTTCATTTCTGTGACATTGTAAGATTAGCAGGGATAGTTATTGATAAATTTTACAAAAACTAAGAGACATAATTAGGTTTATAATATGAAAAGTGAAAAAAAAATCTTATCTCTTTCTGAAAGAATAAATTAAAAAAGATGAGCCAGCAAAAGATATTGATTTTGCTTTACAACTTGAACACCACAAAAGGGAACATCTTACAGAAGTTTGTAAACCACCTAAAAATGCTTGTTGTTGTACTGCTCTCATAAAAACACTTCATGTCTGCATTTACATGTTTAACTTTAGAAGATCAGTGTAAAAGGAACATTATAAAATCAAAATGCACTATGCATCACCACAGCAGGAGGATGCCTGCAGCCCAACAACATTTATGTTATTTGCTTGGTCATATATGTCATAAGTTAACTGTGCAAAACTTTATAGTCGAATCTGGTCCATCTTAGAACCCACATGACCAGTTGAAAATGTGCGGTAATGATACACTTACCTCAAGCATTCAACACCAACAGGTAGCATCACCTAGCCCTTTGTCCTAAATTTTAGCTAAGTTGAAGTCCCGCAATGACCAGGTTTATCATTGGTGCCTCCCACTAAGTGTTACACAAATTGAATTTGTAAATATCTAGAAATTATAAGCTCAAGATTGATTTTTTTGGCTAACAATACACTGATATTATGGCACCTATTTATTTATTTTGTCAAAAGTAGCAGTTTCCCTTATCGGAGTTACACCGTATCATGGGCAACCTAAAGGCAAGGATGTACCTGAGATGTTAGAATGAATCCTTTTTCATAGTTGATAGTTCTGGTCATTTTTCGGTGTAAATCATACAGACACATATTGAGTTGATAGTCTTCTAGCTGATCGGTCTCCTGAAGTCTTGCACAAAATTCAACTTTATCTAAGAATTCTTGTAGAGTAATATCTTATGAAATTCCTTGGATCCAAAAGTTTATAAGGGTGTACCTTGAAAGCAGAGCTTCGGAGCATCCGTTGATTGAGCATAACTATAGAAGAAGTCAGTTGTCCATAGGCATCTTTGCCTCCAATTAGCGAGATGTAAACCAGAAGCAGTTGCATGACAATAAAGTACATAACACGAGTCCTCTGAACCATAAAATAGGATGCCTTCCCTCTGCTCGCCTCCAAGTAGCAAAAGATTAAACTGCAAATAGGAAAAGGCAATCTTCCATAGGATGTCTTGTTGTATTGAAATACAAATAAGAGCGTCTGTTTCTGAAATAAAAGCCCGAGAAAACTGCCCTCCCGAGTCGCCCCCGCGAGGCGACCGGGAGGCGCCCCCAAATCCCCGCCGGCAGGCTTCCCGTCTCCCGTCCCTTCCCTCGCCGCCGCCACAGGGCGCGACCGGGCGAAGCCCGGCCGGCGCCGGCGCCGGCGGGGCCCCCTTTGCCTCCTCGTGCAGCAGTTCTTCGCGGGCGGACGTGGCTACTCCGAGGTGTGGTGCGGCGGCGACGGGGCACCACAGCGCGGCGCACGCCGGCGGTTCGAGGCGGCGGCAGATCGGCCGCACGGTAGGCTGTCGATGGCGGCGCATCGGCGACCTCGCTTCCCCGCGGCAGGAGGTCTCGCGATCTGGTGCGTCGCGGCCGCCAAGGACGGCGGCGGCGTGACCGGATCGGTTCGCGGCGGCGCGGCCGGATCTATGCCCATGCGTGGGCCTTGATCGCTGGTCTGCCGTCGGCACGATGGTGGGTGCGACTCATCGGCAGCTGGGCAGATCCACGGGATTCTACCCTTGTCTGGTCCTTGACAGCGCGGGCAACTCCGAGGGAAATCCTAGATCTCTTTGGGATCGAACGATGGCGGCGCTTTTGCGTCGTAGTCCCTCTATAGGGCATTGTTTTGGAGTTTGCTCCGGTTGAAGGGACCAGCGACGTCGGCGGCGCACGTCTGGTGGAGCAACTGCCGATGAAAATCGCGCCGACTACGGTCATGGCGGACGATGGCGGCGTCTTAGATGTCGTTCCCTTGTCGAGGCATCGTCATTGCAGTCTGCGTCATCAGGTTCGGGATGCTCCAAGGGAAACCCTAGATCTGGGTCTTCCGGATCAGACGATGATGGCGTTTTATCGCTTTCCCTCCTGGGGGCATCGTTTTGGAGTAAGTGCTGGCTAGGGGGATGGTGGAGCGGTGCTTCATCTCACACATTGATGGCGGCGGATATCGGCGGCATGGCGCTGTGGAGGCTCGGCGTCCGATGCACGGAGATGGACTCGCGCAGGAGGAGGTTGCTGTCCGGCGTCATGGTGACATCGATGGCAGAGTGGCCAGACAGGGTAGAAGCCTCAATATGATCTGAAGGCGGGCCTGTGGAAGATGGCGGCGACGACACACGAGTGCGTCTGCCCGGATTGTGTCCCAGACCTGGTATGTGGCTCGGCTGGGGCTTCCGAATGAGTTTCGGCTTCTGGCTTTTGATGTTAGGCTTAGGTGAGTGGTTTGGGTAGTGGCCCAATTAGCACCCCTTCATCATTTTGAATAGGAGTAGTGGCATATGCTGCCAAGATGGTGGATTCAGGCACATTGTTGTAATACTTTGTAAGGTCCTTGAGAATAATCAATAAAGTGGCCGTATGCATCTGATGCAGAGGCCGGGGGTCATCCTCCTTTTTAAAAAAAAATAAGAGCCTCGGTATATCAGCATCATGCACCTGCAGTATCAAAACTAAAAGTTAGCCCATACATACAGACGGACGGCCATCATCCTTGGCCAAGGTGAAGCCTTCCTAAGCAGAACAACGACACAGGTTACACATTCATTTTGATTGTATTAACGGTAGCAAAATTAATAGAGAACTCGTATAAGACACTCAGAAGAATCTCGAGTGAACAATTGTAGAATACAAAATGAATCAAGGACCAACACATTATTTATTTATTAAAATTCAGTCTTATGCATAGATAGAAATTAAAAATTGATAGCAAGAACTAAAAGGATAATTTATAATTTTTGCAGTACTTAGAACACCTCAAAAATGAGAATATAGGAGGTAAATGAGAAGTTTAAAGCAAGATCACAACCAGAATTAGATTATGGTGGAATCAACATAATGTGAAATGTGAAACATTGTTAGCATGACAGTTTTACGTACTGTCCTTAATTCTTCTTTTGCCCACCAATTAACCAATGCTAGTACATGTTCATCTAATCCATACAAACAATTAAGAATAGCTATCACCTAACAAACACTATATTATATACGGGTGCATGTTAATAATGGTAATACCGACCAGCAGCGTCATCACATGTCTTTGCGATCCTCAGGAGAGCAAATTATCAAATATGTGCAGTGCAACATGTGAACATACGTTGCAGAATTAGGATAGTAAATACTGTACAAACTAAGATCGAACCTGTAGAAGTCCCCATCCTCTCGTCCTACGATTCCAGATCGAACAGACCATGGCATCCAACCCTGTTCTAGATCGACTCTTCTTCCCATTCTCCAGTCCTCATCCTCTCATATTATTGAGTCCCCACCTGGCTAGGTGTGGAGAGAGCGAGATAAGGGGGAGCGGCGCTCCTTGAGGTTCCTTCAGCGGCGGCGCTGTCAGGGCGGCTGTTTCCTCCAGGTCGCTTGGACGGGAGGTTTCGAGAGGGGACGAACAGATGTGCAGGGGAGAGAAGAATGGCTAGATCGAGAGGAAGGGGCCGAGCGATGATGGTGGCGGCGCAACCTCTGCGTCGGCGAGAAAGAGAAGAGATGGGAGTGGGAACTGAACGAGAGAGAGGAGAGGTCGGGGTGGAATCAGGAATGGGAGGAAATGCTCGATGACCGTCCATCCCAGATCGGACGTTCCATCGTACAGGCAAACGAGAGGGCCTCGATTTTGCTTCCAGACAGAGCAGCTGCCCTCAGGACAGTCGGCCCAAAGCAGCCCACGAGCGAAAGGAGGCGCATCTGACGGTCAGAATCCATTCAAACATAAAATCTGACGGCTAAAATCGACGAGGATGGGAGAGAGCTCGGTTTAGGCTTGGTTTTAATAATAACTAGACCAGGCCGGCGCGCGTTGCTGCGCCCGTCCACTATTTCAGAAAAATTATAGAAATCTGCAAAAATGTTGGGAGCATGAAACATGTTGCCCTCGCAAATATACGGGAAACATGTTTTAGTACAATGATATTGCTATATATAGCTTGAAACGGCTGGTAATGAGAACATAGACCATAAGCTAGTACAAATATGGAATGAATGGACTTCAGTGAGTGGCATCAAATCAAACTCAATACAATATCATAATCTGTCCATGGCGCTTTATAAGATAGTGCTGACATGAAACAACGAAGCAAATTGAAATAAGAGATGCATTTTCAAGTTGTACTCCTCGTGCCATGGAGATTCCTGTAAGATACATCTTCGTTATTTCAAGAGTTACTTGATGAAGGAACATGTATGACGACAAGAAAAGAAGTTGATATGAAGATCTCATTAGAAAACATGGATTAGTTTATCTATAGCTAAGGGGCTGGTCTATAAACTTGACTTAAGAAAATCACCCTTATTGCTTTGTCTTTTTGACAACAGAACAAAACTAGTTAGGTACCAATTATGGAGTCAAGCTTGAACGCTTATTCTCCCAGGTGCCAGGGACCAACATGTCCCTCCCGTGAGGAACTCCTCTCTCCCTCTACATGTGGTTTGCCTCCTCTGCATCAAGATCAGTTCGTTTGAACAAAACAACGGGGGTGGAGGATCATATGACAATGAAAAACTGCTGCAAGACACATAAATGACTTTTAAACAGAAGAAATATGTGTTTGTAAGATAGCAAGCTGATTAGCATTTCCGTTACATTGAGTACTCAATAGATCCAATGGCTTTTCCAACATAACTGGCATTGCTTCAGCTCAATTAAATAAAACAAGTGTTTTGTTTTTATGCCATCAACAAAGAATGCAACATTTAGTCCACAAAGATCTAGCGCCTCTCCCTTCCTCTGTGCCGCCGGCAACCTCCTTGCTCTGTCCACCGCTCTGGTGCCGGCGCCCACCCTCTCGATGGCATCTAGGGTTTCCCTTTCAGGCTCTTCTTCCTCATCGGCGTCGTCCTCCCCGCCTCGCCTGGCCCTGCGCTCCACCGTCGTCGTCCCTGAGGTGCTCGGCACGGCGTTCGGCCCGATCCTCCAGGGGGAGGCCGCCGGGGGCCCGCACCCGCTGGTGCCGGGGCAAGGTGGCCCGGCGTGGAGAGAGCTAGATAAGGGGGAGGGGCGCTCCTTGAGGTTCCTTCAGCGGCGGTGCTGTCAGGGCGGCTGTTTCCTCCAGGTCGCTTGGACGGGAGGTTTCGAGAGGGGACAAACTGATGTGCAGGGGAGAGAAGAATGGCTAGATCAAGAGGAAGGGCCAAGCGATGATGGTGGCAGCGCAACCTCTGCGTCGGCGAGAAAGAGAAGAGATGGGAGTGGGAACTGAACGAGAGAGAGGAGAGGTCGGGGTGGAATCAGGAATGGGAGGAAATGCTCAATGACCGTCCATCCCAGATCGGACGTTCCATCGTACATGCAAACGAGAGGGCCTCGATTTTGCTTCCAGACAGAGCAACTGCCCTCGGGACAGTCGGCCCAAGAGCAGCCCATGAGCGAAAGGAGGCGTATCTGACGGCCAGAATCCATTCAAACATAAAATCTGATGGCTAAAATTGATGAGGGTGGGAGAGAGCTCGGTTTAGGCTCGGTTCTCGTTACCGGCAAGTCTCTTTACTCGTTCCGTAATATATCATCTCGTAACTAACTCCTTAGTCAATTTGCTTGCAAGCTTCTTGTGATGTGTATTACTGAGAGGGCCCAGAGATACCTGTCCGATGCACGGAGTGACAAATCTCAATCTCGATCTATGCCAACTCAACAGACACCTTCGGAGATACATGTAGAACATCTTTATGATCACCCAGTTACGTTGTGATGTTTGAAACTGAACCTAAAGCGAGCACTCTCAGCAATTCACGTTCCTGACCGTCCATTTTCACGATCTAAGCATTTCTGGTCGTCGGATCACGTTCTTTGGGCAGCTGCTCTCGGGGCCGAAAGGAAGCCCTGTGGTTAACTGGGCCGTCGGGCAGCCCGTTTTAGCTGACGAGGGATTCAGAGGAGCGATGGTCTGCGTCGACCATCCAGTCCCAATGAGTTCGTCTCAGCCGCCGTACTCACCATCCCTGTTGTCGTCGCGCCTCCCAGTGCCCCCGCCCAGTGTCATTGTCAACACTGCCCTGCCTAGCATCGCCCCCCAATTGCACCATCGCCCACGCCGCCGCCCCCGCATCCCCCACCCATGCTGACGTTTGTCATCCCCCATCCACGCCGCCGCTGGAACCTGGAGGTCCGGACCGACAAAGGCAAAGTGAGCGGGGACGACGGCAAATCCCCATCCCATCGATGCGGATCAGGCCAGGAAAGAGATGCGGTGGCCGGACCTTCACGTCCTTTCTTTCCTTCCTCATGGAGGATGGGCTGAAGCGGCGACATCCCTGGTGGGAGAGAACAAGGGTGTGAAGGCCAACTCAAATACTGCAGCTGGTTAGGGTGTGAAGGCCAACTCAAGGGTGAGTGACGTGGGAGGTGCAGGCGGAACCCTAGCCGGTGGAGGCGGCCATGGTTAGATCCCTTCTGATTGATTCTATTTTTTCCTTCCAATCGGCCACAGGGCGTTAGTTCTGGTGTATTTGTTTAGGAAATCCTAAGGACTAAGGCTGATTTGCAAAAAAAATCCATACAATCGGGTTTGGCTCTGTAATTTTTCTGCAGTTGCTCTTAGATCTCAGTTGAGGTATTCTAATCCTAAAGCTCACGATTTCCAATGTCTGCTGGCCACGTTAGCTTCCATGTTCTCATACATTTCATCTTATTATCCAAGCATCTACGTCCATGATTTATACGGTTGATGCTGCTGGCTATGTATATACAGTTTGGACTATCGCCGTTGAATTAAATCTTACCCAAAACAGATGACCGGCCTGACCAGGGAGGAGTTCGACAGCGAGGCAGAGATCTGCGCTGCCTTGGTCAACAAACAAGCCCAACGAGGTGGGAGGCCACGCTACTCATCATCACTGAGAAAGGGTTCGTCGACATCGTCG
The DNA here is from genome assembly GCF_018294505.1 of Triticum aestivum. Taxonomy (NCBI): domain Eukaryota; kingdom Viridiplantae; phylum Streptophyta; class Magnoliopsida; order Poales; family Poaceae; genus Triticum; species Triticum aestivum. The sequence goes on from NC_057794.1 coordinate 490,203,680, forward strand.
TCGAGTTGCTCAAGAACTCTGACAAGGAGAGCCTTGCGAGGAAGAACAAATCAGGATTCGATGCTCTGCACATCACTGCAAAGGAAGGCCACGGAGGTGAACACTAACAAACACTTCAATACTAAACCACTTTTGATTGGTCATGTTTTTACATGGGAACAGGGTAGCTTTGGACCTTGTGTCTAGACTAGAATCCCATAGTTTGCATGAAGAAAGGGGTTCATGGATTTCTAGATTAATTGATTGCCATGGTTTTTTGGGTCTTTGATCAATCTCCATGGACCCGATTGAAATTTACCTGATCTGTATGATAACTGCAGTGTACCATTGCCTACACAAGCTAATGAGCAAGAAAGATGGACATCTGACACTGCTTGTAGATATTGTGAAGGTACTCCTGGACCATGTGTCAGGACCCCGACTCAATGCCACATCGATCTAGCATGTAACACCTCATATCACTTTGCGGCCTCACGCACGGTATTCCCACGGGTGTCGCCTTACCTTTGCCCGGGACCGTTTGCGCCTTTTGGCACACGTATATGACAGTGTCGCTAGCATCCATATGATAAGGAGCCCGGGCTGACATGGCTAGTCGTAAACCCAAAGTGGCACAGACTTACTGGGACAGGCATCCATGACCCAGCATCGAACGTGTCGGTCATCAGCGAGTGAATCCAGGCTGTAGCACTGGGCTAGCAGGACTCCGGTGAACCGGGCTGTAGCAGGCTAACAGGACTCCGGTATTCATCGCGTGACATTTCCCCGAAGGGACAGACACAAGAACGAAGAAGGACACATGCCGGCCAGCCTAAGTGTTCCGGAGCAGTAGCAAGCTACCAAGGCTCAATGGAAACACTAGGAGACATTTCCCGGTAAGAGAGGCTACTAAAGATAAACAACTAGATAGTCAGATCCCACACATACCAAGCATTTCAATAACATACACACAATATGCTCGATATGTGCAATACAACATGGCATCACAAAATGACTCTACGACTCAAGTATTTATTCGATAGGCTCCGAGGAGCAAGATATTACAAACAGGGGTCTCACGACCCAACATTCAGAGCATACAAGTCGAAACACAAACCGAAGCTATCATGTCTGAGTACAGACATCTAGAAATGAAAAAGGCTGAGAAGCCTGACTATCTACCAGATCCTGCCGAGGGCTCAAGATCGTAGCTGAGGTAACAAGCTAAACGTCGAAGTCCACGTGGAACTACTAGTGAGACTGAAGTCTCTCTGCAAAAACATAAATTAAGCAACGTGAGTACAGATGTACCCAGCAAGACTTACATCAGATCTATCTACATATGCATCATTATCAACAAGGGGGTGGAGGAGTTTAACTGCAGCAAGCCAGCTTTGACTCGGTGGCTATCCTGAACTACGACTGCAAGTAACTCTTTTGAGGTGGCGCACACGAGTCCACATATTCACCATATCAATACACCACTATGGATCCGCTCCCGTCTCCCTACGAGAACGCCATCCATAGCACTCACGCTTATCTTGCGTATTTTAGAGTATCCACTTTCACTTGTCTATGAACTGTACAAGGGGTCCACGTTTCCATATCCGAGGAATCCGGCTATTCGAATAGATGATGTTAACCCTGCAGGGGTGTACTTCTTCACACACGCTTTCGCCACTTATCGCCCTGTACACGTCATGTACCTCGGCAACCTTCAAGCGGAAGCCGGGCGAGGGAGTCAGCCACGACCTGACTAACCGAACAAGTCTCTAGTCCAGGTTTATCGCCTATTCGGGTTCCATCCGCAAGGAGATCCGGCCGGGGTGTCGCTTACGGCCCCAAACGATGTGTGCAGGGTTCCCAAGCCCACCAACCGGGTGCCACTTGGTACACCGGGCCACTGTGCCTAGTCTGTCCCAAGCCCACCTGTACCGGGTGCCACTTGGTAGACTACTAACACTACCTACAAACACCAGAAACTAGTTGCAACTCCTGGACAGAGATCATGTTGATTAATAAGTCGAGAGAGCTTGGAGCGCCCGGAGCCCAATGTGTGGTAGTAACTGATCATGGATCACAACACAGAACTCAGTTCCTGAGGACGGCTGCAATGAGACAACCCACCATGTACTCCTACATGGCCTCTCACCGCTACCTTTACCAAATCGTGTTCACACACTTAGCTCACGCACATTGGGACATGTTCACACGCCTCTGATTCATCCCCGATGAATCAGACCTGACTCGACTCTAAGCAGTAGCAGGCATGACAAACAAGCATGAATGAGTAGGCACATCAGGGCTCAAACAACTCCTACTCATGCTAGTGGGTTTCATCTATTTACTGTGGCAATGACAGGTCATGCAAAGGATAAAGGGTTCAGCTACCGCAGCAAGTATCAAATATGTCGTTGTTGTCCTAATGCAGTAAAAGAGAGCAGGAGCGAGAGAGTGGGATTTTATCGGAATGAACAAGGGGGTTTTACTTGCCTGGCACTTCTGAAGATAATATAGCTCTTCATCGGTGTCATCGATCACATCGTCGGTACACGTCTATCGAGAGGGGACAATTACCGGCAAATACAGAAAAACACGATCAATGCAATGCACAATATGATGCATGCTATGACATGGCAATATGAATGCGTTTTGGGCTAATGCACCTAAAACCAGATTAAATGAAGTTGGTTTGAATCCAAGATTCAAATTCAAACTCCATATGTGATTATTCAAATGCCATTCACTTCATTTGCCCTAAACAGTAGTGATAAGTTGTTCTAACATGCATGAAAATGGTACAGATGGATTCCTTGAATTTTTCTGATAATTTTTCATATATAAATTATTTAATTTGGAGTTACGGTTAATTTTCTATGATTTTTAGAAGTTTTAGATATTTTCTGGAATTTCCTGAATATAATAAAATAAACTAAATTCCAGAAAATGGATATTGCGTCAGCATGACGTTGGCATGACGTCAGCAAGTCAACGGGCGCCGTCCAGGTCAAACTGACCTGTGGGCCCTGCATGTCAGTGTCTGGACTAACTAAGCTAATTAAAATTAACCCTAACTAATTTGGTTAGCCGGGCGGGGCCCGCATGTCAGTGTAATTAGTCTAACTAATTTTTTGTTAACACTAATCCTAACCTAATTAACAGGCCGGCCCCACCTGTCATGGACACAGGGGGGGGTCCCGCCGTGGTTAACGTGGGTCAAACCCACCGGCGGCTTGACGCCGGCGAGGCCAGCCGCGGTGGCGAGCCACGGGTTTTGCCCACAGGGCTCGGTTTGGCGCGCGGAGCATAGCTTCGGGATGCGGACGCTCGTCCGCATCCAACTGTGGTGGTGGCGCGGCCGGGAAGTGGCCGGAGTGGTGCCGGCGACGAGCTCGGCGGCGGCCGAAGCTCGGGTGCAAGTGGGGATGGGGCTGCGGTGCGCAAACAAGCGCGGCGAAGTGCCACGGAGGCTCTACGCGATGCGGGGAGCGCGTTGGGCGCATGCCCGGGACCAAATGGCCACCGGAGCATCACCGGCGACGAGTGCGGCGGCGGCGAAGGTTCGGCCATGGCGGGGCTACAGCGTAGAGAGCGGGCGCGACCAGGGGAGAAGGGGGAGACGATGCGGGTGCTCACAGCGCGTCCGATGGCGTCGTCGGCGAGGTCGGGGGCGGTCGGGTTGCTGCGAATCGACGACGACGGCTGTCGGTGCAGAGGACGAAGGCAACAACGATGACGGCGCTGCGGGGCGCTCCGGCGTCGTTTGTCTCAGCGAAGATGAAGAGCAGGTCACGGTGGAGCTCCTGGACCGCTCGAGAGGACGAGGGGGAGGCGATAGCCGCGGTGGTGCTCGTCGGTAGCGTCGGCGCGGTCCGGTGAGGTGGGGAACAGCGAGGGAGAGAGAGCCAGGGAAGGGGAGAGAGCTCCAGGGAAGAGAGGAAGGGCTGGACGGCTCCGGCGGCTGCGTGGCGTCTTCAGAGGAGTCGAGGCACAGGCAGGCAGCCTGGAGGTGGCGCGGCGAGCGTCAGGCACGCAGCTGCTTCGGTGCGAGGGGAGGAAGACGACAGGGGGGGGGGGGTAGCGGTGGCGGGCTGGGCCGTGCTGCTGGGCCAGGTGGGCTACCAGGTGAGCGCCAGGTAATGTTTCTCTCCCTCTCTCTGTTTTTCCTATTTCTGTTCTGTTTTATTTAATTGGCACTGAATTTTAATTCAAACAGAATTCAAAAACAGTGCCAAAACTCCCCTGGATATTTTTAAGTCACTTAATGGACTTCTCCACACATAACAAAAATATCTCAGGTCATTTGAAAATATATTCATTATATATTATGAATATAACTCCAAATTCAAATAAAGTATTGATTTAAAATCAGAGCCCAATAATTCCTTAGAAATGTCCCAAAATTTTGGTTTGATTTATAACTCTTGCCAAAATTGTCAGAGCTATTTCTAGGGCATTTTGGATTTACTGATTGCAATTTTAGGGTTTCTTGCCCCTCTTTATCTAGGGTTTTGAGGCTTCCAAAATTCCTCAGTTCAAGTTTCAGAATTTAAACATGATGCACACATGAAGCTAGCCTAGAGCATTACCAGCAGCTAGGGATGTGACAACTCACCCCCACTAAACAAGAATCTCATCTCGAGATTCAAGCGTAGGGTAAGGTGAAGGGTAAACGCAACTAGTATAATCTTCACGATCCAGGGTGCACTTCAGTTGAACGTTGATTCATTCACCATCATTGTCTTGATGTCTTGCTCTGAGAAATCCTGCCAACATGACATGGAGGGAAGAAGGAGACTCTAGAAGGGTCGATCTTCTCGAAGATCGAACAACTCACGGAATGAGACATAGGACCATCTCTCGGGTTGAGACACGAGATACACATCAAGAGGGGTGGAAAGAAACGGATGACGAAGGTTCACTAGGTAGACAACGATTCCACACCTAAGAAGGTGGTAAACGATTGTCCACGTAGCGAGGAGTTGAGTTGCCATGATACCACGACGAAACATCCTGAAGGAGGGTGATTCGTAGATTATCCCCTTAAGTGGCAAAAAGAATTACCTTTGATTCAAAGATCATTGAAACTCTTTATACCAGCCTAAGGCAATCACAAGCGATCATTTGGAGGGGGTCGGTAGAATGGCATACTCGGACTTGGATGATGTGGATTACCTTGTTGAAAACAACGTAATGGATGAATTTGCTTATCACCGGAGATGGAAGAGACCCATGGTAGAATGGCACATTGGCGGTGCAAGCTAGGAACAAAATGCAAATGCTGGGAATGATTCTGGTAACTGGGGAAGGACCCAACCATAGAGAGTGAATTCACTGTTTGAAAGGATCATAGCATTGCCGAGGAAACTGAGAGCAAACCCAGTTAGTGCCGATGATAACACCTAGCGCTTGTGCGTTCTCTCAAGAACTTGAGCATTTCCATATTCATCAAGGTTTTACCAACATCCGTGTCAAGGATCCTGGCAACACAACATACCACCATGATGAACAACGATGGACGATGCAGATGCATAGGAAGATAACATCAACTCAGATTTCACCCTAGCGAGGCCAAGGAAACAAAATCTGGATGATCGACCGAGAGACATTTAGCACTCCGCTTCTAATGTTCTCCTTGACGTGCTAGTGTAACCCATTCATAGATATGGTTTGATAACTAGAACATCAAGTAAAGGTCGGACTTCGGGAGCAATAGAATCCATAAGGAACAGTTACGGAGGTAAATCCTACGAAATCCTTATGGGGAGGTGGCCAACTTCCTCAAACAAGATACTACAATGATAGGTCTTCCGGCTGGGTGTGTTGGCCACGACATCCACTTTACCGGTTATCGAGGGACCAATATTATAGTTCTTGGGAAATGTTCCAACCATCATATCTGCCTGAGATTCAGATCTGGTTGGTGTCAGGATATTCCAGACTCATCGAGTCTAGGAAGAAAATGAAAGTTTGCAACACAAATCGACGAGATGACGTTGCGAGATTCTTGGGAAATGAACTACGATAGCAAGCTCCAAAACATGAGCTGGTTCTGCTACACATGTGTGAACACGCTGCCTCAGACAAACATGATCACATGGTAGTCTTACAATAAAACACTACCGAGTTCTGGTTGGGAACCATCAGCGAGGATATCGAAGTTCTTTCATAAGTCCGGATTAGCTCTTATGAAGATACTCCTTCTCCTTGAACAAATCAGTCAGTGGCTTGGTGTGCTAGGATATACATATGGAATGAAGATGATCAGTCTAACAGACCACAGAATTCTTCGCACGTGCATGACCGACTTGGGATGATTCCAAAGGAGCAAAAACAAACTTTCTCGAATTCACGACGGCAGCTTACATCAAAATGCACGTGAATCAAAGGAAGTCACTCCTTTCATCAAACAAGTACTTCATGAGCTAGCATGAAGAAAATGCTTTCAAAAGTTTCCAACACTAACTTAATGTTCAACAACATCATGGAGGAGATAAGGATGTTGTCAATGGACTCAACAACAACTCATCGGAATTTCCATATCACTGGACTTCCACCATCGTGTGAACACGGTGATAGCATTGGTCAGACCCAAAAGATATAATGGTGTATGCTCGAGGGATCAACCACGAGGAAGACAACATTACGAACATCGTTGGTTCTGACTTGATTTGACGATAGCCCACACTCAAATCAAAGGATTGATAAGACGATAGGTCCAGCAACTGATCACAGGGACCAATCGATGAAGATATCATCTTTCTTCAACACACACTACACAAGAATATCCCTTTGGAACGAACTAAGTCAGGCAAGCTTTTATCTTCCAACCCTCCAAGTTGTCGTTTAGCTTAACCAACTAGCTCAGGGATATCTAACACCGATTCTTGGAGAGAAGGTGGTTCACAAGAAACCAACTTGATCACGAGCTCAACATAGCGGTCAGGTGACAACCTGGTAATACTTCCGAGAAGATCTTCGGAAATCACGAACCACCGATATGTTACTAAGCTCGAGAACAATCTTGCTTTTCAGGGCAAGATGATATGATCAAATGAGCGAGGACTTGACAAAATCCTAACTCATCAATCAAAGAGTGCACCAGGAAATAAGGACTAGGTAGCACGATCAATCTTAGAATGGTGATTCAATAACCAACATACTAAGAATAAGATTATTGTCCATTAACTACCAAGCAATGGGGTTGCTAGGAGTATTGAGTTCACACATCATGATTCACTTGTCGGCACTCCGGCTGCAACAACACGGAACCGAGGAATGAAAAAGGATGGCGAGAAGTATCACTATGTCAAGAATTCACAAAAGGTGGTGCAATTCTCATGAAATTCCTGTCATAAAGAAGGTAATACTTCAGGGTAGAGCAGACCAGAAGCTGGATTGTAACTTGATCTGCGGAACACAACTACTTTGACCCAATCCTAAATATGGATGAGGTACTGGAGTTTGTTTCTCCTATTCATTCTGAAATAGAATGGCTTGGCGGACCACAAGGGTAATAGGCATCGACGAACGAATGCACGCATACTCTTGACTATCAATTGATAGACGAGGGTCAGAAGACAACTAAAGAGGGACAACTCAAAGGAACATACGATTTTCTGAGTTGTGGATGCATGGTTTAGCATGTCGAACGAATTCCACATATTTCTTCCGGATAACCCATGCAGAAAGGTAGAACTGGCAGAGTCACAATGTAGAATCGATAACCCATCGAGAGCACTCTGATTGTGATCTTTCGATCAGCGAGGAACATCTGCCATAAGCGGTTCATAGTATTTGGAAGAAAGGAATACCATGAACATCGAGGACTAATGCAAAGGTTACTAATAACCTAAAGGAACGAGCAAAGCTATCAACATGAAGCAAGTAGGGTGAATCTCGGGTTCAAAACCCAGGGATAGAATACCTACTACTAAATGGCATCACGGGATGCTTTCGATAATGACGGCCAGAGTCATCACACTGGAACATAAATCATGGCTAGACTACTAGATGATCCCCTGAGACACCTAGGGTCATAATACTAGCTCCAACATATATGTCAAGGCAATAAAGTACCTCAACTCACTGATTTGTGTGATTAATCTGACCAAAGGCACATCGGAAACAGGAGGAAGGGATTTGCAAATGCATCTGACTATTTAGAACCTGGGATGACTCGGACAGCATAACGGCTGTAAATGCTCAGAAAAGATTTGAGACATTCACAAAAATGGTGGCATAACCACTCAGAAACACAATATCAAGGTTTCGAGATCAACAGTTAACGTACGGAAGTAGAAGAAACTGAACTCAAGCTTAAATCCAACAATCTATAAGTCTACGGATTAGTAACACGTGATCCTGATAGAAAGAAGAGATAGCCTAGTTCTTAATTCCCGTAGGAAAGATAAGATGACTCAGATCAGAAGGCATAAGGTATAAGGAGTAAAAAGAGCCTTACGTTCCATCCCACAATCAATTCCCTTACATAACTAAAGAATATCTAGACTCAACTTCGACCAGTTTGGCTTGGTAATCCTACAGGCAGTCAAGCTCTGATACCAGCGCTGTCAGGACCCCGACTCAATGCCACATCGATCTAGCATGTAACACCTCATATCACTTTGCGGCCTCACGCACGGTATTCCCACGGGTGTCGCCTTACCTTTGCCCGGGACTGTTTGCGCCTTTTGGCACACGTATATGACAGTGTCGCTAGCATCCATATGATAAGGAGCCCGGGCTGACATGGCTAGTCGTAAACCCAAAGTGGCACAGACTTACTGGGACAGGCATCCATGACCCAGCATCGAACGTGTCGGTCATCAGCGAGTGAATCCAGGCTGTAGCACTGGGCTAGCAGGACTCCGGTGAACCGGGCTGTAGCAGGCTAACAGGACTCCGGTATTCATCGCGTGACATTTCCCCGAAGGGACAGACACAGGAACGAAGAAGGACACATGCCGGCCAGCCTAAGTGTTCCGGAGCAGTAGCAAGCTACCAAGGCTCAATGGAAACACTAGGAGACATTTCCCGGTAAGAGAGGCTACTAAAGATAAACAACTAGATAGTCAGATCCCACACATACCAAGCATTTCAATAACATACACACAATATGCTCGATATGTGCAATACAACATGGCATCACAAAATGACTCTACGACTCAAGTATTTATTCGATAGGCTCCGAGGAGCAAGATATTACAAACAGGGGTCTCACGACCCAACATTCAGAGCATACAAGTCAAAACACAAACGGAAGCTATCATGTCTGAGTACAGACATCTAGAAATGAAAAAGGCTGAGAAGCCTGACTATCTACCAGATCCTGCCGAGGGCTCAAGATCGTAGCTGAGGTAACAAGCTAAACGTCGAAGTCCACGTGGAACTACTAGTGAGACTGAAGTCTCTCTGCAAAAACATAAATTAGGCAACGTGAGTACAAATGTACCCAGCAAGACTTACATCAGATCTATCTACATATGCATCATTATCAACAAGGGGGTGGAGGAGTTTAACTGCAGCAAGCCAGCTTTGACTCGGTGGCTATCCTGAACTACGACTGCAAGTAACTCTTTTGAGGTGGCGCACACGAGTCCACATATTCACCATATCAATACACCACTATGGATCCGCTCCCGTCTCCCTACGAGAACGCCATCCATAGCACTCACGCTTATCTTGCGTATTTTAGAGTATCCACTTTCACTTGTCTATGAACTGTACAAGGGGTCCACGTTTCCATATCCGAGGAATCCGGCTATTCGAATAGATGATGTTAACCCTGCAGGGGTGTACTTCTTCACACACGCTTTCGCCACTTATCGCCCTGTACACGTCATGTACCTCGGCAACCTTCAAGCGGAAGCCGGGCGAGGGAGTCAGCCACGACCTGACTAACCGAACAAGTCTCTAGTCCAGGTTTATCGCCTATTCGGGTTCCATCCGCAAGGAGATCCGGCCGGGGTGTCGCTTACGGCCCCAAACGATGTGTGCAGGGTTCCCAAGCCCACCAACCGGGTGCCACTTGGTACACCGGGCCACTGTGCCTAGTCTGTCCCAAGCCCACCTGTACCGGGTGCCACTTGGTAGACTACTAACACTACCTACAAACACCAGAAACTAGTTGCAACTCCTGGACAGAGATCATGTTGATTAATAAGTCGAGAGAGCTTGGAGCGCCCGGAGCCCAATGTGTGGTAGTAACTGATCATGGATCACAACACAGAACTCAGTTCCTGAGGACGGCTGCAATGAGACAACCCACCATGTACTCCTACATGGCCTCTCACCGCTACCTTTACCAAATCGTGTTCACACACTTAGCTCACGCACATTGGGACATGTTCACACGCCTCTGATTCATCCCCGATGAATCAGACCTGACTCGACTCTAAGCAGTAGCAGGCATGACAAACAAGCATGAATGAGTAGGCACATCAGGGCTCAAACAACTCCTACTCATGCTAGTGGGTTTCATCTATTTACTGTGGCAATGACAGGTCATGCAAAGGATAAAGGGTTCAGCTACCGCAGCAAGTATCAAATATGTCGTTGTTGTCCTAATGCAGTAAAAGAGAGCAGGAGCGAGAGAGTGGGATTTTATCAGAATGAACAAGGGGGTTTTGCTTGCCTGGCACTTCTGAAGATAATATAGCTCTTCATCGGTGTCATCGATCACATCGTCGGTACACGTCTATCGAGAGGGGACAATTACCGGCAAATACAGAAAAACACGATCAATGCAATGCACAATATGATGCATGCTATGACATGGCAATATGAATGCGTTTTGGGCTAATGCACCTAAAACCAGATTAAATGAAGTTGGTTTGAATCCAAGATTCAAATTCAAACTCCATATGTGATTATTCAAATGCCATTCACTTCATTTGCCCTAAACAGTAGTGATAAGTTGTTCTAACATGCATGAAAATGGTACAGATGGATTCCTTGAATTTTTCTGATAATTTTTCATATATAAATTATTTAATTTGGAGTTACGGTTAATTTTCTATGATTTTTAGAAGTTTTAGATATTTTCTGGAATTTCCTGAATATAATAAAATAAACTAAATTCCAGAAAATGGATATTGCGTCAGCATGACGTTGGCATGACGTCAGCAAGTCAACGGGCGCCGTCCAGGTCAAACTGACCTGTGGGCCCTGCATGTCAGTGTCTGGACTAACTAAGCTAATTAAAATTAACCCTAACTAATTTGGTTAGCCGGGCGGGGCCCGCATGTCAGTGTAATTAGTCTAACTAATTTTTTGTTAACACTAATCCTAACCTAATTAACAGGCTGGCCCCACCTGTCATGGACACAGGGGGGGGTCCCGCCGTGGTTAACGTGGGTCAAACCCACCGGCGGCTTGACGCCGGCGAGGCCAGCCGCGGTGGCGAGCCACGGGTTTTGCCCACAGGGCTTGGTTTGGCGCGCGGAGCATAGCTTCGGGATGCGGACGCTCGTCCGCATCCAACTGTGGTGGTGGCGCGGCCGGGAAGTGGCCGGAGTGGTGCCGGCGACGAGCTCGGCGGCGGCCGAAGCTCGGGTGCAAGTGGGGATGGGGCTGCGGTGCGCAAACAAGCGCGGCGAAGTGCCACGGAGGCTCTACGCGATGCGGGGAGCGTGTTGGGCGCATGCCCGGGACCAAATGGTCACCGGAGCATCACCGGCGACGAGTGCGGCGGCGGCGAAGGTTCGGCCATGGCGGGGCTACAACGTAGAGAGCGGGCGCGACCAGGGGAGAAGGGGGAGACGATGCGGGTGCTCACAGCGCGTCCGATGGCGTCGTCGGCGAGGTCGGGGGCGGTCAGGTTGCTGCGAATCGACGACGACGGCTGTCGGTGCAGAGGACGAAGGCAACAACGATGACGGCGCTGCGGGGCGCTCCGGCGTCGTTTGTCTCAGCGAAGATGAAGAGCAGGTCACGGTGGAGCTCCTGGACCGCTCGAGAGGACGAGGGGGAGGCGATAGCCGCGGTGGTGCTCGTCGGTAGCGTCGGCGCGGTCCGGTGAGGTGGGGAACATCGAGGGAGAGAGAGCCAGGGAAGGGGAGAGAGCTCCAGGGAAGAGAGGAAGGGCTGGACGGCTCCAGGCGGCTGCGTGGCGTCTTCAGAGGAGTGGAGGCACAGGCAGGCAGCCTGGAGGTGGCGCGGCGAGCGTCAGGCACGCAGCTGCTTCGGTGCGAGGGGAGGAAGACGACAGGGGAGTAGCGGTGGCGGGCTGGGCCGTGCTGCTGGGCCAGGTGGGCTACCAGGTGAGCGCCAGGTAATGTTTCTCTCCCTCTCTCTGTTTTTCCTATTTCTGTTCTGTTTTATTTAATTGGCACTGAATTTTAATTCAAACAGAATTCAAAAATAGTGCCAAAACTCCCCTGGATATTTTTAAGTCACTTAATGGACTTCTCCACACATAACAAAAATATCTCAGGTCATTTGAAAATATATTCATTATATATTATGAATATAACTCCAAATTCAAATAAAATATTGATTTAAAATCAGAGCCCAATAATTCCTTAGAAATGTCCCAAAATTTTGGTTTGATTTATAACTCTTGCCAAAATTGTCAGAGCTATTTCTAGGGCATTTTGGATTTACTGATTGCAATTTTAGGGTTTCTTGCCCCTCTTTATCTAGGGTTTTGAGGCTTCCAAAATTCCTCAGTTCAAGTTTCAGAATTTAAACATGATGCACACATGAAGCTAGCCTAGAGCATTACCAGCAGCTAGGGATGTGACACCATGATCGATCCCTTGGGAAAACATCTGGCCAATCAGAATGTGACTCCTCTAATAACTGCGGTGATTAGAGGCCACCACGATGTAGTGAACCTTCTGCTGGAGCAAGATTCTGGATTGCTTGAACTATCAAAGGCAAACGGAACAACAATTTTTATTTTCCTGGCACAGGGAATTTCCCTGCACAACAAAGTATGTATTTACATCAAAAAAATTCCTTAGCTTTTGCAGAAACATGATTTTGGTTTAATTATTTATTAGCACTACCCCAATTTTCATTGGATTTGTATGCACACTTCTAAAAGTCGTATTTTGTAAACTTACCACAATAACAATTCTAAGTTTATTGTTTAATTCAACATTTCTGTTAGCAGTTAGTTTTGTTCTCATCTCACTGCATTAAACTCTACCAGTCTGAATTTCTTGATTCTACAGACCCTTCTTATGCCATTGTGTGTTCCTCCACTCCTGGCCTCCTCCATTACCATTGACTAACAATACGATACATAATAATGTAAGTTTGCAAGCTGCAATCCAAATTATAGTCATGGTGAGAACTGAGAACTGTACTCCTTCTAATTTGGGGAAAAGGTAGTTCGTCAATTTGCTTAAAATTTACAAGAACTGAGTAGTTGTCACCCGCTTGCATAAAATAGACGATCTAATTTACAACATGCTTCAGTTTTTTTGTCATGCATTTTAATTTGGTAAGAAAATTCTCATGTAGTTTTAAATTGACTCATTCTGGGAGCTAGCAATGTATATTTCCTTTGGCGACTGCCAGTTTTAATTTGAGCAATATATATATAGAGAGAGTGGGAGCTAAGATGCCTAGAAGTTTATTATCGTTTGATCCCCCCATTTTGTTCGACTAGATCTGCGACAAACAGTAGTATAATGGTTTTTTATTCCTCTGTATGCCCTATATAGGCATTTGCTATTTTGTGCTAGAGTAAAAATAATATTTAACTTTGTGCTTTGCATGTCAATAGTTTTGCTACACTATAGTAGCAACAATCACTGCGTGAATTATTGTACCGATTACATCATAGCAAAGGGACAATATGAGGGGCTTTCAAACTGCCGTTTGAGAGACAATCTGTTTGTCCTATGGAGGTGCTCAATGGACTTATGTTTTTGGTCCCTGCAGCTACCATTAGGTATTACTATTCTTCAATAACTGTGTACCACATTTTCTTCCAAGCGACTTCCATCCTTTTTCTTATAACTGTACCATCTGTTATCCAGTTACCAGTTAGTGAGATTTGCTGTGTTAATTCTCTCTTCTTAGTAGGCCAAAGATCTCATTTTTTCGTAGGTAAGGACAAAGCCCAGAGTTATTAGTGGAACTTAACATCAGAATAGCCTGGCTTTCAGGAGAAAAAGACGACATAGTTATTTTGTTGTTGCAGTGTGCCTGTTTCGGAAACAAGAAGTGAGTGCTTTGTTTCTTTTAAATAATACTAGTAAGCGTGCACGTGTAACACACGTATAATCATAGGAAAGAATTTCGTCCTTTGTCACAATTGGAAGACAACTATGTAAAATAAAAAAAGTCTCGCAATCAAATGTATATGTCACACATCAACGACAATCAACTGGTTGAACTTCTCCATAGAGAAGATAGAGGCATAGGCTATTTAGTCTAGTGCATAGTAAAAAAAGAGTCAAATATCCTAGAATGTCTATATTCTATAATGCAAACTTCATAGTAATTATGGAACATGTAAGAATTGTCCAAATGAACATGGCCGAGATGCAAACTTGGAACAAAATTGTAAAGTTTCTCAGAGGTATAACTCATAAAGGCCATATACTGTGGCATGAGATAAACACTGGCTTTTAAAGCAGTGAACAAAAGAAGTAAAATCATAATATGATTCTTCATAGTTATTACGTGGACCACAAATTTTCCCAAAAATATAAGGAAAAATGGATAATATATTATCTGATTTAAGAACAAGCTCATGTCATACATGGATGAGAATAACGGCAGATTCACAAATAAACTTCAACCTTAATAAGCAGAACAATGTCACATGAAGGCTTTGAATACTACATGAATCATCAGTTATAATTGTGCGGGGCCGCGAAACAACTCACCAATCTAACTGATCACAATGTCATTCAATTTTACACATAGAAGCATTGAACATGATCTTGCCTGTCATCTGATTCTATGACTCTTGGGGCTGAGCATCCCCATGCATTCTGCTTAACCGTGTCCTTGTCTGCGCCATGCAGTGTACGCAGCTCAGCTCAAGGAACACAACCCTCTTAATTGCCTCTATCAATGGAATAGTACGCAACATGTATATTCACGGAAAAAAAGTACTCTCTTCTTTTTTTATCACCATCTAGATGTTCTAACCAAAATTGAACAAAACGTAGGAGCAAGCTAGCACTCTTTATACAGTAGTTAAGCACACGAAATGCACATCTTGACTACTATAAATACAAAAAATATGAATTGTAAGTGTTAGGAGTGTAAAAAATACATATGCTTTTAGACTAAAAATAACCTCTCTAGAATTATGCCAGCCTATGTGTTATGCTTATAGGTGAAATACGTACATGGACAGACACAAGACAATGCAAGAGATTGTCCATCACTTCCATAATAAAATGCTCAGTTGTACCGAGTGCAGAATTTCTTTTTTTACCTCTATGACATATTAATGATCTATCATCAAAAGATTCAGGCAGGTCAATGAGGTCATGTATACCAGGTTGCCGCCAATAGACGATCGCCCAGGCTTCTTGGTTTATCCTTTTCCTTCAAAAGCTCCACATAGTCACCTGTCAGAATAACACTTCAGTATACCAAGAAATGAGTTCACGTGTTTATAGTTAAACATCCCTTCATGATCATCTATTTGCTTATTAGATTTAAGAAAAAACTCAGATGAGTATTAGATCAATACTCTGCAACCACAACTGAATTGGCATTGCCATCATCATTATCATCATTGTTGCAGACCTGCAGTCCTCATGCAATCACACACACCACCGTCATCACAAGGACATTCATGCCATGGTAACTGTGTATTTAAAAGAAAAACGATAATCAAAATAGGGCCTTGGTGTTTCTTTTTCATGCTCAGACATGAACATGGCCACAAAAAGGGGTTTGGCACGCCCTATTAACCCTTTAGAAACTCCCCTACCCATAAGTAAGACCATCTATGATTACGGAACCTTCCATATATAGCCTAGATAAATGATGAAACCAATCGAAGATCCTCTGCATGCATATAAATTGTAGAAGAAAAGTTTTGGTAAAAAAATCACAACAAACTACCTTTAGAATGTTGCAAATGTACTGGCGCCCAGTCATAGTATATATGCAATTATGCACGAGTCTATGATTCTGACACAAGGATCAAATAGACAACAATTTGGAGCATGGCGTTGTGTGACATCTCACAAAGTGAATGAATGAATTTTCGATTGTTACAGAAAATTGCACATACAGATTTTCAATGTAAAAACGAACTTTATGCCCATGTTATTTGTACATACATAATGTCTTTCTTGGTTCGTGAAGAGGTTCAGTATAACCATCCTAAGTAAGCAATCGAACATACCTTGAATCACTTTAGCAAAAATATTGCAGAGGGAAGTAAGTCTAGCCCATGCCTTATCAACTGCAAAAAGATTCCTCAGGCAAAACTTGCAAAAAATGGTCACCCTCATATCTACTGTTTGATATCAACAATCTCCTGAAACATGTCATCAGACAAACCATTTTTGGTTCAGTTTGAAGGCATGGCCAAAATGAAGAGTACTGTGATATAAAAGGAAACAAAAACATCATAGACATAGGAACACTATGCATGCTGAACAATTATATGGGTCTGACATATGGAGTTAGCAGTTTCCCTAAAACAACAACTTTCTGAATATTATTGTCTCGACATTATGCCCACAAAAGGAAAGAGAAACCTTATGTAAACAAAATATTACAGTGGACAAACACAGAGTTTTTCAGAAAAAGGAACACTTCCCAGGAAACTTACAGTCCTTGAAGAAAGGATAACCTTCCTACAAATACACCATCCAATGCAGGTACATATAGTTTTCATTGTGAACAAATGATGCAACATACAGATTCAGGCCAATGCGACAAAATGTCCAGTGAGAAGTTCATTGAAACTTTGAAAGGCAATCATTTTTTATCAACAAGTTAGTACAAGGTTGCTACAATGTGCTTCCAATGTCAGGATACTTCAACACCTAAAATCAAGGTTGCTATAGTCTACTAAATGATTTTTAACCAAACTATAAAATTAGTGGTCCAGCCATAAATATTATTATTTTTTGCATCATGAAGAGTCGTATATGAAGTACCTTTGGAATTCTGCATAGAGAAATAACATGTACTGTACAATCAAACTTGATTCTTCTCGGGATAAGCCAATGTTCAAGCTCCAAGGCTTACAGATATGTTTTAGTTAAAGCCGCAACATCTTTTGAATGGCACACATAAAAAACAATAATTCCATTGTGCAGTCATCAAGTCTAGTAAGTTCTCTTTTTTGCCATTAACTTCGTGAACTTGAGGCATCCGATTTCTGCTTGTCGATGTTAGCTTGCTTCAATGTGTATGCTACAACAAAACATTAGGTGAAAATCTATCCATCTACAAATGTTCAGCATTTCCATTGGAAGAATTGTACAAAGCAAAACAAAATGAAACCCAATAAGCCAAACTCGTGCACAAGATTCAACCTCTATTTCAGGTAGCTAGTAGCTACCAATTGAATATTTGTATGCATCAGTGAGAGTTCCTTAAATACCAGATCGAGCAATATCAATTTCTATGTGCAGTTGCAAGACATTAATCCTGTAGTATTAAATACTTGGTCCAGAGGCATGTGGCGACCTGGATTGGGAGCGGCAAGATGTAGCAAAGAGCGAGCTGGATGGGGAGTCCCAGACTCCTAGTGGTGCTTGCTGTAAGGTGAGACGGGCGGCGAGCCAAGTGGCCGGCCACAAGCTTGGCAGCAGACCCGGACGGAGACCTCGTCTGGCTCAGCGGCGGCCCAAGCGTCGCCCTCCTCATGCGGTGTAGCGGCGAACTGCTTCCCAATACGGCAATACAGCGACCCAGCGTCCTGTGCCGAGGAAGAGGAAGAAAGGGTTAGGGAGGAGACGTGAGAGTGCAGCGTCGACCAGACTAAGGGAGCACCCTCGCTGGAATCAACCGCACGGGGCGGCGGCTGGGCATGGCACGTATCCCTCTTCGCCAGTGAGACGCGGGGAGGGGGAGGCATGCGAGAGTCGCCTGTCGCATGAGTTTCGTTCGAGGGAGGGGCGGCGGCGGCGGGCGCGTGGGGGTCATGCGAGAGAGGAGGCAGGAGCGGTTTTTTTTCTTTTTTTAAGGGCGAGTGGAGGTGGGCAGCGGGGAGACCGGCGTTTGTTTAGCGTTAAACACAGGATGATTTTGAGCCCTATGATCTGCTGCATTAATGGATAGGATGAATTGGTTCTCCGCCCTCTCGTGCTTTTATAATGGTAGTAGATATAACTAGAATGAATGAAATATGTGAGGGTTGAGCTCCTGAGTTGTGTAATTGGTCTAAACCTTTTTGGTTCTTTTTGTTGTTCTTGTGAAAAGTGTGATAACGGAGGCAAAGTTGTGAGAACACCCAGATCATGTATGCTTATGTATCAACGACTTTGCTCATAGACATCCCAAGTTGATCATTTCTACATACATATAATATTATCAAGAAGCATTCTTGTGGCTAGAAGCTCAACAAAATTGAAATTCTTAAGTCAATCATGCATGATCATGTATGTGGTATGTCAGGCTTTGTTCATATATATCCTCCCAAACATGCTCTGAAGTTGAATGTCAGTTCCAAATAAGAAGCTTAGGAGAACAACAATGTTTTACAAATTTACAATATATGGCTTTCATGATTTATGACTAACAAGGGATAAGATTCTGTGAGTCATGCCACTTACTTTTTTCCATCATATATACCATTATTATTTTGTGATGATTTTGGTAACATTCTATGTTACTCTACAAATAGACGGGCGCAGCAACGCGCGCCATCATAAATACCATTAACAGGTGCTTTGCTCTATGGTTTTTCTATTTCCTCATTTTGAACGATGGGCTTATAATTTAGTTCTGATGAATAATTCAATTTTGAAAATCACTCGCTACAATCAGTCAAAATACATGCATCAAATGAGAACTAAGAAAAGTATCATACCTTCACATTTGCATTCCTACAAAGTGAGGCATGCCCAAATACAGACAGGACTTGAAAATTATAGGACAAACAAGAATTGATCTGTGATGAAAGAAATACCTTCAAATAGATGACTCTGATATGCACCGTCCTCACGTCGTTCATTTAGAATAGAAAAGCTGAATAGATGGTGGTTACTCTAAGTCAACTCTGCACTGTGTGAAAGAATATTAGACCCGAGTAAATAATCTCACATTGTAACAATTAGAACTATGAGGAATTCGAAGATGCTGTGTTTAAGCATATTAATCTCAGCCAAGAAATCATTGAAGGTGAAAGCAGTGACTCACCTTGCAATGCAGCAGAATCAACCAACCAATTGGAACTGAGGTCTAATTGGTCAAGCTAGAGAACCTGTGTTTATTTGAGAGCACAAAGAACAATATCAATAGAAATATAATCTGTAATGCAGAATTCGGGGGGGGGGGGGGATGGTGGGGGGGCCATTGGCAGAAGAGGGAAGACGAGCGACCTGGGTGTCAACCATGGCTATCGTTTAAGGTTTTGCAGAAGCAAGGAGCAAAGAGGGTAGACAGTGGACATTATATGGACGCGAGATTAAAGGAGGAGCGTGAACCGACAACGTAACTGACCCGAACACATCGATTGCCATTACTGGCCTCTTGTAACCGTGATTCAATTACTGAAACGACAGAGTCGAATCGACAACGGACGGTCTGCTGCCCTGGGAACCGCCTTGTGGCATCGCCCGGAAGGCCACCTGGTCGGCCGCCCGCCCTGAATCGCGAGCCTCTTGGCTGGATCTGGGAGACCACGGGGCGGCTTTCTTCACCCGCATCCCATGTCTCCGCCGATCCCCTCGCGCAGCTCGGCCGGCTGGGCCTGGAACCCGCTCCTCCGGTCGATCCCCGTTTTAAACTCATGCTTTTGAATTCTTTTGTCATGCCATCTTTTAACCTTTTCTTTGAATAATTTTGCATTTTCATAAGCTTGGGTTCTCCACTCAGCTAGAGAGCTAATATCAAATAACCTCTTTTCACCAGCAAGTTTGAAATCATAATTGAGTTCTTTAACTGCCCAAAGTGCTTTATGTTCTAACTCAAGAGACAAATGATAAGATTTTCCATAAACCATTTTATACGGAGACATACCCATAGGATTTTTATATGCTGTTCTATAAGCCAAAGTGCATCATCTAATTTCTTACACCAATTCTTCCTGGACCTATCAACAGTCTTTTGCAAAATTAATTTTATTTCTCTATTGCTAAGCTCAACTTGACCACTAGACTGAGGATGATAAGGTGATACAATTCTATGGTTAACATCATGCTTGGCAAGCATTTTACGGAAAGCATCATGAATAAAGTGTGAACCACCATCGGTCATTAAATATCTAGGGACTCCAAACCTTGGGAAAATAACTTTGGAATAGCTTCTATCCATTTAGTAACATAATCAACAGCAACCAAAATATGTGTATACCCATTGGAGGAAGGAAAAGGTCCCATGTAGTCAAATCCCCGGACATCAAATGGTTCAACAGCAAGTGAATAATTCATAGGCATTACTTGGCGTTTACCGATATTACCTATTCTTTGACATTCATCACAAGATAAGACGACTTACGGGCATCCTTGAAGAGAGTAGGCCAATAAAATCCAGACTGCAATACCTTATGAGCAGTTCTATCTCCAGCATGATGCCCTCCATAAGCTTCAGAGTGACATTTCTGTTAGGATTTAATTAATACACTTAATTGAAGGGAAATCTCCCCTTGTCCTAACTGTCCCTCCGCAACAACCGCATCCCTCGATGCGCTGTTTGGGAATGGACGCGTCCCTCTGTTGCGTCCTCTCAGATTGTATATAAGCCTAATCATTAATGAGAGAGATCAATAGTTCGATTCATTTGTCTCTCGCTCTAAAATCGACTCGCAACACGTTATCAGTATGATGTATTCCAGAATGTATGTATCTCCATGTTCGCTACATGTCGAGATTAATACGTCTATTTTGCAATTGAGATTTTTTTTATTTCTTGCAAATAAGAATGCAAAATTCAAAGTGATTTCTTCAAATTGATGTGTTGGGATCACAAGGTAGTCATGTAGATCTACTGCCTTCGCACATTATCAATGACTACTGTTAAACCCATTATAATTACTTTACGAAGTGCTCTTCCACACATTTTACTAAGTCATGACATAAGGCATTACGAGTGAGTATCTACTAATTTCATCAGATTATACTCTCTAGTGCCGCGAGATCTACTCCATTTTGGAGATTATCTTCAAGGTGTCATATTTAGCAGTTTGAGATTCACACTAATGGTTTCAAGATAACTTCTTGAAATACCCATTGATTTTGCTAAGTTGATTACAACATCAACCATGATGGTCTTTAATTTACTAGTTGTAAATTAATTGTCTCTGGTTTACCCATAGAGGTAACATATGGCTATAGAGTTTGAGGCATTCACCCTCACTGGCCACCACTGCCCTATCTGGGCCATGGACATCATGATCGCTCTTGTGTCTCGTGGGATAATCTGTGCAATCCTGGATTCACCTCTAGTCAGGATCACACCGCTAACAGAAAAATGATGTCTTATATATCATAAGGCATTAGATTCAGATCTCAGTATCTGGTTATTCTGTATCAGCAATCTCTGGGATACAATGAACCTCAAGGGCAAAGGTTTGAATCTTACTTCACCCTTTAACCCGACATCACCAGCGGTGACGGGATCCTATGGGCACGGAGAACGTGAAGGTTGAATATGCCTCAACTAACATGTTTGAAGACTTCGTCTAGTCTCTCAATCTCCTCAGTGGTCAGTATTATTTATGTCCATTTCTTATGTTCTAATAAGAACGTAAGTATTGTTGTCATCATATATTGTATCAGCACTTTGGTACATATTCATTTGTATGTATTCTATATATCTGACAGTGATTTTCTTGAGAATGTTCATGTCTATATATAGATTTCTACGGGGGTCAATCTGATGAAAGATGATTTGTGCCATGTGGACATACGCACCACGAACTCTATACTCAGGGAAGTGAAATGTTTCCACTCTCGTTGAGAAAAAGGAGATATTTTAAAATCGCTAGACGCGATGAGGTATTTGTTGGCTCAACTCGAGTCATATTTACTGTCCCTATGGGTACTCGAGTAACGTCAGGATGCTTTATTGCTTCCGGTTTTAACTCGTATCCTACTAAACTATGGAGGTATTTGTCAAAATAGTTTCCATAGCGAAACTTATGATGACAACAAAGAGAAACAACTTCTCTTTCACGGATATGGCAAGCACATTCTTTGTGTATCATCTGGATTGTACTACACATACAATACAACCCGTAGCACATGTTGCGTATGAGATAGTTTTTTCCAAAGTGTCTTGTACATGACAAACTTGGCATACTCGCCTTGGTCATCGAGACATTGGGTTGAAACTGAAACTATCAGCAATTCCAATAGTTTATGATTATTATGATGCTAAATTTTAACAACATTTGGATTTTATGTGCACTACAAGTGACATAGGGAAGCTAATTTTAAGGCTCACACACCTTAAAGTCTACGCCAAACCACTTAGACTCCTTGAATTCATAAAGTTGAGGTAAGTGGCTCTTCCCATGCATTTATTAGACTATTCAGGTATTCCATGGTTCTAAAAGACATATCTACATGATAGTCTTAAGTGTGTGCGTTATTCACACGAAACCATTGGTTCATTATCCTGACATCGATTTCAAGCAAATTGAATGGATAACATTGCAGAATTCTCCTTGAGTGCCTTTCTCTATGGCCCTTGGATTGAAGTTTAGCAATTTGTCCTAATGTCTAGACTCAAAATGGTTTGGTAGAATCCTATCTAAAGAGTCAAGCTCATTGCATTATTTTTACTTTGGAATTGCAACTTACCAACTTTACATTGGAGTCATGCAGTTTGACATGCTCATGACAGAACTGCATAATCTTATACCCCTCTATCTTTGATATGTGGATATCTACCAAGTATTTCCTATCTGCGGTAATTTGGTTGCATACCGATATCACCACCCGGCATACATCATTGGCCCCTCAACATATAGTTGGGATCTATGTGAGGAATAACTGTATTTCCGTCAATACCTCAAGCCCCTCGCATGGGGAGTTATTCAAGGCCAGCATGCTGATTCAATGAGGAACATTTCCAGGCATTAGGGGGAGATTTCAAGTACCATAAAGAATGCTAGGAAATTAGTGGAATGTTCAACACATTTCTGCCTCAAATCCACGTACTCAAAGATCTGAACCATGCGTTCAGAAGATTTGCAACACATTGCAAATAACCTGCCAGATTCATTTACTGAATATAAAGGTGTCATACAATCCTACAATCCTGGAAAATATGTCGGAAAGAGTGGAGGTACCAACTAAAACCACTCAACTCCCCGTTCAAAGCAACAGGGGGAGAAGTACGGCAATAGTACATCAGGATTCAGTTTCTCGCAAGCAAGGATATCAAGGCCTGTGAATCAGTAAATGCAAGTCAACTTCACGTTGAGAGACACCTGATGGGTAGTATACACCCAGTGGACAGGAAACCTCCACCAATCCAGGTCATAGTGCACACAATGACTGGGACATCGGAATACCCGACTCAATCGCATTGGGAAATCACGAGCAGTCACCATGGGTAACGATATTTCCATCTACTATATATTGATATATAGATTCCGGAGAATCATATAACCGGAAGTCTACAATTGTCGACATACATTTCTCAACTAGATTGAAAAAACCTTTCAAGTGATTCAGATCCAAAGACCATGGCCATGGCAAAGTGTGAACAACACTCAGACTGAACTCAAGCAAAGGGTATAATCTAGGTAGAAATGATCTTGCTCAATAATGGGAAGGTGTTCATAAGCAATACCTACACCAGTTTTCTTCTGGAAACGGAATTGAGAACAACAAGGTGGTGAAACAAAGAGCAAGTATTGTAGCACAAGGGTTCACGCAGATACCCAACTATTCTCCAGAGGTGGAATCTCTTTCCGATAACTTATATCATTGGCAGTACAAAATCGTCTATCTTTGTAGTTGATAGATGTAGTGATTACATATCCATGTGGATCACTAGATTCAGACATATATGATTGATTCCTGATGGAATCTCAATTCTGAATCGAAATACAAAATGCAACATACATTGTGTAAATTCATTAAGTCACCATACGACTTATTATTGTCGGTACATATGGTACAACTGACGTAGTGAGATCCTTATACACAAGGATTACTCCTACAATGATGATTATCCATGTTTGTGTGTGTGCAATGATGACACGTGTAATCATCTAAATGACGGAGATTAAAATGAAGGATTTGGGTAAACCAAAATACCGCTCGTTACTACAAATTGAGGACCTTCATTCATACATTATGGTATACTATGTTGTCTATATCCATAATATATTGGAGAAATTCATTGTGGACAAATATTATCCATCCATAACTCTCATGGTAGTTCATTCTCTAGACGTAGAGAAAGATCTATTTAGACCAAGAGATGATGGAAATGAGATATTGGGACTCAACGTTCCATAATGCCATTGGATCCACCAAACACAATTGGTTGGTACTCAAGAATATATTTCGATATCTCCAAGGCATCAAACAAATTGTCCTGGTTTTTTAGTCTCACAGAAATGTGAACACCGATATCATTGGATACATTGATCAGATCCCCACTATGTCAGGTTGTAGACAAGCTTAGTGTTCCTACTACGTGTGGTAGCCCTTTTATGGAGAGTCTTCGAAACAGACCTCATGGCTACATCCACCAACCATTATCTCAACGATAATGTTTCTTGTGTTGCTCGGATGCAAATAGATTACATAATAAGCAATATTGCTATATTGCATATCTTGCAAGTTAAACCATATGACTAGTTTGTTCACGAAGTCTCTACCAACTTCTACATTCCAGATATATGTTCTTGGAATTGGTATGTGACGGCTTCGAAATTTGCAAGAATCAGGGGGAGTATCTTCCTGAATCGTTCCTGTTCAATGCATCATATTATACTCTTTTTCCCTTCATGAGTTTACTATACAGGTTCTCATAAAGGTTTTTAATGAGGTAATATCAACATAATTAAGATCATATGTCATACTTTCAGTTTTTCCCACCGGGTTTTTTAGGAAAGTATATACGACATATTTATTGTTCTCTTGATTCTACGAGTTCTCTCGTATTGAGTTAAAGGAGACAATAACCATTATATGTTGCATAATTTTCTCCTTATTTTTCCCACTAGGTTTGAAGGAGTTTTGGCAACATATTATACTCCTCACATTTTTTCCACAGGGTTTTCGGAGGAGGCTCTTTTTCAACATGATGATATGGCATGGACAAGAGTAGATTAGGAGGAGTGTTAGGATTTAATTAATACACTTAATTGAAGGGAAATCTCCCCTTGTCCTAACTGTCCCTCCGCAACAACCGCATCCCTCGATGCGCTATTTGGGAATGGACGCGTCCCTCTGTTGCGTCCTCTCAGATTGTATATAAGCCTAATCATTAATGAGAGAGATCAATAGTTCGATTCATTTGTCTCTCGCTCTAAAATCGACTCGCAACAATTTCCGTAGGATTTGTCCCTGTTCATGCTCAGGTACACAACGTCTAATAATAGCATCCACTCCTTCTTTATAAAGATGTGGGTCATCCCAAAAGTAATGTCTTAAATCATAGAAGAATATTTTCTTTTGTTGGTATGTAAAGCTAGGTGGTAAATATTTAGCAACAATGTAATTAGCATAATCAGCATACCAAGGAGTATTGTGAGCAACATTTATTGCAGCTAACTGCTCATCAGGAAAACTATCATCAATAGGTAGTGGGTCATCAAGCACATTTTCAAGCCTAGATAAATTATCAGCTACTGGGTTCTCAGCTCCCTTTCTATCAATGATATGTAAATCAAATTCTTGTAACAAGAGAACCCATTTAATAAGTCTAGGTTTAGCATCTTTCTTTTCCATAAGATATTTAATAGCAGCATGGCCTGTGTGAACAGTTACTTTGGAATCAACAATGTAAGGTCTAAATTTATCACAAGCAAACACCACTACTAGGACTTCTTTTTCAGTAGTAGCATAATTTCTTTGAGCACTGTCTAGATTTTTACTAGCATGATGAATAACATTCAGTTTCTTACCAACTCTTTGTCCTAGAACAACACCAACAACATAATCACTAGCATCGCACATAATTTCAAAGGGCAAGTTCCAATCAAGTGATTGAACAATAGGTGCAGAAATTAAGGCTTTCTCGAGTGTTTGAAAGGCTTCTAAACAATCATCATAAAAAACAAAGGGAATATCCTTTTGCAAGAGACTAGTAAGAGGCCTAGAAATTTTAGAAAAGTCTTTGATAAATCTCCTATAGAAACCAGCATGACCTAGGAAACTACGAATACCTTTTATATCTTTAGGACATGGCATTTTCTCGATTTCATCAACCTTAGCTTGATCCACTTCAATACATCTTTTAGAAATTTTATGACCCAAGACAATGCCTTTATTAACCATAAAGTGGCACTTCTCCCAATTCAAGACAAGATTTGTTTGTTCACATCTCTACAAAACTCGCTCAAGATTGCTTAAACAATCATCAAAAGACTTCCCATAAACAGAGAAATCATCCATGAAAACCCAACAATCTTTTCACAAAAGTCAGAGAATATAGTAGTCATACATCTTTGAAAGGTAGCAGGTGCATTACATAAACCAAAAGGCATACGTCTATAAGCATAGGTTCCAAAGGGACAAGTAAAAGTGGTCTTTTCTTGATCAGGTTGAGAAACAAGAATTTGTGAAAAGCCAGAATATCCATCAGGCCTTGTTCGGTTGAGGTGGTTTTTGAAGGGGAATGGCAGGGTTTGAGGGGGATTAGATCCCCTACAAGCCAAAATCCTCTCCAATCCACTCCAATCCCCCTGGGAGGAGGATTAAACGACCAAGGCTTCAAGGAAGCAAAAGTGTGTGTGATAGATAATCTTTCAAGCATTTGATCAATTAAGGCAAGGGGTAATGATCTTTTCTAGTTGCTTTGTTTAGTTTTCTAAAATCAATTACCATTCTATAGCCTGTAACAATTCTTTGTGGAATAAGTTCATTCTTATCATTAGGAACAACAATAATACCTCCTTTTTTAGGAACACAATGAACATGACTTAGCCATCTACTATCAGCTATAGGATAGATTATACCTGCTTCAAGAAGTTTTAATATTTCCGTTCTTGCCACTTCCTTCATCTTCGGATTTAACCGACATTGGTGATCAACAACGGGTTTAGCATCAGGTTCCATATTAATTTTGTGCTGACATAGAGTGGGACTAATGCCCTTTAAATCACCAAGATTATATCCAATAGCAGCTCGGTGCTTCCTTAGAACTTTCAATAATCTTTCTTCTTCATGTTCTAAAAGGTTAGCACTAATAATAAAAGGATATATCTTCTTTTCATCAAGATAAGCATATCTCAAAGTGTCTGGCAATTGTTTTAATTCAAACATAGGATCACATTTAGGTGGAGGTGGACCTCCCAGAGGTTCAATAGGCAAATTGTGTTTAAACAGAGGACGTTGTTCGAAGAAAATCTTATCTATTTCATTTCTTTCATGCATATGTAAATCATTTTCATGGTATAGCAAATATTGTTCTAAAGGACCAGTAGGTGGTACAACAATAGAAGCAAGACGAATAAATTCATCCTTACTAGGCAATTCTTTTTCATGAAGATTTCTACTAAACTTGGAAAAATTAAACTCATGAGACTCATCACCAAAGTTGACACCAACAGTTTGTTTCTTACAGTTTATCTTAGCATTAACTGTATTCAAGGAAGGTCTACCAAAGATAATGGGACAAAAGTCATCTTGTGGGGAACCAAGAACAAGAAAATCAGTAGGGTATTTTATTTTCCCACACAAGACTTCAACATCTCTAACAATCCCAATTGGTGATATGGTGTCTTGATGGTAGCTGGAACTACGTCGATATTTCCCCGGAAAGGGAGGGATGATGTAGCACAGCGACGGTAGGTATTTGCCTCAGTTATGAAACCAAGGTATCGAACCAGTAGGAATACTAAGCAACACAACGTAAGCAACACCTGCATACAAACAACAACACCTCGTAACCCGACGTGTTAAAGGGCTTGTCAATCCCTTTCGGGTAACGGTGCCAGAAATTGGTGCGTGGATGGGGGAAAATTGTAATAGATTGAATAAATAGATCACAAATAAATAAAAGTGTAGCAAGGTATTTTTGTATTTTTGGTTTAATAGATGTGAATAAAAATGCAAAGGAAAAGTAGATGCAAGGCAAATATATGAGAAAGAAGACCCGGGGACCGTAGGTTTCACTAGTGGCTTCTCTCGAGAAAAATAGCAAACGGTGGGTAAACAAATTACTGTTGGGCAATTGATAGAACTTCAAATAATTATGACGATATCCAGGAAATGATCATTACATAGGCATCATGTCCAAGATTAGTAGACCGACTCTTGCCTACATCTACTACTATTACTCCACACATCGACCGCTATCCAGCATGCATCTAGTGTATTAAGTTCATGGAAAAACGGAGTAATGCAATAATAACGATGGCATGATGTAGACAAGATCAGTTTATTTATATGGCGATAGATATAGATCTCATCTTTTTATCCTTAGTAGCAACGATACATACGTGTCGTTTCCCTTTCTGTCACTGGGATCGAGCACCATAAGATCGAACCCACTACCGGGCACCTCTTCCCATTGCAAGATAAATAGATCAAGTTGGCCAAACAAAACCCAAATATCGGAGAAGAAATACGAGGCTATAAGAGATCAAAGAAACTCAAATATCTTTCATGGATATAAAAAGATATAACTGATCACAAACTCGAAGTTCATCAGATCCCAACAAACACACCACAAAAAAGTTACATCATATGGATCTCCAAGAGACCATTGTATTGATAATTCAGCGAGAGAGAGAGAGAGAGAAACCCATCTAGCTACTAACTACGAACTCGAAGGTCTACAGAGGACTACTCACGCATCATCTGAGAGGCACCAATGGAAGTGGTGAACCCCTCCGTGATGGTGTCTAGATTGGATCTGGTGGTTCTAGACACTGCAGCGGCTGGATGAATATTTCGTTGACGCTTCTAGGGTTCTAGTATTTTTGGGGTATTTATAGAGCAAAGAGGCGGTACGGGGGCACCCGAGGTGGGCACAACCCACCAGGGCATGCTTGGGCCTCCTGGCGCGCCCTGGTGGGTTGTGCCCCCCTCGGGGCACCCCCCCAGGTGCAACCAGGGCCCATTGCCTTCCTTCTGGCCCATAAAAAATCATCATGGAGTTTCTTGGCATTTGGACTCCATTTGATATTGATTTCCTACGATGTAAAAATATGGGAAAAACAGCAACTGGCACTTGGCACTATGTCAATAGGTTAGTACCAAAAAATGATATAAAATTATTATAAAACATCCAAGATTGATAATAAAATAGCATGGAACAGTCAAAAATTATAGATACGTTGGAGACGTAGCATGTCTCTATTAGAAAGTTTAATAGTAACATCTATTTCTTCTATTTCTGCAGGTGCTATGTCTTTCATAATTTCTTGATGTAAGGTGTAAGGAATAGCACTCACACTAGCACCCATGTCACATAAACCATGATAACAGTGATCTCCTATTTTAACTGAGACAACAGGCATGCCAACAATAGGTCTATGTTTATCCTTTTTATCAGGTTTGGCAATTCTAGCAGCTTCTTCACATAAGTAAATAACATGCCCATCTATATCTTCTTCCAAGAGATCTTTAACCATAGCAATACTAGGTTCAACTTTAATTTGCTCATCAGGTTTAGGTGTTCTAACATAGCTTTTGTTAACCATAGTTGAAACTTTAGCGTGTTCCTTTATCCTAACAGGGAAAGGTGGTTTCTCAATATAAGCAGAAGGAACAACTTGATCAACATTAAAAAGTATAGTTTCTTCTTTAACTGGTACCAGTTCTTTAATTTCTTCTTTAATAGGTGGGTGATATTTAAACCACTTCTATTTAGGGAGTTCAACATGAGTAGCAAATGATTCAAAAAAGGAGGCTACTATCTCAGAGTCAACTCCATATTTAGTGCTAAACTTTTGAAAAGCATCGGTATCCATAAAGGTTTTAACACAATCATACTTAATTTTAATACCTGACTCTTTACCTTCGTCGAGTTCCCAATCTTCAGAGTTGCATTTAATTCTTTCTAAAATATCCCACCGGAATTCAATATCTTCTTCATAAAAGAACCAGCACAAGAAGTATCAAGCATGGTTTGATCATTACAAGAAAGTCGAGCATAAAAATTCCGGATAATAATTTCTCTTGAGAGCTCATGATTGGGTCATGAATATAACATTGACTTAAGCCTCCCACAAGCTAGAGCGGTACTTTCTCCTTCACGAGGCCAAAAATTATATATATAATTTCAATCACGATGAACTAGATGCATAGGATAAATTTTTTGGCAGAACTCCAATTTCAAACGATTCCAATTCCAAGATCCAATATCATCACATAACCTATACCATGCCAATGCTTTTCCCTTCAAAGATAAAGGGAAAACCTTCCTCATAACTTGTGACGCCCCGAGACCGATGCTCCAGATGCCTTCCATGTCTTGCGTGTCAGCTGTGTTATTTATTTGTTTGTTTGCATTGCATCATGTTATTTTTTTAACTCAACTAAATAAAATGCATAGATCTTTGATCTATTTAAATCGAGGGAAGGGTGACTTCTCTTTATAACATATCCTCCCAATAGTAGGGAGCTATATTAAAATATTTCTTTAATTTGAAATTCACCATAACACACTTGCAAAATCCCAATGCATTTGTTATCACAACTCTTGGCCTCTAACTTTGCTATTTATCCTTTCTCCATTTTCCGGAGGTCCACCAATAATCCGACCATTTTTGGACCTTCCTAACCCTCACTTCCTATTCAAACCATTTGATTTTAAATCAAATGAGTTTGAATTTAAACTTTCAAAAATGCCCACTCCATTTTTCTTGGAACATGCGCATTTTTGCAAGTCCGTGAATATTATCCCCATGCCCAGTTTCCACCCCTACCTTCTCTTTCTTTCTTTTTCTCTTTTTCTGTTTTGTTTTAAAAAATGGAAAAAGTGAGAAGAGAAGTGAGAAGAGAGAGCCAGGCCTGCCCGATCCCCACCTAACCCTAGGCCCGACCCCTTCCTATCGGTCTTTCCCTCTCACCGCCAGGAGCCCCTGTGCCCGATTCTACATCGCCCTGTTCTTCTCACAGCGCCGCACGCACGCCCAACGAGCGCCAGGAGGACCGCGTTCGAACCACCTCCTCCCTCTCGATCTTCATCGCCCCTCGCCGGATCCTGCAGGCCGCCGCCCGGCTCCCTCGCGCCCCGCCGGATCTTCTTCCCCATGGGTCTTCCTCGCGCGCGCCCCTGCCATCCTCAACCTCCTCCGAGTGCCGCCATGCCTCCCCTACAGATACTCCGGCGAGCTCCAGGCAGCTACCCCACACGCTGTGGACCCTCCTCTGCTGCGTCGTGCTCCTTCCCCGAGCTCCACCTCGCCGTCCTTCTGCACATCGTCGCCGGCCCCATCTCCACCTCGCCGGACCACCCCAACCCCGTCGTCATCCATGTGCCCTTGCAGGAGGCCACCACCGCGCCTGCTTTGTCTCTACGCATGCCTTGCACCGAGCTCCACCACCGTTCAATCTCCACCTCGCCATGGACGGGGCTGCCCCCAGCAGCAGGCTTTCTCCCTCACCTCCTATGACGCCTGCCTTGCTCGTTTGGTTACCACCCGCTGCTGCCTCCAAGCACCATCTATGCATCTCCGTGGTTAGTGCCTTCGTCGAATCCTCAGGGGTCACCTTCAGTAAGTGGTACCCGAAGTGCAACAATGACCAGTGAAGACCCCTGCCCTATGTACCATCTTGTTGCTGTCGCTGGACACGGAGTATCCATCGTCACGTCCGTTTCGTCGATGTCAAGCCCAAGAGGGCGCCAAGATACCAAGTACCATGATGTCGACGACCATCAAGTTCAACTACATCGACTATGATCGGTGACGACCCGGAACATCTTCGGAGAGTGTACGACTACCGTCGCCGAAGACCCGGGTAGCAAAAACGTCAAGTACCTATGACCGAAGAACGCCAAGTACCTCTCCGAAAAACGAACATGTACCACTACGTCCAGAGGCATCGGATCCGTCAAGTTCCACTATGAGATGTACAACTACCGTTGACCCCGAAGACCTCGGATTCACTAAGTTCCCATGACGACCAGTGTAACCCGTCAGATCGCCAAGTTCGGTTACCGTCGCAACCATGTACAACTACTTCCACTACCGCCGATGAAGGTCATTGAGTGAACAAACTACTGACGACGTGTACGACTACTCCGTGAACGTGTACCACTACCACCGCTCGAACGTCTACAGAACATGTACTGTCGACCCTCGAAGACCCGTGGACATCAAGTTCCTTGTTTTGACCCCGAACACCTACGGAGTGTGAACATCTGCAAAGCGAGAACGACTACTTCCACTACCGCTGTCGTGAGAACGCCTACTTCCCTCTATGAACTTGACCTGTTCCGATAATGCATGCTTCGAAGGTATAACCCCGAGATGACCGTCCGAGAACGATTGCTTGTGTTGTGTGAGATGCACCCTTTGTCTGCACCGTGTCCATAGCGTTCCTTGTTTCCTTACCACCATCATGTGGGAACCCGGTTTCCGGGAGCACCCCATCAATCTTGCATGACACACTCACACCCACTTCCTTTTGCACCGGTATCTCCGTGAGCTTCCGGAACCGATATGGTGTCGTGACATCATTTTCGGATTCATCACCGTGGCACCCTTTCTTTCCACCACGGTGACAAAATGCCCCATATCTTATAACATGCCAACATTTTCATAAAATTGCTTAAAACTTGCAATGACATCCGCATCATGATAACAACTTCAAGAATGTTTAATTGTTGTTGCACCAAATTGCTAAATGCATATGGGGATTTACCGGACTTGTTGTTTGTTGTTCCGGCCTCATTTAAACTTGCCTAGATAGGTAGTTTTCTTTTGCTCCACCTCTTGCCATGCTAACTGATAACCCACAAGTATAGGGGATCGCAACAGCTTTCGAGGGTAGAGTATTCAACCCAAATTTATTGATTCGACACAAGGGGAGCCAAAGAATATTCTCAAGTATTAGCAGCTGAGTTGTCAATTCAACCACACCTGGAAACTTAGTATCTGCAGCAGAGTGTTTAGTAGCAAAGTAATATGATAGTGATGGTAACAGTAACAAAAGAGTAACGAAAGCAAAGTAATGTTTTTGGTATTTTGTAGTGATTGTAACAATAGCAACGGGAAAGTAAATAAACGTAAACCAGTATATGGAAAGCTCGTAGGCATTGGATCAATGATGGATAATTATGCCGGATGCGGTTCATCATGTAACAATCATAACATAGGGTGACACAGAACTAGCTCCAATTTGTCAATGTAATGTAGGCATGTATTCCGAATATAGTCATACGTGCTTACGGAAAAGAACTTGCATGACATATTTTGTCCTACCCTCCTGTGGCAGCGGGGTCCTAATGGAAACTAATGGATATTAAGGCCTCCTTTTAATAGAGAACTGGAACAAAGCATTAGCACATAGTGAATACATGAACTCCTCAAACTACGGTCATCACCGATAAGTATCTCAATTATTGTCACTTCGGGGTTAACGGATCATAACACATAATAGGTGACTATAGACTTGCAAGATAGGATCTAGAACTCTCATATATTGATGAAAACATAATAGGTTCAGATCTGAAATCATGGCACTTGGGCCCTAGTGGCAAGCATTAAGCATAGCAAAGTCATAGCAACATCAATCTCAGAACATAGTGGATACTAGGGATCAAACCCTAACAAAACTAACTTGCTTACATGATAAATCTCATCCAACCCATCACCGTCTAGCAAGCCTACGATGGAATTACTCATGCACGTCAGTGAGCATCATGAAATTGGTGATGGAGGATGGTTGATGATGACGACGGCGACGAATCCCCCTCTCCGGAGCCCCGAACGGACTCCAGATCAGCCCTCCCGAGAGGCGGCTCCATGTCGCAAAACACGATGATTTCTTCTCTCCTATTTTTTTCTCCCCAAAAGCAGTTATATAGAGTTGGAGTTGGAGTCAGGAGGTCTCCAGGGGGCCCACGAGGTAGGGGGCACGCCCAAGGGGGGGGGGGCTCCCCCCACTCTCGTGAGAAGGGTGTGGGCCCCCTGGTCTTCATCTTTGGCGAGGATTTTTTATTATTTATTGTAAGATATTCTGTGGAGTTTCAGGTCATTCCGAGAACTTTTGTTTTCTGCACATAAAACAACATCATGGCAATTCTGCTGAAAACAGCGTCAGTCCAGGTTAGTTCCATTCAAATCATACAAGTTAGAGTCCAAAACAAGGGCAAAACTGTTTGGAAAAGTAGGTACGACGGAGACGTATCAACTCCCCCAAGCTTAAACCCTTGCTTGTCCTCAAGCAATTTAGTTGACAAACTGAAAGAAATAAAGAAAAACTTTTACAAACTCTGTTTGCTCTTGTTGTTATAAATATGTCAAGCTAGCATTCAAGTTTTCAGCAAAGATTATGACTAACCATATTTGCAATAATTCTCAGGTCTCGTGATTACCCATATCAATAACATAATCAACTAGCAAGCCATAATAATAAATCTCGGATGACAACACTTTCTCAAAACAATCATAATATGATATAACAAGATGGTATCTCGCTAGCCCTTTCTGAGACCGCAAAACATAAATGCAGAGCACCTTTAAAGATCAAGGACTGACTAGACATTGTAATTCATGGTAAAAGAGATCCAATCCTAGTCACACCCAATGTAAACTAACAATAATGAATGCAAATGACAGCTGTGCTCTCCAGCTAGTGCTTTTTAATAGGAGGGTGACGACTCAGCATAAAATTAAATAGATAGGCCCTTCGCAGAGGGAAGCAGGGATTTGTAGAGGTGCCAGAGCTCGGTTTTGAAATAGAGGTGAATAATACTTTGAGCGGTATACTTTCATTGTCAACATAACAACCAAGAGATGGCGATATCTTCCATGCTACACACATTATAGGCGGTTCCCAAACAGAATGGTAAAGTTTATACTCCACCTCCACCAACAAACATCAATCCATGGCTTGCTCGAAACAACAAGTGCCTCCAACATATATCAGGTCCCAGGGGGAGTTTTGTTTGCAATTATTTTGATTTAGTTTGCATAAAGCATGGGACTGGGCATCCCGGTGACCAGCCATTTATCTCGTGAGTGAGGAGCGGAGTCCACTCCGCTGAGAATAACCCGCCTAACATGGAAGATGCAGACATCCCTAGTTGATACATGAGCTATTCGAGCATACAAAACAGGATATTTATTTGAAGGTTTAGAGTTTGGCACATACAAATTTACTTGGAACGGCAGGTAGATACCGCATATAGGAAGGTATAGTGGACTCATCTGGATTAACTTTGGGGTTTAAGGGATTTGAATGCACAAGTAGTATTCCCGCTTAGTACAGGTGAAGGCTAGCAAAAGACTGGGAAGCGACCAACTAGAGAGGGACAACAGCCATGTACATGCATTAAAATTAATTAACATTGGATGCAAGCATGAGTAGGATATAATCCACCATGAACATAAATATCGTGAAGGCTATGTTGATTTGTTTCAACTACATGCGTGAGCATGTGCCAAGTCAAGTTACTTGAATCATTCAGAGGAGGATACCACCCTATCATACCACATCATAACCATTTTAATAGCATGTTGGCACGCAAGGTAAACCATTATAACTCATAGATAATCAAGCATGGCATAAGCAACTATGATCTCTAATTGTCATTGCAAACATGTTTATTCATAACAAGCTGAATCAAGAACGATGAACTCATCGTATTTACAAAAACAAAAGAGGTCGAGTTCGTACCAGTTTTTCTTATCTTAGTCAGTCCATCATATATCATCATAATTGCCTTTCACTTGCATGACCGAACGATGTGAATAATAATAAGAGTGCACGTGCATTGGACTAAGCTGGAATGTGCGAGCATTCAGTAAACAGGAGAAGACAAAGCAATATGGGCTCTTTTGTCAGATAAACAATAATGCATATAAGAGCCATTTCAACAATTTAATCATGGTCTTCTTCTACTGACCCCCAAAGAAAGAAAAGAAATAAAACTATTTACACGGGAAAGCTACCAACAAGCAAAAGAAGAACAAGAAATATTTTTGGCTTTTCTTTTTAATTACTACTACAGGCATGGAAAGTAAATTAATTAAAAGCTACAACTAATTTTTTTGGTTTTTCTTAAGGTTTATTAAACACACAAGAATAAAGCATAAAAGGAAATAAACTAGTATGGATGATACAATGAAAAAGTATGAGCACCGACATCTAGCAATGAGTGTGTCTGAACATAAATGTAATGTCGGTGAGAAATACGTACTCCCCCAAGCTTAGGCTTTTGGCCTAAGTTGGTCTATGGCCACGCCTGGCCTGGCTGATATCCATAATAATAATTGTTGGGGTCGTACTGTGATGATGAAGAAGAAAGCTCTGATTGCCACTGGCTGGCAATCATCTCCGGATCCCACTGATAGTTAGACTATTGTGAAGGATCAAATTGTGGTTCCGGTTCTGGCTCCTCGGCTGGTGCAAGGTTCCGGTAGGCGTGGATAGCCGTCAACGGAACAAGATACTTTCCTACAGTCAAATCAAACAAAGCAGGCAAGGTAATAGTCTCAGGATGATGTTTATTAAAGAACAATTGATATTTAAGCTCTCATGCCCTATTCTTAACAATAAAATCATGTGCACCATACTTTTATAATCTAAATAAACACGAGGCAACACTTTTTCTTCCTTCTCAGCATGCCTAATAGGTATGTTAAAATGTGCAGCTAGGCGTGTAGCATAGATGCCTCCAAAGATGGGACCCTTAGTACGGTTCATACTTAACCGTCTAGCAATAATGTCGCCCATACTAAAAGTGTTATCACTGTATAAACCTTGGAGCAAAATAATTATATCAGGGATACTAAGGTTTCCACAGTTTTCGCGTCCAATTAAGCAACGACTAGCAAATAATGCAAAGTAACGTAAAGCAGGAAAATGTATGCTAGTGATTCATGCATCGGAAACCTTTCTAGTTTCTCCTACAGTGATAGTATCAATAAACCCCTCCACATCATCATGATGTGGTTCTTCTGTCTTGCCCCCAAAAGGGACTAAACAAATCCGACAGAAATCATAAAGTGGCATCTCCTTATGCTCATCATATAAATGAAACTCCACCGTAGGTGGTGAGTTCCTAGAATGAAAATGAAAGTTTTGCACAAAGGTATTTGTGAGTAAGAGATACTGATTGCATTGGTCATGGAGGAAAGCGGTGAGGCCTGCATTATGAGCCAATTCATGAAAATCTTCATAAATCCCGGCTGCTCTAAAGAAATCATCGGAAGGCCATTCACACGCCCGAACCTCCGCGGTGCGCGGCAAATTATACTTAGGCTTCGATGCCTTTTCCTTCGAGCTTTGGCTCGATGAGCCCCTCAATAATCTCCTCATCATTTTCTGAAAAATTCTGAAAATTTTTTAGTAACTTCAAAATAAAAGTAAACCAAACTCAATAATATTGATAGCAACTACTCCTACAAGTGCCTAGGGCCTATATCATGCATCAAAACTACTTTTGACCATATAAATTTGACATGCAAGCTCAAGAACAGGGTCACCTAAGCAGCAAAAATTTGCAATGAATAAAGCACTAGAACAAAAACTAATTGGACCAATGGAGGAGTCACATACCAAGGAACAATCTCCCCAAGCAGTTTTCTGAGAGGTGCTTTGAGCAAGGAGATCGAAAATGGCAGCAAAGAGGGCTGGAACTCGTGCTTGAGTTGTTTTTTCGTGTTTGGGGGAGGAAGATGAAGTGTGTGGCTGAAAGAATAAGTGGAGGAGGGCCACCAAGGGCCCACGAGGCAGGGGCGCGCCCTCCACCCTCGTGGCAAGGTGGTTGGCCCCCCTGGTATGTTCTTTGTTCCATAAATCCTCAAATATTCTATAAAAAATCATATTTAATTTTCAGGGCATTTGGAGAACTTTTATTTTCGAGGTATTTTTATATTGCACGGATAATCAGATAATAGACAGAAAATTATTTATTTTTATTTTATCTCAACTTAAATAACAGAAAGTATAGAGAGGGTATAGAAGGTTGTGCTTCTAGTTTTATCCATCTCATGCTCGTCAAAAGGAATCCACTAACAAGGTTGATCAAGTCTTGTTAACAAACTCATTCCGATTATCATGAAACCGGAGAAATTTCGAATAACACTAGGTTACCTCAACGGGGATATGCACATGCCCAATAATAAGTATATCATATTTCTTCTTGACAATAGGAAGAGGAAATTCAAAACCTCTAAATATAATCGATGGAATTTTTCCGATAGAATTGATACTATGAACTTGAGGTTGTTTCCTCGGAAAGTGTACCGTATGCTCATTACCATTAACATGAAAAGTTATATTGCCTTTGTTGCAATCAATAACAGCCCCTGCAGTATTAAGAAAAGGTCTTCCAAGAATAATAGACATACTATCGTCCTCAGGAATATCAAGAATAACAAAGTCCGTTAAAATAGTAACATTTGCAACTACAACAGGCACATCCTCACAAATACCGACAGGTATGGAAGTTGATTTATCAGCCATTTGCAAAGATATTTCAGTAGGTGTTAAAGATATTTGCAAACTTATTCAAATCAAGTCTACGATATAAAGAGAGAGGCATAACACTAACACAGGCTCCAAGATCACATAAAGCAGTTTTAACATAGTTTCTTTTAATGGAGCATGGTATAGTAGGTACTCCTGGATCTCCAAGTTTCTTTGGTATTCCACCCTTAAAAGTATAATTAGCAAGCATGGTGGAAATTTCAGGTTTCGGTATCTTTATTTTATTTGTAATACTATCTTCCATGTACTTAGCATAAGGATTGGTTTTGAGTATATCAGTTAATCGCATACGCAAAAAGATAGGTCTAATCATTTCAGCAAAGCGCTCAAAATCCTCATCATCCTTTTTCTTGGATGGTTTGGTAGGAAAAGTCATGGGTTTTTGAACCCAAGGTTCTCTTTCTTTACCATGTTTCCTAGCAACAAAGTCTTTCTTATCATAGTGTTGATTCTTTGATTGTGGGTTATCAAGATCAATAGCAGGTTCAATTTCTACATCATTATCATTACTAGGTTGAGCATTGTTATGGACATCATCATTAACATTTCCATTAGGTTCATGTTCATTACCAGATTCAGTTTCAGCATCAGAAATATAAATATCATTTGGATTATCAGGTGGTTCAGCTATAGGTTCACTAGAAGTTTGCACAGTTCTATCATTTTTCTTTTTCTTCTTTTTAGAAGAACTAGGTGCATCAATTTTATTTCTCTGAGAATCTTACTCAATTCTCTTAGGGTGGCCTTCAGGATACAAAGGTTCTCGAGTCATTCTACCAGTTCTAGTAGCCACTTTAACGGCATAATCATTTTTCTTACTATTCATCTAATTGAGCAATTATTTTTGAGCTTTAAGTACTTGTTCTACTTGAGTGGTAACCATAGAAGCATGTTTGCTAACAAGTTTAAGTTCACCTCTAATATTAGCCATATAATCACCCAAGTATTTAATCATATTAGCATCTTGTTTTAATTGTCTACCAAAATAAGCATTGAAGTCTTCTTGCTTAAACATAAAATTATCAAACTCATCCAAGCATTGACTAGCAATTTTAGTAGGAGGGATTTCAGCTTTATCATATCTATAGAGAGAATTTACCTTTACTACCTGTGTCAGGTTATCGGGGTCTGGAGGTTCTTCAATAAATAAAGGATCAAGACCATATGTTTCTTCAATGGGCGGTAAATTAAGACCATGTATTTCTTCAATAGGAGGTAAATTCTTAACATCTTCATCTTTAATACCTTTTTTTTCATAGATTTCTTTGCCTCTTGCATATCTTCAGGACTGAGAAATAGAATACCTCTCTTCTTCGGAGTTGGTTTAGGAATAGGATCATTAATTGGAGCAAGAGCTGGCTCAGGAGGTGCCCAATTATTTTCATTTGTCAACATATTATTCAATAAGATTTAAGCTTCATCCGGTGTTCTTTCCCTGAAAAGAGAACCAACACAAATATCCAGGTAATCTCTGGAAGCATCGGTTAGTCCATTATAAAAGATATCAAGTATTTCATTTTTCTTAAGAGGATGATCAGGCAAAGCATTAATTAACTTGAGAAGCCTCCCCCAAGCTTGTGGGAGACTCTCTTCTTTAATTTACACAAAGTTGTATATTTCCTTTAAAGTAGCTTGTTTCTTATGAGCAGGGAAATATTTAGCAGAGAAGTAGTAAATCATATCCTGGGGACTACGCACACAACCAGGATCAAGGGAATTAAACCATATCTTAGCATCACCCTTTAATGAGAACGGAAATATTTTAAGGATATAAAAGTAGCGAGATCTCTCATCATTAATGAATAGGGTGGCTATATCATTTAATTTAGTAAGATGTGCCACAACAGTTTCAGATTCATAGCCATGAAAAGGATCAGATTCAACCAAAGTAATTATATCAGGATCGACAGAGAATTCATAATCCTTATCTGTCGGGGATATACCCCGCGGTATGATCCGGCCGGATATATGACCCGGCCAGACTTGGCGTTTCATTGGTAACCAGCCAGAGGATTGACGACTTACGTGTCTGGCAGTTCACTGGTGTGACGACTCACGAGCCTGAAGACTCATTGGTGACCCGGCGGGTCAGACGGATGACAAGGGCCCAAGGCCCAGTAGGCCGACTCATGTTATTGTGGGCCGGCTTAAGACGGAAGGCATGAGAAATATTTCCTTTACAAGGAAGTAAGACCCGTACTTGTATCCGACTTGTAATAGAGAATAAGTTAGTTCTAATCCTATTAGGACTCTGTATGTAAGCCGCCTTTTAAACTTATATACGGAGGGGCAGGGCTCCCCAAAGAGGGACAAGCAAGAAGAAACAATATCTAGGGCTAGACACAAAGAGGAGAGCCGGCTTACGGCAACTCCCTCATAACCATAATGAGACCTAGCCACAAATAACATGTAGGGTTATTACCGGATGATGTTTCCCGGGGCACGAAGCTGTCTAAATCTTTGTCTTGTGTGTTGCGTCTCTCGATTCCGCTCAACCCCTTCAAGCTACCACATAGATGCGTTGGCCTCGCGACTAAGTCCTTACACTAGGATATCTGCCGTGACAATTTCACGACAGTTGGCGCCCATCGTGGAGCTGGCGCACGGTGGTGTTGAGTTCTTGGAGGGATTTTTTTAGGGTTTCGAGAAGTTCACAAGTTTCCGGATGAGGAGAAGCCGGCTTGGAAATTCAACAGTTCAATGGGTCTTTGTTACGGGCGCAAGAGTCAAGCAGCAGCAGTCACACGCGTTTTGACAGATTGTTTTCTGTCATGGAGGCAAAAGGAATTTTCTTCGCCGACTCAAAAGCAAATACGGCGACTTATGTTCTAATTGAAACACGTAACATTGATCAGCCAAGTACTAAGGCCGAAGCCTGCAGAATAGTTGGAAACCTATGCCTGTGTATCGTCCAACAGCGGCATATGGAGAGGAGTCAAGCAAGTCAATGCAATCTCAAGCATGCATACTAATGCAGCCAAGCAATGTACACACGTACGTCCTCCAAGGCAAGTCAAAATCAAAAGGGAGTAAAAAGCACATCCGATGGAAATATTGTCGCCGTGTCAGGAGAACAAGCATACGATCAACGTTGGTCTACACGATCCAGATTTGGACTCCGTCTTCAACTCTGCAGCCGAGTCGCCGTCCGCCGCGCTGGCGGCTGTCCGAGTCGCCGCCGTGACCCGCCCCGTCACGGGCCTTCTGATCAGCCCCGTCGCGTCAAGCCGACCATCTGGCGCCGCTCCCACAGCTTTGCGGCAAGTCGACGTCACTATCCAGCTTTGTGCCTGATTCAAGTTGCTACCGGTTTCTGACCCGCCAGCCGACGGGTCGCATCCGTCACCTCACTTTTTCAATCAGCCACCGCGCGACCTCGCCTCTAGGCCACCCGCGCCGTGAGCCGCCCAGCCATGTGGCCACCTACCGCACTAGTCCGCCTCTGCCTTTGGCTGGCCTTGCGCCCCTGCCTCGCAGTCTGTCCACGGGCTCTGCCCTGCCTTGGTTGCTGCGCCTGTGCACCCGTCCCCGAGCCGCTCGCTTGATGGCTTGACTCCGTCTGGTTGCCCTGCCCAAGGCCGGGTGCTCCGCCTGGGTATCGCTCACTGAAAGTTGGTTGGTCTGAATGAAAGACAGTATCTACATAATATATTTCCATACATGAGCTGTTCTTCAGAGTATTTTGTGTGCAGCTCACAAGCACTTGTTCTAGGACATGCACCCATCGAGCGTGCATTGCTTGGAGTAGATGGTCACTGATTGGTATTTGT
Source organism: Triticum aestivum (assembly GCF_018294505.1). Taxonomy (NCBI): domain Eukaryota; kingdom Viridiplantae; phylum Streptophyta; class Magnoliopsida; order Poales; family Poaceae; genus Triticum; species Triticum aestivum. The sequence goes on from NC_057794.1 coordinate 490,246,335, forward strand.
GTGTGAAGCTACGCGTAATATATACTGAGCACAGGGAGTAGTAGTCAAGTCTGATTTTCTTTCCATTGGAACATTCACATGGAGGAGAAGTGCATATACGCATGATTGGTTCAAAGACCATTATGCCAAACACAAAAAGGAGCACGGGTTTTAGTGAGCTGTTCTCTTAATCTCGTGGCTCCTGTCATTTGAGTTTACATCAAAGACCTCGCGTCAGTGTCAGTAAAGCTGCCCGACGAGCAGGCATGCACGTTGGTCAGGTGTGTAAACCACCGCCCCTACAGTACATTCTATTGGTACAATCTACTTCAAACACGCCGAAGAGCCGGTAATTCAACAAAGGCAATAAGCACAAACCTTGATGCTTGTTTGGTCTGGCTATCTAAACTTGGTTTGTGCGTCAGTATCATCCGATAAAAAAATATGAGGTGATATTCATCCAAGTCTATTTCTAGTACATATTGTTTTTTTGTCAAAAAACAACTACTTTGTCTGTGTATTTTTATATATGCAGGACAATGATTCATTGTTTGCGTTGGACGGGTGTGCGCAAACCGCCGCCCATGCAATTCGATCTACATCAACTCGCTAGGATCGCGCCCACGATTAACTGGTCATTCGTGCGGCTAACCGCGCCCACGATTGACTCATCATCCGCACCCGCGACCAAACCGTTTCCAACACTGTTGCCGGCTCATCTGTCTGCACCGGCTTACAACGCCATAGCCGACTCATCTGTCCGAGCCGCCTCTGATGCTGCGGTCGTTTTACTATCCGCCCTACGGTCTGGCTTATTCAACGTGTCGGGTTGACTAACGGACACCGGTGGGGATCATAAAGTCCGAATACATCAGGTAATATCCGTCCATACTATTTTAAATAGCACATATTAAATTGTTTGAGAACAATTACTATGGTCTGTGCAATTTTTTCGCAGGACTATTATTCGTTACAAAGGTGTCGCAAAGGGACGTGCGCCAATATTATCTTTTGCACTAGCGCGGACGAGAGAGTCGTCACCCCCGCTACATCAACGCACGCGGTTGACTCATCGTCCGCGCCCGCGGCCGATTCGCACGCATCTGCGCTGCTTCCAATGCGGCGGCCGACTCGCTCGTCCGCGCCGGCTTACAGCACTGCGGTTGACTCTTCTGTCCGCACCGGCTTACAACGCCGCATGCGACTCATTTACTATCCGGACAAGTCAGGTGTTATCCATCTAAAATATATCTTATTGGCGCATATTATTTTTGTCAAATAGCGGTTTATCTTTGCCTTGGTCTGCAATACTGTTGATGCAAGACAATTGTCCACCACATCAAAACGACGTGGTTAGCTCGCCCGCACCGGCTTACAGTGCCATGGCCGACTCATCTGTCTGTGTCGCCTCTGATGTTACGGTTGTCTTTGCCGTCCGTTTCTCGCGGCCTGGTCTACATCAACACACAGGGCCGCACTTGTCTGGATGAGCTGTTTATTGAATATGAGCAAGTCACTACTTGGGAAGCTCGATTTTCTTCCAACAATTTGGAGGAAAATTATCATATATTATCAGCCGCCATCTGCACTGGATGGTTCAATGGGCAGTCGCATAAGTCGCCGCCACTACAGTTTGGTTAAACTTCAAACAGCCCGTTGGAAGGAGCCATTGGCCAAATTGCTGACATGGCTCATACAGGATCATTTATAACCCGCCACAGTCACCTCAACCTTCTATAGATTCACATCACGCTATCAACGCCAATGATATACACCTTCTGCTATGGTCAAATATGGAGAATCTCAAGCCAACTCCTTGAGTCGTCTTGAGACTCGGGGGCTATAATGGTATGACTCGACAAAATTAACCGGTTTAAATAAATTCAAGAACTCGGGTCATTGAAGGAAAAAAAACCCGGCCCCGGAGATTACTGCTAAATCGATGAAAATTTAAAAGCCATCAGAAGATTTCCGGCTCAAAATAAGGATTCTGGTTTAAAATCCGGTTCAAGAGACATCTTTCTCCCACAAAGCACTAAAGCTCTCAAATCCGGTTCAAAATCCGGCCCAAGGTAAATTTGTCCCTCACAATTTTTGAAGCTCTCAAATCCGGTTCAAAATCTGGCTCAAGGTAAATTTGTCCCTCACAAATTTTTGAAGCTTTCAAATCTGGTTTAAAGTTCCGGTTCAAAAAGAATTAATCTCTCGCAAGTTTGAGTTCTAAAAAAAATTAAAGGTTGCCAAAAAGAACTTGCTGCCATGATGCACGGTTCAAACATAGGTAACCTGCCTTACGGCTTACCTTATTATGGTCACTTGGGGGCTTCCTGTTCAAACATAGGTCGTATTCAAACCAAAGAGAACATAGCTGTCGTAACCCTTTTGATCGATGCAAAGCCAAACTCACTAGGGGGCTTCTTGATCGTATCCGAATCATAGCTTAACCCCTTTTGGGTCCCACTTGGATCGTATTCGAATCAGGGTCATTAAAAACCTCTCAAGGTCATTTGGGGGCTTCCTGTTCAAACATAGGTCGTATTCGAACCAAAGAGAACATAGCTATCGGTACCCTCTTGATCGGCGCAACGCCAAAGCCACTGGGGCTACATGATCATATTAGAATCCTAGCTTAACCCCTTTGGAACGGTTTACTGATCGTATTCGAATCAGAAACCTCGACTTTTATTTGGTTTAAATTTTTTTCAAACAATCTTTTGGGTTTTGAGACTTTTTGCTCATATCTGAAGCATATAAGTGTGGTTTCGTTTAAACCCGGCTTGGCTTTGGACGATAAGTCGCCAGCATATGACAATCATCATATATTTGGAAGTATTGGCTTCTAAGGATTGGGTTATCACCCTTACTGCACAGGTCATGTAAACCGGCAGTACAAATTAAATATCACAATGGTTATATGTGAGGTATTATGACCCGCCCTGCGGTAAACCACCAAGGGTTCTTGTGATCTACTTGTGTGCAGGGTAAGACTACATTTGGGTGGTTACCCGCCCTGGCTCTTGACGTTTAGTCGCCAGGGCATATGTTGTTTAAACTCTGTGCATGATTTGCAGAATTATGACTTATATAAATGCTTCAGTCCAAGCTCATCACTGAAATTGGTGTCTCAAAAGGGTTATCAATTATTGATTTTCTCAAGGGCTATAGGCCATCGGGTTACAAAAATTCTGGCTTACAATGAATGCGCATTAGGTCATCATCGGCCAAGAGCCGCCAGGTATTTAAACTCCGGATTTACTTGTCAACCGATGAGGTATTCAAATCTTTAATAGCCAAAATTGGCTGGATTTTCATGATGATATTGAATGATTGAGGTTTTCATACCAGATTATATTATTCAAATCTTGAATAGCCAACATGGCTGGATTTCTATTGTGATTATCAATAACCAGTGTTATGATTGAGGTTTTCAAACTTGCTTTAGCGCAACGGCTATTATTTTTATCAATGGATATGATTTATTTTACAATGGAAGGAATAGTCCCGAGTCGCTGCAGGCTTACGACCCGGCACTTGGGGGCTACATTATTCAAGTTGAGATTACATCAAATATGCAAGTCCCGTGTCACTGCCAGCATGCACCATGGCACTTGGGGGCTAATGCAAAGTCATTTTTACTGGCCTTATTGAAGACCCGAGTCATCACATTGTAATGAGCCGGCCCTTGGGGGCTACCAATTGCTCCTGTCGGAAATTCAAGGTACACAAGCCTTAATCAATTATATTGAAAGATCCACTACTCAGTTGGTAGGGTACAAAGCTCTTAACCTTGTGGACGTGGGTTCAAGCCCCATGGTGGAGATTACATCAGATGATGTTATTATCAATGAATCATATATAAAGTCCCAGCTCAATATTATCTTACTGAGCCGGCCCTTGGGGGCTACATATTGCTGCTCAAGTCTACATCTACAAAGTCCCTGCTCATTATTGCATAATGACCCGGCCCTTGGGGGCTACACCGGCTGAAGTTTTTGTGAGCATAAGACAATTACAAGTCCCAGGTTGATGCAAGCATGACAACCCGGCACTTGGGGGCTATAGGTAATATGGATATAAGGGAGAAACATCTTCAAATTCTCAGTTTTGAGTAAACCAGATTGACCCAGCGTCACCAATAACTATGACCCAATGCTGGCAACAATTATGACCCGGTGCTATCAATATTTACAACTGGATGTTTTGGCAATGATAAACCAACAAGTTCTACAAGCCGGCTAATATCAGTTGAATATTTGAAGACCAATATTTTTGTCAAGTAAGAGCATTGAAGACTGACTCAAATGGATTCTTTATTTACAATATTTCTTCTACAAGCAAGTTGATTATGAAGCCATCCTATTGACCCGGATTTTCTAGAAATGACAAAGACTTAAGGATGATCAGGAGCCGGCTTACAAGAATATTTAACCCGGATCACAACCTGTCAAATTTGCTCTTGTGTTTATATTGCAGATCAGTTTAACATGGATAAATCCAAATTAAACTGGGGGCTAATGTCGGGGATATACCCCGCGGTATGACCCGGCCGGATATATGACCCGGCCAGACTTGGCGTTTCATTGGTAACCCGCCAGAGAATTGGAGACTTACGTGTCTGGCGGTTCACTGGTGTGACGACTCACGAGCCTAAAGACTCATTGGTGACCCGGCGGGTCAGACGGATGACAAGGGCCCAAGGCCCAGTAGGCCGACTCATGTTATTGTGGGCCGACTTAAGACGGAAGGCATGAGAAATATTTCCTTTACAAGGAAGTAAGACCCATACTTGTATCCGACTTGTAATAGAGAATAAGTTAGTTCTAATCCTACTAGGACTCTATATGTAAGCCGCCTCTTCAACTTATATAAGGAGGGGCAGGGCTCCCCAAAGAGGGACAAGCAACAAGAAACAATATCTAGGGCTAGACACAAAGAGGAGAGCCGGCTTACGGCGACTCCCTCATAATCATAATGAGACCTAGCCACAAACAGCATGTAGGGTTATTACTGGATGATGTTTCCCGGGGCCCGAAGCTGTCTAAATCCTCGTCTTGTGTGTTGCGTCTCTTGATTCCGCTCAACCCCTTCAAGCTACCACATAGATGCGTTGGCCTCGCGACTAAGTCCTTACACTAGGACATCTGCCGTGACAATTCCACGACATTATCAGTAACACATATAGGTGAAGTAGGAAAAGCAGGGTCAAGTCTCATCCTAGCATTTAGAGATTGCTTATTCCATTTAGCTAATAACCTTTTGAGTTCATATCTATCTTTGCAAGCTAAAATAGCTAAAGAAGCATCTTGATCAAATAAATAACCCTCAGGAATAACAAGTGATTCTTCATCATCACTTTCATCTTCATAATCAGATTCAATATTTTCAATCTCTCTAGCCCTAGCAAGTCGTTCCTCGAGAAAATCACTAAGTGGCATAGCAGTGTCAGGCATAGAGGTAGTTTCATCATAAGTATCATGTATAGCAGAAGTAGCATCATTAATAACATTGCGACATATCAGAACGAATAGCAGAAGCAGGTTTAGGTGTCGCAAGCTTACTCATAACAGAAGGTGAATCAAGTGCAGAGCTAGATGGCAGTTCCTTACCTCCCCTCGTAGTTGAGGGATAGATCTTGGTTTTTGGATCTCTCAAGTTCTTCATAGTGTCCAACAGATATAAATCCCAAGTGACTCAAAGAATAGATCTATGCTCCCCGGCAACGGCGCCAGAAATTAGTCTTGATAACCCACAAGTATAGGGGATCGCAACAACTTTCGTGGCTAGAGTATTCAACCCAAATTTATTGATTCGACACAAGGGGAGCCAAAGAATGTTCCCCAGTATTAGCAGCTGAGTTGTCAATTCAACCACACCTGGAAACTTAGTATCTACAGCAAAGTGTTTAGTAGCAAAGTAATATGATAGTGATGGTAACAGTAACAAAAGAGTAACGAAAGCAAAGTAATGTTTTTGGTATTTTGTAGTGATTGTAACAATAGCAACGGGAAAGTAAATAAACGTAAACCAGTATATGGAAAGCTCGTAGGAATTGGATCAATGATGGATAATTATGCCGGATGCGGTTCATCATGTAACAATCATAACATAGGGTGACACAGAACTAGATCCAATTCGTCAATGTAATGTAGGCATGTATTCCGAATATAGTCATACGTGCTTATGGAAAAGAACTTGCATGGCATCTTTTGTCCTACCCTCCCGTGGCAGCGGGGTCCGAATGGAAACTAAGGGATATTAAGGCCTCCTTTTAATAGAGAACTGGAACAAAGCATTAACACATAGTGAATACATGAACTCCTCAAACTACGGTCATCACCGGTAAGTATCCTGATTATTGTCACTTTGGGTTAACGGATCATAACACATAATAGGTGACTATAGACTTGCAAGATAGGATCTAGAACTCTCATATATTTATGAAAACATAATAGGTTCAGATCTGAAATCATGTCACTCGGGCCCTAGTGACAAGCATTAAGCATAGCAAAGTCATAGAAACATCTATCTCAGAACATAGTGGATACTAGGGATCAAACCCTAACAAAACTAACTCGATTACATGATAAATCTCATCCAACCCATCACCGTCCAGCAAGCCTACGGTGGAATTACTCACACACGACGGTGAGCATCATGAAATTGGTGGTGGAGGATGGTTGATGATGACGACGGCGACGAATCCCCCCTCTCCGGAGCCCCGAACGGACTCCAGATCAGCCCTCCCGAGAGGTTTTAGGGCTTGGCGGCGGCTCCGTATCATAAAACGCGATGATTTCTTCTCTCTTATTTTTTTCTCCCCGAAAACAGTTATATAGAGTTGGAGTTGGAGTCGGGAGGTCTCCAGGGGGCCCACAAGGTAGGGGGCGCGCCCTAGGGGGGCTCCCCCCACCCTCGTGAGAAGGGTGTGGGCCCCCTGGTCTTCATCTTTGGCGAGGATTTTTTATTATTTATTGTAAGATATTCCGTGGAGGTTCAGGTCATTTCGAGAACTTTTGTTTTCTGCACATAAAACAACATCATGGCAATTCTGCTGAAAACAGCGTCATTCCGGGTTAGTTCCATTCAAATCATACAATTTAGTGTCCAAAACAAGGGCAAAAGTGTTTGGAAAAGTAGATACGACGGAGACGTATCACTAACCAACATTTAATATTGTTGAGTACATAAACGGGAGAGAACTAAATAAGTCATGTGGTGTTTCGTCAATATGCAACTCGTTGCATATTGAGCTCCACTTAACTTGTAGTATTTGTTTGTGCACTTTGCAATGCCATGCCTCATTAAACCGGACATGCATCATACTTGGTTGTGCATCATGCCATGATTATGTGATGGTTGTTTACCATGTTGTTTGCTTCTTTCCGGTGATGCTTCTTCGGATTAGTTTTAATAACATCGTGTTTGTGAGGATCCATTCGTCTACGTCCGTTTGTCTGCTTCATGGAATCGTTCTTCTTCCTTGCGGGATCTCAGGCAAGATGACCATACCCTCGAAATCACTTCTATCTTTGCTTGCTAGTTGCTCGCTCTATTGCTATGATGCGATACCTACCACTTGCTATATCATGCCTCCCATATTGCCATGCCCAGCCTCTAACCCACCTTGTCGTAGCAAACCGTTGTTTGGCTATGTTACCGCTTTGCTCAGCCCCTCTTATAGCGTTGCTAGTTGCAGGTGAAGATGGAGTTTGTTCCATGTTGGAACATGATTATTGTTGGGATATCACAATATCTCTTATTTAATTAATGCATCTATATACTTGGTAAAGGATGGAAGGCTCGGCCTTATGCCTGGTGTTTTGTTCCGCTCTTGCCGCCCTAGTTTCCGTCATACCGGCGTTATGTTCCTTCATTTTGCGTTCCTTACGCGGTTGGGTTATAATGGGAACCCCTTGACAGTTCGCCTTGAATAAAACTCCTCCAGCAAGGCCCAACCTTGGTTTTACATTTGCACTAACAACCTAGCCTTTTTTCCCTTGGGTTTCCAGAGCCCGAGGGTCATCTTTATTTTAACCCCCTCAGGCCAGTGCTCCTCTGAGTGTTGGTCCAACCTGTTAGCCGCCGGTGGCCACCAGGGGCAACTCTGGGTTGGCCTACCAGAAGTTTGGACAATCCGGTGTGCCCTGAGAACGAGATATGTGCAGCTCCTATCGGGATTTGTCGGCACATCCGGGTGGCTTTGCTGGTCTTGTTTTACCATTGTCGAAATATATTGTAACCGGGATTCCGAGTCTGATCGGGTCTTCCTGGGAGAAGCAATATCCTTCATTGAACGTGAGAGCTTGTGACGGGCTAAGTTGGGACACCCCTGCGGGGTTTTGAACCGTGCCCACGGTTATGGGCAGATGGGAATTTGTTAATATCCGATTGTAGAGAACTTGACACTTAAGTTAATTAAAATGCATCAACCGTGTGTGTAGCCGTGATGGTCTCTTTCCGGCAGAGTCCGGGAAGTGAACACGGTTCTTGTGTTATGCTTGAACATAAGTAGATTCAGGATCACTTCTTGATCACTTCTAGTTCACGACCGTGCTTTGCTTCTCTTCTCGCTCTTATTTGCGTTTGTTAGCCACCATATATGCTTAGTGCTTGCTGCAGCTCCACCTCACCACCCTTTCCTACCCATAAGCTTAAATAGTCTTGATCTCGCGGGTGTGAGATTGCTGAGTCCTTGTGGCTCACAGATACTTCTAAAACAGCTTGCAGGTGCCGATCATACCAATGCAGGTGACGCAACCCAGCTCAGGTGGGAGCTCGATGAAGTCCTTGTTCATTGTGTTGTTTCCTTTCTGGTCGATCAGTAGTGGAGCCCAGTTGGGGCGATCGGGGATCTATGCATAGGGGTGGTCTTCTTTTATTTTGGTTCCGTAGTCGGACCTTGATTGTATTCTGGATGATGTAATGTTATATTTATGTATTGTGTGAAGTGGCTATTGTAAGCCAACTCTTTATCCCTTTCCTATTCAGTACATGGGATGTGTAAAGATTACCCCTCTTGCGACATGCATACAATGCGGTTATGCCTCTAAGTCGTGCTCCGACACGTGGGAGATATAGCCGCATCATGGGTGTTACAAGTTGGTAATCAGAGCCTTCCCCGACTTAGGAGCCCCCCTGCTTGATCGAATCGCTGGCGTTGTTGAGTCTAGAAAAATGTTTTGTGTCTTATAGGATTATATATATATATATATATCAGAGAGTAGGATTCTTTTTACTCCTCAGTCCCTTCGTCGCTCTGTCACTCTGGCAACCCACCATCTAATCGCTACTCCATAATGCATTCCCTTAGGCCCAAATATGGTGAGGTGTCATGCAGTCGACGTTCACATGACACCACTAAGGGAATCACAACATACATACTATCAAAATATCAAACACATATCAAGTTCACATGATTACTTGCAAGATGATTTCTCCCGTGACCTCAAGAACCAAAGTAACTACTCACAAATGATAAACATGCTCATGGTCAGAGGAGTATTAAATAGCATAATGGATCTAAACATATAATCTTCCACCAAATAAACCATATAGTAATCCACTACAAGATGTAATCAACACTACTAGTCACCCACAAGCACCAATCTATAGTTCTGGTAACAAGATTGAACAACAGAGATGAACTAGGGTTTGAGATGAGATGGTGCTGTTGAATATGTTGATGGAGATTGCCCTCCCTAAGATGGGAGAGTTGTTGGTGATGATGAGGACGATGATTTCCCCCTCCGAGAGGGAAGTTCCCCCGGCGGAATCGCTCCGCCGGAGGGCAAAAGTGCTCCTGCCCAAGTTACGCCTCGAGGCGGCGGCGCTTCATCCCGAAAGTCCTCCTCTTACTATTTTCAAGGTCAGAACGACCTATATACCAGAAGATGGGTACCGGAGGTGGGCCGAGGTGACCACAACCCACCAGGACGCGCCAGGGGGGCCTGGCGCGCCCAGGTGGGTTGTGCCCACCTGGTGGACCCCCTCTGGTAGTTATTGGCTCCAATAATTCTTATTTATTCCATAAAAAATCCTTGTGAAGTTTCAGCTCATTTGGAGTTGTGCAGAATAGGTAGCCTGACGTAGCTTTTTCAGGTCCAGATTTCCTGCTGCCAGAATTCTCCCTCTTGGTGTGTACCTTGCAAATTATGAGAGAAGAGGCATTAGAATTACTCCAAAAAGCATTATTATGGATAAAAACATTATAAATAACACTAGGAAAACATGATGCAAAATGGACGTATCAGTGATCACATCAACCTTGGAAACACTTCCAACACACATCGTCACCTCGCACTTAGCTAGTCTCCATTTATACCACAACTTTTGTTTCGAGTTACGAATATTAACAACTGAACCGGTATCTAATACCCAGGTGCTACTAGGAGTACTAGTAAGGTACACACATGTATCAAATATACTTTTGTTGAAGTTGCCAACCTTCTTATCTACCAAGTATTTGGGGCAGTTCCGCTACCAGTGACTATTCCCCTTACAATAGAAGCACTTAGTATCGGGGTTGGGTTCAACCTTGGGTTTCTTCGCTGGAGCAGCAACTAGCTTGCCATTCATGAAGTTTCCCTTCTTGCCCTTCCCTTCTTGAAACTAGTGGTTTTGTTATCCATCAACAGTTGATGCTCCTTCTTGATTTCTACCTTCGCAGCCTTAAGCATCACGAACAGCTCCGGGATCATCTCCATCCCTTGCATGTTATAGTTCATAACGAAGTTCTAGTAGCTTGGTGATAGTGACTGGAGAACTCTGTCAATCACTATTTTATCTGGAAGATTAACTCCCACTTGATTCAAGCGATTATAGCACCCAGGCATTCTGAGCACATGCTCACTAGCTGAGCTATTCTCCTCCATCTTGTAGGCAAAGAACTTGTGAGAGGTCTCATACCTCTCAACACGGGCATGAGCCTAAAATACCAATTTCAGCTCTTTGAACATCTTATATGTTCCATGGCATTCAAAACGTCTTTGGGGCCTCGATTCTAAGCCGTAAAGCATGGCGCACTAAACTATGAAGTAGTCATCAGAACATGTCTCCTAGATGTTCACAACATCCACAGACGATGCTAAAGGGGTTGGCACACCGAGCAGTGCATCAAGGACATAAGCCTTCTGTGTAGCAGTGAGGAAAATCCTCGGACTATGGACCTAGTCTGCATAATTGTTTACAATATCTTTCAACTTAGTCTTTCTCTAGGAACGTATTAAAACAGGGAGCTACAATGCGAGCTATTGATCTACAACATAAATTGCAAAGACAATTTAGACTATGTTCATGATAATGAGTTCAAATAATCATATTACCTAAGAACTCCCACTCAAATTGACATCCCTCTAGTCATTCGAGTGTATCACGATCCAAATTCACCAACCCAAGTCCGATCATCATGTGAGATGAGGTGGTTTCAATGGTGACCATCTCCATGTTGATCATATCTACTATATGACTCATGTTCGACCTTTCGGTCTCTTGTGTTCCAAGGCCATGTCTATACATGCTAGGCTCGTCAAGCTTAACCCAAGTGTTCTGCATGTGCTAAACTGGCTTGCACGTAGAGTCTATCACACCCGATCATCACGTGGTTCTTCGAAACGGTGAACTTTCGCAACGGTGCACTCTTGGGGAGAACACAATTTTATCTTGAAATTTTAGTGAGGGATCACCTTATAATGCTATCGTCATCCTAAGCAAAATAAGATGCATAAAAGGATTAACATCACATGCAAATCATAAGTGACATGATATGGCCATCAACTTGTGCTCTTGATCTCCATCTCCAAAGCTCCGACATGATCTCCATCATCACCGACATGACACCATGATCTCCATCATCATGTCGCCATCGGGGTTGTCACGCCAACCATGCTTCTACTACTATTGCTACCACTTAGCAATAAAGTAAAGCATTACATAGCGCTTAATGATTGACACACATGTCATATAATAATTAAAGACAACCCTATGGCTCCTGCCGGTTGCTGTATGCATCGACATGCAAGTCGATATAAACTATTACAAACATGATCATCTCATACATCAAATATATCTCATCTTGTCTTTGGCCATATCATATCACAACATACCCTGCAAAAACAAGTTAGACATCCTCTAATTGTTGTTGCATGTTTTACGTGGCTGCTATGGTTATTTGAGATGGAAACAACCAAGTCCTAGTTTTCTAAATCATCATATGTGCATGTTTGAGAGGTCACAACTTTGTCTATCTTTGCTCGATTGAGATTATCTATATATGAAAATGTTCTACTCAGTGTGCTCTTCATGATGGTGCCAGTTTCAAGAATATTAGGATTCATCTTGTTTGTTAACCTTTGTTGCAAAAGTGCTAATTGATGTTAACTGTTGAAAACTGTTAAGACTTGTCACTTTGTCTTTTTCGTGCGAATTAATGCATGTGTAATACGAGCATCTTGTCAACATGACTTTGGTTAATTTTTATGTCTTCTTGCTGCTAGTTTTTTTTTCTTGCAATCAAATGCCATGAGGTGATTTACATGAGCTTGAAAACATGCTATGATAATGTTGCTGTTTACACTTTGTTGAAAACTACTAAGTCTGAAACAACCTGTTATAAAATTTGTCAACTTGCCATGATGTTTGCACTAATCTGTTACTCAAATAATCAGGCTCAGTCAGGATGTTTTGTTAAGGGTGTTTATTACATGCTTTCTATGCTTTTGTTTACATGAAAACTTCTTGTAGTATATCTTTTTGTTGCCTCAAACTATGCTTCATGAATATGTTTTCTGCCAGACTCTGTTTTTCCATGTATAACCTGTTCATTCATGACATGCTTTTGTTTTCCATGATCTTGCACTGTAGCATTTTTATTTCATGCCTCCAACATGTCATCATGTTAACTCTTCTCGCATGTATGCCCAGTTTTTCACAAAGTCCTAATCTGTTTTATAAAGTTGCATCTTGCATGGATCGTATTGGATTATTCTAGATGCCTGTGAACCCGAACCTTAAAGTTATTTCAAGCATGTAGTATGTAATTTAAGTGCATCTCATTTTTGTGACAAACTTGTTCTTGTGGCTTGTTGTTTTAATGCTTGGAAGATGCCTAGTTGTTGTTTTGGACAGATTGTATTTTAAGCTTGTTTCGTGTGTATGTGTTGAACGGTTGCTCCGTTTTGATCAAGTTCTATATGAAACTTGCTTGATTTTGCATATAGTTTCATCATGTAATGTTGCATCCTTGATTTGAGTGTGATGCTTGGTGTTTGAATGCATTTTGCATCAATGCCATGTTTAACTTGTTTTGCTCATATCTTCTAGGTCATAGCTCCGAACTGAATGAACCTTATATGTAACTTGACTAGAAAGACATGTAGATCATCATGGTGCATATTAACTTGCTGTTTAATAACTCTAACATAAGGTTTATTCAGATCAGGACCAATTTTGAGATTTGCATATGAGGACCTGCCGGAATTGTTACATGTTGTTTCCCGCCTCATTTAAACTTGCTTTGATGTGGGGTCTTGTATGCATCATCTCTTGCCATGTGTAGCATCATACTTGGTTGAGCATCATGTCATGTTTATGTGTTGTGTGTTTATTATGTTGTTTTCTTCTTTCCGGTTGTGCTTCTTCTCGATAGTTCCTTTTCCGTTGCGATTGTGAGGATGCGTTAGTCTACATAGCTTCGTCTACTTCATGGACTCGATCTTCTTTCGAGCAGGATTTCAAGCAAGAAGATCATTTCCTTGGATCTCACTACTATCTTTGCTATGCTAGTTGTCTCGATGCTATCACTATGTCGCGCTACCCACCACTTGTTTATCAAGCCTCCCAATATGCCATGAAACAACCTCTAACCTTTTCACCATCCCAGCAAACCGTTGTTTGGCTATGTTACCACTTTGCTCAGACCCTCTTATAGTGTTGCTAGTTACAGGTGCAGTTGCAAGTTTTTCCATGTTGGGACATGGATATTTGGGGAATCACAATATCTCTTATTTAATTAATGCACATATATACTGGGTGGAAGGCTCGGCCTATTGCTTGGTGTTTTGTTCCACTCTTGCCGCCCTAGTTTCCATCATACCGGTGTTATGTTCCTTGATTTTGCGTTCCTAACACGGTCGGGGTTTATGGGCCCCCCTTGACAGTTTGCTTTGAATAAAACTCCTCCAACAAGGCCCAATATTGGTTTTAACAGTTGCCCAACATAATAAAAATGGTAATAAATTTGATGCATAGGGAGTTAGAGCTACCTGAGGTTCGTTATTCCACCTAATAGAGGGGGGGGGCAGTGCTGATGGTGCTGGTCCAAACTAGAACACTATGCGGGCTACCTGGGGCATCCCGGGACTTCAGTTACTGTACACGTAGCTCATCCGTTGTGTCCTGAGAACGAGATACGCGGCTCCTATCGAGATCGTCGACACATCGAGAGGTCTTGCTGGACTTGTTTTACCATTGTCGAAGTGTCTTGTGAACTGGGATTCCGAGCTTGATCGAGCTTGATTTGTGAGAGTTTGTGATGGACTAAGTTGGGACACCCCTGTAGGGTTCAATCTTTCAAAAGCCATGCTCGCGGTTATGTGGCAGATTGAAATTTTTTAATATCCGGTTGTAGAGAACTTGAACTAAACCCGAAATAAAATACACCACCTGCGTGCGTAACCATGGTCGTCACTTTTCGAGAGTTCGGGGAGAGAACACGGTGGGGTTATGTTTGACTCGTAAGTAGTTCAGGATCATTTATTGATCATTACTAGTTTGCTACCGTTATGTGTAGTTGCTCTTCTTACTCTTGTACTCGTAAGTTAGCCACCATACAATGCTTAGTTGCTTGCGGCAACCTCACCACTTATCCTTTCCACACGCATTAAGCTTTGCTAGTCTTGATACCCATGGTAATGGGATTGCTGAGTCCTCGTGGCTCACATATTACTACAACAACAGTTGCAGGTACAGGTAATGCGATGACTTGACGTGAGAGCGATGTTTGCTTGTTTTGGAGTTCTTCTTCTGCTTCTTCTTTGATCAGGGGCTAGGTTCCTGGTCGGCAGCCTAGGCTAGCAGGGTGGATGTCATTGTTCTTTTCATGTGTTTTCATCCGTAGTCGGATGCCTCTCTTCTGTATGATGTTTGATGTATTTATGTGGTACTTGTATGCCTTTGTCTGTATCCCGATCTATTATGTAATGGTACGATGTAATGATATCCACCTTGTAAAGCGTCTTCAATATGCGCTTCTATCCTTGGTGGGACCTCCGAGTTCCTCGAGGATAGGGTTGCATATTGGGCGTGACACTAGTTGCGAGTCGATGGGTGTGTGTGTTTATCGAGGCCCCCAGCTGCAAGTCCATCCTTGAGTCGCAACTGGTATCGTAATTTTTGTAGTACCAATTGCAAGTCCGTCATCGACATACAACTGGGCCCATAGTTTGTTTGTTTTTCATCCCGGTTACAAGTCCACCCTCGACTCGCAACTGAGCATGTAGTTTATTTTTAGTCCCAGTTGCAAGTCCACCCTCGACTCGTAACTAGACCCATAGTTTGTTTTTCAACCCAGTTGCAAGTCCAGCCTCGACTCACAACTAGGACTGTAGTTTTTTTTTCATCCCAGTTGCAAGTCCACCCTCAACTCGCAACTAGGCTCATAGTTTTCCTAGTTGCAAGTTCACCATCGGCTCACAACTAGTCTCATAGTTTTGGGTAGTTGTCTCAGTTGTAAGTCCAACATCGAGTCGCAACTTGCCAACCCGACCAAGTTGCATGTCCACCCTAGACACGCAACTCGCCCAACCCAGTTGCATGTCTGCCCACGACATGCCACTCACCTTACCTAGTTGTTTGTCGACCACCGATACACAACTCGTCCTGACCTGATCCAGTTGCATGTCCACCGTTGACATGCAATTTGCCCCAACCCCGACATAGTTCCATCTTATAAGTGCATCTAGTGCCCCTTAGTAATTTTTGTGTATTGAAGACTTATAGGTTAAGGGACTAATGTGTTTGTGAGTGTACACAGGTCTATAAGTCTATGAGGAGTTTGATAGTTACGATGAAAGTCGACCCCTAAAAATGAATGTCTTCAGTTGAAGACTTTGGTTTTCTTGAAGACTTTGAAAGTGAGGAAATTGGTGCGACCATGAAGACTTGATATTCATGCAAGGAATATGAAGCATAAAGACTTTTGTTTTTGTAGTTTCATTTTCTCTTTCTTGAGTTATAGGAAATACCGTACTGTTAAAGGGGGTCGAGGTAAAACTAAGAAAAAGTTTCCAAGTGATGCTCATCTCAAAATCCTACACCTGCCCAATCCTTTCGAGTGAAGCCATTGGAAATCTCATACAGTTCAGTCAATTTCTTCAGTGACAGAGACAAAGTTTTTCTGGTCTCTAAGGAATT
Organism: Triticum aestivum; assembly: GCF_018294505.1. Lineage (NCBI taxonomy): Eukaryota > Viridiplantae > Streptophyta > Magnoliopsida > Poales > Poaceae > Triticum > Triticum aestivum. The sequence goes on from NC_057794.1 coordinate 490,262,721, forward strand.
TGTTCTGTCTGAGGAGTTAGGAATTTGCCAGTGTGGATTGCCTACAAGTGAGGAACATAATAGCCCTAAGGAATTTGATACTCAAATATCCGACCGTTGCTGTGCTACGCGCCAGCTGTCCCAAAATATCTACCCACCTAAAGGTCATATCATTGAAGGGTATTTATGTCTTATCATGTCGGGCTGCTCCCTAGGCTATAAATAGCCGCCCCTACAACCACTAGTTGGTTGGCTGCTCTGAGAGAAACTGACCCTTGTCATTGAGAGCATCCCATCATCCGAGGACTTTGAGCGAAAATCATCAGTGAGGAAAACCCAAACCCAAACACTTACAAACCCAAAGTGATTGAGCATCACTGAAGAGATTGTTCCTGTGTGGAACCGACGCTTGTTACCTTTGAGGACTGTGCATCCTCCAGACGGTTAGTCGTCATGGTCTAGAGCATCCAAGAGAAAATTGTGGATCGCCGAGTGACCGAGTCTGTGAAAGTTTGAAAGTCACCTGAAGACTTACCACGAGTGATTGGGTGAGGTCTGTGTGATCTTAGCTGAAGGAGAATACGACGAGGACTGTGTGTCCCAGGTTTAAATACCTAGCCGCTCCAGCCAGACGTATGACTGTCACAACAGTTGGAACTGGTCTACCAAATCATCGTCTTCACCAAGCTACTGGTTTTATTTCCTCAACCCCTTCATTTCCTCATTCATGTGTTTAATAAACTTGATCATTACTGTTTGAAGACTTTGACTGAAGACTTTCTCAATTTCCTCATTCTTAATTCTTCAGTCATTTTGTCTTCAGCCTGCTTATCATGTTTTCATGCTACTTGTACTATGTTTATGTTTCATTTCATCATGATGTTTGTGCTACTGTTCTGTTATGCATGCATCTGAGTACCTATTCCGCTGCTAAGTAGTTCGTTGCATAGGAATTTCCTCACCTAGAAATTCCTTAGTGATGAATTTGTAAAAATTGCCTATTCACCCCCCTAGTCGATATAACGCACTTTCACATCTCCACCCTTGATACCATATTTGCTCGACCCAGTTGTTTGTACACTCTTGACACACAACTTGCCCCGACTCAGTTGCATGTCCACCCTTAGCTTATCTTTTCCCCCTTTTGATTTTCCTCCACCTTGCGGTTTTTTGTGTTTTAAAAAATGTTTACCGTGTTTAAAAAATGTTCATCGTGTATTTATAAAATGTCATATTTTTTTAAAATTGCCTTATCCTAAAAAACACTCGTCCTATTTAAAAAATATTAACGGTGTTTTTTTTAGAAAATGTTTTCTGTGTATGTTACAAATGTTCATCATGCACGCGTATTGTGAAAATATGTCAACACTTTAATAAAAACATGAGCACTTCTTAAAGTCGCATGAACATATATATATATACACGGACATTTTTCTTTATGCAATACATGACCATATTTTCATCTTTCGTTTATTTTTGTAAATAGGATTTTACAACAAACTTGTGAAGTAGTTTTTTAAATATACATAAGATTAGAAGTTTTTTCATGCATGTGTCTTTTGGCCCTTTGTGCACACAATTTTTTTTAAAGAGAATTGGGGACTATTTACGAAAAAGGAACAATGTTCCTGGTTTATTCCTTTTTTTCTTCACCAGATTTCGTTTCCTTTTTACTTTTTTCTTTGATTTTTTTTCTAATTTTCTTTTTCTTATTGATTTTTTCTGTTTTAAAAAGTATTTGGAATTTGAAAAATTGTTTTGTTTTTTCAAAAATTATTTGGGTTTCTCAAAAAATGGTCAAAAATATCAAAATAAGTTCACGTTTTTTGAAAAATGCTCGCAAGTTCAGAAAAAAATGATTGGTGTTTTAAAAAAATACAAATATTTAAAAACAATGTTCCTTCTCTAAAAATTGTTCACAAATGCTAATCATCTCTTGAGCTTTACACGTACTGGTCTAAACTACAAGCTCTCACCTTGACTACATCCGTTTCTAAACCCATAGGCATCCACGTATGTTTCTTAATTTGTCGTGTTTGATACTAACAAAAGAAAGTGGCGCGCAGGGTACTCTTAAGATTTATGCGCTGCATTTTTTATGACTTCGCGTGCTCAAACTCAAACACAACGCACTTGGGTGCGTACAGTGAGCCGGCTCAGTGGCGAAGCCCTGTGCTATGTGCGGCAAGGAGAAACTGGTTGGACAATCAAATAAACAAACAACGAAACAGTGAGAGGAAGTTGTCAACCGGCAACAAACATGGGTGACATCATCTTAAATGGACATAGTTATGTTACATCTTGATATGCCTTAGTCACACCTAATAAATAAACTATACAAAACAGAGAAATGCATCCAGTAATCCCAGCGTGCTTTAATTCCCTTACCATTTGCGTTACCGCTCTCCAGTAGATAGCTTGATCAATAAAAGAAAAGAAACAAATATATATAAAAAGGCAGATCCCACAAGGCGTAGCACTTCTCCACAAAAAGGGTTGGACCAAATCACCTTCATCATCACCACCAGACTTAGTCACGCACTCATGCTCGGAGCATTCTTCTACTCAGCTGCACTGATTGAATGGCATGAAACAATCAGAGTCCGCAACAATACATAACAAAAGGAAAGGTTGCCACCAAATGCCGTTTAGATTGTTGGATAATGAGCAACTAGTATTTATTAAGGGCCAAAGGTCAATACATATACAAGTGTGGTAAAATGCAGGAACCCCTTATACAATGGAGATATACAGAAAGGAGACTATACACATCTAACACCCCCCTCCCCCTCAAATTCATGGTGGGTCAACAACACTGAGTTTGAAGAGAAAATATCCATGCCGCGCTCGAGTTTGTGTGTAACACCCATGATGCGGCTATATCTCCCACGTGTCAGAGCACGACTTAGAGGCATAACCGCATTGTAGGCATGTCGCAAGAGGGGTAATCTTTACACATCCCATGTACTGAACAAGAAAGTGGTACAGAGTTGGCTTACAATCGCCACTTCACACAATACATAAATACAACATTACAACATCCAGATACAATCAAGGTCCGACTACGGAACCAAAATAAAAGAATACTACCCCTAATGCAAAAGATCCCCGATTGCCCCGACTGGGCTCCACTACTGATCAACTAAAAGGAAACAACACAATGAACAAGATCTTCATCGAGCTCCTCCTTGAGCTCGGTTGCGTCACCTGCACGGTATTATCGGCACCTGCAACTGGTTTTGGAAGTAATCTGTGAGTCACGGGGACTCAGCAAGCTCACACCCTCGCGATCAAGACAATTTAAGCTTATGGGTAGGTAAAAGGTATGTGAAGTGGAGCTGCAGCAAACACTAGCATATATGGTGGCTAACTTACGCAAAAAAGAGCGAGAAGAGAAGCAAAGCACGGTCGTGAACTAGAAGTGATCAAGAAGTGATCCTGAAACTACTTATGTTCAAGCATAACTCCAACACCGTGTTCACTTCCCGGACTCCGCCAGAAAGAGACCATCACGGCTACTCACACGGTTGATGCATGTTAATTAAGTTAAGTGTCAAGTTCTCTACAACCGGACATTAACAAATTCCCATCTGCCCATAACCGCGGGCACGACTTTCGAAAGTTCAAAACCCTGCAGGGGTGTCCCAACTTAGCCCATCACAAGCTCTCACGGTCAACGAAGGATATTCCTTCTCCCAGGAAGACCCGATCAGGCTCGAAATCCTGGTTACAAGACATTTCGACAATGGTAAAACAAGACCAGCAAAGCCACCAGAATGTGCCAACAAATCCCGATAGGAATTGCACATATCTCGTTCTCAGGGCACACCGGATGAGCAAGACGTTGGGTTGGCATAGAACTTGGTTGCCCAGGGGGCGCCGGACATCGCTCAGACCGGACCAACACTTAGAGAAGCACTGGCCCGGGGGGGGGGTTAAAATAAAGATGACCCTTGAGTCTGTAGAACCCAAGGGAAGGTGGTAGGTTGTTGTGCAAATGGTAAAACCAAGGTTGGGCCTTGCTGGAGGAGTTTTATTAAAAGCGAACTGTCAAGGGGTTCTCATTATAACCCAATCGCGTAAGGAACACAAAAATCAAGGAACATAACACCGGCATGACGGAAACTAGGGCGGCAAGAGTGGAACAAAACACCAGGCATAAGGCCGAGCCTTCCACCCTTTACCAAGCATATAGGTGCATTAATTAAAATAAGAGATATTGTGATATCCCAACAAATATCCATGTTCCAACAAGGAACAAACTCCATCTTCACCTGCAACTAGCAACGCTATAAGAGGGGCTTAGCAAAGCGGGAACATAGCCAAACAACGGTTTGCTAGGACAAGGTGGGTTAGAGGCTTGACATGGCAATATGGGAGGCATGATATAGCAAGTGGTAGGTATCGTAGCATAGGCATAGCAAAAGAGCGAGCATCTAGCAAGCAAAGATAGAAGTGATTTCGAGGGTATGGTCATCTTGCCTGCAAAGTTCTCCGAGAAGACGAAAACTTGATCCTCGTAAGCGTAATCAATGGGTTCCTCGATCACGTACTTGTCTCCCGGCTCTACCCAAAGCAAGAACACAAGCAAAGGGAACCACGATCAACCATGGTGCAATGCGCAAGCAACATGATGAGAAAACATGGCATGATATGCGGGATGTGATATGCAATGCATATGCATGCTCCGGAAGGAAAAGGTTGAACCAGGCCTCAACTTGGAAAACCAAGAGTACCGCTGGAAAGATGAGTTGATTTTGATCGAAATCGATATAAAGATAACCGGAATCGGATGCATGGTTTGCAAATGGCAAGCAAAACAACAATGGCACAAAGGTGCGATTAACAGCATGATGCCATATAAATGCATCGAGAAAAATAAGCTATTGCACTCTAACATAGCAACAAAGCACATGGCAGTGATCCACTCAAGATGCTTGACAAAAGATGATCACTGAGCTACGGCTAAATCACACAATAGCAGGATCAAACAAGCATGGCAAAAGGGCAAAAGATAACAGGTTCACAGACTTAGCGAAAATAACATGTCGAGATTAACATCATGAAGCAATGTTTAGAGCAACATAAGAACATGCTACAGGAACATATCATGGCCAAGCAAGGCATGGCATGAAACTACTCAAATCATATAACAAAAGTCCCTTACTGACCATAAGCCAAAAGGGATCATAAGATATGATGGCACCCACATAAACATAACAAGTTTCATTAACAGATTGAGACTTTGCAGAAAACTGGACAAGGCATAAACAGAATTACGAAGGCATGTTTGCGAGCTCGATGCACTCACCACAAGGCATTGCATGACAAACTAAGCATACACCCAGCAAGAAGACATGATGAAGTAGCTAACCATGGCAAGAACAATCTCATAGCATGCATGGATCAACTACAACAACCTCGGCAAAATTGATTAACACGTAAACAATCTACCAGGAACATTTTATAGCAAAAGTAGAGCAAGATTGAGTCATGCTAGGGTACTCCATAATTGCAAACAAAGACAGGGATGGATAGAGCATAACAATATCTCCAAATAATCCTTACTGAACATGCTCAAAAGAGGTATGGATCACTCTATAGCAACAAGAATACATGGCATAAAAATAACATCAGGGAAATGACTTAGAAGAATTCTAAGTCCCTGAAATCAGCAACATCACGAGAGCTACTTTGCATGCTTGTGCTAGTCACCGCATTGATCACAAAAATACATGGCATACACCGCTGTAAGATGGCATGACATATAACAAAACACATGTAGAGCTCATGACCATATGCAGCACACATTAATCATGGCAAAAATGACAAATGTCCAAGATCTGTTAAGAATCAGCACCTAACATTTTATAGCACTCTTGCAACAACATTTAGGGCATCAAGATGAACTCAAACAAACATGGTGCAATGGAATAATATGAAGAGGACATCGAGATGAACAATTTGATATATCATATGCGTGAATGGAGCTACGGATGATGAGATATGGCATGTTGAACAGAGCTATAAAATGTCACAGATCTGGGGACTTAGTGGAATTTTACCTCTGCGAAAAGTCAACGCGGGACGGAGAGAAGCGGGACGAAGAGATCCGGGATCGGGGCACCGTGTTTGGTTCGGGGACCGGTGGATCTCGTCCCACCTAGACGGATTCGACCGGATCCGACTCCGGCGAGGGCGGGCGGCTCCGGCGAGGGCGACCGGAGATGGCACGATGGAGGCGGCGGCCGGAGAAGGGCGAGGGGCGGCGCGCGGGGCCGGCGGCGACCCGTGGCGGCGCGGGACGGCAGGGGGAGGTCCGGCAGGGCGCTGGCGGAGGCGGTTGGCGGCGACCGGAGCGGCACGGGCGGGGCGACGGCCGGCGGTGAACGCAGCGGCGAGGCGCGCCGGGCGGCGCATGGCGGAGGAGCGGGCATGCCACGGCCAAGCGACAGCGGGATCTGGGCCCGCGCGGGCCCGCGCGGGCTCCGTGGGCCGCGGCGGCTGGAGGTCTCCGGCGAGACACGTGGCGGCCCCTGAGTGGCCGGACGGTGACGGCAGACATGTCCGGACACGGGGAATTTTGTCCGGCGGCGCGAGGGAAAGAATTTTAGGGTTCATCCACGAATTTTCGGGGGAGATGACATATATATAGGTCGAGGGAGCTAGGAGAGTCCAAAAGAGGTGCGGTTTTCGGCCACGCGACCGTGATCGAACGACCGATAGTATGGAGGGGGTTTGGATGGGTTTTGGGCCACTTTGGAGGGGTGTTGGGCTGCAACACACACGAGGCCTTTACGGTTCCTCGGTTGACCGTTGGAGTATCAAACGTAGTCCAAATGGCACGAAACTTGACAGGCGGTCTACCGGTAGTATACCAAGGCCGCTTGGCAAATCTCGGTCCAATCCGAGAACGTTTAACACTCGCACGCAAAAAGAGGTAAAATGGGACATCGAAGGACATAGGAGCGCTGGATTGCAAAACGGACAACGGGGAAAATGCTCGGATGCATGAGAAGAACATGTATGCAAATGTGACGCACATGATAACATGATATGAAATGCATGACACGCAAACACATGACAAGGCAACAACAGCGAATAACTGGAAGACACCTGGCGCAACGGTCTCGGGGCGTTACAACACTCCACCACTACGAGAGGATCTCGTCCCGAGATCTAGAATGGCACCGGAGGGAAAAGGAAGAGGAAGATAAGAGGTAAACTAAGTTGCTTCTTTGACAAATGAGTGAAACCAAAGAACCTTGAGAGGTTAAACCATTTCAAGAAAAGAATACAACGAAAGATGAACAAAGTTAAAAGCACTCCGGTTGAAAAGTGATAAGAAACTTGATAGGATGAAAAGGAGTTGAGCAAAGGGGCACAATACTCCGGTTAAATGGGTAAGCATGAAAAGAACACCAGCCAAGATGATGAGAGAAAAGAGTAACATCACAACGCCTCTGGAAGAAATGAGAGGATGGAATGGAATGAATGGAGGAGAAAACAATATCTTCAACCTCAAATGATCTTGAAAATCATCTTTAGGGGAAAGTTCGAGTGGAGTTGTTGGAAAACCAACAATGAAAAGAACAAGGTTGTAGTGAGCTTATGGAGAATATTTCAAAACTATGAGGTGAAATTCCGCCACTAATGCAAACAATAGATTGGATTGATATGAACAAGAAGACGAGAAATTTATTTCACCGGGAGGATAGATGAAGAACTTGGGTCATTTATGAGCACCATAAATAGCAACAATCCTTATGAAAGGTTTTAGGTGAAATATGACACAAGATAACTCCAACGAAGAGGTTGATGGATTTAAAATACCTAATTCTTAACAACATGTGAATCATGAAACATGAACTCAAATTATCACGAATGACATAATACCACCTCCAATGATACGGTAGAAAGAATTGCACTTCGGATTGAAAGATGAGGAATGCTTGAGCTCCTTTGAAAAGAATCTTGATGAACACTTCGATAAGGAATTTAAGTCCTTGATGAACCAACATGTAGGGCCTACATGAAGAAACTCCGGTAACAAAAGGATAACGAAAAGAAAGAGAAGTTGAAAAAACAAGGTGAAACCTTGTAATGATTTTAGATGGATCTCCGTGATAATAAGAGCTTGGAACTCCGAGAAAGAAAAGATGAACAAAAGAAAATCAAGAATTTGATGAGCCTCCGGATAAAGAATTAATCCTTTGGGTGAATCAAGAATAAGAATTATGTTATGCTCATCCTTCACCAATTTAGATTGATGACAAGCAACGGATTTGGCATACTACTTATTCTCGTAGAAAGGATTAAGATAGATATAGTGCAACTTGAGAAGGTCTTCGATGATCCACCGGTAGGATGAAGAACGAATGAATCTGTATGACAACGAAGGAGAAGAACTCTTGAACGAACCACCGTAAGAATTATAAATGAATGAAGTAAATGGATGAATCACCGGTAAGAATTAGCAAATAAATGAAGATACATGAGAGAGTTTAGATAAAAGAGAACGAAGAGATCATGAACTGATTAGAGGATACTTGAATGATGCACCGGTAAGATTTCGAGAATGAGAGCTGAAAGCTGAGAATGAATAATTCTTCTGAAATGATGGGCTTTGGAGGAAAGAAATGAAAACAACTCATGAGATGCTCCGGATGGATGAAAAGAATTCTCACAATCAAAACAATTATGAGAGGATGGCATCACGCTTGAACTGAGAATCCTCGAGAGAACGGGTAAGGATATCAGAGGAACTCTTCTTCGGTCTTTAAGTGTTGAGAATGACGACGAGAAACACCACCATGAATTGTTGAGACACCCCGGAATGAAGAATGGAAAAGTTGAGCCAACGATGAAAAGAATTTGAAAGATCTTGGAGGAAGACATATGACTGATGATAATTCATTCTTACGTCAAACTTGGAAAATAATTTGAGAGATAGCTCCGGGAAAAGAAAAGAGTCAGGTAAGATCCTGGAAAAAGACCTGTGGGTTAGGGCCCACTCAAAAGATACACCGTTGAAATGATTTAAATGATAGATTGCACCGGTTGAATTAAATGGCTTGAATGAGATTACAACCTCGAAAGAGCTTAAACGAATGTAGAGTGGAAACACGAATCTTCGAGATATCTTGAGCACTCCGGAACAAATGAATAGCGAGAAGAGGATAGTTGAGAGGTGCACCAGCATGAGAAAGCATTTGAAGCGAGGAAAAAGGGATATGATCAACAAAGCTTGAATTGAATCCATCGGAGGAGAAAGAGAACGAACAATGATGAACTTGAAGGCTTCCTTAGTATCTTCCTGAGAATCACCGGATAAAATATTGACGGAAAAGAATGGAGAGACTTCACATCCATAAGATGGATACTTGGTTAGAAATCCGATTCCTCGAGAAAAAGGGTGGGAGGGTGGGAAAACGAAGGCAATTTGGGACGGATGAATCAAACACTGTTGAGAAGAACTGATAAATGATCTTGCTGAAGTTGAAATGATCGGATCCACTTGAAGAGAAACACGTCGGTTGAAAAGAATTAAGAGGACAATATCGATGATCCAGAAGGATTAGTATTCCCATAGGAATATGAGAACACCACTTAGGAAAGGTATGTAATCCACATTTGACTTCGAAGCAACTCGAATACCACAACAAAACAAACACAAAGGATTGGCTTGCAAAATAAGCCAGAACAAACATATGATAGAGATTTCATCCGAAGTTTTCATGGTGGGGCCCACACGGGCTCGATCGTACACCACCATCATGTACAAGGCAGTGCACATGACATACGAAGCGTTCTCGAGTCAGCATAGCCAAGGACTCTTTAAGACACAACGAGACCACTGTCAAACCAACCGTGGATAGGCGGACCACTAGACGTCGAACCCCAATTTCATATCATACATCTATCGGAAAGATATCCTAGGAGCTACTTGAATTCCCACTTATAAACTCCCGAAACTTTCCGGTTATGAAATCAGGTGTTGGGGATACAGGGGAAGCATAATATCTCACCCAAAACTAGCAAATCCTACATCCAGCTGTATCCATCCTTCAACACATAACCAAGAAACCTTCGGAAATCATTTACCTCAACCTTCGAAAAGCATCCGTTATACGTGTTATGGCAATACTCCCGAACTCCCGCCCCAGTACTGGGTGGCATCAAGGTTATCTCACCAACAACTGCATAAAAGAGATTTTTGATGTCGGCAAAACTCAGGTATTTCAGAACTGCAATGATAAAATTGTGACGACAACACCTCGGAGCTCAACTCCTCGGGACACTGCCACAACCCCTAAATGCCAAGAGGCACAAAGAACAATGTTCTTGTCACAAAACCATCGGAATGATTCCAAGATACCCGCGTGATCCTAATTTTTTTAGTGAAATTTGAGAAGAGAAGAGTCAAAACTCTATGTCAGGATGCCTCATCAGAGCGACGAAGGGACTGAGGAGTAAAAAGAATCCTAGTCTCTGATATATATAATCCTAAAAGACTCAAACCATTTTTGTAGACTCAACAACGCTAGTGATTCGATCAAGCAGGGGGCTCCTAAGTTGGGGAAGGCTCTGATTACGAACTTGTAACACCCACGATGTGACTATATCTCCCACGTGTCGGAGCACGACCTAGAGGCATAACCGCATTGTAGGCATGTCGCAAGAGGGGTAATCTTTACACATCCCATGTACTGAACAAGAAAGAGGTACAGAGTTGGCTTACAATCGCCACTTCACACAATACATAAATACATCATTACAACATCCAGATACAATCAAGGTCCGACTATGGAACCAAAATAAAAGAAGACTACCCCTAATGCAAAAGATCCCCGATCGCCCCGATTGGGCTCCACTACTGATCAACTGAAATGAAACAACACAATGAACAAGATCTTCATCGAGCTCCTCCTTGAGCTCGGTTGCGTCACCTGCACGGTATCATCGGCACCTGCAACTGGTTTTGGAAGTAATCTGTGAGTCACGGGGACTCAGCAATCCCACACCCTCGCGATCAAGACTATTTAAGCTTATGGGTAGGTAAAAGGTATGTGAGGTGGAGCTGCAGCAAGCACTAGCATATATGGTGGCTAACTTACACAAAAGAGAGCAAGAAGAGAAGCAAATCATGGTCGTGAACTAGAAGTGATCAAGAAGTGATCCTGAAACTACTTATGTTTAAGCATAACTCCAACACCGTGTTCACTTCCTGGACTCCGCCTGAAAGAGACCATCACGGCTTCACATGCGGTTGATGCATTTTAATTAAGTTAAGTGTCAAGTTCTCTACAACCGGACATTAACAAATTCCCATCTACCCATAACCGCGGGCACGACTTTTGAAAGTTCAAAACCCTGCAGGGGTGTCCCAACTTAGCCCATCACAAGCTCTCACGGTCAATGAAGGATATTCCTTCTCCCAGGAACACCCGATCAGGCTCGAAATCCCGGTTACAAGACATTTCGACAATGGTAAAACAAGACCAGCAAAGCCACCCGAATGTGCCGACAAATCCCGATAGGCGCTGCACATATCTCTTTCTCAGGGCACACCGGATGAGCAAGACGTCGGGTTGGCATAGACCCTGGTTGCCCAGGGGGCGCCGGACATCGCTCAGGTCGGACCAACACTTAGAGAAGCACTGGCCCCCGGGGGGGGGGGGGGTTAAAATAAAGACGACCCTTGAGTCTGCAGAACCCAAGGGAAGGTGGTAGGTTGTTAGTGCAAATGGTAAAACCAAGGTTGGGCCTTGCTGGAGGAGTTTTATTCAAAGAGAACTGTCAAGGGGTTCCCATTATAATCCAACCACATAAGGAACACAAAAATCAAGGAACATAACACCGGCATGACGGAAACTAGGGAGGCAAGAGTGGAACAAAACACCAGGCATAAGGCCGAGCCTTCCACTCTTTACCAAGTATATAGGTGCGTTAATTAAAATAAGAGATATTGTGATATCCCAACAAATATCCATGTTCCAACAAGGAACAAACTCCATCTTCACCTGCAACGAGCAACTCTATAAGAGGGGCTGAGAAAAGCGGGAACTGATACGTCTCCATCGTATCTATAATTTTTGATTGTTCCATGCCAATATTATTCAACTTTCATATACTTTTTGGCAACTTTTTATATTATTTTTGGGACTAACATATTGATCCAGTGCCCAGTGCCAGTTCCTGTCTGTTGCATGTTTTTGGTTTCGCAGAATATCCATATCAAACGGAGTCCAAACGGGATAAAAATGGACGGAGCTTATTTTTGCAAAATATGGAAAATTTGGAAGGAAAATCAACGTGAACCAGTGCCCGAGGTGGTCACGAGGAAGGGGGGCGCGCCCCTACCCTCGTGAGCCCACCGTAAGGCGGTTGACGCTCTTATTTTGCACAAGAAAGCTAATATTCGGAAAAAAATCACAACGAAGGTTTCAGTCCAATCGGAGTTACGGATCACCATATATAAACGAAATGGTGAAACAGAGCCAGGGGAGAACGTAGAACCAGAGAGAAACAAAGAGATAGATCCAATCTCGGAGGGGCTCTCTCCCCTCCCATGCCATGGAGGCCAAGGACCAGAGGGGAAACCCTTCTCCCATCTAGGGAGGAGGTCAAGGAAGAAGAGGAAGAAGGGGGCCCCTCTCCCCGTCTCTTCCGGTGGCGCCGAAACGCCGCCGTGGCCATCATCATCATCACCGCGATCTTCGCCAACACCTCCGCCATCTTCACCAACATCTCCATCACCTTCCCCCCTCTATCTACAGTGGTCCACTCTCCCGCAACCCGCTGTACCCTCTACTTGAACATGGTGCTTTATGCTTCATATTATTATCCAATGATGTGTTGCCATCCTATGATGTCTGAGTAGATTTTCGTTGTCCTATCGGTGGTTGATGAATTGCTATGATTGATTTAATTTGCTTGTGGTTATGTTGCTGTCCTTTTGTGCCCAATATGAGCGTGCGCGTGGATCACACCATAGGGTTAGTTGTATGTTGATAGGACTATGTATTGGAGGGCAAGAGTGACAGAAGCTTCAACCTAGCATAGAAATTGATGCATACGGGATTGAAGGGGGACCAATATATCTTAATGCTATGGTTGGGTTTTACCTTAATGAACATTAGTAGTTGCGGATGCTTGCTAATAGTTCCAATCATAAGTGCATATAATTCCAAGTAAGGGATGACATGCTAGCAGTGGCCTCTCCCACATAATACTTGCTATCAGTCTAGTAAAGTAGTCAATTGCTTAAGGGACAATTTCGAAACTCCTACCACCACTTTTCCACACTCGCTATATTTACTTTAGTTGCTTCTTTACCTTAATAGCCCCTAGTTTTATTTTCGTGCTCTTTACTTTCCTGCAAGCCTCTCCGAAAACACCTACAAAATACTTCTAGTTTCATACCTGTTCTAGGTAAAGGGAAGGTCAAGCGTGCGTAGAGTTGTATCGGTGGTCGATAGAACTTGAGGGAATATTTGTTCTAACTTTAGCTCCTCGTTGGGTTCGACACTCTTACTTATCAAAAACTGTGGCGATCCCCTATACTTGTGGGTTATCAAGACTTTTTTCTGGCGCCGTTGCCGGGGAGCAATAGCGTGGGGTGAATATTCTCGTGTGTGCTTGTTTGCTTTATCACTAAGTAATTTTTATTTGCTATTCTTAGTTGTTCTTTATCTTTAGTTGTGGATATGGAACACGAAATACCAAAAAAAGTAGGTGTACTTTCTGCTCATGGAGATGGGGAACCTCCTAAAACCCTCGATGCTAGTTATGTGAAAGATATTATGTACTACTTTAATAATCCCGAGGAAACCCCATTCAATTATGTAATGGGAGTAACGTTGGATCAACATGAATACTTTAGGGATTATCGCTTGACACAAAAAGGGAAAGTATTATGGGATCAAATTTATATATTGAAGTGGTATGCTAGACAACTATGCTCGGAATATGATTATACTTGTTGCTCTAGGATGAATTCTCCACACCTCCCCTTCTCATGCAAATTTAATGATAATGAAACCTTGGCTTCTTATGCTAGAGGTATATATGATTACTATGATGTGGAACAAATAGAAGAATTTGTTGCTTTTATGGGTGCTTATGAAATTGAATCTATGTTTAAAGAGTTTGATGATATTGATGATGCTTGTTATAGATATGAAAATTTAGCTATCCTCAAATATTGCTATGAGAATTATGAATACAATTATGAAATTAATGCACTTATTAAGAAAGTCTCCGCTGTCGAAGAAGAGACTAATATTTTGCAGGAATCTATGGAAGAAGAAGTTGATGACACTGTGAGCTCATTGGATGAAAAAGATGAGGAGGAGAGTGAAGAACAAAAGGAGGAAGAGCAGATTAATCACCCGTGCCCACCTTCTAATGAGAGTAACTCTTCAACTCATACATTGTTTAATTCCCCTTCGTGCTTACCGAAGGATGATTGCTATGATGACTGTTATGATCCCTATGATTCTTTTGAAATATCCCTTTTTGATGATGCTTCCTATGCTTATGGCCAAGATGCCAATATGAATTATGCTTATGGATATGAACTTGCTGTAGTTCCTTATGTTAAACATGAAATTTTTGCTATTGCACCCACGCATGATAGTCCTATTATCTTTTTGAATTCTCATGACTACACTATATCGGAGAAGTTTGCACTTATTAAGGATTATAGTGATGGGTTTCCTTTTAACGTTGCACATGATGATTTGATGAATATAATATGCATGTGCTTGCTGCTCCTACTTGCAATTATTATGAGAGAGGAACTATATCTCCACCTCTCTATGTTTCCAATATGACAAAATTGCAAGAAACTGTTTATACTATGCATTGGCCTTTACTATGTGTGCATGAATTGTTCTTTTATGACATGCCAATGCATAGGAAGAGAGTTAGAATTCGTCATTACATGATATATTTTACCTTGTGCTCACTACTAAATTACAAATCATTGTTAATTAAAATTGGCTTTGATATACCTTGGGATCCAGGTGGATTCATTACTTAAGCACTATATGCCTAGCTTAATGGCTTTAAAGAAAGTGCTGCCAGGGAGACAACCCAGAAGTTTTAGAGAGTCATTTATTTCTGTTGAGTGCTTTCATATAGTTTTAAAACAACAAAAATAAAGAGGGGAACCCAAAACTTTTCAAAATGGAAAGTGAAAGTGAGAAAGACAAGCACTGTTGAAGTGGGAGAGCTCCTTGAACTTTGTTCATGCTCACGGGAACTTTGTGAATCTTGATTACAAAAACTTTTCAACAAAAATAATTATCCCCTTGTACAATTCCATTGTATTATAAAAATAATGTGCCAAGGTTTGCCTTTAGGATGTTTACGATGCTTGTTGGTTTGTGCGGTGCAGGACAGAAACTTTGGCTGTAGTGTATGAATTTATTTTTTTACTGGAACGTCAAATGGTTCTGATTCTTTTTGCACTGTCTTCCTATACAATTTTTTTATTTTTCATAATTTTGGTAGAATTTTTCACGTATCAGAAGTATGGTGAATGTTCAGATTTTACAGACTGTTCTGTTTTAGGCAAATTCTGTTTTTGATGCATAGTTTGCTTGTTTTGATGAAACTATAAATTTATATTAGTGGATTAAGCCATGAAAAAGTTATACTACAGTAGACACAATGCAAAAAAAATATGAATTGGTTTGCAACAGTACTTATAGTGGTGATTTGCTTTATTATACTAACGGATCTTACCGAGTTTTCTGTTGAAGTTTTGTGTGGATGAAGTGTTCGATGATCGAGAAGGTCTCGATGTGAGAAGAAGGAAGAGAGGCAGAGCTCAAGCTTGGGGATGCCTGAGGCACCCCAAGTAAATATTCAAGGAGACTCAAGCGTCTAAGCTTGGGGATGCTGGGGAGGCATCCCCTCTTTCTTCAACAAATATCGATATGTTTTTAGATTCGTTTCGTTCATGCGATATGTGCAAATCTTGGAGCGTATTTTGCATTTAGTTTTCATTTTTTCTTTTATGCACCATGCTGGTACGAGATAGTCTTTGGTTGATTTATAGAATGCTCTATGCACTTCACTTATATCTTTTGAGTATGGCTTTATAGAATGCTTCATGTGCTTCGCTTATATCATTTGAAGTTTGGATTGCCTGTTTCTCTTTATATAGGAAACCGCCATTTGTAGAATGCTCTTTTGCTCCACTTATATTTGTTAGAGCACGGGCATATCTTTTGTAGAAAGTATTAAACTCTCTTGCTTCACTTATATCTATTTAGAGAGATGACAGGAATTGGTCATTCACATGGTTAGTCATAAAATCCTACATAAAACTCGTAGATCACTGAATATGATATGTTTGATTCCTTGCAATTGTTTTGCGATATAGAGATGGTAATATTAGAGTCATGCTAGTGGGTAATAGTGGATTGTAGAAATACTTGTGTTGAGGTTTGTGATTCCCGTAGCATGCACGTATGGTGAACCGTTATGTAACGTAGTCGGAGCATGATTTATTTATTGATTGTCTTCCTTATGAGTGGCGGTCGGGGACGAGTGATGGTCTTTTCCTACCAATCTATCCCCCTAGAAGCATTCGCGTAGTACTTTGTTTCGATGACTAATAGATTTTTGCAATAAGTATGTGAGTTCTTTATGACTAATGTTGAGTCCATGGACTATACGCACTCTCACCCTTCCATCATTGCTAGCCTCTCTAGTATCGCGCAACTTTCGCCGGTACCATAAACCCACCATATACCTTCCTCAAAACAGCCACCATACCTACCTATCATGGCATTTCCATAGCCATTCCGAGATATATTGCCATGCAACTTCCATCATCATCATATACATGACTTGAGCATTTATTGTCATATTGCTTTGCATGATCGTAAGATAGCTAGCATGATGTTTTCATGGCTTGTCCGTTTTTTGATGTCATTGCCACGCTAGATCATTGCACATCCCGGTGCACCGCCGGAGGCATTCATATAGAGTCATATCTTTGTTCTAGATATCGAGTTGTAATATTGAGTTGTAAGTAAATAAAAGTGTGATAATCATCATTATTAGAGCATTGCCCCAGTGAGGAAAGGATGATGGAGACTATGATTCCCCCATAAGTCGGGATGAAACTCTGGACTTTACAAAAAAATAAAAGAGGCCAAAGAAGCTCAAATAAAAAAAGGCCAAAGAAGCCCACCAAAAAAATAAAAAAAATAAAAAAATGAGAGAAAAAGAGAGAAGGAGCAGTGCTACTATCCTTTTTCCACACTTGTGCTTCAAAGTAGCACCATGTTCTTCATATAGAGAGTCTCTTGAGTTATCACTTTCATATACTAGTGGGAATTTTCATTATAGAACTTGGCTTGTATATTCCGATGATGGGCTTCCTCAAATGCTCGAGGTCTTCATGAGCAAGCAAGTTGGATGCACACCCACTTAGTTTCAGTTAGAGCTTTCATACACTTATAGCTCTAGTGCATCCATTGCATGGCAATCCCTACTCCTCACATTGATATCTATTAATGGGCATCTCCATAGCCCGTTGATACGCCTAGTTGATGTGAGACTTCCTCCTTTTTTGTCTTCTCCACATAAACCCCACCATCATATTCTATTCCACCTAAAGTCCTATGTTCATGGCTCAGGCTCATGTAGTGCGTGAAAGTTGAAAAGGTTTGAGAACGTCAAAAGTATGAAACAATTGCTTGTCTTGTCATCGGGGTTGTGCATGATGTAAATATTTTGTGTGGTGAAGATGGAGCATAGCCAGACTATATGATTTTGTAGGGATGAGCTTTCTTTGGCTATGTTATTTCAATAAGACATAATTGCTTGGTTGGTATGCTTGAAATATTATTGTCTTTATGTCAAAAGATAGATTATTTCTTTGAATCACTCGTGTCTTAATATTCATGCCATGATTAGACATATGATCAAGATTATGCTAGGTAGCATTCCACATCAAAAATTATCCTTTTTATCATTTTCCTACTCGAGGACGAGTAGGAATTAAGCTTGGGGATGCTGATACGTCTCCGTCGTATCTATAATTTTTGATTGTTCCATGCCAATATTAGTCAACTTTCATATACTTTTTGGCAACTTTTTATATTATTTTTGGGACTAACATATTGATCCAGTGCCCAGTGCCAGTTCCCGTCTGTTGCATGTTTTTGGTTTCGCAGAATATCCATATCGGACGGAGCTTATTTTTGGAAAATATGGAAAATTCGGAAGGAAAATCAACGCGAACCAGTGCCTGAGGTGGTCGCGAGGCAGGGGGGCGCCCCCCTAGGGCGCGCCCCCTACCCTCGTGAGCCCACCGTAAGGCAGTTGACGCTATTCTTTTGCCGCAAGAAAGCTAATATTCGGAAAAAAAATCACGGCGAAGGTTTCAGGCCAATCGGAGTTACGGATCTCCATATATATATGAAACGGTGAAACAGAGCCAGGGGAGAACGTAGAACCAGAGAGAAACAGAGAGATAGATCCAATCTCGGAGGGGCTCTCGCGCCTCCCATGCCATGGAGGCCAAGGACCAGGGGGGAAACCCTTCTCCCATCTAGGGAGGAGGTCAAGGAAGAAGAGGAAGAAGGGGGGCCCTCTCCCCCTCTCCTATGGTGGCGCTGGAACGCCACCGTGGCCATCATCATCATCACCGCGATCTTCACCAACACCTCCGCCATCTTCACCAACATCTCCATCACCTTCCCCCCTCTATCTACAGCAGTCCACTCTCCCGCAACCCGCTGTACCCTCTACTTGAACATGGTGCTTTATGCTTCATATTATTATCCAATGATGTATTGCCATCCTATGATGTCTGAGTAGATTTTCGTTGTCCTATCGGTGGTTGATGAATTGCTATGATTGATTTAATTTGCTTGTGGCTATGTTGCTGCCCTTTGGTGCCCATCATATGAGCGCGTGCGTGGAACACACCATAGGGTTAGTTGTATGTTGATAGGACTATGTATTGGAGGGCAAGAGTGACAGAAGCTTCAACCTAGCATAGAAATTGATGCATACAAGATTGAAGGGGGACCAATATATCTTAATGCTATTGTTGGGTTTTACCTTAATGAACATTAGTAGTTGTGGATGCTTGCTAATAGTTCCAATCATAAGTGCATAGAATTCCAAGTAAGGGATGACATGCTAGCAGTGGCCTCTCCCACATAATACTTGCTATCAGTCTAGTAAAGTAATCAATTGCTTAAGGGACAATTTCGCAACTCCTACCACCACTTTTCCACACTCGCTATATTTAGTTTAGTTGCTTCTTTACCTTAACAGCCCCTAGTTTTATTTTCGTGCTCTTTACTTTCCCGCAAGCCTCTCCGAAAACACCTACAAAGTACTTCTAGTTTCATACTTGTTCTAGGTAAAGCGAACGTCAAGCGTGCGTAGAGTTGTATCGGTGGTCGATAGAATTTGAGGGAATATTTGTTCTACCTTTAGCTCCTCGTTGGGTTCGACACTCTTACTTATCGAAAACTATTGCGATCCCCTATACTTGTGGGTTATCAGGAACATAGCCAAACAACAGTTTGCTAGGACAAGGTGGGTTAGAGGTTTGACATGGCAATATGGGAGGCATGATATAGCAAGTGCTAGGTATCGCAGCATAGGCATAGCAAAAGAACGAGCATCTAGCAAGCAAAGATAGAAGTGATTTCGAGGGTATGGTCATCTTGCCTGCAAAGTTCTCCGAGAAGACGAAAACTTGATCCTCGTAAGCGTACTCAACGGGTTCCTCGATCACGTACTCGTCTCCCGACTCTACACAAAGCAAGAACACAAGCAAAGGGAACCACGATCAACCACGGTGCAATGCGCAAGCAACATGATGCAAAACATGGCATGATATGAAACTACTCAAAGCATATAACAAAAGTCCCTTACTGACCATAATCCAAAAGGGATCATAAGATATGATGGCACCCACGTAAACATAGCAAGTTTCGTTAACAGATTCAGACTTTGCAGAAAACTGGACATGGCATAAACAGAATTACGAAGGCATGTTTGCGAGCTCGATGCACTCACCACAAGGCATTGCATGATAAACTAAGCATACACCTAACAAGAAGACATGATGAAGTAGCTAACCATGGAAAGAACAATCTCATAGCATGCATGGATCAACTACAACAACCTCGACAAAATTGATTAACACGTAAACAATCTGCCATGAACATTTTATAGCAAAAGTAGAGCAAGATTGAGTCATGCTAGCGTACTCCATAATTGCAAACAAAGACATGGATGGATAGAGCATAACAATATCTCCAAATCATCCTTACTGAACATTCTCAAAAGAGGTATGGATCACTCGATAGCAACAAGAATACATGGCACAAAAATAACATCAGGGAAATGACTTAGAAGAATTCTAAGTCCCTGAAATCAGCAACATGACAAGAGCTACTTTGCATGCTTGTGCTAGTCACCACATTGATCATAAAAATACATGGCAAACACCCCTGTAAAGATGGCATGGCATATAACAAAACACAGGTAGAGCTCACGACCATATGCAGCACACATTAATCATGGCAAAAATGACAAATGTCCAAGATATGTTAAGAATTAGCACCTAACATTTTATAGCACTCTTGCAACGGCATTTAGGGCATCAAGATGAACTCAAACAAACATAGTGCAATGGAATGAAATGAAGAGGACATCAAGACGAACAATTTGATATATCATAAGCGCGAAACGGAGCTACGGATGATAAGATATGGCATGTTGAACAGAGCTATAAAATGTCACCGATCTGGGGACTTAGTGGAATTTTACCTCCGCGAAAAGTCAACGCGGGACAGAGAGAAGCGGGACGAAGAGATCCGGGATTGGGGCACCGTGTTTGGTTCAGGGACCGGTGGATCTCGTCCCACCTGGACGGATTCGACCGGATTCGACTCTAGCGAGGGCGGGCGGCTCCAGCGAGGGCGACCAGAGACGGCACGGCGGAGGCGGCGGCCCGAGAAGGGCGCGGGGCCGGTGGCGACCCGTGGCGGCGCAGGACGGCAGGAGGAGGTCCCGCAGGGCACTGGCGGAGGTGGTTGGCGGCGATCGGAGTGGCGCGGGCGGGGCGGCGGCCGGCGGCAAACGCAGCGATGAGGCGCGCCGGGTGGCGCAGGGCGGAGGAGCGGGCGCGCCACGGCCAGGCGGCAACGGGATCTAGGCCCGCGCGGGCCCGCGACGTGCTCTGCGGGCCGCGACAACTGGACGCCTCCGACGAGACACGTGGCGGCCCTTGAGTGGCCGGACGGTGACGGCGGACATGTCCGGACGCGGGGAATTTTGTCCGGCGGCGCGAGGGAAAGAATTTTAGGGTTCATCCGCTAATTTTCAGGGGATATGACATATATATAGGTAGAGGGAGCTAGGAGAGTCCAAAATAGGTGTGGTGTCCGGCCACGCGATCGTGATCGAACGACCGATAGGATGGAGGGGGTTTGGATGGGTTTTGGGCCACTTTGGAGGGGTGTTGGGCTACAACACACATGAGGCCTTTACAGTTCCTCGGTTAACCGTTGGACTATCAAACAAAGTCCAAATGGCACGAAACTTGATAGGCGGTCTGCCGGTAGTATACCAAGGCCGCTTGGCAAATCTCAGTCCAATCCGAGAATGTTTAACACCCACACACGAAAAGAGGTAAAAGGGGGACACCGAAGGACATAGGAGCGCCGGATTGCAAAACGGACAACGGGGAAAATGCTCGGATGCATGAGACGAACATGTATGCAAATGCGATGCACATGATGACATGATATGAAATGCATGACACACAAACACATGACAAGGCAACAAAAGCGAATAACTGGAAGACACCTGGCGCAACGGTCTCGGGGCGTTACATTGTGCCTTCCAGAAGAAGTCCGCCAACTATAACTCAAAAGGCACATAATGAAGGGCGAGAGTCTGATCCTGCACAGCAGCACACACAAAGTGGGCATCCACACCGATGTGCTTAGTGTGCTCATGCTTCACCGGGTCACGTGCCATACTGATAGCTTTAGTACTGTCTGACAGTAAGGGAGTCGAGGTAGTAGGAGACATACCAAAATCCTCAAGTAACCACCGTAACCAGATCACCTCAGCCGTCAACATAGCCATTGCTCGCAACTCAGCCTTTGTACTCGAGCGAGAAACTGCGGTATGTTTCTTTGTCTTCCAGGCAATAAGAGAGCCACCAAGAAAGACCCAGTAAGAAGACACCGAGCGTCGATCAGAGGGACCAGTAGCACAGGTAGCATCAGAGTAGGCCTGGAGCTCGAGAGAGCTGGAGCGGTGAAAGAAAAGGCGATGAGAGATCATGCCATGAAGATATGGTAGAACACGGAGGAGATGACTATAGTCGATAGAGGTGGGTGCTGAAACAAACTGACTCAGGATGTGGATAGGATAGGAGATGTCGGGACGCGTAATAACATGATAGACAAGGCTGCCAACAAGGTGACGATAGTGAGTGAGTTTAGGAAGAGGGTCACCGTTAGGGGCACGGAGCTAAACGTTGAGCTCCATAAGAGTCACAACACTGCGCTCATCAGTAGGGGTGGCACGAGCAAGAAGATTCTGAATATATTTTTCCTGCGAGATGTAGAAGTCATCAGAGGTCGAGAGGATCTCAATCCCAAGAAAATATCAAAGTGGACCAAGATCATACATGAGGAACTGGTCGTGAAGGTGAGCCTTAACAAAGGCAATGTAGTCAGAGTCGTCACCAGTGATGATCATGTCATCAACGTAGAGAAGGAGAAGAGTCCGACCACGACGAGACGTGTGAACAAACAATGTGGGATCATGAGTACTGGGCAAGAAACCACCAGCAGTCACCACAGAGGTGAAACACTCGAACCAGGCGCGATGGGACTGTTTAAGACCATAGAGGGAGCAGTGAAGTCTACAGTATTGGGGAACGTTGCATGGGAAACAAAAAAAATCCAATGCTCACCTAGATCAATCTAGGAGATGTCCATCTACGAGAGGAGAGATTCCATCTACATACCCTTGTAGATCGCTAAGTGGAAGTGGTAAGAAACACAGTTGATTTAGACGTTCGATCCGTCTCGCGAACTCCTGATCCAAGTGCCGAACGGACGGCACTTCCGCGTTCAACACACGTACGGCTTGATGACGCCTGCACCTCCTCGATCTAGTGAGCGATGGTGAAGTAGTAGCACGAGTCATCAGGCAGCACGATGGTGTGGTGGTGGTGGTGGCGGAATCTCGGCAGAGCTTCGCTAAGCACTACGGAGAGGAAGAGGGCTACGAGGGAGAGGAAGGGCAGCGCTGTGGCGTGGAGATGTGCTCTAGGGTGCGGCTGCCCTCTCTCTACCTCTCTCTATATAGGGGGAAGGTAGGAGGAGGAGGCGCCCTAGATCCAATCTAGGAGTGGCGGCCAAGTGTCACATCCCTAGTTCTGGTATGACCTAGACTAGCCAGTCATGTGTGCATCATGTTTAAAGTTCATTTAAATTTGAAATGGGGATTTGTGAAAGCCTCAGAAATCATTTCTGGAAATAACCCAGATAAAAATTGCTCCAAAAAGGTCCAAGAAAATGTTCATGTTGCTCTCTGAAAATATTGGTCAGAGGTAAAATTCAAACAAATATTTTCACGAGCTCATAAATATTTATTTTGGACATTTGGAATTAATCCATTAATTATTTGCTTTGGATATATATTCATTATATATATAACATATGCCCAAAAATTCTGTTAATTGGTGAGGAGTTTTGGAGCAATCCAACTAGTTCCTACAAAAGTTGACAGAAGTAAATAAAATGATTTAGTGTTTAAAACTAAATCAAAACAAATTACAGAAAACAAAAATAGAAAGAAAGGAAGAAAACCCACCTACACTTACCTCCCTGTGCATCCCATCACTATGCAGCCTGGCCTGGCCCAGTGGCCTAGCAGGCCGGCCCAGCCAGCTGGCCGCCCGAGTCGTCCCCTTCCTCGTGCTAGGAGGACAGGGGCACACGCCCGGTACGCGCGGCCACACGCCCAGCCACCTCCTGCCTCTCTGCTTCCTCCCGCGTCTCTCTGGAGAAGCCACGCAACCCCCCGGCTCCCCTCGCTCCCAGCCGTGCTCATTCCCTCCCCTTTCTCTCTCTCGCGAGAACCACCGAACAAGCCGTCGCCACTGTTCGCCGTTGCCGCGCCCACCACCACGGCCTCGCCCCTCCGTCGTGCCCACGAGCTCTGCGCCGTCTTCCTCGTCTTCTCCGTCAAGCCGTGCATCTCTGGACACCCTGTGGAGCCACCATCGCCGTCGTCTTCACCTTCGGCCACCCGAGATCGCCGTCGCCGTTCTGCCTGCGTTGGACCTCCCTCGAGCTCACTGACGCCTCCACCGGATCTGCTGTGAGCCCCGCCGCCGTTTTCCCCTCTCCGTTTTGTCACTCGCGCGCCGTAGCCGTGCTAACCACCGGACCCGAGCGGTCGCGCCGCCATGGATCCTCACAATCGTGGCCAGAGCCATCACAGCTCGCGCCCACACATGCCACCACTCTCAGCAGCCTCCTAGAAGGCTAAGCCGCCACTCCGCAGCTCCTGTCGTGCACCGCAGCGCTGCGCGCGCATCCGGCCGAACTCCGGCCGCCGCCTCGAGCTCGTTTCCAGCGAGCTCCGGCACCCCCGCAACCTCCCAGTTGCTCGAAACGACGCGGACGAGCTCTAGCTCCTCGTCCGTGGTCTCCGCCGCCCGAATGGTCGCCAGAGGGTGAATCCTGTGCCCTCCGCCGCATTCGGCCTCATCGGCGGCTAAACGCCGGCGGGTTTTGACTGGTTTGACCTCGCCGGTCTGTCTGGTGGGCCCCGTTGTCAGGTGATTAGCTTAGTGCTAATCACCACCTAACCTAACCCTTGACACTGACCAGTGGGCCCCAGCGCCACTAATCCTGTAATTAGGATAAGTTAAACTCCCCTGTTTAAGCTGAGACACTGATGTGTGGACCCCACACGTCAGGTTTGACCTAGCCAGCCCCGTTTGACTCGCTGACGTCATGCCACTGTCATGCTGACGCAGTTATTCATTTTTTGGTATTAAAATAAATCAGGAAATTCCAGAAAATGATATAAACTTCAAAAATTCATAGAAATTCAATCGTAGCTCAGATTGAAATAATTTGTATATGAAAAATTATCAGAAAAATGCAATCTATCCATCTGTACCATTTTCATGCATGACAAACCAACTTATACCTGCTATATAGGTGAAAACACATGAATGGCATTTATAAGAGCTTATTTTGGAGATGCATTTGAACCTTTGGTTCAAATGGACTTCAACCAAATGAATGCTAGTTGAATTAGCTCAAACAACATCACATCTTCATGTCATGTTCATGCATCATGTTGTTGCATATGCCTGTGTATTGATTACCGACACCGTTCCTTCTCGATAGGTCCTGCTCCGGAGACCGATCCAGAGTACCTGTCAGAGGAGCAGTGCCCCCTGTTGATCTACCAGGCAAGCAAACCCCCTTGTTCATTCCGATACATTCCTACCCTCTCGCTCCTACTCTCTTTTATTGCATTAGGAAAACAATGATTCAACTGCTACTTTATGCTGCGGTAGTTGAACCCATTCCTCTGCATGACCTGTCGTTGCCACAGTAAATAGTTGAAACCCACTAGCATGTGTAGGAGTTGATTGAGCCATGTTGTGTTCCTACCATGCATTGCATGCTATCGCTTAGAGTATGTCAGGCCCGATTCATTGGGAATGAATTGGAGTGCAGTGCTATGTTCTGATGTTGAGAGTTAAGTGTGTGAACACGATTTGGTAAAGGTAGCGATGAGAGGCCATGTAGGAGTACGTGGTGGGTTGTCTCATTAGGACCGTCCTTAAGAACTGAGTTCTATGTAAGTTGTCCAATGACTAGCTACTACCGCACATTGGGCTCCGGGCGCTCCAAGCTCTCTCGACTTATTAACCGACTTGGTCTCTGTCGAGGAGTTGCAATTAGTTTCTGGTATTTGTAGGTAGTGTTAGTAGTCTACCAAGTGGCACCCGACCAGGTGGGCTTGGGACAGACTAGGCACAGTGGCACGGTGTACCAAGTGGCACCTGGATTGTGGGCTTGGGAACCCTGCTCACATCGTTTGGGGCCGTGAGCGACACCCGGCCGGATCTCCTTGTGGATGGAACCCGAATAGGCAATAAACCTGGACTAGAGTCTTGTGTGGTTAGTCAGGTCGTGGCCGACTCCCTCGCCAGGCTTCCACTTGAAGGTTGCCGAGATATACGACATGTACATGGTGGTAAGTGGCAAGAGCGTGTGTGAAGGAGTACACCCCTGCATGGTTATCATGATCTATTCGAATAGCCGGGTCTGCAGTTACGGACTTCTTGGATGCTTACGTGGTACATAGACAACTTAAAGTGGATACTCTAAAATGCTCAAGACAAGTGTGAGTGCTATGGATGGCCTTCTCGTAGGGAGACGGGAATGAATCCATAGTAGTGTATTGATGTGGTGATTAGTGGACTCGTGTCCGCTTTCTCACCTCAAAGAACTTACTCGTAGTCGTAGAACAGGATAGCCATTGAGTCAAAGCTGGCTTGCTGCAACTAAACCCCACATTGCCTTCTTGATACCAATGCATGTATGATAGGATCTGATGTAAGTCTTGCTGAGTACCTTTGTACTCACGTTTGCTTAATTTATGTTTTGTAGATGAGACATCTGTCTCACTAGTAGTTCCGCTTGGACTTCGACGACTAGCTTGTTACCTCAGCTACAATCTTGTACCCTTAGGAGGATCTTGTAGATAGTCAGGCTTCTCAGCCTTTTTCATTTGTAGTTGTCTATACTCAGACATGTTATGCTTCCGTTGCTTGTATGCTCTGAATGATGGGTCATGTGACCCCTGTTTATAATATAATGCTATGTGGCTCTTCTGGTCCTTTATCTATATGAGTTTGAGTTATGTTGTGATGCCAGGTTGTACAACACATACTTTCATGTTATGCTTACGTGTGACGTGTATTGCTATATGTGGGATCCGACAACCTAGTTGTATATCCTTGGTAGCCTCTCTTAGGGGGAAATATGGTCTAGTGCTTCCACTGAGCCATGGTAGTCTGCTACAACCTGATTTACTGGAGTCCTATTAGCCCAGTTGCTACTGCTCCGGAACACTTAGACTGGCCGGCATGTGTCCTTCTTCGATCCTGTGTCTGTCCCTTAGGGGAAATGTCACGCAGTGTCTTTCGGAGTCCTGTTAGCCTGCTACAGCCCGGATTCCTGGAGTCCTACTAGCCCAGTTGCTACAGCCTGAATTCACTCGCTGATGACCGACACGTTCGTTGCTGGGTCAGGTATGCCTGTCCCTGTAAGTTAGTGCCACTTTGGGTTCATGACTAGTCATGTCGGCCTGGGTTCTCTGTCATAGGATGCTAGCGACACTATCATATACGTGAGCCAAAAGGCGCAAACGGTCCCGGGCCAGGTAAGGTGGCACCCGTGGGGCCTTGCGTGAGGCCGCAAAGTGATATGATGTGTTACATGCTAGATAAATGTGACTTAGGATCAGGGTCCCGACACCAAGGCAGATGGGATCTCCCCTAGGGTGACTTGCCAACCAAGCTGGGAGGTGGGAAGCCCTAGGGGGCACCCCCAACCATCCTAGTTACGTGAGATAGGGTGAGGGGGAGCTCAGCCCCTTAGTGGGCGAATTTGCCCCCTCCCCTTGGCCCATGGCCCCCCCAACACTTGCCGCTCCCCCCGAAACCCCTTTCGGTGACCCTGGTCATCACCCAGTACCCCCGGAACAATTCCGGACTCCAATACGCTTCGTCCAATGATCTTCACCTCCGGACCATTTCGGAGTTCCTCTTCACGTCCGGGATCTCATCCAGGACTCCGAACAACCTTCGGTAACCACCATAATGACTCAACTATACTTATATCGTCACCAAACGTTAAGTGTGTAGACCCTGCGGGTTTGAGAACTATGCATACATGACCGAGAAACCTCTACGGTCACAATAGCGGGACCTAGATGCCCATATTGGTTCCCACATATTCTACGAAGATCTTATTGGTCGAACCTCGATGTCAAGGATTCAGCTAATCCCGTATGTAATTCCCTTTGTCTATCGGTATGTTACTTGCCCGAGATTCGATTGTCGGTAGCTCCATACCTAGTTCAATCTCGTTACCAGCAAGTCCCTTTACTCGTTCCGTAATACAAGATCCTGTGACTAACTCATTGGTCACACTGCTTGCAAGCTCATTGTGATGTTGTATTATCGAGTGGGCCCTGAGATACCTCTCCGTCCTATGGAGTGACAAATCCCAGTCTTGATCCATGCCAACTCAACAGACACCCTCGGAGATACCTTTAGGGCACCTTTATAGTCACCCGGTTACGTTGCGATGTTTGGTACATACAAGGTACTCCTCCGGTGTTAGTGAGTTGCATGATCTCATGGTCATAGGAACATATACTTGACATGCAGAAAACAATAGCAATAAACTTGACACGGTCATATGCTATGTTCATAGTTTGGGTCTTGTCCATCACATCATTCTCCTAATGATGTGATCCCATTACCAAATGACAAGTCATGTCCATGAATAGGAAACCATAGCCATCTTTGGTCAATGAGCTAGTCCGGTAGAGGCTCACTAGGGACACATTGTTGTCTATGTATCCACACATGTATTTGAGTTTCTGATCAATACAATTCTAGCATGGATAATAAAAGATTACCATGAAAAAGGAAATATGATAATAACCTATTTATTATTGCCTCTAGGGAATATTTCCAACATACAGACAATACCATCAGCAGCATAGTACCCCGATGGTGGCAGCATATAAACCTCCTCACGCAACTCGCCATTGAGAAAGGCGTTCTAGACATCAAGTTGAGAGATAGACCAATGAAAAACAGAAGCCACAACAAGGATTGTGCGGACAGTGGTCATGTGGGCCACAGGAGCGAATGCCTCATCATAATCGTGTCCCTGCTCCTGCTGAAAGCCACGGGGCATAAGCCGAGCTTTATAGCGCTCAAGAGAATCATTGGAGCGAGTCTTAATCTTGTATGTCAGATTACGGGTTCCTGCAAACCCTTGAGGTTCGAACATAGGGGTGCATGTGAAGAACCCTCTCTCACCCAAGCTCGCTCGCATGACGATCTCAAGGCCTAGCTAGACGAACCCAAAGAACAGGAGACACGAGGGTTTATACTTGTTCGGGCCACCGTTGTGGTGTAATACCCTACTCCATTGTGGTGTGGTGGATTGCCTCGTAGGCTGAGAACGAACAAGTACACGGTATGAATAGCCTCCTGAGGAGAGGTGTTCTTGAGCTTGGTGAGCTGGTGAGATCGCCTTGGAGGAATGGATCCAATCCAAGATGAGATGCCTCCTGTGGTGGTGGCTAGTCCTATTTATAGAGGCCCTGGTCCTCTTCCAGAATATTAGCCGGGAAATGGATCCCACAACAGCCAATTTTGAAGGGAGACAACTAGTAGGAGCTATCCTGACAAAAGGTGGTCTTCGCCTGCCAAAGGCTCTGGTGGTGCTGCTGTTGTGGGCTCCACGGTGACCTCCGTCCTACTAGTCTTGGTCTCATTGGACCGACATGGAAACCTTTGCCTAATGCCTCAGGACTCCTCGCCTGCACTTGCCTCTTTAGCACCAAAGAGGAAACTGGTACAATGCGCCCACTGGCGCTCGCCTGGCCGTGGTCGTCATGGCTCACGTCATGTGAACCTCGCGAGGTGCCTCTTGCCTAGATATCTCCGCTCCTCGGCAGCCATCCTAGTGAGGCTGCCCTTGAGGAGGTCTTGGTGTCCTCCGCCTCGCGAGGCTTGGCCTCTCGTGAGGGTCTTGAGTGGTTGCTGCTAAAGATGGCCCATACTAGGCCGTTGGTGGAGCCGCTTCGTGGGCCACAGGCAGGCAGGTCTGGGTAACCCCATTCCCAGGATGCCGACAGTAGCCCCCGGGCCCAAGGCACGCTCGGACTTGGCTTCGAGGCGAAGCCGAAGGGCAAGTGCGGAGTGCCGCGGGCCCCAACCACCCGCGGCCTTGATTGAGCGTGGCGACTGACAGGACATGGGCGTCTCCGCTTCCCCATGCAGCCTCAGCAACCGTTCGACTTGACGCGACCCTGCTGCATGCAGAATAAAACCATCATTACCTTAGATCATGGAGGCCGGCGGTTGGCCTCCTTCTGGCTATAAATGAGGAGAGGGGTGGAGCCCCCGTCGCTCATCTCTTTTTCCACTTCGCCTACTTCTTCTTCTTCCTCCTTGCTCCACCGTCTTGCTTCGACACCCATGGCACCGATGAAGAGGTTCTCAGCCGCGGAGGAGGAGAAAGCACACAAGGAGGGACCCGGCTCCCCACCGCCCAAGAGGGGGCGTTGCCATCCCTGCAAGCACGCTGCGACCCTTGTCGTGGCCCCCCGGGGGCGAGGGCACACTCCCTCGGGAATCGGTGTCATCCTTGGCGGCCGTGGTGGTGCCTCCTCTCACGGCGGGGCCATTCCATGCGAAGCAACCATTGCGCCGAGGGGAGACGCGCAGTGGTCGCCCAGCCCCCTCGGCCGCACTTCCATTCAGCGGAGGTGCTCCCGGAATTCGTCGTGTGGTCGGATCGGTCGGCCGGCACTTGGCTCCAGCTCCCGTGCTCCTTCGCCAGCGAGCTACCAGCCACATGTCTCGATGGCTTCTGGCTGCAAGTTGATGGCTGCTGCAGCAAGGCCTCGTGGGCCGTGGTGGAGGTTTCCTCCACGGGCAACACGGTCCTGGCCCGCAGCTGGCAAACATTTGCCCGCGCGTGTGGCCTGGGCAGGAGGTGCACCCTCCACTTCAAGTACAATGGCATCGCGACCATCTACGTGAGGGTTTTCGGGGAAGATGGCCATCATGCACGGTGCTGCCTCGAGGACAGCGACGGTGACGATGAGCTGGGTCTTGATGATGGCCGCGACGACGCCAAGGGCGGGCTCGCCCCTAGCGGCGGCCGTGGCCTATTCAGTGGCGGCAGCTCCTCCTCCGGCAAAAGCTCTAGCAGCGGTGGCTACGACCAACCGCCACATCGCCGGGCTCGCTACAAGGACGGTGGCGGGTCATCCTGCCGCCGCGCCCCGGTGAAGCGCGAGGACTCCGGCTGAGTTCGGGGGGAGGCGCTGGGAGCCAGCCCTCGTGAGCTGCTATGGGCGTGGGCGCCACTTTTGCTTGTCCTTTCCTTTCTTCCCGCATTCCAAAAAAACAAGTATGGGGCCCTGCGAGGGCGTGTAATGAACTGTGATTCTTATGCTGCCTGTGTTATGTTTATCGTTTTTGTGTTGTGTTGTGTTGTGGTATATGTGCTTCACATAGGCGTAGGGGCATAACTTAGCTTGATACATTCGAGGTAGTTTCCACCTCGTGAGGGCGCGCGCCTCCTTGCATCTAGTGAGGCTTCCCTCCTGCTGACTCGGGAGCCGCTGATCTCGGGGGACATCGCAAAGCTGCAAAAATCCGTTAGGAAATCCTTATCCCTCCTTGCGCGAGGCCTCCGGCATGGGCTGATCATAGCCTAGCGCACCACGTCCTACCCGTGGGGTATGGACTTAGAGGGGTGCACCAATCACGAGCTCAATCAAGGGCACCTCCCGAAGATTAGGGGAGCCGAAGCTCTGGAGCCAACAGGGCTTTGGCGAGGTGTGCCCATGTCTAGGTTAGCCCAGCGCACGCACACACCTGCCCATCCCCCGCGTGAGGCATGCGAGGGAGAGCGTCGGGCAACTACCGCTCTTCCTGACGCAAAACAAAGAACAGAGCAAAGAAGCAGACAGAACAAGAGACTCAGCCAAGCGATCGAGAAATGCCAGAACTTCAAATTCCATTAAAAAGGTTGCGAGCCAACTACAGAAAGCAAATGAACAGCCGCGTCCGGCACCTAGTTTAGTCTTCTCACCAGCGCGGAGCTAAGTGCTGCCACTTGGACATGGGAGAGAGCCCCCGAGGCCCGAGGGCGGCTCTTCGGAGACTCCGGGGCGTGTACAGCCCCACTCATTATTATGTGAGAGTGTCACAAGCAGATACCTTCACAGGCACTGGGCCTTGCTTCATGGGTAGAACTTCTGGAGGTTTTGGATGTTCCAGGCGTTCTGGATGGGGATCCCGTCCTACGTCTCTAAGTGCGTGGCGCCAGGCCTGGAAACGCGGGCAATCCTAAACGAGCCCTCCCACATGGGTGAGAGCTTATGCAGCCCTTCCCTGGAGAGCACCCGCCTCAGGACGAGATCGCCCACCTCGAGCGTCCTGGAGTGAACGCTGCGGCAGTGATACCGTCGCAGCGCCTGCTGGTATCTTGCTGCTCGGAGCGAGGCTTGGCGGCAGCGTTCCTCCCCAGAACAAAGTCCATCCGCCGCATGGCGTCCTGACGTGCCTCATCGAACACAAGGACCCGCGCAGAGTGATGCCTGACCTCGTGAGGAGGAACTGCTTCTGCTTCGTAGAAGAGGAAGAACAGGGTCTCGCCTGTTTGCTTGGTGGCGGTGGTGCGGATGGACCACAACATAGACTTGAGCTCTTCGTGCTAGCCCCTACCGCAGGCCTCGAGCTTCTTCTTGAAGGTCCTAGTCTTGAGGCCTCTCAAGACCTCTGTGTTGGCGCGCTCGGCTTGGTAATTGCTCCTGAGGTGTGCCACCGAGGCGTAGCAAATCTGCGTTCCAAGGTTAGCACAATATGTCTTGAAGAGATTTCTAGTGAAACGCGAGACATTGTCGGTGATGATGCGGTTAGGGACCCCAAACTGGCTCACGAGGCCGTTGATGAACTTGACTGCAGACCCGGCTGGGATGGTGCAGATGGCTTCCACCTCTGCCCATTTGGTGAACTTGTCAATGGCGACGTAGAGGTAGCGGTAGCCCCTGGGCACTCGAGAGAATGGACCCAGGATATCCAGCCCTCAGACCGTGAATGGCCAGGAGAGTGGGATAGTCTGGAGGCTCGGGGCTGGCTGGTGGATTTCCTTGGCATGGAACTGGCAGGCCTCGTAGGATCTCACCAGCTCGGTTGCGTCGTTGAGTGCCGTGGGCTAGTAGAACCCGTTGCGGAACACCTTGCCCACCAGGGTGCGCGACGACGAGTGATGCCCGCAATCCCCGCCATGTATGTTAGCTAGCAGCTCGCACCCCTGCTTCCTAGAGATGCATCGCAAGGAAACATCATTTGGTCGTTTTCTGTATAGCTCACCATCCTGGATGCAGTATGATGTAGCTTGTCGGGCCACGTGCTCCTCGTCCTCCTCCTTCTCTGGCAGTGTTCCTTGCCCTAGGTATGCCCTGAACTCTTCGGTCCAACACCCCTCCTGAGGCTCGAGCGCGAGGAGTAGGCATGCTCCTAAGGTCGGCCGCAGGAGGGGGCTCCTAAGGCTGGTGGCAGGGGAAGCTCTTCCCGAGGCGGCGTTGGCTCTGCGGCCGGGGGGGCATGGAAGGCTTGAAGAGCCGCTCTTTGAAGATGCCGGGTTCCTATGGCTGACGCTTGGACACCCTCTTGGCGATATCGTCGGCTTCCTTGTTTGTGCCGCGAGGCACATGCTGCAGTTCTAGGCCTAAAAATTGCTTCTCCATCTTGCGTACCTCCGCGAGGTATGCCTCCATGTGCTCGTCCTTTGGCTCGTACACCTTGTTGGAAAAGTTGACAAGGAGCTGGGAGTCGCCCTTGATGGTGAGGCATTTCACCCCCAAGGCTGCCGCGGCCTTGAGGCCGGCGATCATCCCCTCATACTCCACAATGTTGTTGGAGACCTCCTCGCCTTGCTGGAAGCAGAGCTACAAGGCGTAGTAGAGCTTGTATTGGGTGGGCGAGACGAGCACGGCGCCAGCCCCCATGCCCTAGCGTGCGAAGGCGCCATTGAAGTACATGACCCAGCCGTCTGGTGCTTCGCTTCCTGGTGTGAGAGATCGGTCCTCGCCTACTTCGGGCCTTGGGCATCGGTCCATTCCGCCATGAAGTCGACAAGCGCAGCTCACTTGATGACCCTGGTGGTGCTGAACTCCAGCTGGAATGCCTGTAACTCGATGTTCCATTTGGCGACCCTCCCCGCAGCATTGGGGCTCCGGAGTATCCTCTCCCGTGGGTACGCCAAGATGACCTTGATGCGGTGGCCTTGAAAGTAGTGGCGCAATTTGCACGAGGCCACGAGGAGCGCAAGCAGGAGCTTCTGCGACATGGGATATCGTGCCCTTGCGTCCCGTAGCACTGTGCTGATGAAGTACACTGGGTGCTCGATGAGGGCGGGGGCTTCGATGGGGTCCGAGACCCCCGGAGCATGGGGCGCCTCTGAAGGCCGGGAGACCTTGGGAGCTTGGCTGCCCATTGAGGCCACCGCTGTCTTGAGGGCACCGTCTTGTGGAGCATGGTCATCTACTAACGTCGTTGTGGCTTCAGGGGCACTGTCATCGTGCCGTACCTTCCCAACTAAAGGTGAGGCACTGTGTGGCTGGCTCTTGGCCTGATGTTCCTCGCGGATAGCCACCAGTGCTGCGCTGGCGGAATGAGGCGTGGTGGCTCAGTAGAGAACCAGGGGTTCGAGGGGACGAGGCACTACCATCACCGGTGGGCTGGTCAGGTATCTCTTGAGGTCTTGAAATGCCAGGTCGACCTCCGAGGTCCACTTGAACGGGCCTTTCTTCTTCATCAGCTTGCAGGTAAGGCGCGCTCCCCCAGCTTGGAGTTAAAGCGCCCCAACGAGGTCACACAACTCGCTAGCTTTTGCATTTATTTGAGGGTCTGAGGTGGGCTCATGTCTTCTATTGCCTTGACCTTCTCCGGATTCGCCTCGATCCCTCTGTGCGATCGAGGAAACCCAGCAGCTTGCCAGATGGGACACCGAACACGCAATTCTCCGGATTGAGCCGCAGATCCACTTGGCGCAGCCTGGCGAATGTCTCCTCCAGGTCCTGGATGAGGGTCTTCACCTCCCAAGACTTCACCACAATGTCGTCGACGTAGGCCTTCATGTTCCTCCTGAGCTGCTGGCCCAGGGCGATGTGCATCAGTCACTGGAAGGTTGCCCCAGCGTTGCACAGCCCGAACGGCATGCAGGTGTAGCAGTACACCCCGCACGGGGTCAAGAAAGCCATCTTTCTACGTCTTCTAGTGCCATCTTGATCTGGTGGTAGCCCGAGAAAGCATTCAGGCAACATAACAGGTCACACCCAGTGGTGGAGTCGACGATCTAATCAATGCACAAAAGCGGGAAGGGGTCCTGAGGATAGGCCTTGTTGAAGTTGGTGAAGTCGACACTCATGCGCTCCTTCCCGCCCTTCTTGGGTACGACAACTGGGTTTGCCAACCACTCTGGGCACTGGACTTCACGGATGACACCCGCCGCCTGTAGCTTGCGGATTTCCTAGACGATGAAGGACTGCTTCTCCGTGGATTGCCGCCGTGCCTTCTGCTTCACCAGGCACACATTGGGGCACACCCTCAAGTGGTGCTCTATTACTACCCTCGGGACCCCCACCAGCTGCTTGGGCTCCCAAGCGAATACCTCTTTGTTCGCTCGCAAGAACTTCACCAGCGCCTCTTCTTACACTACAAAAAAGGACACATCCGTGACATTTTGGGCTGCACGAAATTTTTGACTGTCATGCTTATGACACTTCTATGACGATAATTGTGACAAAACCCGGTATCATCATAGATGTGGTGGGCTCCTACTTCTATGAAAAAAATCATGACAAAATGGGCTTTTCGTCCTGGGAGGGCCGGAGACGCAG
The DNA here is from genome assembly GCF_018294505.1 of Triticum aestivum. NCBI lineage: Eukaryota > Viridiplantae > Streptophyta > Magnoliopsida > Poales > Poaceae > Triticum > Triticum aestivum. The sequence goes on from NC_057794.1 coordinate 490,298,475, forward strand.
CTGCATGACATTCTTTGGGCCGTCCATGACGAAAAAAACCATGGTAGAAGCGACGGCGAGCAAAATATTGGGGGAGTTCCTGGTTACGGTGGGTGGTCCGGGGCCGAGCGATGCATGTTTCTCTCGTACGTACGCGTGTGTGTGAGGCGTTGGGCTCTAACTGAACCTGAGCGAGGCATTGGGCTCTAACTGAACCCGAGTGATTGCACTACAGGCTACACGTTACTAAACCCGAGCGATCGATTGATCCCTTGCTGTTAACTGAACCCGAGTGATTCCTTCGCTACCCCTGCTAACTGAAGCCGATCAAACACTGCCGCCTCCTTCCCTTGATGAACAATGCGTGTTGTGGAGGGGGTTTGGATGAATAGTTCCTGGTGGGGGGTTGGATGAACAGGACCTCGTGGTAGTAGAGGCCGTTGCTGCTGGATGAATAGGACGCCGATCGATCGAGCTGGTGGATGAACAGGAACCCGTGGAGGGCTAGATGAACAGGACCCCGTGGAGGACTAGATGAACAGTAGCCGTTGGAGGGCAGGTTGGACAGTAGCCGTTGGAGGGCTAGATGAACATTAGCTCATGGAGGGGTGGTTGAACAGGACCCCGTGGAGAGGGCTGGTTGAACAATAGGCGGTGGAGGAGCGCGCGGGGGAGGATGGATGAACATGAGCCCGTGGATGAATAGTCAGAGGTGGAGGCTAGAGGAGGTCGACGGTGGATGAACAGTAGCCCGTGGAGGCTAGAGGAGGTCGACGGTGGAGATGAACAATATCTCATGGAGTCCCGTTTTGCAGTACGCCACACCCCTCCCGATGAGCATGACCACCGTTTCGACCGTAGCGCTCCAACACAAGTCCGTTTCCTCCGTTTTGCGGTACGCCACACCCCTCCCGATCAATAGGACCCTGTTTCGACCATAGGAGGTCCATTTCCTCCGTTTTGCGATACGCCAGACCCCTCCTAATGAATAGGATCCCGTTTCGACCGTGGCCGGTCGAACACATGGACGTTTCCTCCATTTTACGGTACGCCAGGCCTCGTTTCCATCGGTTGTTCCATCCAAGCCGGTTGGCTCCCGATGAACACGACGACGCATTCTGTTCTGACCCAGCGGTTTGCCTCCCCGTGATCACGACGACGGTGCAGCTTCTCCGTTCCGACCCAGCCATGTACACGAGCCTTGGCCATACGTATGCGCGAGTAGGCGTTCGAGACCCCACCCGTATGTACGTACGTGGCTGTATTTACTTTCTTGCACCCTGACCGATGTACGTACGTGTACATGCTACGTGTGCGCCTCTCCTACGACACATGCGCGCTTCTCCATTGACAAGTATGTACGTACACGTTCGCGACCAGAATGACAACACTACATACGCTTTGACCAGGTGGGCCCTAACTATCAGGCACTTCCTTGCGTGCGAAGATGTAGCTGGTGGATCCCAACAGTCAGGGGGCGAATCATTTTTCCTCGTAATATGGACGCACTTCCGTGCATGCGAAGATGTAGCTGGTGGGTCCCAGCAGTCAGGGGGAGAAAACATCATTTTTCACGGTAAAAGGATGCAGTTGCATGCATGCATCCATGGGCGTGGTGCGTCCCCACTGTTAGCCTCTCACGTACAGTCATCTTTCGATGACTCTCGGTTGTTGACCATGTTGACCACACCGTGCCGAGCGCACCAAGGCCGATGGACGACGGCGAGGCCCCAGACTGGAACGACCCGGAGATGGGGACGCGACAGTGGAGTCATAGATGGAGAGGAGTGGGAAACTTGACTGGTTCGGGTGCGCGGCAGCACTGCCGCCCACGGGAGACAGGAGCAAGAACAGAGATTGAAGAAGGAGCATGGCTATTGGATTAACATCCAACGGTCCAGCTCCTAGAATCACTTGTTGATTAAGTTGACAAAGCCCTGTGTACACGTCTGCTTAGTAGGCCCACAAGTCAGTGACCAAATCTGCCGAGGCCCAGCTGTCATCGGGAGGAATGGTTTTTTCGCATAACAAGGAGGCATTTCCTTCCATGCGAAGATACAGCTGGTGGGTCCCAGCTGTCAGGGGGAGGAACCAGCTAATAAGGAGGAACTTTCCTTGCGTGCGACCATGGACCTCGTGGGTCCTAGCCATCAGGCTCTCCATGTACAATCCTCTTCCGATGACTGTCGTTTGTTGGCCACACCGCGCCGAGCACAGCGAGGCGGTGGATGAAGGCGAGGCCCCAGACTGGAACAACCCGGAGATGGGCAAGACGCGGCAGTGGAGTCGCAGACGAAGAGGAGTGGGAAACTTGACTGGTTCGGGTGCGGGGTGGGCCTACACTCAGCAGAGAATAACAGGAGGTGCGGAGTGGAGGGATGTCCTGGCCGTCGACGGGGTAGCGTTTCACTGAGGCGCGCAAAACAACGCCACTGGACGCTGGAGGGTGGAGCAGGCGGTCCCGGCAGCGCTGGGGGAAGAAGATGAGATATTGAAGAAGATTGTCGGCCATTGGATGTAAATCCAACGCCTTATTAGGCTTCGACCTACTGGCCCACATGTCAGCCAGTCCATTTATTTTTAGTCCATTTGGTGGGCTGGGTGAAACAATGATGTAGCATCTATGCAACCCATTTATATATATGGTAGAATTCAAAGCCCATTTGCATTTTTCTCGAAATCCGCGGACTTGTTGGGCTAGGTGAAATATCATGTTGGGATGGACGGAGAAATGTTATAAAAACATAAACACATGATTGCACGTCTATTACTGCATTGGTCAGTAAAATCTTTGCAAGCTTATATACGCAATTACTAGGAGTTAAGTTGCCAAGTTATATATAAACAATTATAATTATTATTTTGTAAGAACTTTCAACTTACGAAATAAAATATCATTTTAATTTGATGAGTTAATAGGACGTGGGGTATTATTATTTTTTAGGCTAGACATGGGACAATTGAGTTGGTTCTAGGAAAAAGTACTGGGAGAAAACTCAGTTTACATCGAAAAAGAATGTGGGTGTCGGAGTAATGGGCCACGGGTAGGCTAACCCGAGGCCCATAACCTTTCAAGACATCAAGGCTGATTGCGCCCATCAAGACATGGACGGAGAGCTGACTTTAGGAGGGCGGCTGGAGGAACAGCCCGCTGTCCATAAGCGTCCGAGTCCTACGGATGAGATTGAGACCGGCCGACTCCGATTGGCGGCTTCTGAAGTCGCCGACCACGGGAAGTCGGCCCCCGACACCAGCAAAGCCCATGCCCTCATCAGGGGGGATGGGACAGGGAGTGGCGACAGTGAAGGCCACTCCCTCCCCTTTTCTGGGGGATGGCGAGGGCAGAGTGCGCTGTACTAGCGGAGATCTCCGTCTGGCACAACATTGTTGCCATGCCATCCCTGACGCCAGCAACAGTGGGCGGAGTCCTGTACCCACAACGGTCTGACGGTACGATCCATGGAAGACGGGCCCTACCAGTCAGTGAGAGTCCAGAAGATGGCAAGGGCGCCACCAGTCGGACCCGTAGGGACCCGGCCCGTGGAAGTCGGCCTGCCCCTCCCATAGGCCCCACGCGCCATTAACCAGACGAGACGGTGAGTGGCTACAGTAATCGTCTGCCAGGCGGCAGGACTGTAGCCACGACCCCATAACCAAGCCTGCATCATTAGAGGCACGGCTATAGTAATTAGCAGCCGGCAGGACCTGCCAGCGGCGGGTGCGGCCTGTCGGCTCCGTACCCGACCAGTCGGCTGGGCCCACCAATCGGCGGGCCCCAGCAGTCGGCAGGAGGGCCCGCAGGCGAAGAGACTGACAGCTGGGCCCTACGTCCCTACAGTTTACCATTGTACCCCTGGGGGTAGGCTTATATAAACCCCCCAGGACACCCATGCAAAGGGTTCCAATTCATTAGAAGTAGACCAGACCTTGGAGAAGGGAGAGAGCTAGCCTTGCCTTCTCCTATCCACAGATACAGCTCGAGGAGCACCTTTGTACTCACTTTGCCTTAGTGATCATGCGGAGACTCCGCAGAGCAGGATTAGGGGTGTTATCTCCTAGGAGAGCACCGAACCTGGGTAAAGTACGCCGGCGTTCGTGTCTACGCCTCATCCCGTTTCCAGGCACCGACGACGTTCTACTCGCCCCCACCATGATAAGCCATCCATTGGCATATGTCGCACCCAACCCCTGACATTTGGGGCCCACCATGGGGCATGGTGCACCGTTGTCCGGAGACCTGTTCTGGACGGGAACCCTTTTTCTCCCTGGTGAGCGCAGCCAGCCCGGCACGCCAGACGGAGTCTGCGCCGACGCGCTGCATGGCGCTGAAATCGCCGTCGCAGCCAGTTGCCTCGCCGATCTTATCGGCGAAGTACGCCTCTCCGACGAGCCCGCATCCGATGCGGGCGCGGGCGGCCCTGAGAGGCTCCTTGCGGGCCTCCTCGATCAACTCCACGTTGCTAGCGAGCCAGCTGGGGACTTGGAGTCCGTAGGCTGCACCGATTCGATGCTGGTCAACTCCGACACCGCATCACTTGACACGTTCCCCTCCAACGTGGTGGTCTACGACGAACCGCTTCCTCGCGCGGAGAGCGACCGAAGTACCGTCACGGAAGTGCTTGTCATTGATCATGACGAGCACTCTGGCCGGGGTGATTACGACCCGCTCAACATGGCGCTACAAGACTTGGCGGCACCCATTCCCGAAGACGCCGACGCCGAGACGCTAGAGGCAAGCCGCTTTCAGCTAGTCGAAGGCGCCAAAAAGCTGGCCAGCATGAGACGCCTGTCAGAAGCCTACCAGCGCGAGATGGACCACGCTGTGGGCGGCACGCCGGCTGCTGCAGGGCCTAGCCGCCTTGGCACAGTCCAGCAGCGTGGCGCGGCTATCACCGATCTGTTCGGGGCGAATTGCCCCGTTTACGCCATGCCTGTGGAGAACATTCGAGCCGCCCAGGTGGAGGCGGACGAGCTGGACAAGTTTGAGGGCGAAGAACGTCGCTTGATGACGGAGCGCATCCAGCGACTACTTGACGTGGCTACTGAGTAGAACGAGGCTGGCTGCCACACTGATGCGCCGCGCCGACGGAATGACAACCTGCTTCCCCGCCGAGACCAAGGCGCGGAGTCTCGGACGCCAACTGGCGGCGTCCGCGGAAGAAAAGACAAGGAGCCGGCTGCTAGCCGCAGTCGGACTTGCATCACCATAGAGCACGACCGAGATGGTCGCCCAAGAACCGTGGAATGACGGGACGACTGTCCGCCTCCTCCCCCTCGGAGGGAAAGGCGAGTCTCCCCACCACCTGTTGATCACCCGACATTCGGCGACCGCCTTGGCCACCGAGAGGGAGTCGGAGAGAATGACGCCTGCCACCGGATCAACCATCTCCATTGATCCTTGGAGCTTGAAGAAGAAGATGAGTTGGGTCCATCGTGCTTCGGCCCCCGCATCCGAGATGAGCCCTTCCCTAAAGGGTTCACGCTCCCCAGAGACACACCCAAATACACCGGCTCCGTGAAGCCGGAAGACTGGCTGGTCGACTACTCCACGGCCGTCAGCATAGCAAACGGCAACAAGTGTGTTGCTATGAAGTACATTCCGCTCATGCTCCATGGCACGGCACGGACTTGGCTGAATAGCTTGAGGCCCCGCAACATCAACAGTTGGGTCGACTTCACTGATTCCTTCGTCCGCAACTTCACCAGCACGTACAAGCGGCCTCCCAAGCCTCGCCAGCTCTCCTTGTGTGTACAGGGCCCCAGCGAGTCAACCCGGGACTACCTCACGCACTGGGCCGAGCTTCGCAACTCCTGCGAAGGCATGCACGAGGTGCAGGCCATCGAATACTTCACCGCAGACGGCAAAGAGTAAACAATTTTGCCGTCAGCGGCGGACGTCAAAGGCCTGCCGTGTAGTGACGCCTAGCTGACATCATAAGGCAGACGACAAAGGCAGGACAAATTTTGCCGTCAGCGGCGAACGGCAAAGGCCTGCCGTTAGCCACCTAACGGACTAACAGCGCAATTATTGCCTTCTGCTTTCTTTGGCATCACTGCTGATGGCAAAGGACCCTTTGCCGTCAGCCGCCCAAAGCAGACGGCAAAGTAGCTCTTTGCCGGACCTTACTTTGCCGGAGCCTTTTGCCGTCCGCGGCAGACGGCAAAGACCTTTGCCGTCCGCCGTTCATGCCTTTGCCGTCTGCCGTGGCAGATGGCAAAGTAGCTGATTCCTTTAGTGTGATCCGACATTTTGCGTGCCAGGTAGGGGGTGCGCCGGAGTTTTCCTTCCGTCGATCTGCGCTCCGCTGCCACCTCGCTTCGCCCTCATCACTACAAAAAAAGACACATCCGTGACATTTTGGGCTGGACGAATTTTTTTCTGTCATACATATGACACTTCTATGACGATAATTGTGACAAAACCTGATATCATCATAGATGTGGTGGGCTCCTACTTCTATGACAAAAAATCATGACAGAAAATGGGCTTTTCGTCCTGGGCGGGCCGGAGATGCAGCTGCATGACATTCTTTAGGCCGTCCATGACAGAAAAAACTATGGTAGAAGTGAGGGCGAGGAAAATTTCAGGGAGTTCCCGGTTACGGTGGGAGGTCGGGGGCCGAGTGATGCGCGTTTCTCTCGTACACGTATGCGTGTGTGTGCGAGGTGTTGGCTCTAACTGAACCCGAGCGAGGCGTTGGGCTCTAACTAAATCGAGTGATTGCATTGCAGGCTACGCGTTACCGAACCCAAGCGATCGATCGATGGGTGTTAACTGAACCTGATCGAGCGATTCCTTCGCCACTGCTGCTTACTGAAGCCGATTGATGCTGCCTCTAGGATGAACAGTGAGCATTGCGAGGGGGGGGGGGTTGGATGAACAGTGAGCGGTGGCATTGCCTCTAGATGAACATGACCATGTGGTGTGGAGGGCTGGATGAACAGTAGACGGTGGAGGGGTGGTTGAACAGGACCCCGTGGTGTGGAGGGCTGGATGAACAGTAGACGGTGGAGGGGTGGTTGAACAGTACCCGGTGGAGTAGCGCGCGGTGGAGGCTGGATGAACAGGTGCCCGTGGAGGCTGGAGGAGGTCGACGGTAGCCCGTGGAGGCTAGAGGAGGTCAACGGTGGAGATGAATAGTATCCCGTGGAGTCCCGTTTTGCGGTACGCCACACCCCTCTCGATGAACAGGACCCCTGTTTCGACCGTAGGAGGTCCGTTTCGTCCGTTTTGCGGTACGCCACACCCCTCTCGATTAACAGGACCCCCGTTTCGATCGTAGGAGGTCCGTTTTGTCCGTTTTGCGGTATGCCACACCCCTCCCGATGAATAGGATCCAGTTTCGAACGTGGCCGGTCGAACACAAGGCTGTTTCCTCTGTTCTGCGGTAAGCCAGGCCTTGTTTCCATCGCTTGTTCCGTCCAAGCCCTCCCGATGAACACGACCACACATTCCGTTCCGACCCAGCCGGTTGGCTACCACGCGTTTCGTTGCCTCCCGATGAACACGATGCATTCCGTTGCCTCCCCATGAACACGACGCATTCCGTTGTCTCCCCATGGACACAACGACGATGCTGTTTCTCCGTTCTGACCTAGCCATGTCAACGAGCCCTCGCCGTACGTATGCGCGAGTAGGTGTTCGAGACCCCGCCCGTATTTTCTTTCTTGCACCCTGGCCGATGTACGTACGTGTACATGCTACGTGTGCGCCTCTACTACGACAAGTGCGCGCCTCTACATCCACCAGTATCTATGTACGTACACGTTCGCGACCAGAATGACAACGCTACGTACGCTTCGACGAGGTGGGTCCCGACTGTCAGGCACTTCCTTGCGTGCGAAGATGTAGCTGGTGGGTCCCAGCAGTCAAGGGGGCGAATCATTTTGTTTTTTTGCCCGGACGCACTTCCTTGCGTGCGAAGGTGTAGCTGGTGGGTCCCAGCAGTCAGGGGGGAAACATTTTTTTTGCGAAATACGGTGGCCTGTCTGGTGGGTTCCCGCTGTCAGGTGGAGGAATAATTATTTTGCGCGTAATAAGGAGGCACTTCCTTGCTGCGACCGTGGACCCAGCTGTCAGCGTCTCCACACATAGTACTCTTCCGATGGAAGTCGGTCGTTGACCACATTGACCACGCCGCGCCGAGAGCACCACGGTGGTGGACGACGGCGAGGTCTAGGAAGGGGACGACACGGAGGCAGGGACGACTCAGCAGTTGTTTACCACGCGGAGGGAGTACGACTGTACGAGGGTTTACTGGTTCGTCTGCTGTTGCCGGAGAATAACAGCGGGTGTGGGTCAGTAGAGGGATGTCTAGGCCAGTGATGGGAGTACGGTGGGGCGGTGAGGCCTGCGTGGCAGCACAGCCGACCGCGGGGAGGAGGGAGCAGGCAGTCCTGCCGGCGCTTGTTTGAGCATGTGGAGCAAGAAGAGCAGAGATTGAAGAAGCACAACGGTCGTTGGATGGACATCCAACAGTCAGTGCTTGTGCGTCAACCTTTTTTTAGGAAAGCCTCAAATCTGCGGAAAACAACATACAGCCCATCTGCCATTATTTCTAATAATTTACAGCCCATTTGCTAATTCTTAAGGTTTTTTTGGAGCCCATATTCTTTTTGTTAGAATTATAGCCCATATTGTGGCCACGTTTAAAAAATTATACGAAATTTTGCATATTTTGGTGCGGTCCGAACTGTTTTTAATCCCTAAATTTTGACTCATATTCAAACTGATTTTAAAAGTAAAAGTATATCAATATAAAATCCAACAAATTCTCCACGCATAAAAATTAATGTAATTTAAAATCTTGAAATGAAAAAAAGATATTTGAAACTAATTGCCGGTTTGATGTGTTTTAAAAATGTACATCCCATTTCTCATTACTGATGGGCCATTTTCTCAGCCAGTCGAATGAAAGCTCTCCTTGTCTTGAAAGATTTGCAGCCCAACAGGCCTGACAAAGCGACTTACTTGGAAAATCACAAAAAAACTAGGCTGTGGTCATGGACCCAGCTGTTAGCCTCTCCACGTACAGTACTCTTCCGATGGAAGTTGTTCCTTGACCACGTTGACCACGCTGCGCGGAGAGCACCATGGCGGTGGATGACGGCGAGGCCTAGGAAGGGGATGACGAGGAGCCGGGGAAGACGCGGCAGTGGAAGCCCGCGCGGAGAGGAGTACGAGGGTTCACTGGTTCGGCTGCGGTGTGAGGCTGCCGTCGCTGCTGGGCCTGGCCATCGATGGGAATAGTAGGGGGCAGTGAGGCCTCTGCGGCAGCACAGCCGGCCACGGGAGGCAGGAGCATGCGGCACGACCGGCGCTGCTTTGGGCAGCTGGAGCAACAAGACCAGAGGTTGAAGAAGCACTACGGCCGTTGGATGGACATCGTACTGTCACTGGAGCTAGAATCGTTCATATTGACTATGTTGACAAATCCCTTCGTCCCCGTCAACTTAGTAGGCCCACAAGTCAGCCTCCCACCAAGGTGGGTCCCAGCTAGCCGGGGGAGTATTCATTTTTTTGTGCGTAATAAGGAGGCACTTCCGGTGGGTCCGAGCTAACAGCGGGGGAACGTTTTTTTCGCGAAATACGGTGGCCTGTCCGATGGGTCCCAGCAGTCAGGGGGAAACGGTTTTTTTCACAAAATACTGGTGGCCCGTCCGGTGGGTCCCCGCTGTCAGGTGGAGGAATAATTATTTTCCGCGTAATAAGGAGGCACTTCTTTGCGGCTGTCGTGGACCCAGCTGTCAGCCTCTCCACGTATAGTACTCTTCCAATGGAAGTCGGTCGTTGACCAGATTTACCACGCCGCGCCGAGAGCACCACGGCGGTGGATGACGGCGAGGCCTAGGAAGGGGACGATGCGGAGCCGGGCAAGACGCGGCAGTGGATGCCCACACGGAGAGGAGTACGAGCATTCACTGGTTCGGCTGCGGTGTGAGGCTGCCGTCGCCGCAGAATAACAGGGGGTGTGGGTGAGTGGAGGGATGGCCTGGCCAGCGGGGGGAGGAGTATGGGGGCGGTAAGGCCTCCGCGGCAGCACAGCCGGCCACTGGAGGCAGGAGCAGGCGGCACGACCGACGCTGCTTTGGGCGGCTGGACCAAGAAGACCAGAGGTTGAACAAGCACTACGACCGTTGGATGGACATCGTACGGTCACTGAAGCTAGAATCGTTTATATTGACTAAGTTGACAAAGCCCTTAGTACGCTCCAACTTAGTAGGCCCACAGGCCAGCCTCCGAAATGGTGCGCCCCAGATGTCAGGGGGAGGAATCATTTTTTGGGCGGCCGAAGCTAAGAATATCCGAGATTGAAGAAGAAGCACGACATCCGTTGGATAGACATCCAACGGCCACTACTGCTAGAACCGTGTGTTGACTGTAATAAGTTGACAAAGCCTTGCATACGCGTCAACTTATTTTTTTAGGGGACGTGTCACTTAGTAGGCCCACAAGTGTGTGGCATAGAACTTATAGCCCATTTGCGTTTTGTAAGAATGTACAACCCATTTTTGAATTCTAATGGAATTTACAACAGCCCATTTACAGTTTGTTAAAAGTACATCCCATTTTCTAGCTAGGACAATGATTAATAATTTCAACCAACCGTTAAAGACAGAATTCAATAAAATTTCTCACATTCTGATGGGATTCGAAATATTTTTATCTCGAAATTTCTAGTCAGATTAAATATAAATTTGTATTAGGCAAAAATCCAACGAAACATTGCGCACGCAACAATGAAAATTTAAGATTTTCAAAATCCATAAATAATATTTTATAAACTAATTTCGTGTTTGGTGCATTTTTTTATAGTTACTGCCTAGCTTTTATAATTACATCCCATTTATTATTTTTAAAGCCCATTTTCCTGTTAAGCCTAATGCATCCCTCCTAGGAAAGATTTGCAGCCCAGCGGGGCGGAGAATAACAAGTTGACCTTGCCTGGGTATTCCTCAAAAAGACGTATAGCTGGGCTAGCCATTTTCATCTTGAAAAAATTAGTATCTGGCCTGGGCTAGACGGGCCACAGCCCGCCCAGTTAATACCCTGCTCTCCTCTGAACAACAACGAAATCATCGCCAAGAAAAAGTCTGCAGTGCTCACGCCTCAAAAACACAAATACTGCTCGAGTTGCTTGGTCCCAACTCTCGTCCACACCTTGTGAAATTCTCTCGTTTATATTGACTACATAGGTTGACAATGGTGTGGGACCGTGATGTCAGGAAACCAGGAGAAAGCAAAAAAAATATAGTTTTACATAATAAGGAGGCACTTGCGTACGTACGGCTATGGCCCTAGTGGGTCCCTAGTGTTATCCAGTAAAAATAAAGTCATCTCCTAAATCCTCATGTTCATTGACGATGTTAACAATGCTCGGCGCCACGGCGAGCGCAACAAATCGAAGGACAACGGAGAGGGCCTCACGGGCCCTACGAATGGTCTGATACAGCGCCCGCTGCTCATTCAGGAAGCTAGGATCATCGGACACCTATGAGCACCTTCGAGAAACTGAGACGACATGAAACGGTAAGGCCGCGCTTGGGAGCTCTGGTTTATTTCAAACCTATATTAACATACAAGTGTAATTTACTCGTCATCGGAAACAACGCATAAAATACAGGCGTAATGAAACCGAGGGCCCGAGGTCTGTAAGTAAAACAGGCGGGTTACGCGTGTAATTTGAGAGACCAGTGTATATTTTACGAGCACTGCTATATGGACGACATTACCAGACAATACATGCACGACGTGTGTATCATGCCATCCATGGGCAAGGCTGAAACAACAGCTAACGACTGGATTAGCAATCATCCGAGTGTCATTCAGCATTTTTATCGTATGTGAAGTACTTCCGATATTTTACTAGTCGAAATCGACCAACCAAGCGCCTTCGCCCGAGACCATCTGCTTTAATTTACAAGCGTCAGTTTTACAAGCGGTTTTGGTTGGAAAACGACGATCCAATCACGGCCTAATATCATGAGTTGGTCGGAAGATCATATGGTTTCACGTCTAACCTACCCGACTTGTCGTATAGGCTATGAATGAAACATCAGACGATGAACTTCTTAAGCACGGAAACAACAGAAGAGGATGATCTTCTTAACAAGCAAATCACTGGCATTAGATCGACATGCAAAACAATACGAAGCATTATTCTCAGGAGGCACGGTGAACAGCTCGTGATGCCGCATGCCACAACATTCCAAGCTCAACTTTGCAATCAAACACAAGGCCTGGCATTACATAGACAATATTCAGAACAAACTCTTAACACAGGAATATCTCAGCAGAGTAACTATTTACTTCTAAACTGAACACAGGAATAGGAAAAAACACTCGATGCTGCTCACAGCAAGGGCGTCCCACTCAAAAATATCAAATGCATGTCTTCTGGCTAACATCAATGAGCAAATTTTGACAAGGTTTTCCAATTCCAATATATTAAACTAACGTCTTCTTGCTAACATCAATGATTAAACTTTGACAAGCTTTTCCCATTCAAAATATGTAATGCCTATGATCGTCCTGTCGTAGCTTCTTGTACTTGTTTGGGCACTTTTTGCCCAGGGCACTCCACGTGTTGTTAAATTGCCAATGGTCTCTGCAGACTAGTCATGTCACCGGTGTCTAATAATACTCTGTAAAGCTTCTCGGTCATTCCTTCTGTAATGTAGCGCAAACAGTGACTGCTTCTTTCTGCAAAGTGGAACGACCAACTGGACCCAGTAATGCAGCAGTTTGCCTTGGACACATTGGCTCCTTTTGTGCAGTTCAACTAAAATCGAAGTCGGAATAAAACCGAGCTTTAATTTTGATATCCCTGTAAGCAACAATAGGTATAAGGGAAACAATTACTGAGAAATAACGGTTGATGACTTGTACTCCCAGAAGAAAAGCATCTACTGATCTACTTTATCTTAATGGGAAACAAAGCAGGAGAGTAGCAATTCTCCATCAGTGTGATTCATTCATATTGACTGAGACATTATCTTAACAATGCCTTGTTTCAACATGTATAAAGAACGACAAAGCAGAAAAGTACCATTCCTAAAACAATGCAACTGATTCATTTTAACAGAGACATTATCTTAACAATACCTTGGTTAAACATGTATAAAGAACTACAAAGCAGGATAGTACCATTCCTAATAAGTGATGCAGTTTTGAACTAAGATTCAGTAGTTAATTCTGAGAGTGGCATTGCTTAATCTTACCATCGGCATTAGATTAACGAAAAGCATAAATAGTTCTAGGGGAGAGTGGGCGCAACAACAGTATGTGCTTCCATCTACTTATAAAGGGGGTGATGCAGAGTTTGTTGTAACAAAGCAACAAGCATCATGTCTGGGTTGGTCCCATTTTTGTTCACTACTTAATGGGAAAAGACAGCAATACAATAGCTTCAATTCAACATTTATTTAAAATAGTACCAATACAAGTAGCACAACATCTCAAAGCACACTGCACAATCATGTGGATGAAGGCCTGTACTGACCTTTCATGAGACGGACAAGATAAAATACGAATCTGCCAACACGAATAGGAAATCCAATCTCGTTTTGTGCAGTTGCACTGAAATCAAGCAAAGTGTTTCGCGTAGCGAAGCAAAATGTCGCAATAGCAACAAGTTGAATAGATATCCCTGTTTAAACAGAGGCAAAAAAGGAATCAATTACTGGCTAATAAAGGAGGATGAAACATGCGGCCACAAAAATGGTAATCCCGCCAATCCCTAACAAGTGTTGCAGTTTTGAAATAAGATTCAGTAGTTAATTCTGAGAGTGGCATCAATTACTGGCTTATAAAGGGGGTGATGCTGAATTTGTTGTAACAAAGCAACAAGCATCATGTCTGGGTTGGTCCCATTTTTGTTCACTACTTAATGGGAAAAGACAGCAATACAATAGCTTCAATTTAATATTTATTTAAAACAGTACCAAAACAAGTAGCACAACATCTCAAAGCACACTGCACATCATGTGGTTGAGACCAAGATTTGAAACAACTCGCCACGAAGACTGGAAACAAATCTCGATCTCCTTTTGTGCAGTTCCACCAAAATTAAGCAAAGTCACCGGTGTGACATTCAAGTTGAACTGCACAAAACACTCTTAAAACATAAGTGTTTCGAGTAGCGAAGCAAAATGTCGCAATAGCAACAAGTTGAATCGATACCCCTGTTTTAATAGAGCCAAAAAAGGAAACAATTACTTGCCGATAAAGAGGATGAAACAAACGGTGACAGAAAGAAGCATCTAACTTATCTTGGATGGAAAGCAAAGTAGGATAGTAGAATTTCTAAAACGGTTGCATTGATTCATATTAACAGAGACATTTTCTTGAAACAACATTCATTAAAAAATGTGATTTACTTTTAACAGTGGCATTGCCTCAATTTTCCGGCCGCATTCTTAATTAGAATAACAATAGCAAAATAGCTGTATGGGACATGCCAGCACCATGTGCGTCCACACGTATAAATGGGTGATGTAGAGTATGTAGCCAAGCAGTATATATGCGTTGGTCCCATATTTGTTCTCTTTGAACCTTCTTCCTATGTGAGGGCAACAAATCTAGTCCTGCACAAACTACCCAACCCCCCAGTTTCTTTCCCTTTTCAACAAAGAGATCAGTTCCTTACAGATGTGTGTACTAGGTTACCCCCTTTTTCCCTTTTCAACCTACAAAGCGGCTGGATAGCCAGTCTATACTACTTTCCGCCCCTCCTTTCCTCATTGAACCACGTCCTAGATTCTTGCTCCAGCCCACCGCACCATTCTTTCCTCTTTGAACCAAGACCTAGATTCGACTACAGATCGAAAAAGATCCACATGCAGCTAGAGCAACGACGGTTTCAAAGAAACTTATACCTTAGGGTCGGTGGGAGGCCGGATCTGCCCACACTACGTACGGCAGCGAGGAAGAAGCGGTCGGTGGCCCTCCCGCACAGGTGCTGGGTGAAAGAGAACAGCGCAGCCGACAGTGGATTGCCTCCCTTGCCGAAGGCGATAGAGTGAACGCTGCACCTCCTCCCCTTCCCGGTGCGACGGGATACGGGCGCCTCCTTCACCAGCTGTGAGGGGGGAGAGAGAGACAAGAGGCCAATGCAATCTTGTTTAGATCTGGTGAAGAGAGGGTGAGAGACTGTGAATATAGCAAACCCTAGCAAATGAACGCTGAGCCTCCAGCGTGTAACATATATGTAGTGTGGTGAGCGTGTGGAGAGTGCAAACCCTAAGTTGATGTCCACTCTGTTTGTGGTCTATTTTTTTCCAAGTTTTTTTGTTTCTTGTTGCTACATTATATACTTGTGGGAGCTTAGATGTGATATCCTTAAATAACATCTAGATGTGAATTAGACAAACTGATTTTCTAACGTACCAAGAAATAAAACTCGACCAAAAACACGCCCCCGCTTCCAGGTCACGAGAGTCGTCGCGCACACACACATAGACATAGACATGCATATCTGTGTTTACATAAAATTCCATTTCCATCTCCATCTCCATCTCCAATCATATTTGTCCAACTGGCACATTATTTACGTTGTTAATTATATATGCAGCAATATTAACATACATCATCTCTTGTTTGCGCACGTCCAGACCGCTGCCACGGCCGGTCCTGACCAACCCGAACCCTCTTCATCACCCGCACGTGCTTCCCACCCGAAACAGTCAGTGCCGCATGCATGCCCGTCCAGAGCGAACGCGACCTCTCACTGGCGCCGACATTGAAGCGGCGCGCCGGCCGAGAGAGCGTCGCCCGCGCCGCTTCCAGGTGCAAGCGGCTGCTCCGCGTTCAAAGGCCGCAATAGCTAGCTACCACATGCATGTAAAAAGTTCTTGGGAGTCCGTGCTACAGCTAGCTGTCCTCCCCCAACTCGTCAATCTCTTCCAGTAGTGCTAGTACTCCATGGCGCGATCCATCGACAAGTAGGCGGGAAAGTTATCGTATGCTCGGTTTGCGGTGAGTGGCATGCCGAGCGACCATGTGGGGTCGAGCCGTGGAGGAGGGTGAGACAAGAACACGACAGACGTGATTTAAGTGTTGGTTTTGCTCGATGGCCCGATCCAACAAAACGAAACGTTGGTTTCTCTCTGTTTCCATTTTTTCTCCAGAAAAAACAGAAACTTTCCACTCCATTTTCAATCCTATTCCAAGGTTGCCCCGTTACAACATTCCATCAAATACAAAGGAAAACTAACAAGCATGCTGATGCATCTCAATGATTCACAGATCATAGCCAATATTTACTTCACAACTAAAGAAGAAAGTTGTGAGAGCGTGTACGAAAGAAAAACTACTGATAAGGTCACTACGACTTAAACCCTAAACCCTAGACATGATTTAATTTCTTGGGCAGGTAGTCGAAGGAAAGACAGCTGGCACCCTCGGATCATACGATGCTTTTGTGCAGTTCCACTAAAATCGACTTGAGCTTCCCGGATGGCAAAGATATTGAAGAAGTGTGATTAGAATAATAGTACTGGCACTAGTTCATGCGACATAAACTCATCATAAGTAGAAGCCGGTAGAAGTAGAGAAAGATTGACATGGAGATGGAGCTACCGCAGTGCAGCAAGCCGGCTCCAAAAGGAAGATGGACTACCTGGGATGGCGGGCTGTAGCTAGAAGGGCGGTTGGGACGCGGCATCGGCCCATACCGATAAAGCACACGTTTATTCTGGAGAAGGGCGGAAAACGGCAGCCCAACATGTAATGAATGATATCGATCAACCAACCATGCCTGAATATATCTTGGCCTCCGTGCGAGCCCGTCTGTGTGTTGTCGCTCCTCATCTCTCTCAAGGAACGGCGGGTTGGCTCTTTGCCGTCAATTGAGATCGGTTTGCTCACACTCCTGTCCCACATGTTAGTGATATGCCAAGAGGACATGCGTTGACCGACTGGCCATACGCGTACTTGGTTTTGCACCTTCATACTACTCCTCCCTCTGTCACAGTTTAGAGGGCGCGCTTCATTATGATGCATTTCTCTCAATGCATTTCCACCACCAGAGAGACTTTAGACGCGTTTAGTTTAATGCTCAATTAATTAGGGCGTGGTAACCGCAATCAAGTCCACAATTTTCTCTCCTTGTACTGTACTACTACAGAGTGGAGTAAGTGCATGCATGTGTGTACCCAGGGTAGAAGCACTGCATGCATGTGTGTACGCATTATTCCCTCTAGTAATAGACGCCGTGCTATAACTACCAATGCTATTTTTCAGGCCGATCGCTAGTCGCCTTGGTCCCATAGATTTTTTTCTTTTTTCTGAAGCGCGATGTATAAACAGTGACAGATGGAGTAGTATGAGCGGATTCAAAGAAGATCGTATTGATGGTTGCTTCTTCAGAGCAACTTATAGTGGGAAAGGTGGGGCTTATGATTTGATTGCTCATTACTCACTATTAATGCGGCGCAACGACCGGGATGAGTCTCCCATGCGGTTGTGCACTACCCCCTCGGTTCTTAAATATACTCCGGAGTATTTGTCTTTCTAGAGATTTCAACGAGTGACTACTCAGATATTCGTCTTTTTAGAGATGTCAAATAGACTGGCACATACAGATGTATATAGACATATTTTAGAGTGTAGATTCACTCATTTTGCTCCGTATGTAGTCACTTGTTGAAATCTCTAGAAAGATGAATATAATATTTAGGAACGGAGGGAGTACACATACGAAACAAAATGAGTGAATCTACACTCCAAAATATGCCCGTTTGAAATTTGTAAAAAGATAAATATTTAGGAACGAAGGAGTATAATTTTGTGCATGGCACATGGACCCGGATGATGAAGAGGCTTCTGGCAATGCTATGAAGCTTCCATCATTTGTTTACATAATTGACGTACTATACAAATAATTTTCCAGCGACAGGAAATTGTACAATGGTGTGAGATTTCAGCTTTTGTTTCACGTGTCTTGCCATCGATGCTCTTTCGGAAACAATAAAAAACTAACTTCCTTGCTAATGCATGTCAATTATTAGCATATCAGAGCTAATAATTACATCACAACTGAAGACAGAGTTGTGAGAAGGTGTTAAATTAAAATTGATCCATGCTTTCATTGGCAGCAACGTCCCCCCAGCTCTGTCTAAATCAACAAGGCATGTTGGGAAAAAAAGTAGCTGTCTGGAGCATGCAACATTCCGATCATTTTGTGCAGTTCCACTAAAATAGAGCTGAGCATCCCTGTTCCAAAGATATTAAGTGTGATTACGATAATAAAGGACTGCTGATGAAACAATAAACACACAAATAGAAGCAGGTCACCTTTGCAGTCTCTCTTAAGACTAACTAGTTGGAGAAGATTAGGCTCGGAGTTGGATGAGGAGGATAGAGCAAAACCAATCTCCCTTTGTGCAGTCGCACTGAAATGTAGAGACGTTGCTCGTGTGACATTTTAGTACAACCGCACAAAACACTCTTAAGAAAAAAGTGATTTGTGCAGTTCACCAAAAGGTCGCAATAGCAATGAGGTGAAATGGATAGCCCTGTTTGCAAAAAAGAGGTAGAAAGGAAACAATTACTGGCCAATAACAGTTGATGACACATGCGACGACAAAAAATTATCATATTCCTTGTCATACGGGAAGATAACAACACGGTTGTGTTTGTTTAAAACGCTGTGAGGACGAGAATGCAATATGGAAAGTACGTCGGACGAGCTACATTTTGGGCAAAGAACTATGGAAGATCCACATGCAGCAACGTGGGAAGACGGGCAGTGGAGCAAGGCCGGAGGGGATACCTGGAGGTCATCGGGATGTAACTAGGTGAGCGGCGGCGGGCGGAATCTGCTAGCAGGTGGCGTAGGCCCTGCCGCGCCGGAGCTTGGTCAGAGAGAACGACATGTACCGCAGATCAGGACGTGCTGCCTTGGTGCCGTCGAACGGAGAAATGATGCACTTCCTCCCTTTCCCCCGATGAATGGGATGCGGTCGGATCAGTGACCAACGGTGTGAGAGCGATAGAGGCCACCGCACTCCCTTTCCCCTGGCGGACGGGATGCGGCCGGATCAGTGACCAACAGTGAGAGAGAGAGAGAGAGAGGCCACCGCAGCCTTGTGTGCGATACTCTGAAGAGCGACAAACCAGGTAGGCAGGCTCCATTGTATATAGTGAGCAGACTACCTTTTTCTCCATAAAAATCGTTTTATATTATGTGTACGTGCCATTGAGCGCTATAACTTTATTTAAAAATAACGTGGCAATGCGTCAAGTCAAACTTTGTTTTCGTGCACGCGTGGTACACGACCTCCCTAGGTAAACAACCGCTACAGGTGTTCAAATTAGCATGTGGGCTGCCATTTCATAAAGAAATGAGCTCCACCGTGTACCCGCGTGGGTGTGGCTGGGCACGAAGCATGAGTATGTGCATGGTGCACCTATTCTCTTCTTGTATACGTACACCACCTACGTGGGGTTGTGTGAGAGAGATACAAACCTAGAGAGATATAGTGTGTGGGTTCTTGAGAGTTTTTTTGGGGGGGGGGGGGTCAATCGAAAAATGTAACATATGCAATGTGTGTGAAATAGAGTCTTGGATATAACATATATATAGAGGGGGCAATCCACGAGAAGAGAGTGGAGGTATCATCGACTTGAGGTATCCATAGAATTGAAGAGAGGGATGATGTGTGTGTGTGCGCGCGCGCGATCGATAAAGAGTGCCATCGAATTTGTGTGTGCCCACGTCAAAGATATAGAGTGGCTGGCCTACTGGAACGTGAGATGGGACATGTGTAGTTTGTCTCTGTGGCATGGATACCTACCTGCAGCACTCGACTATCGGTGTGTGGTGGGGGAAGAGGGAGGCCCAATTAACTATAGAGGTACAATGGCTGGTATATGTGTGGAGGAGGAGAGAGGCCTACCTCATGTATTAAGGAGATCAATATGCCTCATGTATTAAGGGAGATTGATCGGCATCCATGCATATGTGCAGGAGAGGAATAAGGTTGGGAGAGAGACAGAGCTAGAGTGTTGGAGGGGGTGGTGGTGGAGTTGCTTCTAACAAATGGTCGGATAGGCTTGCTAGACAAACGGAGTGCACGCCCGCAATATCAATAAGAGAGGAGATGCTTGCTTGTTGTCTGTGCACGTGCGTGTGAGAGACAGGTCAGGAGGCATGCACGAATGATGAGGGGGGACGATGTGGCTGTGGTAAGTAGACGTAACTACATAGGAAGATCAATCGCCCTTTGTTAGAGAAAGGAGAGACATAACTTGTGAGGTACGTCAATCGATGGGGGGGGGGTAGTTAAAGTGATCTAGGTATATGTTGGGAGATTGATCGGTATACATGCATGTGTGTGTTAGAAGCAAATGAGGCACGAGGAGAAGGATAGAGAGAGAGAGGGATGCATGTAGGAGGTGGTACGAGAGGCATACTATATCGAGGGGTGATACGTCTCCAACGTAACGACTTTTCCAAACACTTGTGCCCTTGTTTTGGACACTAACTTGCATGATTTGAATGGAACTAACCCGGACTGACGCTGTTTTCAGCAGAATTACCATGGTGTTATTTATGTGCAGGATCAAACGTTCTCGGAATGACCTGAAACTTCACGGAGACACTTTTCAGAAAATAAGAAAAATACCTGCCAAAGATGAAGGCCAGGGGGCCCACCGTCTTGCTACGAGGGTGGGGGGCGCGCCTGCCCCCCTAGGGCCCGCCCCCTACCTCGTGGGCCCCCTGTTGTGTCTCCGAATCCAACTCCACCTCCATATATTGAGTTTCGATGAGAAAAAAATCAGAGAGAAGAAATCATCACGTTTTACGATACGGAGCCGCCGCTAAGCCCCAAAACCTCTCAGGAGGGCTGATCTGGAGTCCGTTCGGGGCTCCGGAGAGGGGAATCCGTCGCCATCATCATCATCAACCATCCTCCATCACCAATTTCATGATGCTCACCGCCGTGCGTGAGTAATTCCATCGTAGGCTTGCTGGATAGTGATGGGTTGGATGGGATCTATCATGTAATCGAGTTAGTTTTGTTAGGGTTTGATCCCGAGTGTCCACTATGTTCTGAGGTTGATGTTGCTATGACTTTGCTATGCTTAATGCTTGTCACTAGGGCCCGAGTGCCATGATTTCAGATCTGAACCTATTATGTTTTCATCAATATATGAGTGTTCTTGATCCTATCTTGCAAGTCTATAGTCACCTATTATGTGTTATGGTCCGTTAACCCCGAAGTGACAATAATCGGGATACTTACCGGTGATGACCGTAGTTTAAGGAGTTCATGTATTCACTATGTGTTAATGCTTTGTTTCGGTTCTCTATTAAAAGGAGGCCTTAATATCCCTTAGTTTCCGTAAGGACCCCGCTGCCACGGGAGGGTAGGACAAAAGATGTCATGCAAGTTCTTTTCCATAAGCACGTATGACTATGTTTGGAATACATGCCTACACTATATCAATGAACTGGAGCTAGTTCTGTGTCACCCTAGGTTATGACTGTTACATGATGAACTGCATCCGGCATAATTCTCCATCACCGATCCATTGCCTATGAGCTTTCCATATATTGTTCTTTGCTTATTTACTTTCCCGTTGCTATTACTATCATCACTACAAAATACCAAAAACATTACTTTTACTACTGTTACCTTTTGCTACCGTTATCATAACTATCATATTACCTTGATAATAAACACTTTGCTGCAGATATTAAGTTTCCAAGTGTGGTTGAATTGACAACTCAGCTGCTAATACTTGAGAATATTCTTTGGCTCCCCTTATGTCGAATCAACAAATTTGGGTTGAATACTCTACCCTCAAAAACTGTTGCGATCCCCTATACTTGTGGGTTATCAAGACTATTTTATGGCGTCGTTGCCGGGGAGCATAGCTCTATTCTTTGAGTCACTTGGGATACATATCTGCTTATCATTATGAAGAACTTGAGAGATCCAAAAACCAAGATCTATCCCTCAACTACGAGGGGAGGTAAGGAACTGCCATCTAGCTCTGCACTTGATTCACCTTCTGTTATGAGTAAGTTTGCGACACCTACACCTGCTTCTTCTATTCGTTCTGATATGTCACATGTAATTGATGATGCCACTTCTGCTATGCATGATACTTATGATGAAACTACCTCTATGCCTGATACTACTATGCCACTTAGTGATTTTCTTGATGAAAAACTTGCTAGGGCTAGAGAAATTGAAAATATTGAATCTGATGATACTGATGAAAGTGATGATGAAGAACCACTTGCTATTCCTAAGGGTTATGTATTTGATCAAGATGCTTCTTTAGCCATTTTAGCTTGCAGAAATAGAACTGAACTTCATAATTATTAGCTAAATGGAGTAAGCAATCCCTAAATGATAGAATGAAACCTGACCCTGCTTTGTCTACTTCACCTATCTTTGTTACTGATAAGGATTATGAATTCTCTGTTGATCCTGATATAATTACTTTGGTTGAATCTGATCCTTTTCATGGTTATGAATCTAAAACTGTTGTGGCACATCTTACTAAATTGAATGATATAGCTACCCTTTTCACTAAAGATGAGAGAACTTGCTACTTTTATATCCTTAAAATATTTCCGTTCTCATTAAAGGGTGATGCTAAGATATGATTTAATTCTCTTGATCCTGGTTGTGTGCGTAGTCCCCAGGATATGATTTATTACTTCTCTGCTAAATATTTCCCTGCTCGTAAGAAACAAGCTGCCTTAAGGGATATATATAATTTTGTGCAAATTGAGGAAGAGAGTCTCCCACAAGCTTGGGGGAGGCTTCTCCAATTACTTAATGCTTTGCATGTTCATCCTCTTAAGAAAAATGAAATACTTGATACCTTTTATAATGGACTAACCGATGCCTCCAGAGATTACCTGGATAGTTGTGCTGGTTCTGTTTTCAGGGGAAGAACACCGGATGAAGCTGAAATTCTATTGAATAATATGTTGACGAATGAAAATAATTGGACACCTCCAGAGCCAATTCGTGAGCCTATTCCTAAACCAACTCCGAAGAAGAGGGGTATTCTATTTCTCAGTCCTGAAGATATGCAAGAGGCAAAGAAATCTATGAAAGAAAAGGGTATTAAAGCTGAAGATGTTAAGAATTTACCTCCTATTGAAGAAATACATGGTCTTAATTTATCGCCTGTTGAAGAAACATATAATCTTAATCCTTTACATATTGAAGAAACTCATGGTCTTGATAACCCGACGCAAGTAGTAAAGGTAAATTCTCTCTATAGATATGATAAAGCTGTAATCCCATTTACTAAAATTGCTAGCCCGTGCTTAGATGAGTTTGACAAATTTATGGCTAAGCAAGAAGATTTTAATGCTTATTTTGGTAGACAACTTAAATATAATTCAAATATGCTTGGACACTTGGGTGATTATATGGCTAATGTCAAATGTGAACTTAAACTTATTAGTAAACATGCTTCTATGGTTACCACTCAAGTAGAACAAGTACTTAAAGCTCAAAATGATTTGCTCAATAAATTGAATAGTAAAGATAATGATTATGCTATCAGAGTGGCTACTAGAACTGGTAGAATGACTCAGGAACCATTGTATCCTGAAGGCCATCCTAAGAGAATTGAGCAAGATTCTCAGAGAAATAATATAGATGCACCTAGTTCTTCTAAAAAGTAGAAAAAGAAAAATGATAGGACTTTGCATGCTTTTAGTGATCCTATTGTTGAAACACCTGAGAATCCAAATGATATTTCTATTTCTGATGCTGAAACTCAACCTGGTAATGAACCTGAAACTAGTGATAATTTTAATAATAATGCTCATGATGATGCTCCACCTAGTAATGATAATGACATGGAAATTGAACCTGCTGTTGATCTTGATAACCCACAATCAAAGAATCAACGTTATGATAAGAAAGACTTTGTTGCTAGGAAACATGGTAAAGAAAGAGAGCCTTGGGTTCAGAAACCCATGCCTTTTCCTCCCAAACCATCCAAGAAAAAGGATGATGAGGACTTTGAGTGCTTTGCTGAAATGATTAGACCTATCTTTTTGCGTATGGATTAACTGATATGCTCAAAACCAACCCTTATGCTAAGTATATGAAAGATATTATTACAAATAAGAGAAAGATATCGGAAGCTGAAATTTCCACCATGCTTGCTAATTATACTTTTAAGGGTGGAATACCAAAGAAACTTGGAGATCCAGGAGTACCCACTATACCATGCTCCATTAAAAGAAATTATGTTAAAACTACTTTATGTGATCTTGGAGTCGGTGTTAGTGTTATGCCTCTCTTTTTATATCGTAGACTGGATTTGAATAAGTTGACACCTACTGAAATATCTTTGTAAATGGCTGATAAATCAGCTTCTATACCTGTCGGTATTTGTGAGGATGTGCCTATTGTAGTTGTAAACGTTACTATTTTAACGGACTTTGTTATTCTTGATATTCCCGAGGACGATAGTATGTCTATTATTCTTGGAAGACCCTTTTTGAATACTGCAGGGGCTGTTATTGATTGCACTAAAGGCAATGTCACTTTTCATGTTAATGGTAATGAGCATACGGTACACTTTCCGAGGAAACAACCTCAAGTTCATAGTATCAACTCTATTGGAAAAATTAGATCGATTATACTTGGAGGTTTTGAATTTCCTCTTCCTAATGTCAAGAAGAAATATGATATTCTTATTATTGGGGATGTGCATATCCCCGTTAAGGTAACATAGTGTTATTTGAAATTTCTCCGGTTCCATGTTATTCGGAATGAGTTCGTTAACAGGACTTGATCAACCTTGTTAGTGGATTCCTTTTGATGATCATGAGATGGATGAAACTAGAAGGCACAACCTTTTGTACCCCACTTTTACTTTCTGTTATTTACATTAAATAAAATAAAAATAAATATTTGTCTGTCTGTTATCCAATTATCCGTGCAATATAAAAATACCTCGAAAATAAAAGTTCTCCAAATGCCCTGAAAATTAAATATGATTTTTTCTAGAATATTTGAGGATTTATGGAACAAAGAACACACGAGGGGGCCCAACCACCTTGCCACGAGGGTGGAGGGCGCGCCCACCCCTCTAGGTCGCGCCCCTTGCCTTGTGGGCCCATGGTAGCCCTCCTCCACTTATCCTTTCACCCATACACTTCATCTTCCTCCCCCAAACACGAATAACCAGCTCAAACCCGAGTCCAAGCTCATTTTGCTGCCATTTTCGATCTCCTTGCTCAAAGCACCTCTCACAAAACTGCTTGGGGAGATTGTTCCTTGGTATGTGACTCCTCCATTGGTCCAATTAGTTTTTGTTCTAGTGCTTTATTCATTGAAAATTTTTGCTGCTTAGGTGACCCTGTTCTTGAGCTTGCATGTCAATTTTATATGGTCAAAAGTAGTTTTGATGCATGATATAGGCCCTAGGCACTTGTAGGAGTAGTTGCTATCAATATTATTGAGCTTGGTTTACTTTTATTTTGAAGTTACTAAAAATTTCAGAATTTTTCAGAAAATTATGAGGAGACTTTTGAGGGGCTCATCGAGCCAAAGCTCGAAGGAAAAGGCACCGAAGACTAAGTATAAGCTGCCTTGGACCGCGGAGGTTCGGGCGTGTGAATGGCCTTCCGAGGATTTCTTAAGAGCAACTGGGATTTATGAAGATTTTCATGAGTTGGCTCAGACTGCAGGCCTTACCGCTTTCCAACACGACCAATGCCATCAGTATCTCTTGCTCACAAATACCTTTGTGCAAAACTTTCATTTTCATTCTAGGAACTCACCACCTACGGTGGAATTTCATTTTATGATGAGCATAAGGAGATGTCACTTTATGATTTTTGTCGGATCTGTTTAGTCCCTTTTGGGGGAAAGACAGAAGAACCACATCGTGATGATGTGGAGGGATTTATTGACACTATCACTGTAGGGGAAACAAGGAAGGTTTCCGATGCACGAATCACTAGCATACACTTTCCCGTTTTACGTTATTACGCATTATTTGCTAGTCGTTGCTTAATTGGTCGCGGAAACTGTGGAAACATGAGTATCCTTGATATTATTATTTTGCACCATGGTTTATACGGTGATAACTCTTTTAGTATGGGCAGCATTATTGCAAAACGGTTAAGTCTGAACCGTACCAAGGGCCCCATCTTTAGAGGCATCTATGCTACACGCCTAGCTGCACATTTTAACATACCTATTAGGCATGCTGAGAAGGAAGAAAAAGTGTTGCCCCGTGTTTATCTAGATTATAAAAGTATGGTGGCACATGATTTTATTGTTAAGAATAGGGAAGGAGAGCTTAAATATCAATTGTTCTTTAATAAACATCATCCTGAGACTATTACCTTGCCTGCTCCTTCTTTGTTTGATTTGACTGTAGGCACGTACCTTGTTCCGTTGACGGCTATTCACGCCTACCGGAACCCTGCACCAGCCGAGGAGCCAGAGTAGGAACCACAATTTGATCCTTCACGACAGTCTAACTACCAGTGGGATCCGGAGATGATTGCCAGCCAGTGGCAATCTGAGCCTTCTTCTTCCTCATCACAGTACGACCCCAACTACTATTATGGATATCCGCCAGGCCAGTCGTGGCCATAGACCAACTTAGGCCAAAAGCCTAAGCTTGGGGGAGTACGTATTTCTCACAGACATTACATTCATGTTCACACAGTCATTGCTAGAGGTCGGTGCTCATACTTCTTCATCTGTATCATCCATGCTAGTTTAATTTCCTTTTTATGCTTACTTCTTGTGTGTTAATAAAAGTTAAGAAAAACAAAAAAAATTAGTTGTAGCTTTTAATTAGTTTACTTTCCATGCTTGTAGTAGTAATTAAAAAGAAAAGCCAAAAAGATTTCCTGTTCTTCTTTTGCTTGTTGGGAGCTTTCCCGTGTAAATTATTGAGGTGGCTCTTATATGCATTATTGTTTATCTGACAAAAGAGACCATATTGCCTTGTCTTCTCCTGTTTATTGAATGCTTGCAGATTCCAACTTAGTCCAATGCACGTGCACTATTTTTATTATTCACATCGTTCGGTCGTGCAAGTGAAAGGCAATTATGATGATATATGATGGACTTGCTGAGATGAGAAAAGCTGGTATGAACTCGACCTCTTTTGTTTTTGTAAATATGATTAGTTCATCGTTCCTGATTCAGCCTATTATGAATAAACATGTTTGCAATGACAACTAGAGATCATAGTTTCTTGTGCCATGCTTGATTAGCTATGAGTTATAATGGTTTACCTTGTGTGCCAACATGCTATTGAGATGGTTATGATGTGGTATGATAGGATGGTATCCTCCTCAGAATGATTTAAGTGATTTGACTTGGCACATGTTCCCGCATGTGGTTGAAACAAAATCAACATAGCCTTCATGATATTTATGTTCATGGTGGATTATATCCTACTCATGCTTGCATTCAGTGTTGATTAATTTAATGCATGTTCATGACTGTTGTCGCTCTCTAGCTGGTCGCTTCCCAGTCTTTTGCTAGCCTTCACCTGTACTAAGCGGGAATACTGCTTGTGTATCCAAACTCCTTAGACCCCAAAGTTATTCCACATGAGTCCACTATACCTACTGTCGGTGTCAAAACCGGTGGATCTCGGGTAGGGGGTCCCGAACTGTGCGTCTAGGCCGGATGGTAACAGGAGGCAAGGGACACGAAGTTTTACCCAGGTTCGGGCCCTCTTGATGGAGGTAAAACCCTACGTCTTGCTTGATTGATATTGATGATATGGGTGTTACAAGAGTAGATCTACCACGAGATCAGAGAGGCTAAACCCTAGAAGCTAGCCTACGGTATGATTGTATGTTGTGATTGTTGCCCTACGGACTAAAACCCTTCGGTTTATATAGACACCGAAGAGGGTTAGGGTTACACAAGGTCGGTTACAAAGGAGGAGATATCCATATACGTATTGCCTAGCTTGCCTTCCACGCCAAGTAGAGTCCCATCCGGACACGTGACGAAGTCTTCAATCTTGTATCTTCATAGTCGAACAGTATGGCCAATGAAGATAGTCCGGCTGTCCGGAGACCCCCTAATCCAGGACTTCCTCAGTAGCCCCTGAACCAGGCTTCAATGACGATGAGTCCGGCGCGAAGTTGTCTTCGGCATTGCAAGGCGGGTTCCTTCTCCGAATACGTCACAGAAGAATTTTGAATACAAGGATAGTGTCCGACCCTGGAAAATAAGTTCCACATTCCACCGCAGAGAGAATAACGCTTTCGCAGATCTAATTTGCTGGCTTGTTTTGGCAGCATGACGTTACGTCATGGCCCGGTGATTATTCGAACCATTTCCTTCAACCAGCTCCACACATAATGTGAGGCGGTTTTGTGACACGTCTTGCCGAAGCGGAGATCGTGTTCCCCTAATTACAGGATTCTCATCAATACGGGCGTGGGTAACCCAACCGTGTCTAGGACTCCTATATTATAGGCAAGTCCTAAATGGCTACAGAGAGGACACTTGATATTCACCCTCTTTATAAAGGGACAGGGTTTTTGCTTTTTCTCTCTCGTGCTCAGTCAATCCCTTCCTCTGCCTCGAGTTCTAAAACCCAAAGCCCAGGTTAGGTGCTCCGGATCTTCAATCATTTCCGGATCCAGCCTTCAAGGCCGATGGATGCCCTCCTCCGTGACGGAAGAGGACATTAAGAAGTTGAGGGAGGCCAGATACCTGACCGCCGAGGTTTCGCATCGGCTGCCTGCTCAAGGGCAGGTTGTCCCTACTCCCGAACCCAACGAGAATGTTGTGTTCGTCTCCCACTTCCTCCGAGGTCTAGGCCTCATTCTAGATCCTTTCATCAGGGGCTTGATGTTCTATTACAGGCTAGATTTCGACGATCTAGCTCCGGACTCCTTTCTCCACATCACGACATTTATTGTCATGTGTGAGGCCTTCCTCCGTGTGACCCCTCACTTCGGCCTGTGGCTCAAGACCTCTGAAGTACAACCGAAGATGATCGAGGGCCAACATGCAGTGTGCGGAGGTGCATCAATAGGCAATATGGCAGGAGCTCCATGGCCGAAAGGTTCCTTTCCAGAGGTGTCCGAATTATGCTAACGGGAGTGGTTTTACGTCACGGCTCCCAGAAGTGCCAAGTGGGCGGCGGCCCCCGCTTTCCGCCCGGGCCCCCCACCACAACCGATGTCATGGATTAGCAGGGGTCTGAGCTGGGGTCCAGCCAAGGACGTGCCTATACTGCAAAGCCGCATCCAAGATCTCTTCGAGGGAGATTTTAATTTGGTTGCGGTAATACAAGTTATGCTGGTTCGTCAAGTCCAGCCTTGCAAACGCCGGCCCCTGCGCTTGTGGGAGTTCAACCCAGAGGGACCACGTGCCATTCAAAGTTTCCTCGGCCTGACGCACGAGGAGATGTACAAGTCATTCTTTGGACCTCAAGTGGAATGTTCGGATATCACTGAGTACGTGGGCCTAAGCAGTAACCGCGCCGCCGAACAAGTAAGAAATCCTCTAGCCGAACACGTTGTCTTTTATTCGAAGTTATTTCTAGGAGTTCGCTTTTTGACCAGGACTGGCTAACAAAGGCGAAGATGATTCGGTGTTTGGCCCCCCTCCCTGAGGGTTTGGAAAATCCGGTATTGGAGAAGATGCTCGAGGTCGCACCTTGCCCGGAGCCCTTGAAGGAAGATACCGAGGGAGATAATACGGGCGAATGCGGGCCCCCATTGCTATCTGCTCCAACCGAGGGAACGAGCGTGTCCACGAAGGAGGACGATTGGGGAAGGAAAAGGACTGCTTCTGAGGATCCGGAAGCCGAAGCCTCCAAACGGGAGAAGAGGTCTCCCACTGAGGGTCCTGCCTTGGGGGGTGCTTTTGCTGCACAGAGTCCGTGGGGTGATCAGCCCTCCAACGAGTCGTAAGTGATCCAAAATATTTTAATAGTAAGGGTATGCTATCTTTTTCCTCTAAGAAAATAACCACCACATATATCTTGCAGTTCGGGCCTCAGCCCCTCTCAAATGAGCTCGTCTTCGGGGGATGTTCTTCCAGCGATGATGGAGAGCGAAACGCCTCCCTCGGACTCTTCCGCTCCAGAAGCGGGCGACCCCGAAGTGTCGTCGCGGAGGGCCTCTCCGGATCCGGTGAGGCCAGAAGATAATCCCGTAGACCCCCAGAGTCCCCAGTGTCCGGCTCCCGAAGAGAGCATACGAAAGAGTCCGGCACTGTCTGGTGTGCGGTCCGATGTTCTGAGGGAGTTGGTGGGGCGAGCGGCCATCTCAGAAGAGCATCGTACGCTGATGGGTACGGTGATGGACAGAATCTCGTCCGATGAAAGCAGATTACATGAAGCCTTTATGAGTCTATTGACAGGCTTTGAGGTATGTGAGATAATATGTGATAGTACTGAACATGTTATAGTAGCCCCTGAGACTCTGGTTGTCGTCGAGAACGGCAGCGAACAGAGGATCATATTCCCAGGCAATAACCAAACTGCCTTTATGTGCAGGTGGTGGGAGCTCCGGTAGCTAGCCGGACTAGGGAGTTTGCCCAATTAAAATGGCAACTGGATGCGGCAAACGCTGACATCGAGCTTATTAACAAGAGGCTTGACGAGGCACGGGATAAGTGTTATTATCCGGTGAACGCCACATAGTAAGAGCAGCATAATGCCAATATCTTTAATATGTTGTGACTGCAGATGGAGCTGCCACCGTGGAAGCCTTGCGGGCGGAACTTGCCCGAGCCAAGGAACAAGCGAGGATTAGTAATGCGGCTGCGTTGAAGGCAGCCGAAGAGTTGAAAGCCGAGAAGGCCGCACATTGCGAGAGCCAGGAGAAGATGGCCAAGATGGCCAAAGAATTAAAATACACTGCCGACCGTTGCCGGTTCCTTGAAAAAGAAAACCGAGCGAAGGCAACGGACCTTGAGAAGGCCGCGGCGGCGGACAAAGACACCCGTTCTGCTATGAGAGCGAAGGAGTGTCGGGTGGTTGGTGCGACATATGCCAACGGGTGGCTTATCATTGTGGGAGCCAGTAAGACGTCGCCGGTGCCTGGAAACGGGATGAGGCGAAGACATGCACGCCGGCGAATCTTACCCAGCTTCGGGGCTCTCCGTGGAGATAACACCCCTACTGCTGCTCTGCGGGGTCTGCGCATGATCGCTAGATGAAATGAGTGGCTACAAGGTGCTCCTTGAGCTGTTTGGTGAGAGGAGGAAGAAGGGCACGACTCGCTCTTTTCTCCTCCCTATGTGGTGTCTAAAACTAGCATGGATCAACCCTTTGCATGGGTGCCTCGGGGGGTTTATATAGACTCACCCCCCGGGGGTACAATCGTAATCCGGCTGGGCATGGGCCCCAGCCGTCTGTGTCTACGCTCGCCGGCTTCTGCGCCGGCTGCTGGGGCCCGCCGGCTAGTGGGTCCTGCCGACTGCCGGATCCTTGGTCGACAGGCAGGCCCCACTGTCCAGGGCCTTGTCGGTGGCTGGTTACTGTTGCCTCGACCTGGTGACAAGGGCTTCGCTGAGGTGAGCGTGGCTACAGCGCCGCCGCCCGGCGGGCGATCGCTGTAGCCTCACCGCGTCTTGTCTCCTTAATGGGGCGTCTCCTACGAGGAAGGGGGCAGGCCTGCTGCGAGGAGCCGGCCCCGTCTCGGGCCGACTGGGGGAGGCCTGGCCGCCTTCGGGCGTCTCTCTGCCTGAAAGGTCCCACCGCCCGTGGGCCTTGCTGGCAGCCCGTCGTGGTTGACATCTGGGTCAACATGGCAACAGTGCCGCGCCAGACGGGTCATGGCCACCCCGTACGGCGCACCATGCCAGGCGTGTTCCGGGATTCGGGGGTGGCAGGCTTCACTGTAGCCACGCCCGGTCACACCGCCGTTATGTGGATGCAGACTTCGAGGGTACGATCTTGACCAATTGGTGGGAGCCGGCCTCTTGGAGTCGGCCTTCTCGTGGCCGGCTTCTCGGAGCCGGCCCTCCCGCGGCTTTCTTCATGCGGGCTAGAGTCGGCCGCCTTCCGATAGTCGGCCTGGGAGATAGCTGGCAAGGGGAAGGCGGCCCCATGTCTTGGATTCTTGAGGGCCGGATCGGCTCGTAATTTTTCAGAAGGGCCAGGGGGAGCCGGCTAGGCTACCCGTGGTCATTTACTCCGACAGTAGTCCCCGAAGCTGATCGAGCTTCGAGGCTGACAAAGGGACGAGAAGCTTGGTCAGCTTCCTATCCTGAGGAGCCGGCTTTGCTTGTGCGCGCCGTCTTCGGAAAGCTCCGTTTCTCGTAGGCGGGAACGTGGGTCGGCCTGTGAGCGGACCGCGCGCCATCCCGCAGGCCACGTGGCATGGAAAACCTGCCAACGCACGCGCGCGATGGGACGCCGCCGCAGGCCCGGGCCCGCCACTCCTAGGCCTCGGCCCGAGCACGGATCTTCTGCGGTCCACACGGACCGCTCGCCTTCCCGCGGCGGTTTTATTATGCCATCAGGGCGCAATAATCGCGGGACATGGGGGAGTGGGCGCAGGTGATCCCACGTTCCCCCACACCACGCCTCCTCAGCTCCGCCGCGCGGGGCTATAAGTAGGGGGAGGAGGGGGAGCGGCAGAGGCTCGCACGCTCTCCCTCGCTCTGCCCCTTTTCGCCTTCCTTCTTCTTCCCTACGCTGCCGCAACAACCCATTGCCGCGCCGCTCCGCCGTCGGACCTCTTGGTTCCTTTGATCCCGCCGTAGCGGGGTCGTGCGCGTCTCCGCCGCCGCATCATCTTGCTCCTCGCCACGTCGCTCCCATGTCGTTGTCGAGCTCATGGGATGGCTCCAATGTCCACGAGGACCACGTCGAGTTCCTCCGCTGGACGCGGCGCCTGCCGGGCACGAACTGCGTGCAGGTTCGTCGTGCACCGGCGAGGGAGATTTCGCCGTCATCGGAGGAGGGCGAGCGGGTGATCTTCCGCTCGCACTGCCTGCGCGGCTTCGGCCTCCTGGCGAGCGGATTCCTTCGCGCCTTTCTTGAGTTCTACCACCTCCAGCCGCATCACCTCACCCCCAACACGGTAATGCTGCTGTCGGCTTTCGTCACCCTGTGTGAGGGCTTTCTTGGGGTTCTCCCCACTCTCTAGCTTTGGGGAGAATTTTTCCAGTGCAAACTCGGCACCGTCGTCGCAGGCGTGCCTGCCCCCTGCGGAGCCTTCATCGCCATGAGGCGGGCGAGCGAGAACAATCCGTTCCCGTCCATCCCACTGATCCATTCAGTGAAGCTCTGGCAGAAGTCTTATTTCTACATGAAGAACGTCGCCCAACAAGGCGACTTCGTCAACCTGCCGGCTTACGTAGCCGGCCCATCGGCTGGGAGGCAACCCTCGTGGAGCTACCGGGCCAGGTCGTTGTCTTAGGCCGGGAACGCAGCCGTCGCCCGGCTCCGGGTGATGATCCAGTCGAAGGGCCTAACCGGAGCTGACCTGGTGGCCACCTTCGTGGAGCGCCGAATACTTCTGCTCCAAGGCCGGCCCCACATGATTTGTCAGATGAGCGGTCGCTTCGACTCGTGCCGGCTGAGCACCAGGGAGATGCCTCATGTTGAGGTGTCTTATATGGTGAACTACATCTCCAACTGCAAGCTCGCCGAGGATTGGCGATACGGGAAGGGGCTGTATTCTCGCACCAACCCCCCGCCTGTTGTAAGTTTTTTTCTTCCTTTTATCCTTTGGTAGCCGGCCTCATGATGGCCGACTTCTGATTGATTGGTTTTCCCTAGGCCGAACCCTCTTCTTCCGCCGACGGCCGGGGCCGCAGGGGTAGAGCGCCAGCTCCTCCCCTATTGCACGGTGGACGACGTCGATGATCCGGACCTAGGAGCGGCCGCCATGGAAGATGCCATCGTGGGGGAAGGCGACGAGGCAGGAGGCGCGGGGCTCGGGGCCGGCCTAGAGGACTGGGCGGATGATGACGAGGTCGAAGCCGCCCCGCCCCGCCAGCCGGCGCATGATCATCAAGGCACGGGCCCGTCTGCCGCGCCGGCTGCCCGTGGCGGCGCGCAGAAGCACCGGGCCGCGTCGACCTTCTTCCGCAGCCGGCCGAAGAAATCCAAGGCTTCCACGGCAGCGACTAAGCGGGATGAGGCGGCCGCGAAGGCGGCCCGCTTCCACAAGGCGGTGAAACAGCCACAGGCGATCTCGGAGTAAGTCGTCGAACGTCTTGTATATTTTTTGTTGTCCTCTTCGATTGAAGCTCTTCTAATACTTTCTTTGCTCGCCAGGCAGGGCACCGCTTTCCCTTGAGCGAGGTCCTGGCGGCTCCGTAGTCGGGCCGACTGGAGGGTCCTCAGGCTCCCACCACGTGTATCCCCGCGCTGACCTCAGGGAGGCCACGGAGCGGAACGCACGAGAGGCGCGGGAGGAGCGGGAGGCGGCGGAGCGAAGGACCGCCCAGGCGGCGAAGGAGCGGGCCGACGCGGCAGCCAAGGCCCAGGGGGAGGCGGCAGCCGCGGAGACGGAGGCGGAGGCCTCGCACAACCAGCCTCCGCTGCTCGTTGTTCCCCTCCGCGCCATGGCCCCCGACATCCCCATGCCCCCGTCGAAGGAGGTCGACCAAGACCCGCCGGTGATGGAGAGGAGGGAGGACCACGTGGTCTTCATGGAGGGGGCGCCGCAGACGGCGCCGATTGGAGCGGGCCAAAGCGGCCAACCAGCCACGGCGCTAGAGCAGCTGGCCGGGGGCCAAAGCTTGCAGGGGGAGGTACCTCCGTGCCGGAGCCTCATCGACCTGCGGGCGCCAGCCAGACGGCGGAGGCCCTGGAGGCAGCCAGCGCCAGCACGTCCGAGTGGACTCTCGGCAGGGGGACGGGCGAGCTGAACGCGGCGGCCCAGGAGGTCCGAAACCGGCATCAAGCCCAGGCCGCCTCACTGCAGCGATACACCCAAGAGTTCCTCGCGACGCGGGCCGTCATCCGGGTGAGTCTTCTGGCCTTGGTTGTTTGCCTTTTTTGATTTCTTCCGTGGGGGCGCGTCAGCGCACCCACTGGGTGTAGTCCCCGAGTTCCGAGTCGGCTGCTGCGCAGGTAGCTTGGAACTTACTAGGTCCTGACAACTATCTTATCCTCGCCTCCAGTGTGATCTTCCAGGAGTATCATAACCTCCGCGCTGCTGCCTTCAACTCCCAGGCTCAGGAGCTGGGCCGGAAAACCGAGGACCTAACCAGCAACCGGAGTGCGTGCTTTGTTTTGTTCATTTCCTGTGGGGGCGCGTCAGCGCACCCTCTGGGTGTAGTCCCCGCGATTCGGGCCGACTGCTGAGCAGTCGGGTCGGATCTTCCTTGACGACTTCTTCCTTATTGATTTTT
The DNA here is from genome assembly GCF_018294505.1 of Triticum aestivum. Classification (NCBI taxonomy): domain Eukaryota; kingdom Viridiplantae; phylum Streptophyta; class Magnoliopsida; order Poales; family Poaceae; genus Triticum; species Triticum aestivum. The sequence continues at coordinate 490,333,767 of NC_057794.1, forward strand.
CCTTTGTCTTCATGCTTGCAGGAGCCAATGCCGACTTGAGGGGGCAGCTCAGCGGGGCCCAGGCCGCCCTTCGCGCCAAGGAAGCCGAGTACAACACCTTGGTCCTGGAGCGCGACCGCCTGGCCAAGAAATTGGCCGACCAGGAGGAGAGCCACAAGGAGGCCCTGAAGAAGGCGCAGGATAGCGAGGACGCCCTGAAGGCCGAGTTCGAGATCGAAGCGGCGGGCTGGGCTGAGACAAGACAAGCGCTGAGCGAGGGCTTCGGTCGGATTGAGGATCTGATCGATGGTAAGCCGCCTTCCTTACTCCTTGCTTGCCCCTTGCCCCCTGATTTGTGTTCTGACTTGTGCTGCTTTTTGTTCTTTGTGCAGACTACTTTCCTGGCTACTCCGTCTTCCCCACCCAAACCATGCATCGAGGCCCATCGCGAGGCGCGCCGGCAGGCGGGGGCTGAAATTGCGCTGGACGCGAGCCGGACGCTTGAGGAGCAACTCTTGGCGGTCCAAGCTCGGCTGCAGCCGGGTCACCGCATGCTCCGCCGCCTCCAGCGTGCCGGGGCGCAGGTGTTGGCCGCCCTCTGGCCAGGCGAAACGATTCCCCATACCCCGAGTCGGACTGCCGACTGGCTGGAGGTTGCGGTTGGCCGCTTCGAGGCCTGGAAGGCATCGGCGGCCCGACTTGGAGCTGGGCGGGCGCTGGAGTTCGTCCGAGCCTGGTATCCCGGGCTGAACCTGGACTAGCTGCGCACCTGGCGGCTGGAGGCCGACGAGGAGATGGAGGAGGTGCGGCTGGCTATCGCTCAGCGTGCCTCGACGATCGCTGAGTGCACTGACATCAGCATCTTCGCTCCTGAAATAAATGACAACGGCGTTGCCCAGCCGGAGGAGTGGTTCGGGCTGGACCCGGCAGTAGGTGAGGACTCGGCAGAGGAGATCGCTTCGAGCGATGAAGGTGAAGACGACGAAGGGGAGGAAGGCGAAGACATCGAGCCGGCTAGTGAAGCGGCCAGCCAACCCCAGCCTGACCGTGCCTCCAGCAACGAGGCGCGTGCTAACGCGCCCTCTGCGGGAGGTGGTGATCATGCCGAGGTTCGCCAGCCGGCCACTCCTCCAGCCGGCGCTGCCGTCTCCACCGACCTGCCCGACTCGCCAGTCGCTCCCTTGGCTTAATTTGCCATCCTTGCTTTTCCTGCTTGTCACTTTTTGAACAATTTTTATTAAACTTGCGCAGTTCCACCCACTGGGGGTGTATTCAAACTATGTTGAATGCTGGCCTTTCGAAGGTCTTTTGTGTAAATATGATCGTGTGTGTGTTTGGCTTCCATTCGCGTATGCTTTTTATCCTTGGGCTGTTTCCTTTGCCGCCTTCCCCTTTTGGGAAGGCAAGTACTCGAGCTTTCTTAGATTGAAGCGAGGTGAATGGAAGCCGGCCGGCCGGCTACTCTGGTAGTCGGTCAGTGGTAGGAGAAAACCCGGCTTTTGTTATATTAGTCCGTTAGTCCCTAGCCATTTTTCGTGTGGGCGCCCTTTCCTGCCTTTAACTCTTGCCAGCCGGACAGCCGGTTCTTCGAACTGCGACTTTTGGCAAGAGAAGGCTTGGGTGCCGGCACACTACTTGTCTGACCGCGGGTAGGACTTTTAATATAACTCAAGGCGGCCAGTCCCCGGACCGACTAGTCGAACCCGGCGCCGGGCGAAAAAAGTGAATGTAATGACATGATCATAGGCATGATACTCTTCATTTATAGATAAAAGACGGCAGTCCCCGAGCTCTCCTCGGGGGGCCTATTGTCTCGTACTTAGTGCAAAAGTTAGCGTGGTACATACTGCATTTCAACTGTAAAATCTTCAGAGGAGGTTGGCGTTCCATGGTCGTTCCGACTCCTTGCCGGAGTCGTCTCTCTTTCGTGCCTTCGGCTTCTGCGCGTCAATCAGGTAGTAGGAGTCGTTGCCTAAAGCTCTGCTGATGACGAAGGGGCCCTCCCAAGGGGCCGAGAGCTTGTGCTGGCCGGCTGTTCGCTGGATCAGCCAGAGCACAAGATCGCCCTCTTGGAAGGATCTTGGCTTGACCTTCCGGCTGTGGTAGCGGCGCAGGCCCTGCTGATAGATGGCGGACCAGCTGAGGGCTAACAGCCGGCCTTCTTCCAGCAGGTCGATGCTGTCTTCTCATGCTTCCTTGGCCTCCGCCTCTGTGTACATGGTTACCCGAGGCGAGTCGAACTCGATGTCAGTTGGGATGACCGCCTCAGCACCATACACGAGGAAGAAAGGAGTGAAGCCGGTTGACTTGTTTGGGGTAGTGCGCAGGCTCCAGAGGACGGCCGGCAGCTCATCGAGCTAACAGCCGGCCGAACATTCCAATGGTACGACCAGTCAGGGCTTGATGCTGGAAAGGATGAGGCCGTTGGCTCGCTTGACTTGGCCATTTGACTGTGGGTGGGCAACGGACGCTAAGTCCAACCGGATGCCCTGCGTCACGCAGAAACGTGCCAATGCTCCCTTGGCGAAATTCGTGCTGTTGTCGGTGATGATGCTGTGTGGCACGCCGTACCGAGTTGTTATATCTGCAATGAATGTCATGGCAGTCGGCCCATTCAGCTTCTTGATCGTCTTTGCCTCAATCCATTTGGTGAATTTGTCCACGGTGACAAGCAGATGTGTCATGCCGCCGCGCGCCATCTTGAATGGGCCCACCATGTCCAGTCCCCAAACGGCGAAGGGCCAAGTGAAGGGAATGGTCTTGAGTGCCGAAGCCGGCATGTGTTGCTTGGAGCTGAAGAGTTGGCACCCTTTGCAATGTTTAACTAACTCCTTGGCGTCATTCAAAGCAGTCGGCCAAAAGAAACCATGGCGGTAAGCTTTGGCGACGAGTGATCTTGAGGCTGCATGGTGGCCGCATTCTCCTTGGTAGATGTCTCCGAGGATTGCAATGCCCTTCTCTTGCTCGACGCGTCGCTGGAGGACTCCAGTGACGCTGCGCTTGACGAGCTCTCTGTTGACGATTGTGTATGCTCCGGCTCGGCGTTGGACTTGTCTTGCCTCTGTTTCGTCAGCCGGTAGATCTTGGTTTATTAGGAAGTTGAGGATAGACAGAGCCCATGATGGAGCTGCGACTTCTTCTATTGCTAACACTGCTACAACGACCAGGGCGGGCGAGCTGGGTGGTGAAATGCTGGAGTCGGCTGCCACCTGTTGTGTTGGTGCAGTCTCCGGGCCGACTACCGCAGTCCCCGAGTCGGGTGTGGCAGTCCTCGGGTCGGGCGTAACTACGAAAGTGCCCGAGCCGCCCGCTGATGTCCCCGGGCTGACTATCGAAGTCCCCGGGTCACCTGCTTGGTTCTTCGAGCCGGACCCGGCTGCGTCGGGGTCGGGCGGCACGAAGATGGAATCGGACTCTGGAGACGGCTTGATAGACAGCTTGAGGAGGCGTTGTAGAGAGACACCGGTTGGTATTGCTTGCCGAGTGGAGCCTATTCGAGCCAGGGCATCAGCTGGCTCGTTGTCGGCTCGCGGTACATGGAGGAACTCGCATCCTTCAAAGTACCCACTGATCTGCTGAACGAGGAAGCGGTAGCTTGCCATATTTGCGTCCTTGGCATCCCAGTCGCCGGATGAGTGCTGGACTACCAAGTCCGAGTCCCCATAACATAGGATCCGGCAAATGCTGAGTTCTTTGGCAAGCCGGAGCCCGTGTATGAGAGCCTCGTACTCGGCCACGTTGTTGGAGGTGGCAAAGTGAATTTGCAGCGTGTATCTGAGCTTGTCGCCTTTGGGAGAAGTGAGGATGACGCCGGCTCCCAAGCCGGTGCGCATCTTGGACCCGTCGAAGTGCATGCGCCAATGAGTGGAGTCGGGAGCTGGCGGCAGGTAATGGGTCTCGGCCCAGTCGACGAGGAAGTCGGCCAATGCTTGGGACTTGATGGCGGTGCAAGGCTGGTAGAAGATCGTGTAGGGGGCCAGCTCGATGGCCCATTTCGCCACCCGGCCGAATGCATCCCGGCTGCCTATGATTTCGCCAAGCGGGGCGGTGCATACGACCGTGATGGGATGCTCTTGGAAGTAGGGCTTCACCTTCTTGGCAGCGAAGTACATGCCATAGCACATCTTTTGGTAGTGCGGGTAGTTCTGCTTCGAGGTAGACATCACCTCACTCGAATAGTACACCGACCTCTGGACCGGCTGGGCTCGGCCCTCTTCTGGGCGTTGGACTACGATGACGATGCTGACCACCCGGCTGGTTGCAGCAATGTAGAGGAGCATGGGCTCTTTCTCAGTCGGCGCCGCCAGGACAGGCGGCATGGCTAGCATGTTCTTTAGCTCGTGAAAATCTTGGTCGGCTTGGTCATTCCATTCGAAGTGATTGGTCTACTTCATGAGGCGGTAGAGGGGGAGAGCTTTCTCTCTGAGCCGGCTGATGAAATGGTTCAGGGAGGCCAAGCATCCGGTGAACTTCTGGACGTCTCGAAGTTTGGTGGGAATCGCCATTCTCTCAATGGCCTTGATCTTTATTGGGTTGCATTCGATGCCGCGTTTGGAGACAGGAAGCCTAGGAGCTGGCCGGCTGGCACTCCGAACACGCATTTCTCGGGGTTGAGCTTGATCTGGAACCAGCGCAGGTTCTCAAATGTTTCCTTGAGATCTTCCAGCAAGGTGCCGTGCTTTTCCGTCTTCACCACAATGTCGTCTACATAGACGTGGGCATTTCTGCCGAGCTGCTTGAGGAGGCACTTCTGCATGCAACGCTGAAAAGTGGCACCGGCATTTCTTAAGCCGAATGTCATAGTCAGGTGGCAGAAGGCTCCGAATGGCGTGATGAAGGCAGTCTTCAGGCGGTCTGCCGGATCTAACTTTATCTAGTGGTATACTGAGTAAGCATCCAAGAAACTCAACAGCTCGCATCCGGCCGTGGAGTCTATCACTTGATCAATCCTTGGCAGGGCAAAGGGATCTTTGGGGCGGGCCTTGTTGAGGCTCGTGTAGTCTATGCACATGCGCCACTTGTTGTTCTTCTTTAACACGAGGACCGGGTTGGCGAGCCATTCTGGAAAGAAAACCTCCATAATGAAGCCGGCTGCCAGAAGCCGGGCTATCTCCTCTCCCACAATCCTTCTTTTCTCCTCCGACAGTCGGCGGAGGGGTTGTTTGACTAGTTTTGCGTCTTCTCGGACGTGTAGCTTGTGCTCGGTGAATTCCTTCGGAACACCCGGCATGTCCTTGGGGGACCATGCAAAGATGTCCCGATTCTCGCGGAGGAAATCGGCGAGCTCGCCTTCCTATTTGCTGTTTAGGTTTGCCCCGATGACGGCAAATCTCTCTGGGTGCTCGGGGTCAAGAGGTATCTTCTTCGTCTCCTTGGCCGGCTGGAAAGATCCTTGGGCATCATACTCCTTGGGATCAGGGGACAAGGCTGACTGTTTGCCGGCCATGGCCACGACTCGGTTCAACATCTTCTTTTCTTCGGCAATCACAAGGGACTCGGCCAGCCGGCTGCTGGCTGCGGCGCACTCGGAAGATTTCTTGTAATCGCCGGCAATGGTGATGATGCCCTTGGTGCTCGGCATCTTCATCTTGAGGTAAGCATAGTGGGGAACAGCCATGAACCTGGCCAAGGCAGGGCGGCCAAGTAATGCATGGTAGGGGCTCTTGAGGTCCACCACTTCAAACCAGATCGCTTCTTGGCAGAAATGATCCTTATCCCCAAAGAGTACATCAATCTTGATCTTGCCAATGGGGGCGCAGGACAGGCCGGGTACAATGCCATGGAACATAGTCCGAGTAGGCATGAGTTGCTTCATCTTGACGTTCAGCTTCTCCAGGGTGTCACGGTATAGGATGTTGATGCTGCTCCCGCCGTCTATCAGCACGCGGGAGAAACGGGCGGCACGTCTGTACGTTGCAAGGGTGGCATCCAAAACCAATGCATAAGAGCCGGGAGATGGCATCACCTCTGTGTGGTCGGCCCGGCTCCATCTGATAGGCTTTTTTGACCAGTGCATGTGCTCGCGCAGGGTTGGTAGCGACCGCGCTGACTTCCTGGTGCTCTCGGCGTCTGCTGCACCGGTCTTCGGGCTGGCTTGTAAAGACGACATAGGCGGCATGCTCATCGGGGAACTCATCGTGCACAGCTCCAACTGCTGGCCGAGCGGCCAGCGGCTGTGGGGCCGAAGGCGGTGGACCAGCAGTCGGAGGCGGCGCGAGCCCTTCGCCTTTGGAGATCGGGTGAGCCAATGGCACTTCCGGGTTGTGTGGTTGGACGGCTTCGCGCCGCTGTGGAACTTGCATGGGGCGTCAAGAGTTTGCTCGTAGGAGAAGGCCGGCTGCCAAGCCGGTTTGCCGCCCCTCTGCCTCTTGGGTGCGGGCCGCCCTTCGGGCTGCTCGTCTTCGACTATGGTCACCTGCCGACTGGTGGAGGGCGGCACGGGGCCCTTGCGCTTGTGATCGTTCTGGTGTGGGCGTTGGCCGGAGTCTCCAGCCGGCGTCTTGGGCCCCGGGTTGAGTACCTTCCCGGATGCGTCTACCCAGAGTTCAGTCTTCATTGAGGAGTTGGCGGTGGCGTACTTGTCCGCTATGACCAGAAGCTCGTCGAGGGTAGTCGGCTTGTCGCAGAGGAGCTTGTGCTTGAGGAGGCTGCCTTCTCGGCACCCGGCAGTGAAGTATTCTATGGCTTGCACCTCGTGCACCACTTCGCAAGAGTTGCGGAGCTCGGCCCAATGCGTGAGGTAGTCGCAAGTGGACTCGGTGGGGCCTTGTACACACAAGGAGAGCTGTCTGGTCTTGGGAGCCCACTTGTAGTTGCTGGTGAAGTTGCGGACGAAGGCTTCTGTGAAGTCTATCCAGCTGTTGATGCTGTACGGCTTGGGGCTGTTGAGCCAGGTCCGCGCCATGCCTTGTAGCATGAGGGGCACGTACTTCACGGCAACACGCCTGTTGCCGTTTGCTATGCTAACCGCTGTGGAGTAGTCGATCAACCAATCTTCCAGCTTCACGGAGCTGTTGTACTTGGGCGTGTCTCTTGGGAGCGAGAACCCTTTGGGGAAAGGCTCGTCGCGGATGCGGGGGCCGAAGCAAGGCGGGCCGACATCATCTTCTTCTTCTAGTGCCAGGGATCGCGCTAGGCGGTCGATCCGATGGCGGGCATCATTCTCGCCGACTCCTTCGCGGCGACCTAGTCGGCCACTGAGAGTCGGATGCGCAACAGGCGGTGGGGTGGGATATCTTTCCCCACGGGGCCGAGGCGGAGGCGAGTTGCCCCGCCACTCCATGGCTCGGGGACGACCTTCTGCGTCTCGCTCGATGGAGATCCGGGTTCCGCTTCGGCTGGCAGCCGGCTCTTTCTCGTGCCGTGCGCGGGTTTTACCCGTAGTCGGCGTCCGAGATGTCGCGCCGTGATCTCGGCGCGGGGGAGGGCTTTCCGCGCGAGCGTCGGCTTCGTGCCGCTGCGCGGCTGCATCGATTAGCTGCTGGATGCGTCTGGTCATGTGGGGGAGTTCTTCGGCCCCCAGTCCATCTAACTCGTCTACGGCCGCCTGGGCGGCGCGCAGATTCTCGAGTGGAGTGGCGTAGACTGGGCGGCCGACTTCTAGCGTGTCGGCGAGGGCAGCGCCGCACTGTCTGACAATGCCGGCTTGACTTGGCCCGCCTGGGGGCGGCGTGCCAAAGGCGGCATGGTGGGCCTCGCGCCGGTGGGCCTCGGTGAGGCGTCTCATGGAAGCCAACTTCCGGCCCTCCGCGAGGAGGGCGAGGAGGCGAGCCTCCAGTGCTTCGGCGTCGGCATCGGCCGGGAGGGGGATGGACAAGTCGTGGACCGCCGCATGCGGGGCATCGTGGGCGCTCTCGCCAGAAGCGCCGCCGTGGCCAATGACCATCACCTCAATGGTGACAGCGTCGCAGCCATCGGCCCGGGGAAGTGGGTCGTTGTAGATTGTGATGTCGGTGGGGAAAGTGTCGAGCGAGGCCGTGTCGGAGTCGACAGGCATCGAATCGGTGGAGCCAACAGACTCCAAGTCCACAGCAGGCTCGCCGGAGACGTGGAGCTGGCCGAGGAGGTTGACGAGGTGGTCCATGCCCGCGTTAGAGGCGAGCTCGTCAGAGATGAAGGTCTTGTCAAGGAGATCGGCGAGGCCGCTCGCTGCGCAAACGTTGGTGACGCCTTGCAGCGCGCCACGGCAAGCGCCATCGGGCGTGCCGGGCTGGCTACGCTCACTGGAGAGGAAGAGGGTTCCCGTCCAGAACAGGTCTCCGGACGACGGTGCACCTGGCCCCACGGTGGGCGCCAAATGTCGGATGGTTGGTGCGACATATGCCAACGGGTGGCTTATCATTGTGGGAGCCAGTAAGATGTCGCTGGTGCCTGGAAACAGGATGAGGCGAAGACATGCACGCCGGCGAATCTTACCCAGCTTTGGGGCTCTCCGTGGAGATAACACCCCTACTGCTGCTCTGCGGGGTCTCCGCATGATCACTAGATGAAATGAGTGGCTACAAGGTGCTCCTTGAGCTGTTTGGCGAGAGGAGGAAGAAGGGCACGGCTCACTCTCTTCTCCTCCCTATGTGGTGTCTAAAACTAGCATGGATCAACCCTTTGCATGGGTGCCCCGGGGGGGTTTATATAGACTCACCCCCCGGGGGTACAATGGTAATCCGGCTGGGCATGGGCCCCAGCCGTCTGTGTCTACGCTCGCCGGCTTCTGCACCGGCTGCTGGGGCCCGCCGGCTGGTGGGTCCCGCCGGCTACCGGCTCCTTGGTCGACAGGCAGGCCCCACTGTCCAGGGCCTTGTCGGTGGCTGGTTATTGTTGCCTCGACCTGGTGACGAGGGCTTCGCTGAGGTGAGCTGGCAGCAGCGCCGCCGCCCGGCGGGCGATTGCTGTAGCCTCACCGCGTCTTGTCTCCTTAATGGGGCGTCTCCTTCGAGGGAGGGGGCAGGCCGGCTGCGGGGAGCCGGCCCCGTCTCGGGCCGACTGGGGGAGGCCTGGCCGCCTTCGGGCGTCTCTCTGCCTGAAAGGGACCACCGCCCGTGGGCCTCACTGGCAGCCCGTCGTGGTTGACATCAGGGTCAACATGGCAACAATGCCGCGCCGGACGAGTCATGGCCACTCCGTACGGCGCACTGTGCCAGGCGTGCTCCGGGATTAGGGGGTGGCAGGCTTCACTATAGCCACGCCCCGTCACACCACCGTTATGTGGATGCAGACTTCGAGGGTACGATCTTGACCGCTTGGCGAGAGCCGGCCTCTTGGAGTCGGCCTTCTCGTGGCCGGCTTCTCGGAGCCGGCCCTCCCGCGGCTTTCTTCATGAGGGCTAGAGTCGGGCCGCCTTCCGATAGTCAGCTTGGGAGACAGCCGGCAAGGGGAAGGCGGCCCCACGTCTTGGATTCTTGAGGGCCGAATCGGCTCGTAATTTTTTCAGAAGGGCCAGGGGGAGCCGGCTAGGCTACCCGTGGTCATTTACTACGACAAGGCGGAGCTGCGGGAAGCCGGGGATATTGCGGCTGGGAAACCCTTCATGTTACGGAGGAAGTTCGGAGATCCTCGGTATGCCCCTCTGGATCGGCTGTTGAGTTCAGTAGATGCGTACTCCCTCCGTCCGCCAAAGAGTGGACGTCTGGGTTTTCTAAGACAAAATAAGGATTTTGTAAAAAAGCCCTCCCACCACTCAATTAAGGCGCCACACCTCTGCTACTGCTTCGATTCCTGCAGCAGTAAATGAGAAGGGAGAAGTAAAACAGAACTTTACCAATAGAATTTTGCTCCCGCCACAGTACTTCCCGCCAGCAACAACTAGTACTAAAAATTAGAGGCGCCAGATTACAGAAATTAGAGGCGCCAAGTTTACAATTTCAGTAGATGAAGCGTCTGTGCCCAGCTATAAAGCCAGCACAGTTGCACCAAGTAAAACAACACACACACAGACCATGGCCATTGACTTGAATATAGCACCAGGAGAGGGAGAAGATGAACATGAGCCTCCCTTGCATGAGGAAGTGCTCCAGTTTGGTCATCACTTCGATCTGAACATGAACCCAGGTACATCTTGATCATCTTTTCATTTGTTCCCCTTGAACATGTGCACATGCTGATGTTTCTTCTTCACCGTAGAGGACGAACATGAGGCTGCCTTGCTTGAAGAACCCCGGGTTGGTTTTGAGCCTCACTTGCATGAAGAAGTACTCCAGGCCGGCCATCAATTCGCTGGAGAAGATGAACATGAGCCTCCCTTGCATGAAGAAGTACCACTGGCTGGACATCACTTCGATCTGAACATGAACCATGGTACATCTTGACCATATGCACATGTTCAATTCTTCTGCATACTGTAGCTAATCCTGATGGTGTCTTCATGTAGAACATGAGGCCGACATTGCCCATGAAGAAGAGGAACATGAGGCCGATGTTGCCCATGGAGAAGAGGACCTGCATGAATCAGATGAATCAGGTTAGTAAAACAATTTAGTTAGCACATTTGAATGTTTAATTATGATCTTATTCAACTACTCACATAACCTCACCTTGTAGACGATGAACTTGAAGACCACGGTGGTTTTTTCCAGAGCATGGAAGAGGAAGTGCAAGCAATGGATGAAGCTCTAGATAACCTTCATGTTGACCCGGAGGACTATGGTGTGTATGCCGGAGATATAGAGATTCAGTTTGACGAAGAAGAGCTTGATGATTCAGAACCGCATGAAGCCATGTACGATTCAGCACCAGATGAAGACATGGATGTGGAGCAAGAAGATAATGAACAAGTTCATAATGAAGACAAATACAAGAATTTAATAGATTTGCAAAGGACTGGTATTTATGAAGAATTGCTAGCAAGAAGTGTCAACCGGAGATTAAAGAATACCACAACCAGAGAAGTTGCAAACATGTTCCAAGTTTCAGTGTACAAGGTCAGACGCGTTTGGAGGAGGGTGAAGCAGTGTCTTCGACAAGGCATACCCGTTGATGTACGATCAAGGAAGCCCAAAAATTGTGGTCGCAAAAGGATTGTAGTTGACCTTGGTAGGGTTCCAGAGATTCCTCGGAGTCAAAGGAGAACTATACGTAGTCTTGCAAGAGCTTTGGGTGTGAAGAAAAGCACATTACATAGGATGTTTACGGAAGGCTTGCTAGATAGGCATTCCAGCTCACTCAAGCCATATTTGAAGGAAGCAAACATGAAGGCTAGGCTACGGCATTGTCTCTCTATGTTTGACACGCAAAGTTTGCCAAATAAGCCCACATTCAAGGACATGCGTAACATATTACATTTAGATGAAAAGTGGTTTAACACCACCCAAAAGACCATGAAATTCTACAAGCTGCCATCAGAAGAAAACCCACATAGGACTGTGCAAAATAAAAACTCCATTGGAAAAAATAATGTTTTTGGTTGTAATAGGCAGGCCTAGATATAATGCAGAAGGTATTTGCATTTTTGATGGAAAGATAGGCATTTGGCCGTTTATCAAAAAGGTGAATTTCAACCTTTACTCTTTTATTTATTAGACACATCCATACTTAATCTAACTTGAGTTGCGTTGTTGGTTGTAGGAGCCAGCGCCAAGGAAAAGTGATAATCGTCCAAGAGGGACGTTGATCACCAAAACAATCAGTGTTAGGAGAGATACATCGAGGGAGTTTTTGATTGAAAAGGTACTACCAGCTATTCAAGCAGTTTGGCCTCAAGAGCTCGCTGGTGAGACTATATGGATCCAGCAAGACAATGCACCCTCACATGTCCCAAGTAATGACCCAGGTTTTCTTAGTGCCGTTGCCCAAACTGGGCTTGATATTCGCCTCATGCAACAGCCTGCGAACTCACCGGATATGAACGCTCTAGACCTTGGCCTATTTTCTTCACTACAATCCATGTCAGATAGGCTAGTCTCTAATAATTTAGATGAGCTAATCAACAATGTGCAGCACGAATATCATGCTTATGATGCCGATAAGATAAACAGGATTTTCCTTACACTACAGAGTTGCTTAATTGAGGTAATGAAGATAGGTGGAGGCAATGACTACAAGATCCCTCACATGTACAAGGATGGCCTAGAGCGTACAGGAAATCTACCTGATGTTTTAGGGTGGGATCGCGAACTCTATGAGAGCGCCATGCAGATCATAGCCGACTAGAAGTTGTAATAGTTCTTGCTTCAATAGTCAAAGTAATTTTTCATGCCAAATCTGTTCAATAGTCAAAGTAATTTTCATGCCAAATCTTTTCATGCCAAATCTGTACAGAAAGTATAGTCACCACTTCAGAGACCAGGACTCATTCATCAAGAAAACACCTTATTTATGCAACAGATCATCATAGTCATGTCTGTCATTTAACCACTACAGATTGTTCATACTTAAAATTTTCAGGATACACAGCCATACTTAGATCTCCCTCTACATCACCACTAGGACTTGTATTAAGTTGAACGCCAGTAACTAAAAGCCAAGATTTGCATCAAGCCAAACTTACAGAGCTAGTACTACTTGCTGGTCTTTTCGGCGACATGCCCAGCACCTGCAGCCGTGGTATCCTGGTCAGCACCAGGACGCACTCCTGCTGCCGTGCCATCTTGCCCAGCACCTGCCGCCGCGCCGTCCTGGTTAGCCACAACACCGGCTTCACCATCACCCACTGCATCCTCATCCGGGTCGACAATCTTGGCTCCGACACCGAACCGACGCCGCCGACTGACGTACGAGGGCGAGGGCGACCACGGTCGGAACCTGCCTGGACGCGCACGGACGGGGCCCCCAGAACCAGATCCGCTGCGGTCGCGTGCTGCGCTGCCGGCCGTCGCGATGGCCTTGACTAGCTTGCCATCGCCGGATTTCGCTCCTCCGCCCTCTGCTCCGCCTGCCATGGCTCCAGTGCGATGGACGCCACCTCGCCGGCTGTTTATATGGACGGGATGCCATCGATTTGGGGTGAGAGGGGGAGGCCCTGGATTGGAGGTTGGACCGACGGTGATTTGGGATTGGATCGGAGGAGAGGATCGTTGGGGGAGAGGAAGAGGATTGGGGAGTTTGCGTGCGGTGATTAAGTTGCGCTGGAGTGATGCTCGAGGCGTGGACCAGGGGGGCGAATGCAAAAGTACCCAGCGCAACGGAGACGTACACTTATTCTGGGAAAAACGGTGGCCTCTAAACGTCCACTCTTTGGCGGACGGAGGGAGTATATGGATTTGGTGGCGAGCGCTACCGATGCGGCCAAGTACTCCAAGGTCAGACAAATCGTGAAGTGGATAAGCTATTCTGGACGCAATTCCATGTTCCAAAGCGTCCGCTTTCATTGACTAACCAGCTAGCCGAATGGGCCGAACTGAATAGGTTGTCCGGACTCGCCATGAGGTCTGTTGTGGATCAGCTATGGCCGGAAAGACCAAAGCCGAACAACTATTTCAGCTTAGTGCAGCCTTGATGCGGTGCTGCGCATTAATGCGATGAAGAGGTCGGCGTGCATAGAAGGCTCGCGGATGGCCCTTGCCCGTGTTATAGCATACTGGGCAGAGATGGACGCTACCACTATTGCGGCGCAGGGATCGGCCATAGGCCGGGTGGCTGCCGAGCACTATTTCGAGGAGGTTCTCGAGGGTGCTCGTTTGATAGAGGCCCAGTGCTCGAAAAGTATTATGTTTGAGTGATATGTATTTTCATTGTAAGCACAATGCTTTTATGAATTTTTATAAGGTTATTTTTATACTTTTGCCTGAAAGTAGTATGATGCCTCCTGTGCGGCCGTTTATGTATACCTGTGTATAACCTGAAAGATTGCAGCCATCGGCTTCAACCCCCACGCATAAAATGTCGGGGTGTTCGCAAAAAATGCGTGTTCACACTTAAACCCAACGTCTTAGTCCTATTAAGGAGGTGATAGCGTAGCGAGCGAGGCAACCGGACTATAATGCTTTAACACTTTCACTTAGCCATAGGAGTTTGACAGTGGGGCTACTAGATAGCCCCTGGTGGCTCCGCACTCTCCCGATTGCGGGGTGCGTACATGCCCGGCCGGGAAATGGCCCTTCATTAAGGCGGAGGAATTCAAACATTCCGATAGGTCACCGAGTGGTTGACCAGTCTCACGCTATATCATGACAGTCAGTTTTCGGCTTTCTCTACTGAGGTGCTCGTCCGGATGAACCAGGGCACAATCGCAGTAGTTCTCCTGGTGCTACCTTAGCTGGTAAAGCGAAACATAAGGCACCAAAACACAGGAGCCGGGAAAACCCAACATTTGACCAAAGACAATGATTTGGAGCTGATGCATATATGGCCAAACTCGCGACGCTGAACACTCCCTAAGGTATTCGGTCTTTATGGTATAAACCGGGCCTAGATAGTGCCCTTCGTAAGAAGCCCCTTGTGTCCAGGTACGTGCATTATTCTGACGTGGCCACATGCCAAGACGCCAGCATCCTTCTCGACTGTGCTAAGAATTCGGTGGATATGTATCAACAAGAGACAGTAAAAAAGGTTTACACAGGGTCTTAATCTAAAAAGAATCCTTGGAGCAGGTCCCTGCTGCACGTCTGCGCCTGTGTCTCCGTTGTGCCGTATCCTGGATGGGTGTAGCACGATGATTATCTGTAAAAGAGAGGAGCTTAGGTGAAAAAGCTGTCGTCCAAAAAGATAGTTTTTTAAAGAAATCATGTATAATTCAAGGCAAGTAAGAATTGCCGCTTGTCTGCGCACGTTGAGCCCCTTGTATTTGTAATAGGGGTGTGATTATTGATCCGGTAAAAATTGCATACGGCTGCGCCGGACTTGTCTAACCATGACCGAGGTCGTGACGACCTGCTAAATGCTTTAGTTGGTGAGGCCGTTTTTAGTGTGCGGCTGCCAGGGCAGCCGCACGCTCTTCGGCGCGAAGAGATCGCTTAATACTTCTGTTCACTGTAATGATGCCACGTGGACCGGGCATCTTGAGTGTGAGGGAAGCATAGTGTGGTATTGCGTTAAAGCGAGCGAAAGCTTCGCGTTCGAGTAGTGCTTGATAGCCACTTTGAAACGGAGCGATGTGCAAGGTTAAATGTTTGCTACGGAAGTTATCGGGGAAGCCGAATATAACTTTTAGTAGTAGGGAGCCCGTGCAATGAGCCCCTGGGCCTGGCGTTACTCCTTTAAAGGTAATATTGCTATGGCAAATTTTTGTTGGGTCTATCCCCATTTCGCGGATTGTATCTTGGTATATCAGGTTTAGACTGCTGCCACCGTCCATCAGGACTCGTGTGAAGTGGTATCCGTCAATTATTGGTCTAATACCAGGGCAGCCCATCCTGCACGCCGGACACTTGCTGAGTAATCACGATGGTCGAACGTGATCGGTTGAGACGACCAGTGGCAGGACTCCGTGGTGATAGGCCTTCGGGTGTATTTTTCTGGGAGTGCCGTTTTGTTTCTGCCATTGATCATGTGTAACACGTTTACTATTTTGACTTCTGGTGGAAATTTCTTTTGTTCCCCAGTGTCTTCCTTGAGAGGCTCATCCTCATCTTCGCTTGGTGTATCCTCCCCCTTGTGTACGGCGTTGAGCTTGCCGGACTGCTTGAAGACCCTACATTCTCTGTGGGTATGATTGGCTGGTTTGCCAGGGGTGCTATGGACCTGACATATTTGGTTCAGAATTTTGTTTAGGCTGGCCAGTTCATCTCTGACGCCTTTAGGGGGCGGCTTTTGCTGACCTGGCCGAGAGCTTTTGAATCCGGCATTTACTGTCGGGCTCCTCGTGCTGTCTCTTTTATTCCGGCGTTTGTTATTGCTGTTGCGCCATGATTTCCCGTTTCCATCTCTAACTTCAGATGTACTGGGGTCGCTGGAGCTGCATCGGGCTAGCCAGCGGTATTCACCCACGCAAAAGCGGGTCATGAGGCTTGTTAATGCTGCCATTGTTCTCGGTTTTTCTTGGCCGATGTGTCGGGCAAGCCATTCGTCAGGGACACTGTGCTTAAAAGCTGCCAAGGCTTCGGTGTCCGGGTAGTCGACAATTTGGTGCTTTTTAGTAAGAAACATGTTCCAAAGCTTTCGGGCTGACTCTCTGGGCTGTTGAGTTATATGACTCAAATCATCCGCATCCGGAGGTCGGACATAAGTCCCTTGAAAGTTTGCCCAAAAAGTGTCTTCGAGCTCTGCCCAGCTTCCAATGGAGTTTTTGGGGAGGCCTTTAAGCCAATGATGAGCTGGCCCTTTCAGTTTGAGTGGTAAGTACTTGATGGCGTGGAGATCATCTCCTTGAGCCATATGGATGTGGAGGATATAGTCCTCGATCCAGACCCCAGGGTCTGTTGTTCTGTCGTATGCCTCTATGTTTACAGGTTTGAATCCCTCTGGAAATTCATGATCCAGCACCTCGTCGGTGAAACGTAGGGGGTGTGCGGCACCCCTTTATCTAGGTGTACCGTGTTGTTCGGATGTCTGTTGTGTTATATCGTATGCTGGGGCGCGCTTGCGTGGTCCATAGATGGATCTGGTTACACTGTCCTTTTGGTGAAAGCCCTCGGGTGAATCGCGTATTGTCTTGTGGGTGGCATTATTTGCCGCTCTATGTTGGCTGTGAGGTTGTCTATCCGTCTAGGTGGATGTTTTGATTTTCGGTTGTGAGGGGTCTGAGGCCTCCTCATCGAATTCAGGTAGCAACTTCCGCTTTGGGTAGCTCTTGGTGGGGCGATTGTCGCCGTACTTCGCTGCTGTGTTGAGTACTTTACTCCATCTGATTTGGAGTGTGTCCTGCGCAGCCTTGAGCCTTTGCTGCTGCTTTTTCAGACTCCTTGCGGTGGCAACAAGCCTTTGACGGGCATTCTGCTGCTTTGGGTGCATGTCCGGTGTTGTGTCGTCCGGACTATTATCTTTGACCGAATTGGTTTGTTCGGTTTGATTCTCCATATTGCCGTGGTCCGACAGTGATTCGCCCTGCTCCGACGCTGGGTCTGTGTTATCGTTATTTCTGGCTAGGCGTGATTTGGGGCGGCTCTTGCGCCGCCGTTTTCACTGCTTCTTCAGGGAATAAGCCTTCGGTGTGTCCTTCCGTTCCTCGTCGTCTTCTTTTGGTGTATCCACCATGTATACGTCGTATGATGAAGTGGACGTCCAGTGCCCTGTGGGCGGTGGTTCCTCTTCGCCTCCCGCACAGTTGTCCATACCATCGATGTCTTCGGAGTCGAAGTCGAGCATGTCGGTTGAATCATCGGCAGTGGCTATTAAGTGGGTGGTGGGTGGGCGTCGAATTTCTTCGTCGTCCACATCCCAATCCCGTTGGCCATGATACGGCCAGGGCTCTCCTGACAAAGAGAGAGACCTTAGTGAATTCAGAATGTCGCCGAAGGGCGAGTGCTGAAAGATATCCGCGGCGGTGAATTCCATGATCGGCGCCCAATCGGATTCGATTGGCAGGGGCGCAAATGGTTCGGGGTCCTGAAGAGAGTCCGGCACCTTGGAGTCACGGGCTGCGCTGAGGATTATGCTGGTGTTTGGCTCGATCGCCGTCGAGACTGCAGCTCCTGAGGCGGTGTCTAGCCACCCGTCCTTGATTAGCGCAGCTAGCTCCGAGCTAAGGGTCAGAGCTGATGCGGACGCGGCCTCTGGGGTACCGTCCGGTGGCAGAGCTAGGTCATACCTATCGCGACAGTGCGGCGCGCCCGGCTGTGGCTCGAATCCGTTGAAGATCAAGTCCCCACGGATGTTGGCCGTGTAATTCAAACTTCCAAATCTGACCTGATGGCCAGGGGTGTAGCTTTCAATCTGCTCCAGATGGCCAAGCAAATTACCCCGCAGTGCAAAGCCACCGAATACGAAGATCTGTCCGGGGAGAAAAGTCTCACCTTGGACTGCATCGCTATCGATGATAGTAGGAACCATCAAGCCTAACAGCGATGACACAGAGGAACTCTCAATGAAAGCACCAATGTCGGTGTCAAAATCGGCGGATCTCGGGTAGGGGGTCCCGAACTGTGCGTCTAGAGCGGATGGTAACCGGAGGCAAGGGACATGAAGTTTTACCTAGGTTCAGGCCCTCTTGATGGAAGTAAAACCCTACGCCCTGCTTGATTGATATTGACGATATGGGTGTTACAAGAGTAGATCTACCACGAGATCAGAGAGGCTAAACCCTAGAAGCTCGCCTACGGTATGATTGTATGTTGTGATTGTTGTCCTACGGACTAAAATCCTTCGGTTTATATAGACACCGGAGAGGGTTAGGGTTACACAAGGTCGGTTACGAAGGAGGAGATATCCATATACGTATTGCCTAGCTTGCCCTCCACGCCAAGTAGAGTCCCATCCAGACACATGACGAAGTCTTCAATCTTGTATCTTCATAGTCTAACAGTCTGGCCAATGGAGATAGTCCGGCTGTCCGGAGACCCCCTAATCCAGGACTCCCTCACCTACCTATATACGGTATCTACCTGCCGTTCCAAGTAAATTTGTATGTGCCAAACTCTAAACCTTCAAATAAATATCCTGTTTTGTATGCTCGAATAGCTCATGTATCAACTAGGGTTGTCTGTATCTTCCATGTTAGGCGGGTTATTCTCAAGAGGAGTGGACTCCGCTCCTCACTCACGAGATAAATGGCTGGTCACTGGGATGCCCAGTCCCATGCTTTATGCAAACTAAATCAAAATAATTGCAAACAAAACTCCCCCTGGGACTCTTGTTAGTTGGAGGCACTCGTTGTTTCGAGCAAGCCATGGATTGATGCTTGTGGTGGAAGGGGGAGTATAAACTTTACCATTCTGTTTGGGAACCACCTGTAATGTGTGTAGCATGGAAGATATCGCCATCTCTTGGTTGTTATGTTGACAATGAAAGTATACCGCTGAAAATATTATTCACCTCTATTTCAAAACCGAGCTCTGGCACCTCTATAAATCCCTGCTTCCCTCTGCGAAGGGCCTATCTATTTACTTTTATGCTGAGTCATCACCCTCTTATTAAAAGGCACCAGTTGGAGAGCACCGCTGTCATTTGCATTCATTACTGTTAGTTTACATTGGGTATGACTTGACTGGATCTCTTTTACCATGAATTACAATGTCTATTCAGTCCTTGGTCTTTAAAGGTGCTCTGCATTTATGTTTTGCAATCTCAGTAAGGGCTAGCGAGATACCATCCTGTTATATCATATTATGATTGTTTTGAGAAAGTGTTGTCATCTGAGTTTTATTATTATGGCTCTATAGTTGATTATGCTATTAATATGAGTAACTTGAGACCTATGCGTTATTGCGAATGTGGTTAGTTATAATATTTGCTGAAAACTTGAATGCTGGCTTTACATATTTACAACAACAAGAGCAAACAGAGTTTGTAAAAGTTTTTCTTTATCACTTTTAGTTCGTCAACTGAATTACTTGAGGACAAGCAAAGGTTTAAGCTTGGGGGAGTTGATATGTCTCCAACGTATCTACTTTTCCAAACACTTTTGCCCTTGTTTTGGACTCTAACTTGCATGATTTGAATGGAACTAACCCGGACTGACGCTGTTTTCAGCAGAATTACCATGGTGTTATTTATGTGCAGGATCAAACATTCTCGGAATGACCTGAAACTTCATGGAGACACTTTTTAGAAAATAAGAAAAATACCTGCCAAAGATGAAGGCCAGGGGGCCCACCGTCTTGCCACGAGGGTGGGGGGCGCGCCCCCTACCTCGTGGGCCCCCTATTGCATCTCCGACTCCAACTCCACCTCCATATATTGAGTTTCGATGAGAAAAAAATTAGAGAGAAGAAATCATCGTGTTTTACGATACGGAGCAGCTGCCAAGCCCTAAAACCTCTCGGGAGGGCTGATCTTGAGTCCGTTCAGGGCTTCGGAGAGGGGAATCCGTCGCCATCATCATCATGAACCATCCAACCATCACCAATTTCATGATGCTCACCGTCGTGCGTGAGTAATTCCATCATAGGCTTGCTAGACGGTGATGGGTTGGATGGGATCTATCATGTAATCGAGTTAGTTTTGTTAGGGTTTGATCTCTAGTGTCCACTATGTTCTCAGATTCATGTTGCTATGACTTTGCTATGCTTAATGCTTGTCACTAGGGCCCAAGTGCCATGATTTCAGATCTGGACCTTTTATGTTTTCATCAATATATCAGTGTTCTTGATCCTATCTTGCAAGTCTATAGTCACCTATTATGTGTTATGATCCGTTAACCCTGAAGTGACAATAATCGGGATACTTATTGGTGATGACCGTAGTTTGAGGAGTTCATGTATTCACTATGTGTTAATGCTTTGTTTCGGTTCTCTATTAAAAGGAGGCTTTAATATCCCTTAGTTTCCGTAAGGACCCCATTGCCACGGGAGGGTAGGACAAAAGATGTCATGCAAGTTCTTTTCCATAAGCACGTATGACTATGTTTGGAATACATGCCTACATTATATCAATGAACTGGAGCTAGTTCTGTGTCACCCTAGGTTATGACTGTTACATGATGAACCGCATTCGGCATAATTCTCCATCACCGATCCATTGCCTACGAGCTTTCCATATATTGTTCTTTGCTTATTTACTTTCCCGTTGCTATTACTATCATCACTACAAAATACCAAAAACATTACTTTTACTACTGTTACCTTTTGCTACCGTTATCTCTCCTATCATATTACCTTGCTACTAAACACTTTGCTACAGATATTAAGTGTCCAGGTGTGGTTGAATTGACAACTCAACTGCTAACACTTGAGAATATTCTTTGGCTCCCCTTGTGTCGAATCAACAAATTTGGGTTGAATACTCTACCCTCGAAAACTATTGCGATCCCCTATAATTGTGGGTTATCAAGGGGGGAGGAGTGTGCAAGTACGAGAATGATGAAAAGAGTGGTGGGAGTGAGGCATGGACGGTGACAAGAGAAGAGGGGAAGCTTGTGTTTGTTCTAGGCACACCTGGCTAGAGAGGCATATCGATCGATGTGTGCCGTAAAGAAGGAGCTGGGGGGGCCTACACACACCATGGGTGAATGACCTAAAGTGAAAAGACGAATTTGCGCGATGGAGCTAGATAATGCTGAGGGAGGGTGAGAGGGATGCGGGCGTGTGCATGCACAAGAGAAAGTTCGCGCTAGCTACAAAGATAAAGGGTTGTGTGGGTGTAAAAGACGAATAGAGATCATATATACTTCATTATAAAAGGTGAATTCGCATATTTGAAGAATTTATCATAGTGTTTCAAATCGACGCATGTGTGAATATATATAACGGTGATACACATGGTGTGGTTATGAACATGTTATACTACATTTAATATATTTTATCTCTACTCTTATAAAAAACGGAGTTGTTGATGATGGTGTGCCTACCATCCTGCATTATAGGCCGTCTGATTTATATCTGGCGGATAGCAAGGAAACTATGATGGTTGAACTTGGCAACAATCATGATTGTAGGTTCTTATTGAAATAGAGAAAGAAATTCAAATTTAGTTCGAATTGCATCGTTAGTGTAGACATTTGGAACGCACTAAAATGTTGGTATGAGTAGGTTACATGCATTATACAGCAAGCGAAAAAAATTAATTGGACATAACATGGATTCATACTCCCTCCTTCCATCTATGTAGGGCATAATGAGATTTTTAAGACCGCCTTTGACTATTGACAAGATTAATAGTACATGACATGCACAATGTGAAAATTATATCATTGAAAGAATCTTTGACAGACGAATTTAACAGTGTGCTTTGTGTAAGCTGCATGTCATATATCGTTGCTCTAATATTTGGTCAAAGTTAGCATAGAAAAACGCATTAGGCCCTATATAGATGGAAGGAGGAAGTAGCTTCGAATAGCATTTGTATAGTAAAACGGGGCAAGACTCTCTCTTTGTGTGGTGTGAATAGTATTATTTTTTTCGTTTTCTTTTTGGTTGAGGGAAGTGCGAATTGATTTGGTACATACAAGTACAATGTTACTACACGTTAGGCTTATCCCTAAAATTCAACCCGCGTCTTGTTATATCCCGAAAATTCAGATATCGTGCTCCTAAAACTGGCGCCTTCACAACCCGCGCCTTGCTATCCCGAAATTACAACGCGCACGAAATCTCCCTCCAGCTGCCAAATCCCCACACGCGAAATCCCCCGTCTAACCCTGTGCCGAAAGGGCCACTAGTTCAAATCGGTGGGGGGGTACTTTCGTAACACACCCTACATTTTGGACAAGCGCGTCCCTAAGTCATGCTTCACCCCCTCCCATCACCCCCTTTTCGCCATTCAAAATCCTAGGCCGCCATAACCTCTCCGCTCCACCCGAGAAACCCCACCCTCCTCCATCCGCCACGTCACCACTGCCCAACTGGAGCCTCTTCCTTGACGATGTTGTCCACCGCAACAGCTCGACGTCCCTCGTCCACCTCCCCGGATGAGGATCCGCCGTCCATCTCGCCGCCCCGCCGGTTCAGCCACCCCATCCTCCACCTCCAAGGAGTTGCTCCGACGATCGCCTCGTTTATCGCGGCTGCTCCATCCCCACAGCGCCGCCTTAACCTACTCCACCAGAACCGCAACATCCTCACCGACTCCTCGGACGAAGCTGAGGCCTACTCGGCACCACCAAAGAGGTTGTACACACATCGCATGGCACCTTCTCCTTAACTCGACCTCCCGGCGCTGACGGTGCTCCATCCCGCACCCTCATGGAGCGGCTACCTTGAAACCGGCACCGCGGGCGACATCTCCATGGCGGCCCTCCCCCAGTGCAAGGCCCCTTCGGCGGCGGCGGCCATACCAGCCGGATCTGCTGCTACTGCTTTGGCTCTTGCTCGCTCTCTCGCGCTACTGCTGCTGCTCCGGCTCTCGCTCGATTGCTCGCTCGCCCAACTGCTGCTGCTGCTCTCCCCCTCACTCATGCTGCTGCTCTGCTCTAACTAAGCCACACTTCAGTCGACTGAATCGACTTTTAGGTCAGTCGATTTTTTGGGATTGGGGGGGCTCGCCGGAGTTAAGGAAGAACCACCCGCAATAGGGACGGGGGCTCGCATGAGAGGTACCCCACTATCTATCTTAGGGTTCAGGGTGGGGGCAGGGGGCCTAGAGGGTTGGTCGGGCGACGGTGGCGAGCTGTTTCGGGGCGGCGAGGCGGCGCTGGGGCCGGCGGTTCGGCCAGTGGTGGCTGGCGGCTCAGGGGGGTGCAGGTTGAAGATGAACTGCAGGCCCTCCCTAAACTACATGTCAAGTACCTCTATGCTACCATTGCGTTCAGTTTTGACAGTAGCATTCAGATTCCACAGTAATTTTAAGTTTCGACAGTTAAGTTCAGAGTCAACAGTTTTTACCTCATCTGTTGTAGTCAGGTGGTTTTTGGTGATGTTAATTTTACATCCATTTTACATCATCTATTGGAGATGCTATTAGAATCCCACTTGAGATTGACGATGTCTGTCTTGTGCTGCTTCAGCTTTGACGTCTTACGGCTCACCGGAGCTGCTCCAACGACAGAACGATCCATCACAACAGAGCAGTGCCCTGGACACCGTCTATAGATTCCTCAGATCTTCCTCCACACCTCCGACAGCCACCTTTGCCTCAACTGCTTCAGGGACCAACCCAATGATGCTGAGGTCGACACGGCTACGGCAAAGAGGTTGTACACTTGTTGCATCACTTATTACTATGCATTCACGTCGATCCATTAGGGCTATTTTGGTTCAATGGAAAAACGTCGATCCACTGGTTGTTACCATCATTCTAAATTTCTGCATGCTCTCCTTACATAATCTCACCATATATTTTTCGTATGCATGTCAGATATTGTACACAGTCATGCTGAACATGTAGAGAAAAAGAGAAGATTTTTGCGCGGTAATACAATGTCATGCAGACATCGCTCCATGGTGGGTTCAATGGCAAACCCTCCCCACCCCTCTCTAGATTGTAATCTAGAGGAAGATATATGTTCTGAGGCGGATTCAGACGCCACTGACCACTCCAATTTACCCCCCAAGGTGTTTGCTCTACCTTGGCATGATGATGTTAGTCATATCATGCATATGTTGCCTTGCAGTGCCTACTTTTGACATCATATATGTCATCTGCTTAGTTTAGACATGTTCTGTAATGCCACCTGTTTAGTTTCTATATCATATATGGGAATTATGCAGTCTCATGTCTTTTAGCCAGCCATAATATATGTGAAATGTGCAATGCCATCCTGTTTAACCAGGCATCATATATTTGAATGATATCTTGCCCATCCTTTTCTTCATTACATTTCCATTTGTAGACAATGTTTGTATATTAAAGTACTCTTCATGTGAATCAGCCATTTGGGTGGGAGATGGAAAAATCTGGAGTGAAAACAAGGCCTTCAGAGCAGACAATGCTACCAATCGAAGCAGATCTCTTGTTGGGTCCCGATAGCTCCTCAGAGATGGATTCAGAGATAGATGAGCAGTCATATTCCCCCACTGAGGTGTATGCTCTAACTTGGCATGGGTATAATGCTCATATCATGCATACGGTGTCTTGCATTGCATAGTTTAGACATCATATACACAATATTCAACACCATGTTCTTAGTTCAGACATCATATCGAATGCCCTCTGTTTAGCATATAAATCACATATGTGAATTTAATGATGTGATCCTGATTACTTAGATAACATGTAGGTGAATTATGTCATGCGATCCTGTTTAGTTATTCATCATATCTTTGAATTATGTTATGCTATGCTATCCAGTTTAGATAGACATCATATATGTGAAATTATGTCATGCTATCCGTTTTAGTTAAACAATATACATGTCAACTATTTCATGCCCTCTTTTTTCCACACTATCTATTGCATCTGTCTCTCATACAATGTCTGTACATTCAACTATGTTTCCTGTTTATCAGCCATTTGAATTGGAGCGGGTGATGCCAGTATCTAGCGGACTAAAAACACGGTCTTCAAATAAAACAGTGCTACCTATTGGTGGAGATAGCACCCCGGTTGTACATGCACAAGAACCAGCCCTACCATACATAACCCAAACTCTCGCAGATTGTACCCCTACTGTGATGGACAGAGAACCAGCTTCACCCAATCAAACCCCAACCCCAGCCGATAGTAACCCAGTTCCTGTTGACACAGCACCATCTCCACCACAGAGCTCCCAAACAAGAGTAGTTAGTAAGGCAGCTCCAGTGCCCAAAGGGCCAGTACTATCACAGTGAACCCCAACTCCACCAGTTAGTACGCCTATTCCTGTGGAGGAAGCACAACCAGCTAGTCGTAGTTTAGCATCTATCGCATTTGATGTTGTTAACTCGTATGTGCGTATCTTCCCATCTTGGAAATATTATACTGAAGATGAAGGAAAATGCCAGTTGCAGGTGTTTGTCCAGGAGTTATGTGTAAGTAATGTTATTCATGGCAATTACTTTGCTTGGTCTCATACATCCTACCTCCATGATGGTTATAATACAACAAATTTTCCCATTTTTCTCTATAGAGAAGGACCGATTTGGAAACTCAGGATGAGGTAACCTGTGCTAATACCTCTGCTATCTTCAAGAATGCTTGGTGGCAGTATCGGAATTACCTGAAGAAAACGTACTTCACCGGCAAAGAAACTCATCAAATTCCCTTACGTTCTCCTGAGACACATTTACTGGACGATGACTGGGAATGCCTTGTTCTGTACTGGTCCCGAACCAAGAATGTGGTAAGGTCTATGAGCTCATTTTCTATTTTTAAGTATTATATTCTTGCATCTTACTGTACTCTGTTCATGTAGAACAAGTGCCTAAACCTAAAGAACAACTGTTCTAATTTAACATTCCATTGCTATCATAGTTCAAAAAAGCGCTAGGCGTTAATTGTGCATTTTGCCACCGCCTTGCGCTTTACTGACCAAAACGCATGCTTATGCACAGTTATGCACAGATTATGTGTAGTTATGTGCAATGCGTTTTGCCAACGCCTAGAGCCTAGGCGTGCTTAAGCGCTCGCTTAGGCGCGCCTTTTTTAACTATGATTGCTTTGCTCTTGTATCACTATATTTACTCATACAAACTTATTTTTAAATTGAAGGATCCAATCAAAACTCCAATGGCACAACAGGTATCTTCACGCATGTTTCTTTAACAGGTTTGCTATTATCAATAGCTCTGTTGATTTCAATTTCAATTGTGTATACAGTTGACTTTCATATCATGCACATTACTAGCATCACAACAGAGCCAATAGTGTTGTTGTACATGTAGACTCGTGGTACCCATCTGAAGTCTTGTTGTGCCGTGTAGTTTCCCACGCTTTGTATTCTTTCACTACTGCTTTGTCTTGAACTGATATGATTTGAACCGTGTCTCTATTTTGATTTGGCAAGACAATGCAGTGACCATAGGACATAGATATATGTTTGTTTGATGATTTTATTATGTACTAGTACTTGGCAATAGAAGACTTGGTAGTTTAATCATGTCCACCTTACTAATGAACTGGTTCACCGAAATGTGTTTCATATACTAGTACATGCTAAACTTGTTATGTGTCTGCTTGTTTCTTCTTTTAGAATGCTGACAGAATATTGGGGAAGAGTGCCTTATTAAGCAATGGTAAAGGAAGTAATGTAGATAAGGTTCAGGATAGTGACACATCCTTGTTGGTCTCCAACAAAGCTGATAAAACAGCTAAGGAAGACTATCTTGAAGACAGCGAGACAACCCCAAAGTCCTGTCTTGGTTTAGTGTCCGAGTTACTGGCCACTACCGCTTGCACAAGCTATTCAAACTCACTGTCTGAATCAGTTCGGTTTCTTGAGTCTCAACTACAAGCTGAAAGACATCGATCAGCTATGCTGCGACAAGAAGCGGAAGGACTGCGGAAGTCCCTGGAGCATTCAGATGGATACTTTCTGGTTCAACAGCAAGCATCGGAGGATTTTAGCGCCAAACAGGACAAAGCTAATCAGCTTGCTAAGCTTATTGCCAGCATGGTGGATACCCAGGATAACATTTCTTGAGCTCTTCTGAAGTTGTTTCAGTTATGCTCTTGTTTTGCTGCCGCGTTTATTTGAACAGGTGGCCAATTTTGGCTGCCAGTGTATGTAATGTTCTGCTTTGTTCCGTATATTTGCACTGGTGGTGAACTTTGATGCCCGGTGGATGTAATATGTGTAATAGCGGCAATAGGCTAGCGTTAATTGCTTGCTTATTTATTTCCTTATTGTCTTGTTTAGTTGTTTGCTTGTAGTCACTGCAGTTCTTTTTCTGTTTTTTTCTAGTGGCCACAATAGCCTATTTTTGGTAACTAGGCCAAAATAATCATGGCAACACATGGACTGTTGTAACCATGGGCGTCCGGCAGGCCGTATGATCCATGGGCCTTCGTCCAGCCGTAGGATCCATCGGCCTTCTATACGGGCCTTAGGGTCCATGGGCCTTCTACGGGCCATAGGGTCCATGGGCCTTCTACGGGCTGTACGATCCATGGGCCTTCTATGGGCCGTACTATCCATGGGCCTCATACGGGCCGTAGGATCCATGGGACTTCTACGGGGCGTATCATCGTTTCACCAACCATGGGCCGTACTATTCGTGGACCATAACGGGCCGTTAATAGGCCGTATTTGATAATTCTATGAAAACATCCCAACGGGTTTTTTGACATGAAAACGGCCCAACGTATTAACGGTCCACAAACGGGCCGACTATAACGACGGGTTGAATTTGGCCCACAAGCAGAAAATGACAGTAACGGGCCGTATGTAACCGAATGCTGCAAATGAGCCCAAGAATCAATGGGCCCTGAGAAGGCCGAAAGATAACTTGGGCTGGAAATGGCCCAATGGAATAACGGGCCGTTAATGGGTATAAAGTGATACACTGTTCACTACGGGCCAGTTTCACCACGGGCCCCTAATGGGCCAAGAGTTACAAAGGTCCTCATATGGACCGAAAGAATTCATGGGCCACACATGGGACGGAAGTTAAAACGGGATGAATCATATTGGACGGCCCAGATGACGCTACTGGGCCTAATTCGCATAGGGCGTAACGGGCCCTGCGTTAGCGGGTTGTAAATGGGCTATATGTGAACAAGCCATTAACAGGCTTTCCGTGGGCCGGCCCGCCACCTTTTGACCTCTGTTGGGACGTGCCACATGTCGCCGTATCATAGGCGCCTTCGGTCCAATGAGCGGATGACATCTGTCCCAACGGTGAGCCGACACGTGTTTCCTCCAGCCAATGATGATTTTACACGTGGAAAATCCCCATTGGTCGGGGCTGTTAACGGTTTATCGGATCCAAAACCCGACCCGATAGCTTAACGGTGTTCCGTTACGGTGGATGCCATGTGTTGGTCACCCTTGACGAAAGCACTTCTGTGACACGCGATTTATCTTCATGGAAGTGGACACTTCCGTGATGATAATTTTGGCAATGTCATGGAACACTTCTACGACAACACATGTATGACTATCTTGATTCTGTCATAAATTTGTCATGGATGTACATGCATCACAGAAAACGCGACCCACTGTGACAAACATGTATCATCATGGAAGTGTATTTTTTTGTAGTGCATGGCAGGTGAGGGAGTCCTAGATTAGGGGGTCTCCAGACAGCCGGACTATATCCTTTGGCCGGACTGTTGGACTATGAAGATATGAGATTGAATACTTCGTCCTGTGTCCGGATGGGACTCTACTTGGTGTGGAAGGCAAGCTAGGAAATACGGATATGCATATCTCCTCCTTTGTAACCGACCTTGTGTAACCCTAGCCTCCTCTGGTGTCTATATAAACCGGAGGGTTTTAGTCCGTAGGACAACATACAATCATACCATAGGCTAGCTTCTAGGGTTTAGCCTCCCTGATCTCATGGTAGATCAACTCTTGTACACTCATATTATCAAGAATAATCAAGCAGGACGTAGGGTTTTACCTCCATCAAGAGGGCCCGAACCTGGGTAAAACATCGTGTCCCCTACCTCCTGTTACCATCCGCCTTAGATGCACAGTTAGGGACCCCCTACCCGAGATCCGCCGGTTTTGACAACGACATTGGTGCTTTCGTTGAGAGTTCCTCTGTGTCATCACTGTTAGGCTTGATGGCTCCTTCGATCATCGATAGCGATGCAGTCCAGGGTGAGACTTTTCTCCCTGGGCAGATCTTTGTATTTGGCGGCTTCGCACTGCGGGCCAACTCGCTTGGCCATCTGGAGCAGATCGAAAGTTACGCCCCTGGCCATCAGGTCAGGGTTGGAAGCTTGAACTACACAGCCGACATCCACGGAGACTTGATCTTCGACGGATTCGAGCCCTTGCCGAGTGCGCTGCACGGTCATGATGAGCATGACTTAGCTCTACCATCGGACAGTGTTCGGGAGATCGCACCGGCGACCGCTCCGACCCTCAAATCGGAGCCAATTGCGCCATCCAGTGATGGGTGGATAGACCCCGCCACAGAGGCCGCATCTCAGCGGCGAGCGAGCCGAGTATCGACCTTACCCTTCACAAGAGCCGTGACAACAAATTGCCGGATTCTTCCCCGGCCATGGACTCCGAACCGCCTGCGCCCATGCCTATCAAATCTGACTGGGCGCCGATCATGGAGTTCACCTCCGCGGATATCTTTCAGCACTCGCCCTTTGGCGACATACTGAACTCATTAAGGTCTCTCTCCCAGTCAGGAGAGCCCTGGCAGAACCATGTCCGGCAGAATTGGGGTGCGGATGACGAAGAAATTCGCCGCCCACCCACCACCCACTTAGTAGCCACTATCGATGATTTGACCGACATGCTCAACTTCGACTCCGAAGGCATCGACGGTATGGACGACGATGCAGGAGACGAACAGGAACCACTGCCCACAGGGCACTGGACGCCCACTTCATCATATGATGTATACATGGTGGACACACAAAGAAAACTACGACGAAGAACGGAGAAGCAGTCAAAGCGGCGGCGTAAGCGCCGCTCCAAATCCTGCCTCGGCAGAAGCAGCGATCATATAAACCCAGCGATAGAGCAAGGCGAGCCAGCGGACGACAAACACGGCATTGAACCATCGTCCGACCACGGCAACACGGAGAATCAATCTGAACAACCAGACTCCGTCGAAGATAGCAGTCCGGATAACATCACACCGGACAGGCACCCGGAGCAACAGAACACCCATAAAAGGCTTTTTGCCACTGCGAGGAGTCTGAAAATGCAGAAGCAAAGGCTCAGGGCTGCACAAGACACACTCAAAATCAGATGGAGTGAAGTACTCAACACTGAAGCGAAGTACGGCGGTAATCGCCATAGCAAGAGCTACCCGAAGCGAAAGTTGCTACCTTAATTCGATGAGGAGGCCTTAGATCCCCCGCAATCAAAAAACAAAACGGCCATCCGGTCGGATAGACGACCTCGTGGCCAACATAGAGCGGCAAACGACGCCGCACATAAGCCAGTACGCGATCCGCGTGAGGGCTCGCATCAAAAGGACGGCGCAACCAGGTCCATCTACGGGACACGCAAGCGCGCTCCGGCATGCAATGCAACACAACAAACATCCCAACACCACGGTACACCCAAATACAGGGGTGCCGCACACCCCCTATGTTTCACCGATGAGGTGCTGGACCACAAATTTCTAGAGGATTCAAACCCGTAAACACAGAGGTGTACGACGGAACGACAGACCCTGGGGTCTGGATTGAGGACTACATCCTCCATATCCATATGGATCGAGGAGACGATCTCCACGCCATCAAGTACTTACCCCTCAAGCTCAAAGGGCCAGCTCGACACTGGCTTAAAAACCTCCCCGAAAACTCCATTGGAAGCTGGGAAGAGCTCGAAGACCCTTTTCGGGCAAATTTTCAAGGGACCTATGTCCGACCACCGGATGCAGACGATTTGAGTCATATAACTCAACAGCCCGGAGAGTCAGCCCGAAAGCTTTGGAACAGGTTCCTCACTAAAAAGAACCAAATAGTCGACTGCCCGGACGCCGAAGCCTTAGCAGCTTTTAAGCACAGTGTTCGAGACGAATGGCTTGCCAGACACCTTGGCCAAGAAAAGCCGAGAACAATGGCAGCATTAACAAGCCTCATGACCCGCTTTTGCGCGGGCGAGGATAGCTGGTTAGCCCGATGCAGCACCAGCGACCCAAGTACATCCGAAGTCAGGGACGAAAACGGGAAACCACGACGCAGCAAAAACAAGCGCCGGAATAAAGAAGACAACCCAAAGAGCACGGCGGTAAATGCCGGATTTAGAAGCTCTCGGCCAGGTCAACAAAAGCTGCCCTCCAAAGGCAAGAGAGACAAACTGTCCAACCTAAACAAGATTCTGGATAAAATATGTCAGATCCACAACACCCCCGATAAGCCTGCAAATCATACCCATAGAGAATGTTGGGTTTTCAAGCAGTCCAGCAAGCTCAACGCTGAACATAAGGGGCAGGATACACCAAGCAAAGACGAGGACGAGCCTCGCAAGCAAAGCACTGGGGAACAGAAGAAATTCCAACTAGAAGTCAAAATAGTAAACGTGTTACACGTAACAAAGGGGAGAAACAAAGCGGCACTCCTAGAGACACAAGCCCCAGGGCCTATCACCGCGGAGTTCTGCCACTGGTCATCCCAACCGATCACCTTTGACCATCGGGATTACTCGGCAAGTATCTGATGTGTAGGATGGGCTGCCTTGGTATTAGACCCAATAATTGACGGATACCACTTCACACGAGTCCGAATGGACGGTGGCAGCAGTTTAAACCTGATATATTAGGACACAGTCCGCAAAATGGGGATAGACCCAACAAAAATTAGCCGTAGCAATACAACCTTTAAAGGAGTAACGCCAGGCCCAGAGGCCCATTGCACGGGCAGCCTGCTACTAGAGGTTATATTCGGCTTTCCCGATAACTTCCGCAGCAAAAATTTAACATTCCACATCGCTCCGTTCCAAAGTGGTTATAAAGCACTACTCGGACGCGAAGATTTCGCTCGCTTTAACGCAATACCGCATTACGCTTCTCTCATGCTTAAGATGCCTGGTCCACGTGGTATCATTATAGTAAATGGAAATATTGAGCACTCCTTGCGCGTGGAAGACCGTGCGGCTACCTTGGCAGCCGCACACTAAACGGCCTCACCAACTAAAGCACTTGGCAGGTCGTTAAGACCACAGACGCGGTTGGACGAGTCCGGCGCAGCTATATGTAATTGATACAGGTTTGATGGCTATACCCCTATTACAATACAAGGGGCTCAACACGCGCAAACAAGTGGCAATTAGGTTCAAATTTACTCATTTTGAACTGTACATGGTCTATTTAGTATAACCTACCTTTTGCACGACAACTTTTCAATTAAGTTCCTTTCTTTTTCAGATGACCATCGTGCTACACCCGTCCTGAATACGACACAATGGAGACACAGGCGCAGACGTGCTGCAGGGACCCATTCCAAGGATTCTTTTTAGATTAAGACCCCGCGTAAACCTTTTTTACTGTCTCTTGTTGATACACATCCCTCGGATTCTCAGTGCAATTGAGAAGGATGCTGACGTATTGGCATGTGGCCACGTCAGAATATTGCATGTACCTGGACACCAGGGGCTTATTACAAAGGGCACTGTTTAGGCCCGGTTTACATCATAAAGACCGAATACCTTAGGGAGTGTTCGGCGTCACGAGTTTGGCCTTATATGCATGAGCTCCGAATCATGTCTTCGGTCAAATGTTGGGTTTGCCTGGCTCCTGTGTTTTGCTGCCTTACGTTCCGCTCTATCGGCTAAGGTGGCACCAGGAGAACTACTGCGATTGTGCCCTGGTTCATCCGGATGAGCACCTCAGTAGAGAAAGCCGAAAACTAACTGTCATGATATAGCGTGAGAGTGGTCAACCACTCGATGACCTAGCGGAATCTTCGGGATTCCTCCGCCTTAACGAAGGGCTGTTTCTCGGCCACGCATGTACGCGCCGCGAATCTGGATGAGCGCAGAGCCACCAGGGGCTATATAATAGCCCCACTGTCAAACTCCTCTGGCTAAGTGAAAGTGTTAACGCATTATAGTCTGATTGCCTAGTTCGCTGCGCTATCACCTCCTTAATGGACCAACACGTTGGATCAAGTGTGAACATACGTCTTCTGCGAACACCCCCGCATTATATGCGTGGGGACTGAAGCCGACGACTGCCATCTTTCAAGTTATATACATATATAGATAAACGGCCGCACAGGAGGGATCACAGTACTTTTGGGCAAAAGTATAAATACAGCCTTGATAAATTCAATAAAACATTGTTCTTACAATGGGAATACATGTCACTTAAACATAATATTCTTCGAGCACTGAGCGTCTGTCAAACGAGCGCCTTCAAGAACTTCTTCAAAGTAGTGCTCGGCGGCCACTCGGTCTATGGCCGAACCCTGTGCCGCAACAGTGGTGGCATCCATCTCCGCCCAGTATGTTTTGACACAGGCAAGGGCCATCCGCGGGCCCTCTATGCACGCCGACCTCTTTACAACATCGATGCATGGCACAGCTTCAAGGAATTGTTGCACTAAGCTAAAGTAGCTACTTGGCCTTGGCCCTCCCGGCCACAGGTGATCCACAACGGACCTCATGGCAAGTCTGGACAACCTATGGAGCTCGGCCCAACCGGTCAATCGCTCATTCAGCAGCAGCGGACGGACTGGAGCGTGAAACTATG
Source organism: Triticum aestivum (assembly GCF_018294505.1). Taxonomy (NCBI): domain Eukaryota; kingdom Viridiplantae; phylum Streptophyta; class Magnoliopsida; order Poales; family Poaceae; genus Triticum; species Triticum aestivum. Next base: position 490,367,393 of record NC_057794.1, read on the forward strand.
ACCAGAATAGCTTTCCCACTTTGGGACCTTTCTGATCCTTGAAGTACTCGGCTGCATCAGCAGCACTTGCAGCCAAATCCATGTACGTGTCCGCAGAACTCCATAGCCGGTCCAGAGGAGCATACTTTGGATCTTCGAACTTAGTCCGCAACAAGAAGGTCTTCCCAGACACGATATCTGTAGCTTGATTCAGCTCCTCCTTAGTCGCTCTAATTTTGGAGCGGGCTTCCTTGGCAGCCACCCGGGCCTTCTCCAGGTCCATCGCCTTCGCCCGGTTTTCCTCTTCAAGAAGCCGGTTACGGTAAGCAACATCTTTTAACTCCACGGCCATCTTGGCAATTTTTTCTTTGCTCTCGCAATGTGCGGCCTGTTCGGCCCTTAACTCTTCGGCCGCCTGTAAAGCGGCCGCATTGCTACTCCTTGCATGCTCCTTGGCTCGGGCAAGCTCCGCCCGAAGGGTCTCCACGGTGGCCGCTCCATCTGTAGTCACAACATATTAAAGATACTGCCATCATACTGCTCTTATTATGTGATGATCACCAGAAAAATCACTCACCCTGTGCCTCGTCAAGCCGCTTGCTCACAAGCACGATGTCAGCATCTGCCGCATCCAGTTGCCGCTTTAGTTTGGCAAACCCATCAGTCCGGCTAGCCACCGGAGCTTCAACCACCTGCACATAAAGGCGGTCTGGTTATAACCTGGGACTATGATCCTCTGTTTGCCGCCGTTCTCGATGACAACCAGAGTCTCAGGGGCTATTATCTGAATGGGCATACCTAACGTATGCGGTACTATTAAAGGCATACATTATTTTATGTACCTCGAAGCCTTTCAGCAAACTCATAAAAGCTTCGTGCAAACTGCTTCCGGCGGATGAAATCCTTTCAATTACCGTACCCATTAGCGTATGATGCGCTTCCGAGACGACAGTTTTCCCCAGAAGATCCTTCAGCGCGTCCGACCGCACATAGTACGGACCCTTGTCGTCGCTCTCCTCAGGAGGCGGATACTGGGGATGCCGGGCAGCCAAAGGGTTACCCTCTGGCGATATTGGATCCGGAGATACCCTTCGCGACGACACTTCAAGGTCGCCCGCTTCTTGAGCTGGGGAGTCCGGGGGAGGCGTTTCGCTCTCCATCATCTTCGGAAGAAGATCCCCCGAAGATGAACTCTGTCGAGAAGGGCTGTGATCCGGACTACAATTTACAAGCATTGTTTATTGTCTTCGGAAGTAAGGTAGGATATCTTCACTATTAAGTACTTTTTGATTACTTACAACTCAGTAGAGTGCTGATCCCCGCGCGGACATTGTGCAGCAAGAATACCCTCCGAGGCAGGACCCTATGGTGGAGATTTCTTCTCCCGTTTGGAAACCTTAGTTCCCGGATCTTCAGAGGTAGTCCTCTTCCTTCCCCGGGGAGAGAGAATGTCAGATTCTTCCCCTTGGTTATCCTCTCTCGCGGAGGCGCTCATTCCCTTGATTGGAATAGGTAGCGATGGAGGCCCGCTTTCGCCCTCTTTATTCCCCCTTCATCTTCCTTTGAGGACACTAGACAAGGTGCTGGCTCGAGCATCTTTTCCAGCACCGGATTGTCCAAGCCTCAGGAAGGGGGTCAAACACCGGATCATCTTCACCTTTGTTATCCAGTCCTGGTCAAAGAGCGATTCTTCAGAATGATGTCATGATAAATAAAAGGACAGTGTATTCGGCCATGGGATTACTTACTTGGGCAGCGGGGCGGTTGCAGCTCAGGCCCACGTCCTCGGTAGTGTCCGGACACTCTATTTGGGGTCCGAAGAACGATTTGTACATCTCCTCGTGCGTCATGCCGAGGAAATTCTGAATAGTGCGCGGTCCTTCCGGGTTGAATTCCCACATGCGGAGGGGCCGGCGTTTGCAAGGCTGGACTCGACGAACCAGCATAACTTGCATTACCATAACCAGACTGAAATCTCCCTCGAAGAGATCTCGGATACGGCTCTGCAGTATTGGCACGTCCTTGGCTGGACCCCAGCTCAGCCCCCTGCTGATCCATGACATCAGTTGTGGTGGAGGGCCCGAGCGAAAGGTGGGGGCAGCTACCCACTTGGCACTTCGGGGAGCTGTGACGTAAAACCACTCCCGTTGCCACAATCCGGACACCTCTGGAAAGGAACCCTTTGGCCATGGAGCGTCAGCAATTTTGCTTATTAGAGCACCTCCGCACGCTCCGTACTTCCCCTTGACCATCTTCGGCTTCACATCGAAGTTCTTGAGCCACAGGCCGAAGTGAGGGGTAATGCGGAGGAAGGCCTCACAACCGACAATAAAATGATGAGATGTGAAGAAGGGAATCCGGGGTCAGATCGTGAAAATCCAGCCCGTAATAGAACATAAGACCCCTAACAAAGGGATCCAGAGCAAGGCCTAGCCCTCGGAGGAAGTGGGAGACAAACACAACGCTCTTGTTGGGATCGGGAGTAGGGACGACCTGCCCTCGGGCGGGCAGCCTATGCGAAGTTTCAACGGTCAGATATCTGGCCTCCCTCAACTTCTTGATGTCCTCCTCCATGACGGAGGAAGGCATCCACCGGCCTTGAAGGCTGGATCCGGACATGATTGAAGGTCTGAAGCACCTGACCTGGGCTTTGGGTGATAGAACTCGAGGCGGGGGAAGGATTCGATTGAGCAAGGGAGGGAAAAAAGAAAAATCCTTGTCCCTTTATAAAGGGGATGAATATCAGGCGTCCTCCACATGGCCGTTCGAGACTTACCTAAGATCTAGGAGTCATACCGACAGGCACGGTTGGGTTACCCACGTTTGTATTGATGAGAATCCCGTGATAAGGGGAACACGATCTCTTCTTTGACAAGACGTGTCAAGAAACCGCCTCGCATTATGTGCGGGGCTGGTTAAAGAAAAACGGTTCAAATAATTACCGGGCCGTGGCGTGATGTCATGCTGCCAAAACGTGTCAGCAGATTAGATTTATTCTCTCTACGGTGGTACGTGGAACTTATTTTGCAGGGTCGGACAGTATCCTTGTATTTAAACTCTTCCGTGGTGTATTCGGAGGAGGAACCCGCCTTGCAATGCCGAAGACAACACTGCGCGCCAGACTCATTGTCATTGAAGCCTGGTTCAGGGGCTACTGAGGGAGTCCTGGATTAGGGGTTCTCTGGACAGCCGGACTATATCCTTTGGCCGGACTGTTGGACTATGAAGATACGAGATTGAAGACTTCGTCCCGTGTCTGGATGGGACACTACTTGGCGTGGAAGGCAAGTGAGGCAATACGGATATGCATATCTCCTCCTTTGTAACTGACCTTGTGTAACCCTAGCCTCCTCCGGTGTCTATATAAACCGGAGGGTTTTAGTCCGTAGGACAACATACAATCATACCATAGGCTAGCTTCTAGGGTTTAGCCTCTCTGATCTCGTGGTAGATCAACTCTTGTACTACTCATATTATCAAGAATAATCAAGCAGGACGTAGGGTTTTACCTCCATCAAGAGGGCCCGAACCTGGGTAAAACATCGTGTCCCCTGCCTCCTGTTACCATCCACCTTAGACGCACAGTTCAGGACCCCCTACCCGAGATCCGCCGGTTTTGACACCGACAGCAGGTACCTCACTCCCTGCTCCGACGACCGGCGAGGGAGTCCTGGATTAGGGGGTCTCCGGACAGTCGGATTATATCCCTTGGCCGGACTGTTGGACTATGAAGACATAAGATTGAAAACTTCGTCCCGTGTCCGGATGTGACTCTACTTGGCGTGGAAGGCAAGCTAGGCAATACGGATATGTATATCTCCTCATTTGTAACCGACCTTGTGTAACCCTATCCCCCTCCGGTGTCTATATAAACCGGAGGGTTTTTGTTCGTAGGACAACATACAATCATACCATAGGCTAGCTTCTAGGGTTTAGCCTCTCCGATCTCGTGGTAGATCAACTCTTGTACTACTGATATTATCAAGAATAATCAAGCAGGACATAGGGTTTTACCTCCATCGAGAGGGCCCGAACCTGGGTAAAACATCGTGTCCCCTGCCTCCGGTTACCATCCGCCTTAGACGCACAGTTTGGGACCCCCTACCCGAGATCCACCAGTTTTGACACCGACATTGGTGCTTTCATTGAGAGTTCCTCTGTGTCGTCGCCATTAGGCTTGATGGCTCCTTCGATCATCGATAGCGACGTACTCCAGGGTGAGACCTTTCTCCCCAGACAGATCTTTGTGTTCGGCGGCTTCGCACTGCGGGCCAACTCGCTTGGCCATCTGGAGCAGATCGAGAGTTACACCCCTGGCCACCAGGTCAGGTTTGGAAGCTTAAACTACACGGCCAATATCCGTGGAGACTTGAACTTCGACGGATTCGAGCCCCTGCCTTGTGCGCCGCACGGTCACGATGAGTATGATTTAGCTCTACCATCAGACAGTGTTCATGAGATCGCCCCGGCAACCGCTCCGACCCTCAATTCGGAACCAGCTGCACCATCCATGGACGGGTGGATAGACCCCACCATGGAGGCCGCACTCTCATCGGTGATCGAGCCAAGTATCGACCTTACCCTTCACGAGAGCCGTGACGCTAAACTACCGGATTCCTCCCCGGCCATGGACTCCCAACCGCCTGCGCCCGTGCCTATCGAATCCGATTGGGCGCCGATCATGGAGTTTACCTCCGCGGATATCTTTCAGCACTCGCCCCTCGGCGACATACTGAACTCATTAAGGTCTCTCTCCTTGTCAGGAGAATCCTGGCCGGACTATGTCCGGCAGGATTGGGATGCAGATGACGAAGAAATTCGCCGCCCACCCACCACCCACTTAGTAGCCACTGTCAACGACTTAACCGACATGCTCGACTTCGACTCCGAAGACATCGATGGTATGGACGATGATGCGGGAGGCAAAGAGGAACCACTTCCCACCGGGCACTGGACAACCACCTCATGATATGATATATACATGGTGGACACACCTAAAGAAGGCAATGGCGACGAGACAGCGGAGGATGACCCCTGCAAGAAGCAACCCAAGCGCCGGCGTCAGCGGCACTGCTCTAAGTCTCGCCAAAGCAAAAGCGGTGACCCCGACACAGGAGATAAAAGCACTCCAGATAGTGCCGAAGACGACAACAATCCCCTCCAGCAAGATTTAGGGCAAGAGGATGGAGAAGCCAGCCCTCTAGAGAGAGCGGCAGATGGAGAGGCATTTCAGCCAAAAACTCAGCCCGCACCCCTACGCCACTCAAATAAAAATGACAAGGCACGGGGAAACATGCTAGACCTGCGAGACGTATTGGAGGACAAAGCAAAACATGCAAGATTGATCTACGGATCACGAGGGCGTGCCACTATGCGAGACGATAACCGTCATGCCAGATACAGTAAAAGTAAATCCGGCGGGGCCGAACACAGCGGGCAAGACTCATTGGAGCTGCGTCGCGATATAGCCTAGTACAGAGGCGCCACACACCCCCTATGCTTCACAGACGAAGTAATGGATTACCAAATCCCAGAGGGTTTCAAACACATAAATATCGAATCATACGATGGCACAATAGATCCTGCGGTATGGATCGAGGATTTGCTCCTACACATCCACATGGCCCGCGGTGATGATCTACACGCCATCAAATACCTCCCACTCAAGCTCAAAGGACTAACTCGGCATTCGCTCAACAGCTTGCCAGCAGAGTCCATTGGCTATTGGGAAGATCTAGAAGCCGCATTTGTCGACAACTTCTAGGGCACTTATGTCCAACCGCCAGATGCCGATGACTTGAGCCACATAATTTAGCATCCAGAGGAATCATCCAGGAAATTCTGGACACGATTCCTAACAAAGAAGAATCAAATCATCGATTGTCCGGGTGCAGAGGCCCTAGCAGCTTTTTAGCATAACATCCGCGATGAGTGGCTCGCTCGGCACCTTGGCCAGGAAAAGCCTAAATCTATGGTAGCCCTCATGACACTCATGACCCTCTTTTGTGTGGGAGAAGACAGCTGGCTGGCTCGCAGTAATAACATATCAAAGAACCATGGTACTTCAGATACCAAGGATGGCAATGGCAGGTCACGTCGCAACAAACACAAGCACCGCATTAACAGCGACAATACAGAGGATATGACAGCCAATGCCGGATTCAAAGGCTCTAAACCCGGTCAGCGGAAAAAGCCATTTAAAAGAAGCACTCCAGGCCCGTCTAGTTTGGACCGTATACTCGATCGCTTGTGTCAAATACACATCACCCCCGACAAGCCAGCCAACCACACCAATAGGGATTGTTGGGTGTTCAAGCAGGCCAGCAAGTTAAATACCAAAAACAAAGATAAGGGGTCGCATAGCGATGACGAGGACGAGCCCCGGCAGCCAAAAACCGGAGGACAGAAGAGGTTCCCCCCACAAGTGCGGACGGTGAACATGATATACGCAACCCACATCCCCAAGAGGGAGTGGAAGCGCGCGCTAAGGGACATATATGCGTTGGAGCCAGTCGCCCCAAAGTTCAACCCATGGTCCACTTGCCGGATCACCTTCGATCGGAGGGACCACCCCACTAGTATCCGTCATGGCGGATTCGCCGCACTGGTCCTAGACCAAATCATTGACGGATTTCACCTACCTCGAGTCCTTATGGATGGCGGCAGCAGCCTGAACCTACTTTATCAGGACATAGTGCGCAAAATGGGTATTAGACCCCTCAAGGATCAAACCCACAAAAACGACCTTCAAAGGCGTCATACCAAGTGTAGAGGCCCATTGCACAGGCTTAGTGACACTGGAAGTGGTCTTCGGATCCCCGGATAAGTTCCGAAGCGAGGAGTTAATCTTTGATATAGTCCCGTTCCATAGTGGCTATCATGCACTGCTCGGGCGAACCGCATTCGCGAGATTCAATGCGGTACCGCATTATGCATACCTCAAGCTCAAGATGCCAGGACATCGGGGGGTCATCACAGTTAATGGAAACACATAGCGCTCTCTCCGCACGGAGGAGCACACTGCGGCCCTCGCAACAGAAGCGCAAAGCAACCTCTTAAGGCAATCCACTAGTTCGGCGATTAAGGACCCGGACACCTTCAAGCGCGCCCGGAGTAATCAGCAACAAGACCGCCTGGCACATTCCGAGCTTGCATAGCACTGCGGCCCCCACCCCAGTACCAGCCAAACAGCGAAATCCGTGCCACGCGTACATAATTATGCATTGAAAATACCATGGGCACAGGTGGGGAGGGGGGCGCGACTACGGCACGCCCCAAGACGCGGCTCAACCGCACTAGGGGCTTCCTGCTTTGTTATTTTTCTCTCTTTCAGGACCTTAATCTCTGGAAACCCTGTCCGGCAGTATGATTGCCGAACACATGATGCAGCAACCAAGGAGGCAGAAAGCTACATCGCACCACGGAATTCCCAGGTGGTCTCTGACAACGAGTGAAATACTCGCTCTAAATACCATTCCTCAGCTTGCCCTTGGAGGGGACATGTCAAATAGTCCTACTTTTTGCTTACCGCACCACTTGTATCATTCTGCTTTAACACACCTTTTTGAATAAACAATGCATAGCACTAGCCTATTATCGCATTCTTTATTCTTATTTTTTTATATATACATATGTTCATTCATGACATCTAGCACCCGTACACTCTGGTACGGCCAATACGCTAGGGGATTAAGCATACCCCATAATACGGTGTGAGAAGTCCGAACACTTTAGACAGTGCGGCACCCCGAACTTATAACATTATATGCATCAGCTCTGAATCATGTCTTGGGTCAATAGTTGGGTTTGCTCGGCTCCCATGTTTTGGTACCTTACGTTCCGCTATATCGGCTAAGGTAGCACCAGGAGAACTACTGCGATTGTGCCCCGGTTCAGCTGGGTTAAGCACCTCGGTAGAGAAAGCTAAAACTGGCTGTCATGATAAGGCAAGAGACTGGTCGCTGTTCAAGAGGTTTCGAGTCCCTAAAGACTTATGCCGCTTAGAGCGAGGAGTCGGCTTTGTCTGGCTTAGGGCGTGTATAGCGCCCCAAATTCGGCCTTCTGAATACTAGGGGCTTCGCCAAAATTTAAAAATATAGAATTCTATGGCTAAGTGAGAGTGATAAAGAATTATAGTCCGATTGCCTTGTTCGTTACGCTGGGCACCTCCCTCGAAGGACCCAAAAATGGGAACAAGAGTGCTCAGGTTTATCCCGAACACCCCAGCACTCGTGGCATGGGGGCAGAAGCCGACGACTAGCTGTCTCTCAGATTTGATATACAGTTGAACAGAAGGTAATATTTTAAATTCAAACAAGCATTGCATAGCGCATATGAACAAGTTTTCATACCACAGGATCACACGAGAAAGTTCATTCAAATATTACATCTTTCGCACACTCGTCCGCTACAAGACGGGCACCCTTCAGGACACCCTCATAATACATCTCGGGGTGGCGATGCTCCTTGCCCTACAGCGGCCCCTCCATCACCAGCTTCTCGGCGTCCATCTTGGCCCAGTGCACCTTCGCACAGGCAAAAGCCCGGCGTGCACCCTCTATGCAGACGGACCGCTTGATGACTTCCAGCCATGGGCATGCATCCACAAGCCGCCTCACCAGGCCGAAGTAGCTATTGGGAAGGGCGTTGCCAGGCCACATCCGGACTATAAAGCCCTTCATGGCCTGTTCGGCCGCCTTGTGCAGCTCAACCAGTTGCTTCAGCTGGTCGCTCATAGCCATCAGGTGTTCGGTCCCAGTATACTGAGACGAGAACAACTTCTCCGTCGAGCTTCCCTCCTCGGCCTGGTAAAACTTTGCCACATCCGACACGCTGCGGGGCAAATCTGCGAATGCTCCTAGAGAGCTCCGGACTCGGGTAAGTAACAAGTAATTTACTTTCACATGCTTCCTTGGCATATTGAATGCCTTACCCGCCGCCATCTTCCTCATCGCCTCAATCTCGTGGAGGGCCATTTGGGCTTCAGCCTTGGCATTCTTTGTGCTCTCAAGGGCTGCGGCAAGCTCAGACTCTCGCGTCTTTGAGTCAAGCTCCAACACCTCGTGCTTCATCATGACAGCTTGGAGCTCTTGCTGCACCTCGCCCACCCGTGCCTCTTGCTTTTCCCGCTCGGTGCGCTCCTGGGCCGCTTTGTTTTTGGCCTCAGACAACGCTTGCTTCAGGGTCGCCACTTCGGTCGTGGGCCCTGGCAAATTCATGATGATCCTGCCATTTTGCAATCGCATCTTTTTTGTATATATATATACAAGGTATTACTTACCTTTGTTCTCTTCGAGCTGCCTCTTGGCAAGGCCGAGCTCTATCTCGGACCCCTCGAGGTCCTGCTTTAGTGCGGCGAACTCCGCAGTAAGTGCGGCAGAGGTCAACAACGAAGCCTGAATACGCATATAGACATACTTATATTAGACTCCTGAAAATATTATTTGATCCTCTATTCGGCTTTTCTTTGTGAACACCAAACAGAGCATCAGGGTCTACTGTCGATGCGGTAATATTTTCCCTATATTTTAAATACTTGCCTCAAAGCCTGTTAGAAGGCTGGCACAGGCTTCAGTCAGTCCGCTCTTGGCGGACTGAACCCTCATGATCACGCACTCATAATAGTGCGTTTCTCTTCGTTGATGGAAGGGCCGCGAAGCACTCCCAGCAGGTTGTCTGGTGCCCGAGTCTGGAACCACTGGAGGTTCGGCGCGGTGTTCGGCTGAGAGCCAAACTTGGAGCCCCCGGGAGCCTTGTTCCCTTTGCTCCTGGAGTCCGGAAGGTCGCCTTGAGGCGCCTCCGGGACTGTCTCCCCCTGGCTCGGTGCCCCTTGAGGCAATACCTCGGCATTGTCCGTAGGGCAAGGGGAGGAGGCGGTCGGAAGTGGATCGCTATCCGTATCCGACGAATCCAAGGAGCCGTCTGACGAGGATACGTCGATATGGGCTTGGGGCGGTCTGCATAATCATATTTGGCGTTAGGAGAAGCAGTGCGACAAAGGTATGCTATGAGTTACTCTGGTATCCGAATACTTACGACTTCACCAGGGGCTTGGCCCTGAGCAACCACTCATCTTCGCCTTCGGCGGCGGTGGTTGAGCAGTCCGGAAGAAGAGTCCTTCCCTTCTTGGACCCTTCGACCTCCCCGGTCGGGGCGGCCTTCCTTTTCTTGTCTCCTCCGGCTGGAGGGGGAGCATCTTCATCTTCCTCCTCGTCTTCATGGGAGGAGTGCGTCGTGGAGTTATCGGACGATGAGTCCGATACCACCTGACGCCGGGAACTCTTTCGGGTTCCCTTGGCCTTCTTCTTGGTCTTCTCCAACACCTTATAAGGAGCCGGAGTCAGCATCTCCGTCAGGAGAGCGTCTGCGGTGTCTTGAGGCAGGGGGGCAGACAGTCAATCTGCTCCGATGCCTCTACCCAGTCTTGTTAAAGGCATGGGAGCTCAGACCCCGCACATGGTTAAGCTATGGGAAATAAATATCCTACCAGATGTACAGAACTTACCGGATTCGCAGGTCGCTTCATGCTTAGCCCGCGGTCCTCGGTGAGAGAGGGAGGGACCTCGGCGCCCTTGAACAGCACCCTCCAGACGTCTTTGTGCGTCATGTCAAAGAGCTCGCATAGAGTCTGGTGTCGGGCTGGGTCGAACTCCCATAAGTTGAAATCCCGTTGTTGACATGGGAGGATTCGGCGGAAGAGCATGACCTGGACTATGTTGACAAGCTTAAGTTTCTTGCTTGTCATGTTCTGGATACACTTCTGGAGTCCGTCCAGCTCCACCGATGAACCCCAGGAAAGGCCCTTCTACTTCCAGGAACTGAGCCACGTGGAAATTCCGGATCGAAACTCGGGGGCCGCCACCCAGTTGGTGTCGCGCGGCTCAGTGATGTACAACCACCCCGATTGCCACCCCTTTACGGTCTCCACGAAGGAGCTCTCGAGCCATGCAACGTTGGGCATTTTGCCCACCATGGCTCCGCTGCATTCCGCTTGTTGGATGCCTACAACCTTTAGCTTGATATTGAAGGTCTTTAGCCATAGGCCGAAGTGGGGCCGAATGCGGAGGAAAGCCTCGCACACGACGATGAACGCCGAGATGTTGAGGATGAAATTCGGGGCTAGATCATGAAAGTTCAGCCCGTAGTAGAACTTGAGGCCGCGGATGAATGGATGGAGGGGAAACCCTAATCCACGGACGAAGTGGGGGAGGAAAACCACCCTTTCGTGAGGTTCCGGGGTAGGGATGACCTGCCCCGCGGCTGGCAGCCGGTGCGCGATGTCCGTGGCTAAGTATTCGGCTCCACGCAACTTTTTGATGTGCCCCTCCATGACGAAGGAGGCCATCCACTTGCCTCCCACTCCGGACATGTTTGGAGAGAGTTGAGGAGGAGCATGCGGACTTGGGCATTGGAGCTCGAGTGTGCGAGAATGGATGAGCAAGGAGGAGGAAGGCGTGGGTAGGAAAAGGTGAGATCTTATCCCTTTATAAGGGCGGACTAAACTATGCGCCCCCACTAGCCTGGTAAAACTCGCTTATCCCCCAAGCGCCGTAATTGATGGCGCGGTTGGGTTACCCACGTCCGTATTGATGAGAATCCCGTAATAAGGGGGACACGATCTCTGCCTTGACAAGAAGTGTCAAGAAACCGTCTTGCGTTATGTGCGGGGCTGGTTAAAGAAAAACGGTTCGAATAATTACCGGACCATGGCATGAAGTCATGCTGCCAAAACGTGTCAGCAGATTGGATTTGTGGAAATATTATTCTCTCTACAGTGGTATGTGGAACTTATTTTGCAAGGTCGGACATTATCCTTGTATTCAAACTCTTCTGTGGTGTATTCGGAGGAGGAACCCGCCTTGCAATGCCGAAGACAACACTACGCGCCAGACTCATCGTCATTGAAGCCTGGTTCAGGGGCTACTGAGGGAGTCCTGGATTAGGGGGTCTCTGAACAGCCGGACTATATCCTTTGGCCGCACTATTGGACTATGAAGAGATAAGATTGAAGACTTCGTACCGTGTCTGGATGGAACTCTACTTGGCGTGTAAGGCAAGCTAGTCAATACAGATATGTATATCTCCTCCTTTGTAACCAACCTTGTGTAACCCTAGCCCCCTCCGGTGTCTATATAAACCGGAGGGTTTTAGTCCGTAGGACAACAGACAATCATACCATAGGCTAGCTTCTAGGGTTTAGCCTCACCGATCTCGTGGTAGATCAACTCTTGTACTACTCATATTATCAAGAATAATCAAGCAGGACGTAGGGTTTTACCTCCACCAAGAGGGCCCAAACCTGGTTAAAACAACGTGTCCCCTGCCTCCTGTTACCATCCGCCTTAGACGCACAGTTCGGGACCCCCTACCCGAGATCCGCCGGTTTTGACACCGAGAACTGGCGCCGATGGCGGGGCCAGGGGGCTCCTAGCCTTGGCCCCCGCCCGGCGACAGGTGCAGTGGCCGCCCAAGTTCAAGCCGGAGATGCCGCCGCGCTACGACAGCGCGGCAGACCCAACGGCTTTCCTGATGGCATATGAGGAGGCCGTCCTTAAGGCCGTGGGCGATGACAAGGTCATGGCCAACTGGCTACCCATGGCCCTCACTGGCGCACCACGCGCCTGGCTGCTCAACCTCCTCGGATCCACGGTGGCATCCTGGGAGGAGTTGCACGGCCTTTTCGTTGCCCGCCACATGGCACCGGTGCCCCACGCGGTTGCAGCCCTCCTCGGCGGCTCACAAGCACCACCCTCAGATCGTCACGTCAAGCCGTTTTTTCGCCAGGTCAGCGCTGCTTCCAAGCGCCCCGGGGCTCCGCCAGGCTGGGCTACGCACGAGGCCGACCTCACCTTCGACTCAGGGGATCATCCCGCCTCCATCATCGGCTCGGGTGCGCTCCCAATGCTTTGCACGCCCACCATCGGCGATGTGTCAATCACCAAGACGCTCATCGACGGCGGCGCCGGCCTCAACGTGCTCTCCGTCAAGGCCTTCAGCCTTCTTCACGTAACGCTCGAGCTGCTCCGTCCTAGCAAGCCTTTCACAGGGGTTGGCGGAGGCTACGCCCGCTCCCTGGGGTATGTCCGCCTCCCCGTGACCTTCGGCATGCGCGACAACTACCGCACCGAGCTCATCAGCCTCCCGTACAACGCCATCCTCGGGTACCTGGCTCTGGCCTAGTTCATGGCAGCAACCCACCTGACTTACAACCTCATGAAGATGCTGGGGAGCGAGGGTTTCCTCACCATCAAGGGGGACGCCAAGGAAGCCTCGATGACGCTCAAGCTCGCCCTCAAGACCGCCGCAACAAAGCAGCCCTCCGACTCGGATGCCTCCAAGGCCGAGGGAGCCGCACCAACTAAGAAGAAGCGGTTTTTCACTCAGGACAAGGCAGAAACCAAGCGAGTGCCAGTCGAGGAGGACGGGTCCTCAGGGGCAACCTTTACCATAGGCGTCAACCTCGAGGCTGGTAAGGAGGAGGCGTTGGTGAAGTTCTTGCGCGTGAACAAGGAAGTGTTTGCTTGGGAGCCCGATCAGCTGGTGGGGGTCCCAAGAGAGGTGATAGAGCACCACCTAAAGGTGTGCCCCAACATACGCCTCATGAAGCAGAAGGCGAGGTGGCAGTCCACGAAGAAGCAAGCTTTCATCGTCCAAGAAACCTGCAAGCTGGAGGCTGCGGGTGTCATTCACGAGGTTCGGTACCCCGAGTGGCTGGCAAACCCCGTCGTCGTCCCCAAGAAAGACGGGAAGGAGCGGATGTGCGTCGACTACACCAACCTCAAGAAGGCCTGTCCCCAAGATCTGTTCCTGCTTCCACGCATCGACCAGATCGTCGACTCCACTGCCGAGTGCGACTTGCTATGCTTCCTAGATGCGTTCTCAGGGTATCACCAGATCAAGATGGCAGTAGAAGATGTGGAGAAGACGACCTTCCGTGTGGGGTATACTGCTACACTTGCATGCCTTCCGGACTGTGCAACGCAGGCGCAACCTTCCAGCGACTCATGCACATCGCCTTGGGTCGGCAGCTCAGGAGGAACGCTGAAGCCTACGTCGACGACATCGTGGTGAAGTCTCGGGAGGCGAGGACCTTGATCCAAGACCTGGAGGAGACCTTTGAAAGCCTCTGCCAGGTGGACTTGCGGCTCAACCCGGAGAAGTATGTACTTGGCGTCGCTTTCGCCAAGCTACTGGGTTTCCTTGTGTCCCACAGGGCGATCGAGGCCAACCCAGAGAAGGTCAAGGCCATTGAAGACATGAGTCCACCGCAAACCCTCAAGGAAATATAGAAGCTTGCTGGACGGGTGAATGCGTTGTGATGCTTTATTTCCATGCTGGGAGAGCGTGCCCTACCCTTCTTCAAGCTGATGAAGAAGAAGGGCCCGCTCGAGTTGACCCTGGAGGCCGACCTAGCATTTCAAGACCTCAAGAGATACCTGACTAGCCCCCCAGTGATGGTGGCACCGCGACCTCTCGAGCCCCTAGTGCTCTATCTTGCCGCCACTCCCTACTCCGCCAGCGCGGCTTTAGTGGCGGCTCGGGAAGACCACTAAGCCATGGGCGCATCACGCCGAGCTACACCTCCAGCAGAGACGACGCAAGACCAGGAGGGCGCCACAAGGGCTGCCACAGCAACAGCAAAAGAGCAAGCTCGGCAGGATGACGCTCCCGAACCCGCAAAGGCCTCGACAAGCGATCGAGCGTTGGGGGCTCCGCCACCTCAGGAGGCACCACAACTCCCAGAAGACGCAAGCCTCATCAATGCGCCTACCCTCTTCGAGCACCCAGTATACTTCGTCAGCACGGTGTCGCGGGACGCAAGAGCATGGTACCGCATGCCTCAAAAGCTCCTGCTCGCGCTCCTGGTGGCCTCACGAAAGATGCGACACTACTTTCAAGGCCACCTCATCAAAGTCATCTTGGCCTACCCACTGGAGAGGGTGCACAGGAGCCCCAACTCTGCTGGAAGGGTTGCTAAGTGGAACATCGAGTTGCAAGCATTCCAGTTGGAGTTTAGCACTACCAGGGTCATCAAGGGATCCACACTCGCCGATTTCGTGGCAGAATGGACAGACGCTCCGGCGCTTGAAGTAGGTGAAGATCTCCCTCTCACCGGGAAGTGAGGCGCCTGATGGCTGGGTCATGTATTTCGATGGTGCCTTCGCACACCAGGGCGCGGGGGCTGGAGTGGTGCTCATCTCACCCACTCAGGACAAGCTCTACTAAGTTGTGCAGCTCTGCTTTCAGCAGGGCGAGAAGGTCTCCAACAACATTGCAGAATACGAGGGCCTCATAGCTGGCCGAAAAACTGTGGCAACTCTGGGGGTGAAGCGCCTCACCATTAGGGGTGACTCGCAGGTCCTCGTCAGCTTCTCCAACAAGGTGTACGAGCCGAAGGACGAGCACATGGAAGCATACCTCGCGGAGGTGCGCAAGATGGAGAAGCAATTCCTGGGCCTGGAGTTGCAGCACATGCCCTGTGGCACCAACAAGGAAGCTGATGACATCGCCAGAAGAGCATCCAAGCGACAGCCCCAAGAGCCTGGCGTCTTCGAGGAGCAACTCTTCAAGCCATCAGCAACACCACCGCTTTCGAGAACAGCTCAGCCTCGGGAGGAACTCCCGCAGCCGCCTACCACAGGAGCCCCGGCCTGTGGCCCGACCTCGGGAGTGCGCCTACTCTTGGCACTTGAGCCCCAGGAAGGATTCTGGACCAAGGAATTCAAGGAATACCTGACGCAAGGGACGTTGCCGGGGAATGAGGAGGAGGCGGAGCGCGTGGTCCGGCAGGCCACAGCATACTGCATCCAGGACGGTGAGTTATACATGAAGCGGCCAAATGATGTTTCACTGCGTTGTATCTCCACGGAATAGGGGAAAAGAGCTGATAGCCGACATACACGGCGGGGACTGCGGGCATCATTCGTCATCGCGAACCCTTGTCGACAAGGCATTCTGCAGCAAATTCTACTGGCCTAGGACACTCAATGACGTAGCTGAGCTGGTGAAGTCCTACGAGGCTAGCCAATTCCACGGCAAGCAGATCCATCAACCAGCTCAGGGCCTCCAGACCATTCCACTCTTGTGGCTGTTCGCAGTGTGGGGGCTAGATATCCTTGGCCCGTTCCCTCAGGTTCCTAGGGGCAATCGATACATCTGTGTCGCCATCGACAAGTTCACTAAGTGGGCGGAGGTTGAAGCCGTCCGCACCATCCCAGCTAGCTCTGCGGTTAAGTTCATAAAGGGCCTCGTGAGCCGTTTTGGTGTCCCCAACCGCATCATCACCGATAATGGCTCACATTTCACTAGTAATCTCTTCAAGTTATATTGTGCTAACCTTGGAATGCAGATCTGCTATGCTTCAGTAACGCACCCCAGGAGCAATGGCTAGGCCGAACGTGCCAACGCGGAGGTCCTGAGAGGCCTCAAGACTAGGACCTTCAAGAAGAAGCTCGAGGCCTGCAGCAGGGGCTGGCACGATGAGCTCCAGTCCGTGCTGTGGTCCATCCGCACCACCGCCACCAAGCCGACGGGCGAGACCCCGTTCTTCCTCGTCTACGGAGCAGAAGCAGTCCTCCCTCACGAGGTCGGACATCGCTCTGCACGGGTCCTGGCATTTGATGAAACACAGCAGGATGCCAGGCGGGGGATGGACCTCGTGCTGGGGGAGGAACGTCGCCGCAAAGCCGCACTACGGGCAGCAAGATACCAGCAGGCGCTGCGGCGGTATCACTATTGTAGCGTCCGCTCCAGGACACTCGAGGTGGGTGACCTCGGCTTGAGGCGGGTCCTCTGCAGGGAAGGGCTGCATAAGCTCTCACCCATGTGGGAGGGCCCGTTCAAGGTCGTCCATGTCTCCAGGCCTGGCACCGCGCACCTGGAGACAGGACGGAGTACCCATCCAGAACGCCTGGAACATTCAGCACCTCCAGAAGTTCTACCCCTGAAGAAAGGCCCAGCACCTGTGAAGAAGGCTCGGTGCCTGTGAAGAAAGTCCCAGCCCCTGTGAAGAAGGCCCGGCGCCTGTGAAGATCGCTGCCCGCGACACTCTCACGTAATAACGAGTGGGGTTGTACACGCCCCGTAGTCTCAGGAGCGCCGCACTTGGGCCTCGGGGGCTCCCTCCCACGTCTTAGTGGCAGCACTTAGCTCCGCGCTAGTGAGAAGACGTCAAAGACTAGACTAGGTGCCGGACGCGGCTTCTCATTTGCTTTCCGAAGTTGGCTCGCCTCTCTTAAATTGAAATTTTCTTTCTGGTGTCTCTTGCTGGTCTCTGTTGGCGTTCTGGGAACAGGGGTCCCCAGACTTGCCTGCTTGCGACCCACAGCATGGCTGGGTTAGCAGGTCTGTACGACCCATCTTCATCGACAAGGCATTCAAGACCCTCGCGAGGGCCCAAGCCTCACGAGGTGGACGATGCAAGACCTCCTCAGGAGCGGCCTTGCCAGGAAGGCTCACGAGGGGTGGAGAGATCAAGGCAAGGCAAACCTCACGAGGTCCTTGTGACGTGAGCCATGACGATCGAGACCAGGCGGGCGCCAGACGGGCACCAGCACGCGCAGTGTCCTTGCTTCCTCTTTGGTGCCAAGGGGGCAAGCGCGGGTGCGGAGTACCGAGGCATCAAGCAAAGGTTTCCATTTTGGTGCAATGAGACCAAGACCAGAAGGACGGCAAGACGGAGTTCACCATGGAGGCCAGGACGGCGTCACCACCAGAACCTTTAGCAAGCGAAGACCACCTTTTGTCAGGATAGCTTGTACTAGCTGTCCTCTTTCAAATTGGCCATTGATGGCTCCCTTTCCGCTCAATATTTGGGGTGAGGACCAGGGCCTATATAAGTAGAACTAGCCACCACAGTAGAGGGGACTGATTCAGAGGCATCTCACCCACACAAGTTCGCCTAGCACAAGAACACCTCAACCTCAGGAGGTTGTTCTTCCCCTTGTACTATTCATCATCAGCCCAAGAGGCAATCCACCACCACCACACTGGAGTAGGGTATTACACCACAACGGTGGCTCGAACTAGTATAAATCTTGTGTCTTTGTGTTGCAAGTTCGTCGAGTTAATCCGCGAGATCTTCCCAAGCTAGGGCGTGGATCGATAGGGAGAAAACATTCGCGCGCACCCCAGTGTTCGAACCTTGAGGGTTTTGCCGGAACCCGTGATCCGACAGTCTCGCCCTTTCACTTTCTTCCTCTGTTTCTGCCTTTGTTTCTTTGGTTGGCCTGTACTCTCTCGCGCGTTCCTCGCGAGGGGGCTGAACAGGTACCTTCGTGAGCTTCCTTCTTCTGCTTTTCGCCTCCTTCTTCTGTTTTTTGCGAGGTACCCTCGTTCGAGCCGCCAAGCTGGCGCACCTCTCCCTCAATCCGTGCCCCTCGGGTACCGCGATGCAAAGCTCTGGGTCAAAGCCAGCGGTGCCTGCGACCAAGCCTCGGGAGAACGATAAATGTCTTGATGAATTTTTTGCAGTTCCTACGTGCCTATCAGGTCAAGGAGGCCTCTACGGGCACAAAGAATCAAGAAAGCGACTCATGAGGAGGAGGCAACTCCGAGCAGGTCAAGCTAAGTTATCCCTACATAAAACGACGATGTTGCGACACAGCACAGGAGCAACAAACATAGCATAATGATTGAGATCATAGTTCGATACACGCCTCTCCGGGGCCCATTCTGGTTTCCTTTTGATGCGGGTAGGAAAGGAAGAACAAAATAAAAGCGATGTCTGCCCCAACAATGGTCCACGGGGGCAGGCTCCTGGCACCGCCCCGAGCTCAGACGAACCCCTCCTCACGCTTCACGGAGGCGCGGCGGCGAGACGACCCACTGCCGCCTTCAAAGCAGGTGCGGCGGCGCGGCGGCTGGTCGTAACCACCACTGCTGGAGCTGTCGCTGGAGGAAGAACCGCCGTAGCTAGACGAGACATGGTCGGCCCCAAGGGCGGGTTTGCCCTCGTCCTCATCACGACCATCGCCAAGGTCGAGCACCTCCTCGCGGTCGTTGACCTCGGGGCAGCACCCGGCGCGGTGACCATCTTCCCCAAACACCCTCACGTAGAGGGTCATGTCACCATCATACCTGAAATGGGGGGTGCACCGCCTGCCTAGGCCACGCGTGCGGGCAAACGTCTGCCAGCCATGGGCCAGGGCTATGTTGTCCGTGACGGAGACCTCGACCGCGACCCAGGAAGCCCTGCTGCAGCAGCCGTCCGCCTGCAGCCAGAACCCGCCTGGACCAGAGGCTGGCATCTCGTCGAGAAGAAACACGGGGGCTGAAGCCAGTAGTCGACCGGGTTCTCCGACCAGATGATGAACTCCGGCATCACCTCCGCCGAGTGGAAGCGCGACCGGAAAGGCCGCACGAACACATCATGTCTCCCTTCATCAACAGGACCACCATGGCTGGAGCGCCCACTGCCACGCGAAGCGGCACCGCCACGGCTGCGCGGGGCCGCTGCGGCGTCGCGGTGTACTTGCGGGGACGGTCGCGTCCACGCTTGGGCGCCGGAGAGCCGGGCCCCTCGCGAGGGGCCTTCCGTTTCTCCGCGGCGGAGAACCTCTTCGACGGTGCCATTGGTGTTGCAACTAGCGATGGAGCAAAGAGCAAGAAGCAAGCGGAATGGTAAGAGATGGGCGACAGGGGCTCTGCCCCCCTCCCCATTTATAGCAGAAGAAGGCCAACCAGTGCCCCCACGATCACAGGTAATGATGGTTTTTCCCTGCATGCAGCAGAGACTCGTGAAATCGGGTAGTTGCCGAGGCGACATGGGGAAGCAGAGACACCCATGTCCAATCAAATGCCACGCGTCCACCAAGGCCGCGGGCTATTGGGGCCCGCGGCGCTCTGCACTTGCCCCTTAGGCTTCGCCTCGAAGCCAAGCCGGAGCATGCCTTGGGCCCGGGGGGCTACTGTCGGTGTTCTGGGAACGGGGATCCCCAGACTTGCCTGCCTGCGGCCCACGGCGTGGCTCTGCGAGTGGGCCCGTACGACCCATCTTCACCAGCAAAGACTCAAGACCCTCGCGAGGTGGACAACACAAGACCTCCTCAGGAGCGACCTCACCAGGCTGGCTCACGAGGGGCGGAGAGATCAAGGCCAGGCAGACCTCGTGAGGTTCCGATGACGTGAGCCATGACGACCAAGGCCTGGCGGACGCCAGGCGGGCGCCAGCACGCACAGTGTCCTTGTTTCCTCTTTGGTGCTAAGGAAGCACGCGCACGCGCAGGCGTGGAGTACCGAGGCGTCAAACAAAGGTTTCCACGAGACCAAGACCAGCAGGACGGCAAGACGGAGGTCACCCTGGAGCCCAAGACGGTGTCACCGCCAAAGCCTTTGGCAGGCGAAGACTGCTTTTGTCAGGATAAGTTGTACTAGTTGTCCCCTTTCAAATTGGCCGTTGTTGGCTCCCTTCCCGCTCAATATTTGGGGAGAGGACCAGGGCCTCTACAAATAGGACTAGCCACCACCGTAGCTAGGGGGATCGATCGGTCAGATCGAGAGAGAGCAGAACAACCACAACTTCACCGAGCACAAGAACACCTCCCCTCAGGAGGCTGTTCTTCCCCTTGTACTGTTCATCCTCAGCCCAAGAGGCAATCCACCACCACACACTGGAGTAGGGTATTACACCACAGCGGTGGCCCGAACCAGTATAAATCTTGTGTCCCTTGTGTTACGAGTTCGTCGAGTTAGCCCGTAAGATCTTATCAAAGTTAGGACGTGGATCAGTAGGGGGAGATCTTCACGTGCACCCTAGTGTTCAAACCTTGAGGTTTTGCCGGAACCCGTGATCCGACAAGCGCCTTTTTCTGCAGTTCACGTGAAATGAAGCAAAATTGCATCATTTAGCTAGCAAGAAGTACTTGCTCTCGTGAGCTGGCCGGTTGTTCTTTAGTAGTTGCACTAAAATTGAGGAACATTAAGGCTGGCTGTCCAGCTCTTGTAAGGTGCAACTATAATTTTCTTACCCTTTTGTGCAGTTCCACTAAAATAAAGTGCCATTGTGGTGACAGTGACGTCTCATCTTGCAAAGGCTAATAAAATGTTGCACGAGATTATTAGCAAAATTTGACGGAGATTTTGGAAACTCCAATCACCATTTTGTGTAGTTCCACCAAAATTGAGATATGTTGCGCACGTGACATTTTAGTTGAACTGCACAAGACACTCATTCCAAAAAAGTGTTTTGTGCAGTTCACCAAAAGAACACAATAGCAACAAGGTGAAATGGATATCCCTATCTGCACAAAAAGATAGAAAGTAAACAGTCGCTGGTCAATAAGAATATATGAAACATACACGAAATGAAAAGAATCATCTTAATTATGTTCATGGCAATCACGCAAGGACAATAGAAATTTTAAAACGTCAGTAATGCTTCACGTTACCGGAAGCATTACGATCAACAATGACATTCGTCAAATATGGGATTACTTTAATGGTGGCATTACTTTTTTACCAGATACAATAAATCAACAGCAGCTAAAGTGTTGGTTTAAGTGCATGGGACCATGGGGACACCAGGACACTCAGCAGCGTAAAGGAGCAACTTACTTATCATACTGGGGAAAACAGCAGGAGTACCATTTGTAACACAGTTTAATTGCATCATATCACATGAGGCATTAGATTAACAATAACACTGGTTATACATGTCCCTAAGGTAACAGTGTGATCGCTTCATTTTACATCCGCCCTTACATTAACAACAGCAAAAGTTTGGTATAAGGACATGCGACAATGGACGCATCAACGCAATGTACCTACAAGGAGGCATAAAGTGGTGATGCCGAGTTTGTTCATGCTTTGTGAGGGCAGCAAATCTAATCCTGGAGACCTTTTACTATGTGAGGGCAGCAAATTTAATCCTGGAGACCTTTTACTATGTGAGGGCAGCAAATCTAACCGTGGAGACCTTTTACTATGTGAGGGCAGAAAATCTAATCCTAGAGACCTTTTACTATGTGAGGGCAGAAAATCTAATCCTGGAGACCTTTTACTATGTGAGGGCAGCAATTCTAATCCTGGAGACCTTTTACTATGTGAGGGCATCAAATCTAATCCTGGAGACCTTTTACTATGTGAGGGCAGCAAATCTAATCCTGGAGAACTTTTACTATGTGAGGTCAACAATTCTAATCTTGGAGACCTTTTACTATGTGAGTGCAACAAATCTAATCCTGGACATACTTTGTTGACTTGTCCACCAGCCGCCACTTTCTATCCTTTTTTCAACCAATAATAGGTCTGTTCCTTATCCAGTTTGTACTATGTTTTCCCATTATTTCCCTTTTCAACCAAGAGACTGGTTGGGTATCCGGTCTCTACTGCTTTCACCATATTATTTCCTCTTTGAATCAAGTCCTAGATTCATGCTACAACTTTCCCCCTTTCTTCGTTGTTTGAACCAAGTCCTAGATTTGAATGCATGAAGTAGATTTACCTCTAATAATACTAAAAAGTTAGGTTGCTTTGGAAGAGCTAATGGGAGTTGAAAAAGATGCACATGCAGACATGTGGGGAGCTGGGGCAGTAGAGCAAGGCCGCTTTCGAAGAACTTATACCTGAGGGTCGTCGGGATGTCGGCGGCAGCAGGTCAGATCTGTGCACGATACGGCAAGGAGGAAGAAGGGTTGGAGGACCTCTCGAGCCAGCGCTGTGTCGGAGAGAACGGCACGGGTAGAGGATCGGGCCCCTCCGGCAGCAGTGGGTTTCCTCCCTCGCCGGCGATGACTGCATGAACGATGCACCTAGTCCTCTGCACACACCAGCCAAAGGGATCCGGCCGGATTTGTGACCAGCGGTGAGCAGAGAGAAAATGTTGCTACCACTATCTTGTTTAGATCTAGAGAGGATGAGAGAATGAAGAGAGCAACCCTAGTAAAGCAAGCGCTCAGCCCCTGCGTACATATATAGTGGAGTGACTATCTTTTTCTCTCCACAACAAGCGTTTCAATTTGTGTACGTGGCATTAAAGAGAAGAAACTCTCTATTTAAGGTGACTAACTATACGACTCCTACTCACTGGTGCGCGTCGGTCCTAAACAAATGGTTTAAAACCCCTTTCTGCGATGACATTTGGAACCGTCGCCAAGTGAGAGTGGGCGATAGGGGGGTCCACCCCACACGACCCAGAAACTGTCGGGGATAGGGCCCCTACAGTACTCCTACTCATTTCTTCTCGCATTGCCATCGGAGTCAGGATACTGTGCTGCTACGTTTACGATCTGCGGCCCATCACAAATGGTTCACTATTATAGAACGTGTATGATGCGCGGCCCATCACAAACGGTTCACCGTTAAGAAGATTAGCTAGTATGAGTGTCGGACAGGATTACGAAACATCGGACCGTCGTAACATCGTCGTACACGACAACTATTGGACACGCTATTCTGTGGTGCAACGTTTAGGATGCATACTTCATCAGAAACATTTCATGGTTGTGAATCGTGTACGATAAGGCAAGTAACACAAACGTTTAGTTTGCCCGCACCGTTTGTGATATTGTCTGACATTGCACACGCTTTGCAAACGGCAACTGTGTGCATGTTTGCACACGTTTCCTCTCTGTGAACCGTCTCGGATTATGGTGCATATCGCAAACGTTTGTGTTTTACCAACGGTGTGTGCCGTAACAACCTAGAGAGCATACACCGTAATTTAACTGCTGATTTTCCAAATTGTACCGGATTTGGATTTGAATTTGAATGTAAGCTACAGCTTTATTCATATCCATTAGGTTCAAAAAACCAATGCATTATTCGATTCATAGGTACATATGTTCAAGAATTACATAAGAACCAAATAAAGAATGATGAACCACAGTTGTATACTTGTACTATTAAAGACGGTAAAGAAAGAGGCGAAATATATTCTGGTTGCTGAACAAGGTGAAGCGGAATGCCCATATTGTGCCCTCCTCCATGCAGAAGGCACACACGACTCTAGTCCAACCCCTTGTGATGGCCGACCGCGCATCCTTAACGGTCTTCATGAAAACATCTAGATAATCATTGTGTTCTGGTAGAAATACTTTAACCTTTGCATGCCCACCAATCATGTAGTTTGAGAGGTAATCTTGAGTAAACTGTTTGGGCAACCACTGCTGTCGTGGGTTTGTCACGGCAGATGTCCTCATGAAAGGACTTAGTTGTGGAGCCATCGCAACGGGTTAGCTTAAAGGGGTTAAATCGGACAAGGGGACACGGGAGTTTATACTAGTTCTGCCCCTTCGATGAAGGTAAAAGCCTACGTCTAGTTGTGATTGGTATTGCTAGGGTTTCGAAGGCCAGGGAGCGAATCCGCTTTGTCTGGCTTTCGAGTTGTTGTGGTCTGTCCCTAAACCGCGGCCGGGTCATCCCTTTATATACATAGGTTGACGCCCGCCAGGCTACAGAGTCCCGAAGCCGGTTTATAAACCTATCCGGTTCGGCCTCTCTCTTTCTATCTTACTATACAAGTTACATGACTAGGCCAGTTTACATTTATGTACTGTAACTCGCCTTTGGGCCCTCTGTAAAGCGCTAGCATCTTTACATCTTCATGGGCTTCTAATCTTCAAAGAGTCAACCCGGCTACATAAGGCCGGTTTACCTCCAGTAGTAATATCCCCAACATTAGGCCCCAGATTGGTTTGAACTTGTTCATGTCAATCTTCCACACTTTAGAAAAAATCTTCTCTCTTGTCTTCATTTTTGATCTTGTAAACCGCCGTGACGTCATACTTCAAAATTATGATAAACCATCCTGACGTCATCCATCCGTTGATATAGGAGACTTCCTTCATTTAATATATATCTAGTTATCGAGGTGACACCTTTATTAACTGATCCATTTTTTGGACTCCTCAATTCCCGCACTTGCCATTTTTCACTTCGCCTTATAAATAGGACCGAGGGGTCATTTTCACTGTTTCCCCCCGTGCCTCTTCGCATCGTCTTCCTCGTGCTGCTCAGCCTCTGGAACTCCGCCGCCACCGTCGATCGTCGTTTCTGCTCCGACCTCGGCTGCTGCATCGCCCTGAACGCACCAGAGAACTGCGGCACCCTTCCGCTTCCTCACTAGCTCCGGTAAGTTCTCTGCTTTTTTCACCATAGATCTGTTCTAGGGTTTCAATATTCCTCGCGGTTCTTCCAAAGTTCATCAGTGCTATTCTTCCATCTTCTTCCTTTAATAGATGGACACTTCATGCTTGATACATCTCTTACCGTAGCTTTGTAGGATCGAAAGTATGTCTAGAGGGGGGTGATTAGACTACTTGACCAAATAAAAACTTAACCTTTTCCCAATTTTAGTTCTTGGCAGATTTTAGCTATTGTAGGATAAGTCAAGCAATCATCACACAATTCAAGCAAGCATGCAAAGAGTATATTGGCAGCGGAAAGTAAAGCATGCAACTTGCAAGAATGTAAGGGGAAGGGTTTGGAGAATTCAAACGCAATTGGAGACACGGATGTTTTTCCCGTGGTTCGGATAGGTGGTGCTATCCTACATCCACGTTGATGGAGACTTCAACCCACGAAGGGTAACGGTTGCGCGAGTCCACGGAGGGCTCCACCCACGAAGGGTAATGGTTGCGCGAGTCCATTGAGGGCTCCACCCACGAAGGGTAATGGTTGCGCGAGTCCACGGAGGGCTCCACCCAGGAAGGGTCCACGAAGAAGCAACCACCCACGAATGGTCCACGAAGAAGCAACCTTGTCTATCCCACCATGGCCATCGCCCACGAAGGACTTGCCTAACTAGCGGTAGATCTTCATGAAGTAGGCGATCTCCTTGCCCTTACAAACTCCTTGGTTCAACTCCACAATCTTGTCGGAGGCTCCCAAGTGACACCTAGCCAATCTAGGAGACACCACTCTCCAAGAAGTAACAAATGGTGTGTAGGTAATGAACTCCTTGCTCTTGTGCTTCAAATGATAGTCTCCCCAACACTCAACTCTCTCTCATAGGATTTGGATTTTGTAGAAAGAAGATTTGAGTGGAAAGCAACTTGGGGAAGGCTAGAGATCAAGATTCATATGGTAGGAATGGAATATCTTGGTCTCAACACATGAGTAGGTGGTTCTCTCTCAGAACATATGAGTTGGAATTGTGTATGTGTTCTGATGGCTCTCTCCACGAATGAAGAGGAGGTGGAGGGGTATATATAGCCTCCACACAAAATCCAACCGTTACACACAGTTTTCCAATCTCGGTGGGACCGAATCAACAAACTCGGTCGGACCGAAAAGGTAAACCTAGTGACCGTTAGAGATTTTCGGTGGGACTGACATGCAACTCGGTAGGACCGATATGGTTAGGGTTTGGGCATAACATAATCTCGGTGAGACCGATTACACAAACTCGGTGAGAACGAGTTTGATAATAAGCTAACCAGAGAGTTGGTCAGGCAAACTCGGTGGGAACAATTTGCTCTTTCGGTGAGACCGAAAAGTTACAAAAGGGAAACAAAGAGTTTACATTGCAATCTCGGTGGGACCGATTCGCTCTTTCGGTGAGACCGAAAAGTTACGAAAGGGAAGCAGAGAGTTTGCAATCCCATCTCGGTGAGACCGAGATCCCTATCGGTAGAACCGAATTGCTAGGGTTTGGCAGTGGCTTATGACAAGTGAAACTCGGTGGCGCCGGATAGGAATAATCGGTAGGTCCGAGTTTGGCTTTGGGTTTAGGTCATATGTGGAAGTGGGAAAGTAGTTGAGGGTTTTGGAGCATATCACTAAGCACATGAAGCAAGAGGCTCATTAAGCAACACCTCATCCCTCCTTGATAGTATTGGCTTTTCCTAAAGACTCAATGTGATCTTGGATCACTAAAACATAAAATGAAGAGTCTTGAGCTTTTGAGCTTGAGCCAATCCTTTGTCCTTAGCATTTTGAGGGTTCCACTTTCACATCCATGCCATGCCAATCATTGAGCTTTCCTAAAATAGCCATCTTGGAATAGCATTAGCTCAATGAGCTATATGTTGTTATGAATTACCAAAACCACCTAGGGATAGTTGCACTTTCAAGCTTACCTACCATCATCATCACAAATCTTTATGCGCAAAGAACTGATCTATCTGTCAAAAATTGCTTCAGTTCTGCACCCCTTCAAGATCCAATTATTTTTGCTTTTCTGTCTTATCTCTAGATCTGAAAGTTTTATACATCACTGTGAGATCTGTTTCTCCTCGCACCAATATAAGCGATTTGACATTGGATAAATAGTCTATGCCATTAGCCCTCTGATAAACCGGAAGAGCATGTTACCTTCATAATTATGCTCCGGTTTAACAGTGTCTGATCAATCCTGCGCTAGCATTACCTTCTTTCTCATTATACTAGTCTCCGGGTTGTACCATTTATTATATCAGTACATTTCTTACTCCCTTGTCTCTTGTGTATGATCATGCATAATTTATAAACCGGCCTTTCATTTTCAGTTTGTTCGCTTTGCAATGGCCAAACAATTCACTGCCTGCAACTGGGCTCGTTCCCGGGTTACTAAGGCTCAACTGGAAGAGATGGTTAGCATCGGCTCTCTGCCTAAGAAAACTGAGATCAAATGGCGAGCCCCAGGAACTGAGAATCCTCCAACCCCAAGACAAGGCCAAGTGGTAATCTTTGTTGACCATATAGGCCGTGGTTTCAAACCGCCGAGGTCAAAATTTTATCGAGATGTGCTTGCCAGCTTCCAACTGCATCCACAAGATATTGGTCCCAATTCAGTCTCCAACTTATGCAATTTCCAAGTCTTCTGTGAAGCCTATTTACAGGAAGAACCAACTGCAGAATTGTTCCGGGATTTCTTTCACTTAAACTGGTGAACAGAGTTTGTGAATGGCCCGAATACAGAGCTTGGTAGTGTCCCGATTCAAAAGCGGAAAGAAGTGGAATTTCCTCATGCCAAACACCATAGCCACCCAAGGGAATGGAACCAAACATGGTTCTATTGCAGAGACACTTCGCCTGAAGATGAGAATCCCCTCCCCGGCTTCCAAGATCATAGATTATCCAATACTCACCCAATGCCACAATGCCTGAGCTCCTCAGAAAGGGCAAAATACACTCCTCAAATCGCCAAGCTCTGGGCCTTTATGGCAAACGGTTTAACAGGTGTGGATTTTGTACATTGTTGGATATCCTGGAGTATCTTGCCGCTAAGCCGGCGTCCCGGTTTAATGTGTGAATATACCGGTGAGGTTGACGATCCTCAACGCCACTTCAACATCCAATTATCTGAGGAAGAAGTTACTGAAGGGGTAAAGAAAATTCTGAATGAATCGGAACTGGTCTGTAGTCAAACCGGTCTGAATCCCTTCTACACCAAGAACAAACCGCCTGTTGTAAGCATTACACTTCCTCTTCATCTCTAATATCTTTGACTTATACAAGCTGTAACCCTTCTGTCGGCGTTGTGGGAACGGGGGTCCCCAGACTTGCCTGCCTGCGGCCTGCGGCGTGGCTCAAAGGGGGCCCAGCACGGCCCATCTTCATCAACACAAGACTCAAGACCCTCGCGAGGAGCCAAGCCTCGCGGGGCGGACGATGCGGAGCTTCCTCAGGCGCGGCCTCGTCAGGCTGGCTCACGAGGAGGCGGAGAAATCAAGGCGGGGTACCTCCCGAGGTGCCCGTGACGCAAGCCATGACGACTTAGGGCGCCAGGCGGGTCCCAGCCCGCGCAGCGTCCTCCTTTCCTCTTTGGTGCAAAGGGAGCAAGCGCAGCCGCGGAGTACCGAGGCATCAGGCAAAGGTTGCCATTTAGGTGCAACGAGACCAATACCAGGAGGACTACAAGATGGAGGTCACCGTGGAGCCCAAGACGGCGTCATCACCAGAGCTTTGCGCAGGCGAAGACTACTTTTGTCAGGATAGCTGATACTTGCTGTCCCCCTTCAAATTAGTCCGCCATTGTTGGCTCCCTTCCCGCTCGATATTTGGGAAGAGGACCAGGGCCTCTATAAATAGGACCAGCCACCCACATAGCAAGGGAGCAGTTGGTGGGAGAGAGAGAGAGAGAAAGAAAAGGGCGACTGAACTCCTCCTAACAGTTCATCGCACCAACCAAGAGTAGACCCTCGCGAGGCTGTTCTTCCTTGTATTGTTCATCATCATCAGCCCCAAGAGGCAATCCACCCACCACATACTGGAGTAGGGTATTACACCGCCACGGTGGCCCAAACCAGTATAAACCTTGTGTCTCTTGTGCAGTTCTTTCAGTAGTCTAGATCTTTGCGAGACGGAGAGGTAGGAGGCTTAATCTCCGCGTGCACCCCAGAGTTCGAACCTTAAGTGTCTGCCGGAACCCGAAATCCGACATTTGGCGCGCCAGGTAGGGGTGCGCCGGAGTTCGTCTTCCACCGCCCCGTTCTCCTCCGACCGTTGCGTCCATGTCCGACGCTCGTTGGGCCCGCGCCGAGCGTCGGGCCGCCATCACTTCCCGCGTCGCCCAGACGGTGCCCATCGGCGGACGTCCTCGTCCTTCCCCGTCACCCGCCATCAACGCCGCCACCGGCCCGGCGGGGGGCGAGCAGCAAGCATCATCTCAGCATCCATCCGTGCGGCAAGACGGCCGCACCGCTACTCCATCGCTCACACCAACTGGTTCTTCGTCCCGTGCGCTCCGCGCACCCTTGGAGGCTCGAGCTGCTCTCATCGCGGCAAACGAGCTCCTGCGCTACCATCCCGTCGACGACGTCTACGAAGAGTAGCTCGACCGCGTCGCCGAGCTCGTCCGCGCTGCAGGGGGCTCTCCCGCGCCATCCGTTCCGCTGCGCTGCACCCCACCCCGCGTGGGTAACGAAGCTCCGGGGGTGTACCAGCCGCCTCCTCTCCAAGAAGGCGCCATGGCTCCAAGGCGCGTGGCCCCTGGGCAGAACCCGCTCCGTCAGGTGCCAGTGCAGCAAAACGGAGCTGCCAAGAAGTCCCTCGCCCGCAAGGAGCTGCCCGGGCGCTCCCTGCTTCGGCACGCCGCGACCCTGCTCTAGCTCCGGCATGCCAAGACCCCGCGCTGGTCCTAGCTGCAGCGCATGGGGACCCTCAAGACCAAGCTCTCCACCAGCCGAAGCCTTTCGTGGCCACCGCAGGATGCCGTGCCTACACCATCGAGCTACATAGCGTCGCGTGGCCCAGCAAGTTCAAGCCAGCCCTGCCTCCTCGTTACGACGGCACGACTGACCCTGCAGAGTTCCTCCAGCTCTATGAGCTGGGCATCGAAGCTGCCAGCGGGGACGAGAAGGTCATGGAGAACTGGTTCCCCATGGCGCTCAAGGAAGGAGCTCACACCTGGCTCCTGAATCTGGCTCCAGGCACGATCTCTTCCTGGGACCAGATGCGCACCCGCTTCATCGCCAACTTCCAAGGTACTTGCGACCGGCCACCCGCCGTGAGCGACATGCGCCGCATCAAGCAACAACCCGGAGAGACCCTGCAAAAGTACATCCAGCGCTTCAACAGCGGGCGCCTCAAGATCCCCAAGGTGTCCGAGGAGGCCATCATCTCGGCCTTCTCTGATGGTGTGCGCGACGTCAAGATGAAGGAGGAGCTGGGGATGCATGAAGACCTGTGCACCTCCCTAGAGCTGTTCAACTTGGCGACCAAGTGCGCCAGGGCTGAGGAGGGACGCCTCTCCCTCCTCGAGTTACCTGCCGCAGACCCAGAGGAGAAGAAGCCCAAGGCCAAGGACGTGAAGCGCAAGGGGGCTGCCGTGCTCGCGGCATAACCAGACACCAAGCGGGGCAAAGATCTGCCTGAGTCCTCCAGGGGCAGCCGGTACTGTGTGTACCACGACCTCCACACCCACAACACCAACGAATGCCAAGAACTCCGCGCCGCGCGAGAAGGAAGGATTGGCCGTCATCCCGACCGCGCCGATCGGGGCTACGGCCGAGGAGGAGAAAGAAACGCAGGACGCTGGGAAGACCGCGGCCCGCGCCAAGGGTGGCGCGAGCGATCAACCTCGCGAGGATCGCTGGCGAGACCTGCCTCGCGAGGGGGACTGGAGGGATCAGCTCGAGAGGATCGCCCACAGGGCAACGCAGGCCTCCCTCCACTGCCGCCTCAGCCAAGGAGGGATGAGGACCGCCATCAAGACGAAGGGGCTAGGGGCTTCCAGGAGCCACGCGCAATCGCCTGCATCCTGGGCGGAGCTCAAGCCCTAGCCTCCCAACGCATCTTCAAGCAGTTTGCCCGCGAAGTGAATGCAGTCCTCCCTAGGCTTGAAGCAACGCGCCCTCTCAGGTGGTCGGCATGCGCGATCACATTCAGCTCAGCGGATCAACTCAAGTGTGCGGCCACAGCCGGAGTCCTCCCGATGCTTTGCTCCCCAGTCATCAGCAATGTACTGGTCACCAGGACCCTCATCGATGGTGGGGCAGGGCTCAACATCCTGTCCATGGAAACGTTCAACAATCTCCAAGTGCCCTATGACCAGCTTCAGCCAACCAAGCCCTTCTCCGGAGTCACCGACGGCTCCACAGTCCCAATTGGGCAGGTCCGCCTCCCTGTCACCTTCGGGGCACGCAACAACTACCGCACCAAGCTCATCGACTTCGACGTCGCCCCATCCGCCTGCTATACAACGCCATCCTCGGGTACCCAGCGCTGGCCAAGTTCATGGCCGTAACTCACCATGGCTACAACATCCTCAAGATGCCAGGAAGTGGTGGAGTCATCACGGTGCCCTGTGAAGAGAAGGATGCAGTGTGTTCCCTTGAGCGAGCCTTTCAGGCCGCGTCACTGGATGACCCGGATCGCGGAAGCAGGAGGCTTCCCGAGACCACCCCCAAGAAGAAGAAGACATCGTCCGGCCCGGCCCCTCGGGAGGCGGGCCCCTCAAGGCCCGCATCTGCCCAGGGGGAACCTCCTTCCATCGCATAGGAAAGCGCGCCCGGCGCCCTCCTCAGGCAGGGCTCGGGGGCTCTCCCCTGGAGGGCCACTGACATCGCCAGGGTCACGAGGGAGGCGCTTGGGCACCACATGGAGGCGTGTTTTGAAGCACGTTTCCCTCAAGAAGGAGCAAGGCAAGGAAGGGCAGACCCGCAGGAGTTCGTCGACAAGGCCATTCAAGAACTACAGGAATCAAGAATCATGAGGGGTTGCCGCCATCTACCGGATGTGGCTCCTCATCCAGGCGAGGATGGTGGGCTGCGCGTCTGCATCGACGTACCAGGGCTCAACCAAGTCGCTACGATGGAGCGCCTCTGGCCCTCGTGAGTGGGGCGCTGCGGGGGTCTGCCCCACAGCTACGTTCGCATGCCTTACGGCTTGCCGAGCGCGGTAACTACGTGCCAGCGCCTCATGAGGGGCATCATGGAAGCTCAAGAAGACAGGCGTTCCGCAGCCTTGGCGGAGATGGAGATGATTCGCGAAGAACTACCAGTGCCTCCGGAGCCTCTCGAGGCCCCTGGGCCTGGGGGCTCGTGAGGATCGGCTTCCGCAGCCCACCGAGTCTGCTGCACCAACACCCCTTCGCCCTCGACACCTTCAGGTGACATTTTACAAGTTGCATTTCCAGCTGGGAGCGCCCTCCCAGGGCTGCATCATTCCCAGGCCGCGTGGGTCCGTCCCTGCGGTATGTATCCCTTTTATTTCATGTCGTTAGCTTGCTTTGTTGGGGGCGCCCCTCGGGCTGCATCATCCCCAAGTCGCTCGGGCCAGGCCCAGCGGCATGTATCTCCCTTGCGTTTATTTCCGGCTATGCATTCGCCCATCATGCTTGATTACTTGATGCCTGTCCGTGGCACCTCTTCTTCTCCATGTCGACCACTTGCACGTATATGGCGGGTACCTGAGCATCGCGACTCAGGGCTCTTACTGGCTCTCCAGCCCTCACCCTCTGGCCATGTCCACGGCATCGCGACCTGGCATACCATCGACGGCTGAGACAAGCTCGAGGGCCGGGACCCGAGGACGTAGAGTGCCGGCATCTAACCAAATTTGCAGGAACACAGCACAAGACAAGGCCCAGTGCCAGGCGCAACCCGCCTTGAGGTAGGGCCCCGTGAGTCCCGCGCTGGCTCATGGGTGCCCAGATACACCTCAACTAGCCCTACCGTGCCGGCCACGTGTCAGGGCGGGGCTGTACACGCCCCGGGGGCTCCTCGCGGAGGGGAGCCCCCTCCCACGTACCAGTGGAAGCACCATGCTCCGCGCTGGCTGACGACACTGCCGAGGAGCGGCTATGCCCGTACACATGCGGAAGCGCTATGCTCCGCGCTGGTGATAAACAACTGAGGGTGGCCCCCCGGGCCGCATCAACTTCAGGGAGCCCAGAGCTTAGTGTCTAGCCTCATCGCAACGCCTCCCCTCGGGAGCGCCGCGCGAGGGGGCTGGGCACGGGGGCTGCACCTGGGTCACGCCCAGACGTACGCCACCCAGCCAGGCCCCTCGGGCCTGGTTCGTCGCGCGTCTCTCCCCGAGCGGAGCCAAGGTATGAAGGCCGTTTGAGCGTCAAGGGGGACCCCTGAGCATCACAACTCAGGGGCCTAACTGGTCCCGTAGCCCCTCACTCCTTAGTTCTGAAAGGCTAATGCTAGGTGAGACACGCGCGGGGTCGGGCTCTGCAGACGTAGAACGGTGGTCCCACTTGCATATCACCTCATCACTCGTTGTTTGCGCGTCAAGGGGGACTCCTGAGCATTGCTATTCAGGAGCCTAACTGGCTCTGTAGCCCCTCACTCCTTTGGTCCCGTCCTGGTTTCCGGTCGGGGCTAATGCTGGGTGAGGTATGCGCGGAGTCGGGCTCTACAGACGTAAAACGGAAGATCCACCTACATCACACCTCCCTACTTGTTGTTCATGCGCCAAGGGGGACTCCTGAGCATCGCGACTCAGGAGCCTAACTGGCTCCGTAGCCCCTCACTCCTTTGGTCCCGTCCTGGTTTCCGGTCGGGGCTAATGCTGGGTGAGGTACGCGCGGGGCCGGGCTCTGCCGGCGTAGAACACAAGCAAGTAGGAAAGAAAAGCATGAAATTCAAGGAATTTAAAAGAAAATATTACAGTCCATACTGTCGTCTCAATACCAAACACAAGTTTAAACGCCTCCCCGAGGCATGATGCATGTGCAGGAATTAAAAGCAGGACAGGAGCAGTAGCGGAGTCACTTGGCGGCGGTGGAGCAGCGCGGGTGGCCCCGCCTTATGGAGCAGCAGGACCGGAAGCATCCTGCTTCGACTTGGTACTGAAGGCCCGGAACTTCCCCAGCAAAGCCTCCGCGCGACCCTTCACGGCCTCAGCAGCGGGGGCAGCACCCTCGCCGCTTACTGGCTCCAACAGGCTGTCGAGGTCGGCGCTGGGGTCGCGAAGGTAGATGTGGGTGAAGACCCGCGTCAGCGCAGTAGAAGACAGGACACGCGCCTCGGCCTCGGCCATGGGGCCAAGGCCAAGGGTCACATCCTCAAGAGGACGAACCAGGAAGGGAAGCAGCTTGGCGGGGCCGTCCTCGGCGCCGGCCAGCGGGCTCTCCAGGCCACTGGCGTAGAGCATCTTCAGCGAAGCACGAGCCCTCTTCTCCATGTCTGCGAAGGCCACGCGATCCTCGGCAAGAACCTAGGCCTTGCTGTCCAGCTCGACCTTCGTCGCCTCCAACTCCTTCCCTAGCGAACCTAGGCAGTCGCGGTGCTTCTTGAGCTTGGCCTCCCGGCCCTTGATGGCCACCTCGCGAGCCTTCATGCCTTCTTCTTGCTCCTGGCGAAGACGAACCTCTTTCGCGAGCTGGTCCCGCAGGCATTGCAGCTCGTCCTCCAGCGCCTTGCAACGATCGCGGACTTCAACCACCTCCCCCAGGGCTGCGTCACGAGCAGCCTTCGTCTCAAGGATGGCCTGCCTATCCTCGTCGCAGGCCGTCGAGGCTTGAACCAGCGTCGCCCGGATCGAGGCGTCGGAGCGAATCCATCCTGAAGCCAGCTCCAAGCACCCGGCCACCAGGCGAGGGTCGGCGCCAAGAAGATCCTTCCGCACCCGGTCCAGTCCAGCAACAACACGCTCCAGGACGGCAGTTGGAGTTGGAGAAACAACAGTCGGCGGAACGGGGGAAGAAGGCGGCGACGGCAAGACCACAGCGTCCTGAGGTGGAGCCTGCTGCGCCCCAGCGGCTGTGGTGGCGGCAGTGGGCAAAGGCACCACAGGAGTCACTTGGGCCATGGGGGCTGAGCTCGCCCCAGCCAGCTCGGCCAGGCCTCGCGAGGACGACCGGGCAGGAGAAGCCCGCGCGCCGCGGTCACCCTCCTCCACAGGCAGAGGCGCTGCCGCGGATGGAGCCTCAGGAGCTCCCTTCGGCTTCTTCGCCGCGGGCGCCAGCCTATTCAAGAGATGTGAACGTCAAGCCTCGGCAGTGGAACAAGAGATAAAGACAAGGGTCAAGCACTTACGGGTCATCGCCGGTGAGCTTGGGAAGCCTCCGGCCAAACTTGAAGCCTGACAGCCAGCTGGAAGGGTCAACCTCGGAAGCAGAAGGCACGTCTGCAGACTGCCTCGGGGCAGGGGCAGACCCGCAGGAGATCAACGCGGTCCTGTCCTTCTTCGGGATCAGGGGCAAGCTCCCGCCGACCTGCTCGTCTCCATCCTCGTCATCGTCGCTCAAAGAAAGGCGGAGATTGTGGGGCCTGCGCCGGGGGAGGGGAGCCCTCGACTCTCCGTCGGTCGCCTCGGAGTCAGGCCCCTTTTCCCGCTCCTCTTCGTCCTCCTCTTTGCCGGAGTCGCCGGAGGACACGTCCACCAGTCCCTCAGAAGCCGCCACGGGCACGGGCCTGTCCCCGTTAAAAACGGGCATGGACTCCACCACCTGCTTCCAGTCGTCGCGAAGGAACAAGGGCTTGGGAGCGCCCTCCAACCTTGCCACCTCGCCCCCGACCAGAGATTGGAGGACCGTGGCCAAATCTTCGCCGCCCAAGGCCGTGGGGTTCGGATGAGGCCTCCACATCGGAGGTGAGTATTGCCGGAGTGGAGCCAGCTGGTGCTCCAGGAACTCCCTCAGTAGCAATGCACCGGTCAACTTCGCCGCCGCCGTGCTGACCGGCCTCAGGTCCGCGTCCATCTTCTCCAACAACAGTTTCGCGCGGGGGTCCGTGAGCTCCACTCGGCACCAGTCGCTGGAGCATGTGGGCTGCTCCGCGGGCAAGATCAGCCGAGGGTGGATGCGCCCGGCATCAACCAAGACCCACTTGCTCCTGAAGCCCTCAATCCTCTTCCCGGGATTCGAGATGGCAATGGTGGCACCATACGCGGTGAAGCTCACGCACGTGGAAGGAGAACCGTGAGAGACCCGGAGGGAGAAGTAGTGGCGCAGCAAGGCCACTGAGGGCTGCATCCCTACGTGAGCCTCGCAGTAATAAGCGAAGATCGCCAGGAGAAGGACGGAGTTGGGGTGGAGATGCAGAGCCTGCAAGTTGTAATGGCGGAGGACAGAGAAGAAAAACTCGGAGAAGGGAGGCACCAGGCCCGCAGCAATGGAGCTTACAAAGAGAGGATAAAAGGTGGTCCCTCGACCCTCAGGGGTGGCAAAGCGGGCCTTGAACACCTGCACCCCATCGATGCCCTGCGCCGCCGCCATTCGGCGCAGCCGGGCAAGGCCCGCCTCGGACACGCTCGGCAAGTCCAGAGCAGGCGAGTACCAAGCTTCGGTCAGAGACTGACGAGGCGCCATGGCTTCCTAGGTCACGCGTCCGGAGTAGATCTAGAAATTTGGAGGAAGAAAGGGGAGGTGCAAGAAAGGGGATCTGAGCAGCGAGCGGAGAAAGCAAAAGGCAAAGTCTGGGCAGATGCTGCTCCTTTATCAACCTGCGCAGTTGCTGAAACACTTGCGTCCAATCAACCTCCACGCGGCGCCCAAGGCCGCAGGCTGTTAGGGCCCGTGGCGCTTCGCCCTTGCCCTTTCGCCTCTCAGCACGGCCAAGTCCAGGCGCGCCTTGGGCCTGGGGGCTACTGTCGGCGTTCTGGGAACAGGGGTCCCTAGACTTGCCTGCCTGCGGCCTGCGGCCTGGCTCAAAGGGGGCCCAGCACAGCCCATCTTCATCAACACAAGACTCAAGATCCTTGCGAGGGGCCAAGCCTCGCGGGGCGGATGATGCGGAGCTTCCTTAGGCGTGGCCTCGTCAGGCTGGCTCACGAGGAGGCGGAGAAATCAAGGCGGGGTACCTCGCGAGGTGCCCGTGACGCAAGCCATGACGACTCAGGGCGCCAGGCGGGTGCCAGCCCGCGCAGTGTCCTTCTTTCCTCTTTGGTGCAAAGGGAGCAAGCGCAGCCACGGAGTACCGAGGCATCAGGCAAAGGTTGCCATTTCGGTGCAACGAGACCAAGACCAGGAGGACTACGAGATGGAGGTCACCGTGGAGCCCAAGATGGCGTCATCACCAGAGCTTTGCGCAGGCGAAGACTACTTTTGTCAGGATAGCTGATACTTGCTGTCCCCCTTCAAATTAGCCCGCCATTGTTGGCTCCCTTCCCGCTCGATATTTGGGAAGAGGACCAGGGCCTCTATAAATAGGACCAGCCACCCACATAGCAAGGGAGCAGTTGGTGGGAGAGAGAGAGAGAGAAAGAAAAGGGCGACTGAACTCCTCCTAACAGTTCATCGCCCCAACCAAGAGCAGACCCTCGCGAGGCTGTTCTTCCTTGTATTGTTCATCATCATCAGCCCCAAGAGGCAATCCACCCACCACACACTGGAGTAGGGTATTACACCGCAACGGTGGCCCAAACCAGTATAAACCTTGTGTCTCTTGTGCAGTTCTTTCAGTAGTCTAGATCTTTGCGAGACGGAGAGGTAGGAGGCGTCATCTCCGCGCGCACCCCAGAGTTCGAACCTTAAGGGTCTGCCGGAACCCAAAATCCGACACCTTCTTCTTTATATGTATACGGTGATGACCCTTTCTGGAAACGAAAATCCATAGAGAAAGCGGCAAAGCCAACTGGAGATAAAGTGGCCAAACCAACCCGCCCGAAGACCAAAGCCGTAAAACGGACATCAAAGCGGAAAACGGCGGACCGGATTACTATGGAACTTGATGATGATACTGATGAACCAGAAGCTAAGGTAGAACTTGACTCACTTGGCTCTCTTTTTATGCATCTTGTTAACAATGATCTTCCTCAGGAGGAGTCCGAAGCTAGTCAGGCTGAGGACGTAGAGGTAATTACCCTTTCCTTCGGTTCAGAATCTATGCCAACACAGAAAACTCTCCAAACAATCTGGAAAGTAAGCTTTTCTCATCCTCTTGCTCACTTGGATCCAACATTTATTTTGAAGACTCAACAGCATGAGGCTCGCCGGATAACTCGGCACAGTGGCCAACAGGTCACCTCTACCGGTTTACCTGATACTCTGGTTCGGAAGCATCGGTCTGAGGTCTCTCCTACTTCTGACCATTCTTACCCCAAGGCAGGTTATTTCAGACAGCCTCTTAATCCGTCCAATTCAAATTATCAGGTGACACCTCCTTCCTCTTCTGGTGAATCGACAGCAATTCAACTCCCCCATTTGAAAATTGTGGCTGGGTGAGTTACGAAAAACCGTTCCTTTCAATGCGCCCTACATCTTTTGAATAGGATGATAATCCTTTTTATTCTGTTTGCAGGGCCAAAGCCAGACCCAGCAAGAAAGCTCGGGTCACCAATCTACCAGAAGACCCTGTTGCTGAAGAAGAAGAACCAAGAGGTGAACCGGAGCAAACAGGTGAACCGGAAGGCCTCCATCCTAAAACAACTTTTGATGATCCGCCCCTTGGCGGCCAACATACTGACGAACCCACAGATGTTGAGCCTGCCGCCCCTGATGCTGAACCGGCAGAACCAAACCGGGCTAATCCAATGAAAGACACTGAAATTTCATCATCATCCGCCCAAAATCCTGAAGGCCAAGGCGATGCCGTTATTATTACCGAAGCAAGCCACAGTTCTCCTGGTCATCCCGTCATTTTGGCTCAGCATAGTGCCAAAGAAGAGCAAATTGCCAGGGATAAAGGTAAATGGAGCAGCGACTTATCAAACTATGCTCATCTTAACGCTGATGAGCTTCATTCCGGCTTCTTGAACCGTCTGCACTCAAACCGGGATTATGAAGCCGGTTTGGTGAATTTGATGAAAGAACGATATGAGGTAAATTCTTCTCCCTTGCACATTGATTTATAGCTGAAATACTATTCCAAGTACCCCCAAGAGCCGTTTTATGATTGTTAATCATAAACCGGGTCTTTGTAACACTTTAAGCATCCCATCATTAATCCTTGCCAAGGCGTGTCTTCAATCATAGATAAAGCTCATGTTTGAAAAATTAGATAACGTTCTGTAGCATAGCCCCCAAAGGCCAGTTTAACTTGGCAAGTTAATCCGGTTTTTAATCCACACCGCCAGTTTAGAACAAACGTACATTAGCCCCCAAGTGTCAAGGATAATGCTTGCATTGTTTTGGAGACTTGCATAGAAGGTAGTATTTGAGAGCAAATAAGCATTAGCTCCCAAGTATGAAGTGGATAACTTGTTATATGCTTTATACTTAGTGCATATATATGTTGTTTTGTTGAAGATACCTTCAATGTTGCAGGCTGAACTGAGAAGCAAAGATGCCAAAAACTCTGACTTGCAAGAAAATGTGAAGTCGCAACAAGCCGAAGCTGCAAAAGCCAAAGAGGAGCTGACCCAGGCCCTGGCCGGAATGGAAAAATTGAAAGAATCCTTCAATCAAGATCGTGCTGCATGGGAAACCAAAAAAGCCAGTTTGACCAAAAGAGCCGTAGATGGCGAGGAAGCCCTGAAACCGGTGGCTGAAGAACTAGCCAGTTTGAAGCTCCAAATCAATGCTATGACCTCTGCTATCTTTGGTAAGTATCTGCTTATGTATGTTGCATCAGTCAATGAATCTTAGAACCGATCACGATGTTGAAAAAAATCTTTGGCAGGAACTCGGATCACTCATCTTGGTGCGGATATGCGGATGAAGCTCAAAGCGGCATACACATTGGTTGAGCAGCTATACTCTAGATCTCAGTGAGCCATTAGTACAACAGCTTATAACAAACCGGCGCCAACGTTGATTAAGGAAACCCTTGAGAAGCTGGGCATGTTACCGGCGCATATTGCCGAGTTGAAAAGAGCCGCTTCAAGAGCCGAAGCATTAACTGCCCTTATTCGAGCCAAGGCCTGGATTCCAGATCTTGAAGCGGAGGATATCATTAAAGGGTATCCAGGTGTTAAAGAAGATGGTTCAAACTTTGACAATGATGATCTTCGGCGGTTGACCAAACAGATGCGGCCAGCGGCCAGCAAATTAGCCGAAGACACTGATTTGTCCCATTTTCAACCGTTTTATGACATAGAAGGTGAAAGACAGCTGACCGAGATCCATGAAGTCAAAGAACTTGTGCCTCCGATTCGTAAGCACACTTATGCCCCTGATATTAACCCTTCTGATCTTATCCATGAAGAAGCAGTATTCCAAGCTTTAACCAGAATCGATTGGTCAACGGCTGATTTCCAGCGGCTGGGGAGGGATGAAGAAGTGCGTACACCAACTGATCCGCAACTATCAAACCGTCGTGATGAAGAGTCCTGATCCGGTCACCGGTTTATATGGCTACTGTGAAAAACAATGGCACTGTTGAGCCGCTTTAAAGCTTCATGTAATAGGATAGCTGAAACTTTGTTTATCTGCCATGCCATCGAGCATGCTTCATAGCCCTTTGTGACAATCTGTGTCGCCCTTCAGGATATATTTTATGCATAGTCTATGATGACTTGCCTTCCTCATTGAGTGAGCAAACGTGTATACAGGAAAGGTGTTTAACACCAACCCGATATGTTTGATAATCTCATCTTCATAATGCTGGTCTATCTATTAAACCGGACCGGTATACCTACCGGATTTTCTTCATAACACTGGTGATTTAGTCAAACCATACCGTCAGTGACCACCGGTTTATAACTGATCATGAGCCAATAGCTGGTGGTTGGAAAGCAAGCCGGATCAAGGATGTCGGTTTATCAAAAAATACTTATGATTGTCAACAAACAAAATTCAAATAGGAAGATATGCGAGGCTTTTTACGAGCTGCCAGGCTCCAAATCGAGGCTTTTCATGGGCTGCCAGGCCTCTGAGTTAAAGCCTTTTAAGATGGGCCTCCAATTAACCAATCACCGTTTTAACTATGACAAGTTCAGGGTCTGTAAAAGATTGACTTGTCAAACGTTCGATGGGTCATGCCAGGATTACCTGGATAGGAGTGGCTTACTTGATGAAGGTAGGTTAACCCAGGGTTTTAGGTGAATACACCAGGCTTCCAAGCCGTGACTTGATAGCCAATTACGAGGGTCCTTTCAAACTCTTTGTTGCTTTGCACAAAAGAGCCCCCAAGTAACTTTGTGAGCGATGCTCAGTGTGTGCCTATGTTTGAGTTTGTACAGTGCACAATACTCTCTTTGGCTCCACAAATTTTTCCTTGTGTGGCTGAAATGCCTATCAAGAGGTGTAGATGTGGTTCAAACATGACCAAGCCCCCTAGTGATTTTCTTTATCTTTATGAAGTTGCTAAATCCGGTTTAACAAAGATTCCGCTTTGACCGTTAACTTGTAAAAGCACACATATGATATAAGAAAGAACAGATACCCCGCTTATAACGGAGGCTTCGGTTTATTATATGGTATATATGTACAGGTGAAAAAGCCTATGGCTTCAAGTATAGTAAGGCCGAAGGAGAGCTATGTTCCATGGCCGCTTTGTCTCCTCCTCCGACTGACGTGAGTCTTAATGCTCTCGAACATCAATGAGGTAGTAGGATCCGTTGTGCAGATTTTTGCTGACCACAAAGGGTCCTTCCACAGGGGGATAACTTATGCATATCAGTCTGATCCTGGAGGAGCCAGAGCACCAAATCACCTTCTTGAAAGGTTCTAGTTTTAACCCGGCGGCTGTAATAACGTCGAAGATCCTATTGATAAATCGCCGAACGCGCTGCTGCAAGATCCCGCTCTTCATCCAACAGGTTCAGAGAATCCTAACGTGCCTTCTCATTATCAGCTGCAACGTAAGCTGCCACACGGGGCGAATCGTGACGGATGTCACTAGGAAGAACCGCCTCTGCTCCATAAACCATGAAGAAAGGTGTGTAACCCGTAGACCTATTGGGTGTGGTGTTGATGCTCCATAACACAGAAGGTAGCTCCTCGACCCAACAACCCGGCATCCGCTTTAAGGGAACCATAAGCCTTGGTTTGATACCCCGCAGAATTTCTTGATTTGCCCTTTCCTCTTGATCATTAGATTGGGGGTGAGCCACTGATGCTAGATCAAGCCGGATCTGCTCACGTTGACAGAATTCTTCCATCTCTCTTTTTGACAAGTTAGTGCCATTATCTGCTATAATGCTATGTGGAAAGCCAAATCGGAATATCACCTTTTTGATGAATTGAATCGTTGTGGCTGCATCACACTTGCTGACAGGCTCTGCCTCTACCCATTTAGTGAATTTATCAACTGCTACTAACATATGGGTCTTCTTGTCCTTGGAGCGCTTGAAGGGTCTAACCATATCCAGCCCCCAAGTGGCAAACGGCCACGTAATTGGAATCATCCACAACTCTTGAGCTAGAACGTGCGCACAGCGGACAAACTTTTTCCATCCATCACATCTTTTGACTAAATCCTCCGCATCAGCATGCGCCGTCAACTAGTAAAAACCGTGGCGAAAAGCTTTAGCAACCAACGACTTTGAACCGGCATGATGACCGCATTCCCCTTCATGAATTTCTCGCAAAATCTCACAACCTTCTTGAGGAGAAATGCATCGTTGAATCGCTCCTGAAACACTTTAACCATGTAACTCCCCGTTGAGTATGGTCATGGACTTGGAACGCCGGATTATCTATCGAGCCAACATTTCCTCAGCTGGTAACTCGCCCCGGATCATGTAATCCAGATATGGGATCATCCAATCCGGTATGGCATGCAAAGCTGCCACGAATTGAGCCTCTGGATCAGGAACAGCCAAATCTTCTTCGGTTGGTATTTTGACTGATGGATTGTGCAACACATCAAGAAAGACATTGGGCGGAACCGGTTTACGTTGGGAACCAAGACGACTTAAAGTGTCCGCCGCTTCATTCTTCGGCCGGTCTATATGGTCCACCTGATAACCTTTAAAGTGACCAGCCACTGTGTCCACCTCTCGCCGATATGCAGCCATGAGTGGGTCCTTAGAATCCCAAGTGCCAGACACTTGTTGATCCACTAGATCTGAATCGCAGAAGCACTTAACCTGGCTCAAATTCATCTCTTTAGCCATCCGAAGACCGTGGAGTAAAGCCTCATATTCAGCTGCATTGTTAGTACAAGGGAACATTAAACGGAGGACATAACAAAACTTATAACCTTGTGGGGAAGTTAATATGACTCCAGCCCCCGAACCCTCTAGCTGTCTGGACCCATCAAAGTGAATACTCCAATATGTATTATTTGGTTTCTCCTCAGGTGCCTGTAACTCCGTCCAATCATTGATGAAATCTACGAGTGCCTGGGACTTGATCGCCATGCGGGGTATATATCTGAGCCCGTGGGGTCCAAGCTCAATGGCCCACTTGGCAATCCGGCCAGTTGCCTCTCTGTTTTGAATGATGTTACCCAGAGGAGCTGAACTGACTACTGTGATAGGATGGCCCTGAAAATAATGTTTGAGCTTCCGGCTTGCCATAAACACCCCATACACTAGTTTCTGCCGATGCGGATACCTTTGCTTTGACTCAATGAGCACCTCACTGATATAATAAACCGGCCGTTGAACCAGATACTCTTTGCCCGGCTCTTTGCGCTCTACCACAATGGCTACGCTGATAGCCCGGGCATTAGCAGCCACATATAATAATAAGGGCTCTTTATCGATCGGTGCTGCCAGCACGGGCGGTTCCACGAGCTGTTTCTTCAGATCTTCAAACGCCTTATCAGCTGCTTCACTCCAGACAAAGTTATCCGTTTTCTTGAGCATCTGATATAAGGGAATGGCCTTCTCTCGAAGGCGGCTGATAAACCGGCTCAAGGCTGTAATCCGGCCGGCCAGACGTTGCACATCGTTAATACACGCCGGTTTATCCAAGGACGTAATCGCTGCAATCTTTTCTGGATTAGCCTCAATGCCTCTATTTGAAACCAGAAAGCCTGAGAGCTTGCCTGCCGGGACACCGAAAACACACTTCTCCGGATTGAGCATCATCTTGTAGACCCGGAGATAGTCAAAAGTTTCCCGTAGATCACCTATCAAAGTCTCCTCCTTTCTGGATTTGACCACAATATCATCTACATATGCATGGACATTGCGCCCAATTTGCTTATGAAGGCAATTCTGAACACATTGCTGGTAAGTTGCCTGGGCACTCTTGAGTCCAAAGGGCATGGAAACATAGCAGAAGGCTCCAAAGGGAGTTATAAAGGCTGTCTTCTCCTGGTCCTTAACTGCCATTTTGATCTGATGATAACCAGAGTAAGGATCCAAAAAACACAAACGGTCACAACCTGCCGTAGCATCAATTATCTGATCAATGCGAGGGAGAGCAAAGGGGTCTGCAGGGCAAGCCTTGTTTAAATCTGTGTAGTCCACACACATGCGCCAAGTGCCGTTTTTCTTAAGAACCAGCACCGGATTGGCTAACCACTCTGGATGAAAAACTTCAACAATAAACCCAACAGCCAACAAACGGGCGACCTCTTCACCTATAGCCTTG
Source organism: Triticum aestivum (assembly GCF_018294505.1). Taxonomy (NCBI): domain Eukaryota; kingdom Viridiplantae; phylum Streptophyta; class Magnoliopsida; order Poales; family Poaceae; genus Triticum; species Triticum aestivum. The sequence continues at coordinate 490,412,055 of NC_057794.1, forward strand.
CGCCTTTCCTCGCTGAAGCGGCGGAGGAACTGTCGGACCGGTTTGAATTTCGGATCAATGTTGAGTGTGTGCTTAGCGAGTTCTCTCGGTACACCTGGCATGTCAGAAGGTTTCCATGCAAAGATGTCCCGATTCTCACAGATGAACTCGATGAGCGCGCTTTCCTATTTGGGATCCAGGTTAGCGCTAATGCTGAACTATTTGGATGAATCGCCAGGTAAAAAGTCAACCATCTTAGTGTCTGTAGCTGATTTGAAGTTCAATGCTGGATCATGTTCCGTGGTTGGCTTTTTTAAGGAGGTCATGTCTGCTGGATCAACTTGCTACTTATAGAATGTTAACTCCTCCGTGGCACAAACTAACTCAGCATAAGCCGCATCGCCTTCTTCACACTCCAAAGCAATCTTTCTACTTCCATGTACTGTGATGGTCCCCTTATGATCTGGCATTTTAAGCTGCAGGTAAACATAACATGGCCTTGCCATAAACTTAGCATAAACTGGCCGCCCAAACAGAGTGTGGTACGGACTTTTTATCTTCACCACCTCAAATGTCACTGTTTCTGACCTTGAATCGTGGTTATCTCCAAAAGCTACCTCCAAAGCTATCTTACCAACAGGATACGCAGACTTACCAGGCACCACACCATGAAATACCATATTTGACGGTTTAAGATCCTTATCTGTCAACCCCATATGGTGGAATGTATCATAATACAAAATATTGATACCACTTCCCCCATCCATGAGCACTTTAGTGAACTTGTATCCCCCAACTTGAGGGGCTACCAGCAAGGCCAAATGACCTGGATTATCAACCCGGGGCGGGTGATCCTCTCTGCACCACAAAATAGGTTGCTTCGACCAGCATAAATACTGAGGTACTGCCGGCTCAATAGAGTTGACTACCCTTTTGTGAAGCTTCTGATCACGTTTGCACAAACTAGTAGTGAAGACATGATATTGCCCATTGTTTAGCTGTTTGGGATTGCTCTGATAACCCGACTGCTTCTACTGCTGCTGACTCCCTGATGGTTGTAACCTCCCTGGTTGCCTTGGTGTCCTTGATTGACATGTCCGGTTTGATTGCCTGGAAACCCTGAACCGGAACCACCGCCTCCGTAACCCGGCCCGTGGAAACCTCCTCCTGAACCGCCAGGCGGGCCGTTGTCATATTGGAACATATTGGAATTCTTGAAATCCCGTATGATATAACGATCTTTAAAGAGATGTGATGCCGGTTTCGCCTTTGATCCATGCTTTGGACAGGGCTGATTTAACAAACGCTCCAAATTGTTGCCTGGACCTCCACTCCTCTGGGGCTGCTTGCCTTTACGGCGCTGGCCATTCTCCTGCGCATTGGTATTTGCGACAAAGTCCAAACCACTGTCGGCCTTGCGCTTACCAACATTTCAATGGCCTGCCGGATTGTGTTGTTGGCCTTTGGCATTGCCGGTCTTCTTACCCTTCTCCGGTTTGTCCTCCTCTGAATCCAGATCCTTGGTATTATCTGAATCGGCATATTTAACCAAAGCAGCCATGAGTGTTGACATGTCATTGCACTGGCGTTTGAGCCTTCCCAACTTCTGTTTGAACGGTTTGAAATGGCAATTACCCTCTAATGTTACACTGCGGTGTCTGCGTTGATACGATCTGACGAATGCAAAATTGCCGAGACCCGTTTGACCCAATGGGTCGTGGACTCCCCTTCCTCTTGGACACAAGCGGCCAGATCTACAATTGACATCGGTTGCTTACATGTATCCTTGAAGTTCTGGATAAACCGGTGCTTCAATTCGGCCCATGATCCAATAGAGTTGGTCGGCAAGCTCTTCAACCAAGTGCGAGCTGTTCCTTCCAACATCATGGTGAAATATTTAGCACACACCGCCTCGTCCACATCTAACATCTCCATTGCCATCTCATAGCTCTGCACCCACGCCTCTGGCTGCAAATCGGCGGTATAATTTGGTACCTTACGAGGTCCCTTGAAATCCTTGGGTAGTCGCACATTACGCAAAGCAGGAGATAAACACGGTACCCCTAAGGAACTGAACATCGCCCCTGGCTCCACGGAGGCAGTGGGGTGAACTGGAGTATGTTGTCGTGCCTCGTATCGAGCTGTCAACTCGGCCTCTCGACGTGCGCGGCCATGATCCACAACATCTTGCGCATTAGCACCTCCCCCAGCCGGGTTGTTCCCTCGTGGTGAATTTCGGCGGCATGCACTACTGGACACGGCCGGTTCGTCTTCCACGTGTCTGCTATAACTCCGGCTTGGGCGGGGAGTGGAGTGAATCCTCTCACGGCTATGTGAATATGCTTGCTGTTGATTCAGTGATGTCTGAAGGAGATCCCTGGCCTGACGTGCTTCCACTGCAACTGGTGACTCGTTGTCGGTTGGGAGGGCCGCCAGGCGTGACGCAACGGCCACAGTGTTGTCCAACGGGTTGGAATAATGCCCGGGTGGCGTTGATGGTACAATGTTGTTCTGGCGAGGCAGGTCCGTCGTGCGCGGCTGAACCGACGCTCCTGCTCCCGGCGCCCCCGCCTGGTTTAGTGTGGGTTGGTTACCAGCTCCTGCACCTGGCGTGTTGAAAAGATTCTGCGTCTCATAAACTGACGGGAGACGTGATCGGTACCTTCTTCTCATGACTTCCTCTGAAGTATTCTGATCTAGTCTAATCCGGTAAGCCTGTGATTCCAACTCGGCCCGCTCCGTAGCCATCCTGGTGTTCTCTGCTGCCAGGTCTGCCTTGGCCTAGGCTATCTGATCTTTCACCTTTGCAATCTCCGCATCATGCTGATCCCTGGCTGCTGCGTCTACCTCCGTGGACATCAATGTTGCCAGAGCATCGAACAAATCAGATAAGACTTGGGCTGGAGGTGGCGCCGAGCTTCCTGCCCCTACAGGTGTGGCTGTTGTTGAACCGGAGAGCATTGCTGCGGCGGTAGATGAATGAGGCGCCGATTGTGTGCCGGCCATGAAGATGGCAGCCCGGTTTGGCAGACCGGGGGAATCCGGAATACTGTTGCCCTCGGATCCTCCCTCAATCCAGCCGTCCTGCAACTGGTAAAGCGATTCGATTTCTCCAGAAGACTCGTCATCAGAGCAAACTACGATTTCTCCTTTGGAAACCGGTCCGTCCTTGTGTCTTGATCCATGGACGACACCTATGAAAACATGCCTTGCCTCGGGCTGAACCGGCGAAGGACTTGCACGCCGAGCCGTTTCGATGATGTCGGTGCAGCTGTCCGGCTCGGGGGCCGGTTCGCCGATCTTGCCGATGAAGATGTGAATCCCAACAAAGCGGACCCGGTACCCGTATTCGATTGAATCAGCCTCGGGACCCCATCCCGCGTTATCGATATAGAGCTTGTTGCGGCGACTCTTCGTCATCCGGCCCACAGCGTATCCCTTAAGTCCATCGAAGCTGCCCTTCAAGAACTAGAAACCATCGTGCGATAGCCCCACGGTGGGCGCCAACTGTCGTGGGTTTGTCACGGCAGATGTCCTCGTGAAAGGACTTAGTTGTGGAGCCATCGCAACGGGTTATCTTAAAGGGGTTAAACCGGACAAGGGGACACAGGAGTTTATACTAGTTCGGCCCCTTCGATGAAGGTAAAAGCCTACGTCTAGTTGTGATTGGTATTGCTAGGGTTTCGAAGGCCAGGGAGCGAATTCACTTTGTCTGGCTTTCGAGTTGTTGTTGTCTGTCCCTAAACCGTGGCCGGGTCGTCCCTTTATATACATAGGTTGATGCCCACTGGGCTACAGAGTCCCGAAGCCAGTTTATAAACGTATCCGGTTCGGCCTCTCTCTTTCTATCTTACTATACACTACTAGGAAAAGGCCTACTAATGGCGCACCAGTTTTGCCTACTAATGGCGCATCATTGGTGCGCCATTAGTATCACGCCACTAGTATTTATTACTAATGGCGCACCACTGCTGCGCCATTAGTATCTGGTATACTAATGGCGCACCACCCAGTGCGCCATTAGTATATAACACCATGCGCCATTAGTATGCCTCCCAGGGGCCATATTTAACCATGTGCTTTGGCACACTAATGACGCACTGCGGATGGATGCGCCATTAGTATATTGGCATACTATAATGGCACACTCTTTGGTGATGCACCATTAGTATACTTTGTTATACTAATGGCGCACTCTGTAGTGATGCGCCATTAGTATGAATATTAGGTTTTTTTACTTTTCTGATTTTTGCATAGGTTACAAAATATATTATTAGGCAGAATATAGACAGTAGCACACAACAACAGTAGATTCATCGAATACAATAGAAGATTAGTCTCCGAATAAAATTCATCATATTAGTCTCCGAATTCAAAAGACCGAACAAAGATAAAACATTACAAGTCTCGAGACCGTGAGTATCGAGTTTGTCTTCACATTACAAGTCGATATCGATCATCTAAACTACCATCACATAGAAGAGAGCTGCGGTCATCACGATGAGCATCATCACGATGAAACTGGTCTTCATCCGGTTCCTCCAACGCTCCCTCCTCTCTCCCGCTAGATAGCGGGCGTATCTAGATTCCGCCTACGCCCTAGTGGTGTACCCTTTGTAACTATTACCGCTGAAACGGTGAACCTGTCTCCGACACTCCTCCTAGTCATCGTAGACTCCGGGAACCTTACCCTTGTACACGACATACGGCGGCATCTCTATGCACAAGCCAAACAACAGACAATACATACATAAGCAATATATAAGTATGCAACAAAAGGATCAGAAGAGAAAAGCAAGACATTAATAGCACGATTCATGGTCCTACTAATAAATAGCATCGATTACATCTAAGTTGAACGACTGTACAAACCAAAGAGACATACAATTCATTAAAGTTTAATTACAACATGAGCCAATCAATGTTTCAGAACTACACATCATTACTTTCAACTCGACTCATGGACAGGAGCGTGGATGAAGCCGCCGTCTGTCGTGATGGTCATGAAATCACGGGCATTGTCAGCCTGCATTCGTAGCATTCCGTCTATCTCAATGTTGGATGGATGATGTCCGCAAACTCTGACTGGATGCGAAAGAATTCTTGTCTGATGTCCGCGTCCTGGATTGTCGACAAGCTCGCGGCCCAATCTTTGAGATTATTTTGTAGCAGAAGGTGATGATGGTCCCTTACAATCGCCCGCATGTGATGGAGGGTGTAGTAGGCATCCTTCTGACCGCCAGGCAGCTGCTTGACGCAGCAGAACGTCGTATTGTGAGCGAACACGTGCTTGTCGTACTTACGAACTGCCCTGGTGAAGGTGCCTCCAGATTTGGCGTAGCCGGGGAGAACATCAAGAACTTTCTTGATATTTGTGTAGTCTATCTTGGAGTTACGGTTCGGGTCGAAATACGTGGCCATGGAATATTTCGGGCTTAAGAGGATGAGTGTGCAATGTGTGTCACTGCACAGAACACGGAATGTTAGAAAAAAAAGAATGATCGAGATCTAAGAAATCATATGTTACGGGGCGGTTAAGGGATGACTTACTCGGGAAAGTAAGCCACAAGGAAGTTATCCTTATCTGGGTTTGCCAGAATGACGTCTTCGAGGTGTGAACTCGCGACTTGGCAGTCCCTAGCGCTACTCAAGAGCTTGGCACGCATGTAGAAGGGGTCGACGATCACGATGTCCGAGGTCTTGTCTCTAATGATCCGCATCTCCATACTCAGCGAAAACAGTCGAACGAAGGTGTAGTGCAGCGGATGAAGGTTGAACATAGCAAAGATGTCATCAAACCGCATTACGATCGTACCCCCGATGGAGCCATCCACAAAGCCCTTGCCCTCTGGCACCTTGGCCACGAAAACTGGGTATGCCACATCATTCTCTTTGAGACGCTGCTTCTCCAAAGAAAGAACACTGTCGTGCAGACTCCACATAGCACCGGTTGCAGCATTGAGCATATTTGTCGGTAGCATCGCCCTACCTGCCACATGCACCCTCCCCGAGATATCCTTAGGTGAAGGTGGCCCGTCCTGAGCACGGATCGTACTCGGTGCCGGCTAGCTCGCACCGGCGGCCTTTTTAGTCTGCCGTTTCCGGCCCTTCTTCTTGATCTGCTGTAATGGGACCGAGTTCTGCTCACAGACCGCTTTCTTGAGCGTGTTGGGGCTGATAATATTTGGCACCTCCGCTATCTGAGGCTCGGTGAAGGCGGCAGCTGGAGGCGTCTCCTGAGAACTGAACGCCAGACGACGCCTATTGCAATTGGGTTTCTCCGTCATACCAGCTAGATCGCGGTCGTCTTGTTTGGGTTCTTGAGAAGGAGGCCCGCAGAACTCGTCACCATACCCATGTTCGGCAAAGTACTTATCGACATTGGTAAATGTACCATTGTCGTTGTCGTCGTCGTCCGGATCATGTGCCATAGGGATGTCCGGCATGTCTGGTAGCGTTGCGGCGTTCTTGCCATGGCTTGGCACCGGCACGACTGGCGGTCTTGTCTGTGGGGTGGTGTCCCCCGCCCACAAACGAATCTGGCTCTTCGGCCAAAGCAGGGGCCAGCTTACGCAAGCGCTGAGGGTCATCTCATCTTCTTCGCCAGCCCCAGAGGGTCGAATCGGAGGTAACAGCTCGTCGCAGCCTGGCAGCACCCGAACCACTTCAACCCTATACATTGTGGGTGGCATCGGACTACCGTGGAACACGGGGTTGCCCGGTTGAACGATTCTTCCCTTGGCGACATCGACCAACTCACCGTCCACGAGGTGCAGGACAGTGCAAGGAACGTCGGCGGCGCCCTGCGAAAAAATGTAGGGCGTCAGGGATGCCCAGTCAAAGGCAAGGAGATGAAGTCCTCGGCCGAGAGGCTTAGTTACCGTGATGCCGTCGAGCTCGGCTAATGTCGAGGCACCGCCAATGGCGGGCGTGCAACTGATGGAGGGGCCGCTTGCTGGAGAGGTGCCGGTCGGCGTACACCCGGGTGCATTAAGCTCCAATGCCGGCGTCGGAGACACCAATACAGCCGCCGCCGGAGACACCAATGGCGCCGCCTGCGCGTTGTGCGAGTTGCTGGCCGTGAAGATGGGAATCGGGGGCGGCCCTTGTTGGCCACCCGCTATCCACGTCGTTATCCCATGAATCAAGGTAGGCATAATGCTGGTGAGCGTCGATCCCAGTTGTTGTTGCACTTGCTCTTGGACCATCTCCGGAATCCGCGCCACTTGCGCCTTGAGTGCTTCAACCTCGCGCGACTGGCTTTCCGAGCTGGTCTTTTTCTCCTTTCGCCCACCAGTGGCATAGTATGACAACCATTTTGTGGACAAGCCTTTGCCGGCCACACAACCAGCTGACGTCGTCTTATTGAGCTTATCCCTGTTTTTCATTATGTTCAACGCCCTATTCAAAGGGGTGTCGCAAGGGGAGCTCTGAGACGACCCTGCGCTACTGCTTTCTTTGTCCTGCGGAAGGAACGTGAACCATTTAGAAATATTGGGGATTAATTAGAATGCAACCATATGGATCTAATTACGCGGGGGTGTATTCCTTACCAAAACAAGCTCAAGCTCCTTGGTCTTCGGATCCGTGGTAAGATCCTTTGTTACCGGGTCCTCCTTGTATCGGGCCCTGAGAAAGTTCCTGGTCTGCTTGTCTCTGTATTTCTCGAAGCGGGGCGGTAGGCCTTGCTCGGCATGCTCCGCGTCCTCCTTGTCCCATACAGGCTCCGCCACTCTGTAACCGCCGGGACTGAGTTGGTGGACCCCTATGTTCAACTGCCGCATTTCTTTCCCCCACTGACTTGATTCGGAGGTTGCGGGGCTCTTGCACTTGATCTTGAACTCCTTGTAGTCATCTTCGCTAATCAAAGGATATTTTGCCTTGATCTTCTCATAACTATCACCTTTGTCAATCATTGCCTTCACTGTGCTTTTCCAAGTAGACAGGGCCATGCTCATCGTCATGAGGGCGGCACCATTCACTTTATTACACGAGAGGCGTGTGTCTGCGAACTCATCGGGGAACTTGTATCATTCATGCAGCTTCGTGAAGAGGAGGCTGCGCAAATTCCCTCGGTCCTTATGCCTTAGGTTCTCGGGGTTGATCGAGGCGGTGCTCCAGAGAATGCACCCGAGCTGAATCGAGTACCCCTTGACTATGTGTTTGGGAGCCGTCGGATGCCCGTCGGAGTTCACTTCAGTAAATTCCTCCCTGACGGTGCCGAGCACGTTCGGGCGCCGGTCCTTCCGTTGCCTCTTCGGTTGACTGCCATCTGTGCGTGCGCCGCCATCATCAGTGGTGGCATGCGCGGTGCCATCATCAGTGGTGTCATCCCCGACGCCACTAGGGGTTCTGTAGTCAGGATCAGTGTCTTCCTCCAACTCCGGCCTCATTGTTGTGGGCCATGTTTCGCTCTAAATAGGAAAAAAGTTTGGTCAAAAAAGTTGGTTATTGTCAAGGAACAAGATCATGGTCTCATCATTTAGGGTTTGTCGACACCGAGGCGTCCTAAAAGCTAAGCTTTTATCATTTAGGGTTTATCGATGCCGAGGCACCCTAGGTTGGGCCTAATCACTTGGCACTAATCACTTGCCTCTATTGCCACCTATGTTGGGTTTATCATCTAGGGTTTATCGATGCTAAGGAGAATTCTAAGTTGGGCCTAATCACTTGGCTCTATTGCCACCTATGGTTTAATGCAACAAGAATGGCGGGGCAGTTGATCCTACTTAACTAAGTACTAAGATATCCCGGCCCATGCATTAGTCGCAAGTACCCCATATGTCCTATTTTTAGCAAAGTCATGCTAAAATTCACGGAAAATTTCAGCATGACCTTTGCTGAAAATAGGACATATGGAGTACCCGAATTTGCCAGAACGGAAGTTAATCGACATTCCGGCAAACTCAAGGGCCTCTCGGGGTACCTGCAAAATCATTATCCCCGCATAATGAAGTCGCCAATGGGTCATTTTAGAAGATCACAAGTAGCATCGTCACAAGTACAACATCATCACAAGTACAGCAGCAGCAGCAGCAGTGAATACAGGCATAACAGCAGCAGCAGTAGTTAAGAAAAAGTTGCAGAAGCTTGTAAAACTATACTTTGAAGTTGAAGCTTTTAAGAAGAAGAAAATCTAGCCGGATAACTTTCCTCCTTAAATCACTACACTGTTGACTGTTCATTCACTACACTATTGACTGTTCATTCACCAAATTTACCATACAAATAGGAGTACTGTACTAGAGTACTCTAACATCCAGATAACTCATGATGGCGCAAAAAGTTCAAATGGTGAGTAGCTTAGCTTGGCATGTCTCAGACTCATTTGTGCACTGGTAACTAGTTTTTTACAGCAACCAACAACAACACTGATCAGGGAGCTGCCTGCATATTTCTAAAAGAGAAGGAAAATTCTGTTTGCTCGTAAAATTGTTGGAGGTTACAAAACTAGTGTAAGTTATTGTTGTTCTACACACACTTAGTTCCAATTCATGACCATTTCAAGTTAAATGGTCTTCCTATCTTCCAGGCCCATCTAAGCATGTCCGTCCACTCAATAACTCTGTGACTACTTCTAATGGAGGAGAGGAGGAACAACAGAGGTGGCTACTCACATCTGCTTCTGGTGGGTGTTGAGGTAGGACTTCTCGCAGTACTCGGAGGCGGAGTAGAGCTGCGGCCGCAGGTTCTTGAGCTCCTGCATCAAGACGGCCACCAGTACTAATGTGTTAACAATTTCGGCCAGTATAAGTGTATAACCAAGACAAAGCTCCTGCTCTCTCAAACTGAATGTTACTGCTAAGCTTTGATTTCAGGTCAAGACGGTGCAGATAAAACAACTTAAGCTTTTTCCTTTCATATATCACCAGTCATTGCACGTTTCACTGCTAACATGTTTAAACCAAAACATTTGCTCATCTGAATCATTATCACAAACACCTATCATGCAAAATCCTTTCACAAGTAAACTTTAACATGCACCGGAAAAAATCGTGCAGCAAGTATTCATCAGGAAATGGCCATCGTTATATTCTCACAATACCCAATCTAGCGCACGTACTCATCCAATGGAAAAATCAGGGGAAAAATGAACAGACAGAGGATGCAAGAGGAAGGAGGAAGGGGGTGAGGGAAGAGGGAGGAGGAAGATGGGGGGACGTAGGAGTGGTGGCTACCTGCCTATGGATTGGTCGCCGGCGTAGCTCCGGGAGGTGGCGTTGCTAGGCGGGAGGCACTGCTGGTGGGAGCGGCTGCTCGACGGAGGGAGGCGCTGCTGGGCTCCTGTGCCGGCTGCGGGGCAGCGGAGGCTTCGGACGGCTGGGTGCGCTGCGATGTCGGGCTGGCAGTCATGGCGGCAGGCCGATGGCGGCGAGGACCGAGACGGCGAGGCGGGGCGCGGGGGTTGTCGGGGCGTGAGGGTGTGGCGAGGGGGGAAGTGGATCTGGCATGGGAGGGCAAAGGGATTGGGCGAATAAGCTAGGGGGAAGATTACTAATGGCGCACCCCCTCGCGGTGCGCCATTAGTATGTTTTTTTATAGCAATGGCGCACCCCCGATCGGTGCCCCATAAGTAATATTGTTTTAGATAGTAATGGTGCACCAGCCAGCGGTGCGCCATAAGTAATTTTATTATTATTTTTTGTTGCATCTAACAATTTTTTAGAAAATGAATATGAATATGAAACAGTAATAATTTTGTATAAAAACAATAACTTTTTTTTAAAATATCATCAAATTTGTTATTTGAAAATATTTATGAATATAAAAAAATATCATCAAATTTGTTATTTGAAAATATCATCAAATTTGTTATCTGAAAATATAATGAAATTTGTTTTTTTGGATTTTTAGTTGCATTCATTTGTGACGGTGGAGCGGGGGAGGGTGCGGGGGGTCGTCAGCGGCGGTGGAGCGAGGGAGGTTGTGGGGGTCGTCGGCGGCGGTGGAGCGGGGGAGGGTGCGGGGGTGTCCTCGGCGGCGGTGGAGCAGGGGAGGGTGCGGTGGGTCGTCGGCGGTGGTGGAGCGAGGGAGAGGGTGCGGGCCCAGGGGTCGTCGGCGGCGGTGGAGCGGGGGGAGGGTGCGGGGGGTGCTAATGCCGCACTACAGAGACATGCGCCATTAGTAACCCAACATACTAATGGCGCACCACATGGACATGCGCCATTAGTAGTTTTGCAAAAAAGTAAAAAAATAATAATTTCTATACTAATGGCGCACTGTGGCACAGTGCGCCATTACTAGTTCAAACCAGTAATGGCGCACTATGTAGCGGTGCGCCATTAGTAGTTGTGCAAAAAAGTAAAAAAAATACAGTAGTGGCGCACTCTATGGCTGGTGCACCATTAGTAGTTCTAACTACTAATGGCGCACTCTGCCCGGATGCGCCATTAGTATGTTTGAAAAAATGAAAAAAAACATTTTGTTACTAGTGGCGCACCGTGTGCCTGGTGCGCCATTATGTCTTCCACACTAATGGCGCACCAACAGATGGTGCACCATTAGTATATAGTAATGGCGCACCACATGTCTGGTGCGCCATTAGTGTCAATTCCATCTATAGCCTTTTTCCTAGTAGTGATACAAGTTACATGACTAGGCTGGTTTACATTTACATACTGTAACTCGCCTTTGGGCCCTCCGTAAAACGCTAGCATCTTTACATCTTCATGGGCTTCTTAATCTTCAAAGAGTCAACCCGGCTACATAAGGCCGGTTTACCTACAGTAGTAATATCCCCAACAACTGCAAAGGAAAAATATTCCAGACATTGTCATCTAACACAACTCATTATGGGAAGTAAAAAGAAGGTTGCAGAGTTCTTACTACCATCCTACAGTTCGTTGTTGTCTTGGATAAAGTGTAACCAAATAATTTAATTGCCATCTTTGGACCCATTTTACTACAATCTTTATAAGCTTCCTCACTTGTTGCTGGTTCATTGATATCTCATTGCCCCATACACAGAAAGGGTCGAAACGCGGATCTTTACCAATGACATATGTACCTAAAAGCACCAAGTTAATATTAGAAGCTAAATAGTAATTGCACAATGATGTAGTACAACACTCTTTTATAATATGTTTATATACATCTGTATGTGGTAGTCTTGAAATCTCTAAAAAGACAAATATTTAGGAACATAGGGAGTATCTTATAACATCCAATATACTCACATATTAGATGAATTAACATCTTATATTATGGGTCAGAAGGAGTTTAGTTCATTCTTACAAATTATCTACTGTTGTATCCATGGATTACATTTAGTTTGAGCTAGTTCGGGCTCAAATAGCCCTAAAGTATATCTAAACATGAGGGCTAGTTTGAGCTAGTTGCATCTATAACCCACCCAAAAAAACTAGTATCCAACCCAAGAGGTGCTAATTGGAGATAGTTATCCCAGTGCATTTATTGTCAATTTAACCCTGCCATCGAAACAACTCTTTGGATGGAGTTAGTTCAGGTTTAGTATTGAGCTAGAAACTAACTCTAACCTCTAGTTAAGTTGAGTGTCCAAACAGGGTTGTGTTGTTGCTGTTGCTGTTGCTGCTGCTGCTCTTCTACGTATATCTAGACATCATTAGAACATTAATGTAACACTCTTCCTTGTTGCTATGTAGCCTAGGATTGCATATTTAGACATTAAGTATAGTGCATGTTGCTATGTAGCCTCATATATATTACATATGGCCCTAGTTAACCAAAGGAAAAATGGGTTGCAAATATATTCATTTAAAAGTCCGATTCACCGATTAGTCCCTTATTAGTCGACGGCCTATATGGTACCAGCTACCAATATCCTGAGTAGTGAGAAGATATAAGCCATGGGATGAAACTAACGTCGATGGAAAACAACAGTTGTTCCCAAAATTGTCCTGTGTAGGTACATCCAGAAGCATGTTAAGCACAATAGGCTAGACATCAACCAAAACTACACATGGCAGACAAAATAATCTCCAAAATATAGCTTCAGTGTGCAGGTTTAAGCATGCTAGTAAAGCAAAACAAGTCGAAAGGTGTGCTAACTGCAACATGCCTAACATTAAATAACAAGCAAACATGGTCATTCAAACTGGTATTGTGTCGGTCTAAGTGCACTAGTTATGGTTAAATAAAAATGGAAAGGCGTGTTAACTACAAGATGCAGCAACCAAATGTAGTCATTCATAGTGGTATTGTTGAAATTGGTACTGATGAAATTGAACTGCACAGTTCATACTTGCACATATAGAACATCACGTTGTGAATGACTGGAATAAACAAGGCATACTACGAACAACCAAAGATAGCATTTGAAACTGAACATATGCTAACTACAAACAACTAAACAATCAAAAAAACTTTAAAAGAGGCATATGCTAGCTCAGGCTTAACATCAAGCAAATATATGCATTCCTATTGGTATGTTTAAAACTGGATTGATGAAATGTACTGCACAGTAAATAATTGCACATATAGAGCATCACATTGTGAAAAACTGAAATAAACAAATCATGGGTTTCCTCACTTGTCACAGATGGGCTCGTTCCCGTGGGAAGAGCACGGACCCTGCATGCGCTCCATGTTGTCACAGATGGGCTCCTTCCCCTTGGAAGAGCACGACTGTAGGGTTCCCTCCCTAATGTCTCAGACGGGCGCTTTCCCCTTGGAAGAGTAGATGGGCTCTTTCCCCTTGGAAGAGCCGGAGAGGGTGCCCTCCTGGTGGTCGCCGTCGATGAGGTTTGACTTGGAAGCTGTGGATCCCAAGTCAGCATCGCAGAACGTGTACTTCAGAAATGACAAAAGGGGCTCGATGGTGATGTAGAATGGAAAATTGTTGACAACGAGCCAAAGGAGATCAGCGGCGGGGCCATGGATGAGATCGACGGCGGTTGAACCTGAGGGGTTGGGGGTGGGCCACTTAACCTGTGACATAGCCCACCTTAGGGCGTCGCTATCGATGACCTCGATGTCGTAGCCGGCGGACGAGACATGCCCGCATAATCTAGCCCACTGCTTGAGTGCCTACCACCAATACTGGTCGTCAGCTTCCTCGGCAACGTCGGGCGAAGAGATCGCGATACACCTCTTTTGGGCCAGTCGCTCCTCGATCTCCACGGGAAGCATAGCCGGGCTTAGGCCGCAACACTCTGGAGTGGGGGATGGGGATGGGGATCTGTGGGAAAGGGGGCGTTTGGTAGGCGTCATCTAAGAAACTCAGGGCGACCTGGGTATGGAGATCGGTGGGTAAGTTGCATGTGCAAACCGGCAGATGTTGACAATGGAGGCCTTGCGGCGGTGGCGGCAGCAGCGGTGGGGACTTTGCTAGGGTTTTGAGCGAGGGAGGGTGTGGGTGTGTGTGCACGCGCGCGCGCCCGAGGAGGTTTTGGTGTGTGTATGTGTGTGTGTGTGTGTGGAGGGGGCACGGGGTGTTTGAGGAAATGACGCGGGTACTGAAAATTTTACTACGCGGGAGTGAAATGTTGGGCTATTGAAAATTTTGATGATAGTGCATCGCACACGGTCCGAAGATAACAACCGTGTTTTATGAAAAAGAAAAACCCTCAAGGTGGGCAGATATTTTCGATGCAGGCGGGATTGGGAACAAGAGACATCGCACACGGTCCAAAGATAACAACCATGTGTTATGAAACAGAAAAACCCTCGAGGCGGGCAGATATTTTTGAGAGGTGGAGCCTCATGGATCCCAATGTACGTACTGTGTGGATGTGTGTGTGACGGGTGCACCGGCGTGGCACATGGTTAGTTTGAGTGAACCGTGTCTGTTGTGTCATCTGACTTGTCTAATGTTCATAAATTTGGCGAAAAATGACGCGGGAGAGGGTCAGAACACGAACACACTTGCATGTGGACCAAATTTATGTATCGAAAGGGTGGTTTGATTTTCAAATACCATATGCAGAACACGAACACACTTGCATGTGCACCTCTCTCGCAAAGCGCACGGTATTTCTTGACGCCACCCCCCTCATGTCGGCATGAAGGGAATCCTAAGCTATGAATGCATGCCCCCTCCCTCTCAACCGAGGTTCACCTAGCAAAGTGCGAAGTAGCTACCAGCCCCCTCCCTCCCTCTTGTCGGCACGAAGGGAATCCTAAGCTATATATGAATGCATGCCCCCTAACCGAGGTTCACCATAGCAAAGTGCGAAGTAGCTAGCAGCCCTCCTCCCTCGTGTTGGCACGAAGGGAATCCTAAGCTATGAATGCATGCCCCCCAACCGAGGTTCACCTAGCAAAGTGTGAAGTAGAGCTAGCAGACCTCCTCCCTCGTGTCGGCATGAAGGGATTCGTAAGCTATGAATGCATGGCCCCCCAATCGAGGTTCACCTAGCAAAGTGCAAAGTAGCTAGAAGCCCCCCTCCCTCTTGTCGGCATGAAGGGAATCCTAGCTAAGCTATGAATGCATGCCCTCCCTCCTAACCGAGGTTCAACCTAGCAAAGTGCAAAGTAGCTAGCAGCCACGCCTCCCTCGTGCCGGCATGATGGAATCCTAAGCTAGGAATGCACATGACCCCCCCAACCGAGGTTCACCTAGCAAAGTGCGGAGTAGCTAGCAGACCCCCTCCCTCATGACGGCACAAAGGGAATCCTAAGCTATGAATGCATGCCCTCCCCCCAACCGAGGTTCACCCTAGCAAAGTGCGAAGTAGCTAGCAGCCACCCCTCCCTCGTGTCGGAATGAAGGGAATCCTAAGCTATGAATACACATGCCCCCCCAACCGAGGTTCACCTAGCAAAGTGCGAAGTAGCTAGCAACCCCCCTCGTGTCGGCACGAAGGGAATCCTAAGCTATGAGCATGCCCCCTCCCCCCAAACCGAGGTTCACCTAGCAAAGTGCGAAGTAGCAAGCAGCCCCCACCCCCCTCGTGTTGCCACGAAGGGAATCCTAATTAAGCTATGAATGCATGCCCCCCAACCGAGGTTCACCTAGCAAAGTGCGATGTAGCAACCCCCCCCCCACACACACACGCACACTTTTAGTCGGCGGGCCAGAGAGGCATATATCTCACCAAGATGGATCGTAAAACAGACCAAGAATAATCCCCCTTGGTCGTACAACCTCTCTCTTGTTGTTGGTCAAAGTGATGGTCGTTCATGCGACCTCGGAGATGGGCTAGCTCGCCAAAAATCACGCAATTAGCTAGTCCCCGAGGACAACCACTGCATGCGTGTGGCCCAAACATATGTATGGAGAGGTGTGTTTTTGAGTAACAATGAACAACTTTGATGTGGCACCGTGATTTCGAACTAGAAATCCCCACACTTAGTGAGGGTTAGGTTGACGATGCATATGTATGTTACACCACACTTCAAGCCAACGACGGGGATTCATATATGCATGCATGTGTGCATAGTATATGTGCTCAAACTTAATTAGGTCTAAATCTCACCATGACCTATACTATAATAACACGAACCAAATGAAGGATCCGCCATGGTAACCTATCTTGTCGTTGGTCAAGGTGATCATGGATGTCCACGCGGGCCCAGGAATATATATAGGCCTGTCGCCGATAACCACGCGAGGGAGTGTATCATTCGAAGGCAACCACTGCATGCATATGTATGGTGGTGATGCGTGCATGCATGTTTGAATACACAACATTGATCTGGCGCGTGTGTCAAAAATCGTACAGTAGCTCCCCACACAAAGCGAGATTGATTCATGATGGTGTCGTTGTACTAGCCACTTCGACTCGATGGGAGGGATTCATGCGTACACATGCATGTGTGTGTGCTCAAAGTGTATCATGCATGTCATGCCAGAGCAAAAATAATAATCCTCTCCTAAGTCAAATTAACCTCTCTTATTGTCAGGCAAAAAGAAGTGATGGACCAAGCGGTTCCATAGAGGGAAAGCATCGATATCGCTGATAACTGCTTAAGTGGGTGCGAGAGGACAACCACCACTGCTTTGCATGTGGGCCAAACATATATATGTTGAATACCAAAAATGCACAACTTTGATGTGCCACATGCCTCAAAAACCGTAAACCATGCACCCACACAGAGCAAGGTTCATATCAAGCATACTACATATGATGGTCCCCTTCCCCCCTCTTCACCGCATACTATATGCTCCTGTCGTAATATGTACAATCCAAAAGAATCCTCATTGATGGTGAAATTAATTAACCTCTCCCGATGTAGGTCAAAGTGATGCATGCATGCATGCATGCATCGATGATGGCCTCGTGGACCCACAGATGGAAGCGTCACACATGAGTGTCCTAGCAAGGATATATATGCATGTGGCCCAAAAAGGTGTTGTGTGATGTTTGAGTAACCAATTTCACAATTTTTATGTGGCACGTGCCTCGGTAACCAAAAAGTCCCGACACTGAGTGAGGTGTACTTGTTCATGGATGCATACGTATAGTATATATGCTAGTCCCCTCCCACCTCTTCGACGCGTACTATATACCACCATAACACAAACAAAAAAGATTCTACCTTGCTGGTCAAATTAACCTCACTTCCGGCTGTTCATCAAAGTGATGGACGATGACCTCGCGGGACCAGAGAAAGCGTCACACGCGAGTATCGAGTGTCGTGTAGGACAACCATCGACTGCATGTGGCCAAAACATTTATGTATGAAAGGGTTGTGTAATGTTTTAAATAACAATTTCACGACTCTGATGTGGCACCAGCCTGCCTAACAAAACGGCCACAACTCGTAGTGTAGTGCGAGCCACCCGCCACACCCAGACACACACACCCACACACAAACTGCGTATCCACCGCAACTACGATGCATGTTAAATTAATTATCCCGCGGTGAACAAACATGTTATCAAAGGAGGGACGTTTTAATTTCAAAAAAATCACAGAGATCATTAAGACATTGATTGATTAAGTACATTGATTGATTGCTTTTCTACGGGTATAATTTGCAAAACTCAAATTTGAGCTACATGCACACATGACAGTGCACCTAAATGGATTGCAAAAACACATGTGTCTCATTGGGTGCATGTTTACTCCCCGTGCAACAAACTTCAAATATTGAGAATCTTGATTTTTAAATTCTACTACATCCAAAACTTATTTGAAGTTCATGAAACTTATCGTATTGTCGTATGGACACCAATACAAAGTGGCATTGTACTTTTTTTGTCAAATTTGAGACCAGTTTTGTTGTAATCTTTATCTAATTATAGATGGGAGATTATTAATAATAGGGAACCAATATCCCAAACGGATTATTTATTCGAATTGTGAGTGTTAGACAAACAATGGATACGTGTCATGCTTCGGTTAAGCAATAAAGGGGCAACATTTATCAACCAAATAGAAAAACAATATACATGCTGCCGCACAACCCGTCTGGTGTGCAAGCAGGCGTGAGTTGATGGGATGCATGCGAGCAGTCCGCCGCGCAAGCAGACGGGGAGGCGTGCGTGTAGGTGTGTGAATTGACGGAGGAGTGCTCGCTGCGCAGTGTCATCGGGAGGCGTGTGAGTAGATGTGTGAAACTTTGGTACGCATGCCAGCAGTCCGGCGCATGATGAACCACAAGTATAGGGGATCTATCATAGTCCTTTCGATAAGTAAGAGTGTCGAACCCATCGAGGAGCAGAAGGAAATGATAAGCAGTTTTCAACAAGGTATTCTCTGCAAGCACTGAAATAATAGGTAATAGATAGTTTTGTGATAGGATAATTTGTAACGAGTAACAAGTAATAAAAGTGAATAAAGTGTACCAAGGTGGCCCAATCCTTTTTGTAGAAAAGGACAAGCCTGGACAAACTCTTATATGATGTAAAGCGCTCCCGAGGACACATGGGAATATCGTCTAGCTAGTTTTCATCATGTTCATATGATTCACGTTCGGTACTTTGATAATTTGGTATGTGGGTGGACCGGTGCTTGGGTAATGTCCTTACTTGGACAAGCATTCCACTTATGATTAACCTCTATTGCAAGAATCCGCAACTACAACAAAAGTATTAAGGTAAACCTAACCATAGCATGAGACATATGGATCCAAATCAGCCCCTTACGAAGCAACACATAAACTAGGGTTTAAGCTTCTGCCACTCTAGAAACCCATCATCTACTTATTACTTCCCAATGCCTTCCTCTAGGCCCAAATAATGGTGAAGTGTCATGTAGTCGACGTTCACATCACACCACTAGATGAGAGACAACATACATCTCATCAAAATATCGAACGAATACCAAATTCACATGACTACTAATAGCAAGACTTCTCACATGTCCTCAGGAACAAACTAACTACTCACAAAGCATATTCATGTTCATAATCAGAGGGGTATTAATATACATATAGGATGTGAACATATGATCTTCAACAAGTAAACCAACTAGCATCAACTACAAGGAGTAATCATCACTACTAGTAACCCACAAGTACCAATCCCGGACTTGGAGACAAGAATTGGATACAAGAGGTGAACTAGGGTTTTGAGAGGAGATGGTGCTGATGAAGATGTTGATGGAGATTGCCCTCTCCCGATGAGAGGAGCGTCGATGATGACAATGGCGATGATTTCCCCCTCCCGGAGGGAAGTGTCCCCGGCAGAACAGCTCCGTCGGAGCCCTACATTGGTTCCTCCAAGGTTCCGCCTCGTGGCGGCGGAGTCTCGTCCGGAAAGATGGCTTACGATTTTTTCCTCATCGAAAGACTTCATATAGCAGAAGATGGACATCAGAGGGCCACCAGGGGGCCCACGAGGTAGGGGGTGCGCCCAGGGGGGTAGGGCGCGCCCCCCACCCTCGTGGGGAGGGTGTGGCCCCCTAGTGAAGTTCTTGCGCTCAGTATTTTTTATATATTCTGAAAATGTCTTCTGTGAAGTTTGAGGACTTTTGGAGCAATGCAGAATAGGTCTCTAATATTTGCTCCTTTTCCAGCCCAGAATCCCAGCTGCTGGCATTCTCCCTCTTTATGTAAACCTTGTAAAATAAGAGAGAATAGGCATAAGTATTGTGACATAATGTGTAATAACAGCCCATAATGCAATAAATATCGATATAAAGGCATGATGCAAAATGGACGTATCAACTCCCCCAAGCTTAGACCTCGCTTGTCCTCAAGCGAAAGCCGAAATCGAAAAATATGTCCACATGTTTAGAGATAGATGTGTCGGTAAAAATAAAATACAGACATGAGGGCATCATGATCATTCTTAGAACAACAACTTATATAATTCTTGTCATATGATTTCTTATGCTAGAGTAATAATTCAATCGCAATTTCAAGTATGAATCATAAACTTCATTGAAAACTAACAAACTATAATCTTAGTCATTGGAGCAATTGCAATTTATCATAACATAGGAAAGAGTCAATATAAGAGCTTTTCAGTAAGTCCACATACTCAACTATCATATAGTCTTTCACAATTGCTAACACTCACGCAATACTTATGGGTATGGAGTTTTAATCAGACACAGAGAAAGATAAGGGCTTATAGTTTTGCCTCCCAATGTTTTACCTCAAGGGTAATGTCGACAATAATAGTTCATGAAAACTCACATCCAATTAGCTATATATACCAGGATCTTTCCAACATGTTGTGCTTGCCAAAAGATAAAATGTAAAAAGGAAGGGTGAAGATCACCATGACTCTGATGTAAGGCAGGAGATAAAAGTAAAAGATAGACCCTTCGCAGAGGGAAGCAGACGTTGTCATGCGCTTTTATGGTTGGATGCACAAAATCTTAATGCGAAAGAACGTCACTTTATATTGCCACTTGTGATATGGACCTTTATTATGCAGTCCGTCGCTTTTATTTCTTCCATATCACAGGATCGTATAAAACTTATTTTCTCCCACACTAATAAGTCAGACATATTTAGAGAGCAATTTTTATTGCTTGCACCGATGACAACTTACTTGGAGGATCTTACTCAATCCATAGGTAGGTATGGTGGACTCTCATGGCAAAACTAGTTTAAGGGTGTTTGGAAGCACAAGTAGTATTTCTACTTGGTGCGATGAATTTAGCTAGCATGAGGGGGAAAGGCAAGCTCAATCATGTTGGATGATCCATGGCAATATAATTTATCTCAGATGTAAGAAAACATAACCCATTACATTGTCTTCCTTGTCCAACGTCAAATATTTAGCATGTCATATTTTAATGAGTGCTCACAATCATAAAACATGTCCAAAATAGTATATTTATATGTGAAGACCTCTCTTTCTTTATTACTTCTTATTAATTGCAACGATGACCAAAACTATGTTTGTCAACTCTCAACAACTTTTATTCATCATACTCTTTCTATGTGGGCTCATTACTCTCCATAAGATCCATATGATCTCTTTTATTTCCTTTTCTTCTTTCTCTTTTCTTTTATTCACTCAAGATCATGGAAAAATAAACAAGCCCTTGACTCAACACTAATATTTATTATATATAGCTCACGGACTTGATTACATAGAAGGATCATACAGAAAAAGTCACAACTAGATCATACTAAAACTTTATTCTACTATATCAAGATATTACCAAAAGGATCGAACTAAGAAAAACAGTGAAGATAGAAGTGATGGTGATAGGATACCGGGGCACTCCCCCAAGCTTGGCAGTTGCCAAGGGGAGTGCCCATACCCATGTGATTATGTCTCCTTTGTTGGTGAAGAAATTGATGGTTTTGTTGATGGCGTAGGCTTGTCGTCCTTCTTCCAAGGCATAGGCTCACCATCATAGAAGGATGATCGAGTGTCCTGAAACCTCATATCTGCAGCCAAACTCATCCTCTTGAATCTATATTCATACTCACGGTTTTGATTTTGCAGGTCATAGATCTGGGCTTGGAGGTGCTCGATTTTCTCATGAAGCTTGAAGATGGTCTCCCCAATGTCCTTCACGTCTAGCTTGTGGTTGTTAGTGAACTCCGTGATCATAATGTGATTGGAATCGAGCCCACGCTCCACCATCTCCTGACACTTGAGAACTTCTTAATCCAATGCCTCGAGCCTTGCCTCCGTGCTTCCGGTCTTCCTTGGTCCCTCAACATCGTGGATGTGCAACAACCCCTCACGCATCTCAATGGTTTGAGGGTGTTGCAGCACTTCCGCGAGGTAGGGGTTGATGACCTTCTTGAAGAACTAGTCCTTGGGGGCACTTGAAGACGACATGACGGCCTAGATCTGTTAGAAAAACAACTCGAAACAAAGACAAGAGATTTTTGCGTGATACGGTGGTCAAAACCTTCGGGAGGTTATATAATGAATTTTTACCAACCAAAATACGTGTTGTATAAGAAAACAAAGTCCGGAGAGCCCACGAGGTAGGGGGCACGCCCAGGGGGTAGGGCGCGACCTCCACCCTCGTGGAGCCCTCGTGTCCTTCCCGGACTGCCTCTTATTTTTCTATTTTTCTAAATATTCCAAAATGGAAGAAAATTGCCATTAGAACTGTTTTGGCGTCGGTTTACTTACCATACCACATACCTATTCCTTTTCGGAGTCTGAAACGTTCCGGAAAGTGTCCCTTATGTATTCCTCCGGGGTTACGGTTTCAATAACATTGGTTTCAACATTTATAGGATTACTTGAGATATAATGTTTAATTCTTTGACCGTTCACCACCTTCGGATTTGTGCCTTCGAAGTTGTTGATTTTTATGGCACCGGAGCGATAGGCCTCCTCGATAACGTAAGGACCTTCCCATTTAGAGAGAAGTTTTCCTGCAAAAAATATTAAACGAGAGTTGTATAGCAATACATAATCACCTACATTAAACTCACGCTTTTCTATTCTTTTATCATGCCATCTTTTAACTTTTTCTTTAAATAATTTGGCATTATCGTAGGCTCGGGTTCTCCATTCATCAAGTGAGATAATGTCAAATAACCTCTTCTCACTGGCATGTTTGAAATCATAATTGATCTCTTTAATAGCCCAATAAGCCTTATGTTCTAGTTCGACAGGTAAGTGACATGCTTTTTCATAAACCATTTTATGCGGAGACATACCCATAGGATTTTTATATGCAGTTCCATAGGCCCATAATGCATCATCAAGTTTCTTGGACCAATTCTTTCTAGATCTATTAACAGTCTTTTGCAAAATTACTTTGAGTTCTCTGTTGCTCAATTCTACTTGACCACAAGACTATGGGTGATAAGGAGGTGCATTTCTATGATTAACATCATATTTAGCAAGCATTTTACGGAAAGCACCATGAATAAAATGTGAACCACCATCGGTCATTAAATATCTAGGGACTCCAAACCTCAGAAAAATAACTTCTTTAAGCATCTTAATAGAGGTGTTACGATCGGCTAGTTGGAATAGCTTCTACCCACTTAGTAACGTAATCAACAGCAACTAAAATATGTGTATATCCATTAGAGGCAGGAAAAGGTCCCATATAATCGAAGCCACAAACATCAAATGGTTCAGTAACAAGTGAATAATTCATAGGCATTTCTTGACGTCTACTAATATTACCAATTCTTTGACATTCATCACAAGACAAGACAAACTTACGGGCATCCTTGAAGAGAGTAGGCCAATAAAAACCGGATTGCAATACCTTATGTGCAGTTCTATCTCCAGCGTGGTGTCCTCCATAAGCCTCGGAATGACACTTGCGTAGGATCTGTTCCTGTTCATGCTCAGGTACAAAATGTCCAATAACACCATCTACTCCTTCTTTATAAAGATGTGGTTCATCCCAAAAGTAATGCCTCAAATCATAGCAAAACTTTTTCTTTTGCTGGTATGTGAAACTAGGTGGTATAAATTTAGCAACAATGTAATTAGCATAATCAGCATACCATGGAGGAGTATGAGAAGCATTTATGACATTTAATTGTTCATCAGGAAAGCTATCATCAATAGGTAGTGGGTCATCAAGAGCATTCACTAGCCTAGACAATTTGTCTGCAACGGGGTTTGAGGGAGTCCGGGATTAGGGGGTCTCCGGACAGCCGGACTATATCCTTTGGCCGGACTGTCGGACTATGAAGATACAAGATTGAAGACTTCGTCCCGTGTCCGGATGGGACTTGAGGGAGTCCCGGATTAGGGGGTGTCCGAATAGCCGGACTCCTGGACTATGAAGATACAAGATTCAAGACTTTGTCACGTGTCTGGAAGGGACTTTCCTTGGCGTGGAAGGCAAGCTTGGCGATACGGACATGTAGATCTCCTACCATTGTAACCGACTCTGTGTAACCCTAGCCCTCTACGGTGTCTATATAAACCGGAGGGTCTTAGTCTGTAGGACACAACAATCATACCATAGGCTAGCTTCTAGGGTTTAGCCTCTTTGATCTCGTGGCAGATATACTCTTGTACTACCCATATTATCAATATCAATCAAGCAGGACGTAGGGTTTTACCTCCATCAAGAGGGCCTGAACCTGGGGAAAACATTGTGTCCCCTGCCTCCTGTTACCATCCGCCTAGACGCACAGTTCGGGACCCCCTACCTGAGATCCGCTGGTTTTGACACCGACATTGGTCCTTTCATTGAGAGTTCCTCTGTGTCGTCACTTTTAGGCCCGATGGCTTCTCCGATCATCAACAGCAATGCGATCCAGGGTGAGACTTTTCTCTCCGAACAGATCTTCGTATTCGGCGGCTTTGCACTGCGGGCCAATTCGCTTGGTCATCTGGAGCAGATCAAAAGCTATGCCCCTGGCCATCAGGTCAGATTTGGAAGTTTGAACTACACGGCCGACATCCGCGGAGACTTGATCTTCGATGGATTCGAGCCACAGCCGAGCTCGCCGCACTGTCACGATGGGCATGATCTAGCTCTGCCGCCGAACAGTGCCCTGGAGGCCGCATCTGTGTCCGCTCTGACCCCTAGCTCGTAGCCGATCACACCAATCGAGGATGGGTGGTTAGACACCGCCCCGGGGCTACAATCTCTATGGCGATCAAGCCGAACACGAGACTTGTCCTCTGCGAAGCCCGTGACTCCAAGGTGCCGGACTCCTCTCCGGACTCCGAGCCCTCCGCGCCCCTACCGATCGAATCTGATTGGGCGCCGATCGTGGAGTTCACCACCGCAGACATCTTTCAGCACTCGCCCTTCGGCCATAGAGCAGGACGAGCCGGCGAATACAGACCCAGCCATAGAGCAGGACAAGCCGGCGGACGACGAACTTGCCTTCGAGCAAGCGTCCGAACAGGGCAACTTGGATAAACAAACCGAACACCCCGTCCCCGGCGAAAACAACAGTTTGGACGACCTTACGCCGGATAAACTCATGGAACAGAAGAACCTCCACAAAAGGCTCGTCGCCACTGCACATAGCCTGAAAAAGCAGAAGCAGAAGCTCAAAACTGCGGAAGATGCACTCAGAATCAGATGGAGCAAAGTACGCAACACCGCAGACAAATATGGCGGCAGTCGCCGCACAAAAAGCTATCCAAAGCGAAAGCTACTGCCTGAATTTGATGAGGAGGCCTTAGAGCCCCGCAGTCAAAAAATAGGAAAGCCATCCGGTCGGATAGACGACCACATGGCCAGCATGGAGCGGCAAGCGGCGCCGCACACAAGCCGGCACGCGATCCACCAAAGGATCCACATCAAAAAGACGGCCCAGCCAGATCTATCTACAGGCCAAGGAGCAAGATCTAGTAAGCAATGCAACACAACAAATATCCGAACATCACGGCACACCCAAATACAGGGGTGCCGCACACCCCCTATGTTTCACCGATGAGGTGCTGGACCATGAATTTCCAGCGGGATTCAAGCCCGTAAACATAGAGGCGTATGACGGAACAACAGGCCCTGGGGTCTGGATTGAGGATTATATCCTCCACATACACATGGCTAGAGGAGATGACCTCCATGCCATAAAATACTTACCCCTCAAGCTTACAGGGCCATCCCGGCATTGGCTCAAAAGCCTTCTCGAAAACACCATTGGAAGTTGGGAAGAGCTTGAGGATGCTTTCCGGGCAAATTTTCAAGGGACCTATGTCCGCCCTCCGAATGCAGACGATCTCAGTCACATAACTCAACAGCCCGGAGAGTCAGCCCGGAAATTCTAGAACAGATTTCTTACTAAAAAGAATCAGATAGTCGACTGTCCGGACGCCGAAGCCCTAGCAGCTTTTAAGAATAACGTTCGAGAAGAATGGCTCGCTAGACACCTCGGCCAAGAAAAGCCAAGAACAATGGCCGCATTAACAAGCCTCATGACCCGCTTTTGCGCGGGAGAGGACAGCTGGTTGGCAAGATGTTGCACCAGCAACCCAAGTACATCTAAAGTTAGGGATGGAAACGGAAAACCCCGACGCAGCAAGGACCAGCGCCGGAATAAGGGAAACAGCCCAAAGAGCATGGAGGTCAATGCCAGATTCAAAAGCTCGCGGCAGAATCAGAGAAAGCCGCCCCTCAAGGATAACAGGGACAAGCTATTCAACTTAAACAAAATCTTGGACAAGATATGTCAAATACACAGTACTCTCGGGAAGCCTGCGAACCATACCCACAAAGATTGTTGGGTTTTCAAGCAAGCCGGCAAACTCAACACCGAACACAAGGGCTCGACACACCAAGTGAGAATGACGACGAACCCCACAAGAAGAGCACCAGGAAACAAAAGGATTTCCCACAAGAAGTCAAAACAGTAAACTTACTTCACGTGACGAACAGAACGGCGCCACCAGAGATACGCGCCATACGGCCTATCCCAAAGGAGTCTCGCCAATGGTTGTTAAAACCGACCACCTTCGACCATCAGGATTACTCTAGAAGTATCCGGAATGCAGGCTGGACTGCCTTGGTATTAGATCCAATAATCGGCGGACTCCACTTTACAAATGTCCTGATGGACGGCGGCAGTGGTCTAAACCTGTTATACCAGGACACAATCCGCAACATGGGGATAGACCCAACAAAAATTTGCCATAGCAAAACCTCCTTTCAAGGGGTAACGCCAGGCCCGGATGCCCGCTGTATGGGTTCTCTCCGGATAGAAGTTATGTTCGGCTCCCCTGATAACTTCTGTCTCGAACAGCTAACTTTCCACATCGCCCCATTCTCAGGTAGCTATCAAGCACTGCTGGGACGCGAAGCTTTCGCCCGCTTTAACGCAATACCGCATTATGCATCTCTTACGCTTAAGATGCCCGGTCCACGAGACATCATCTCATTAAAGGGAAAACATTGAGTGTTCCTCTCGCGCGGAAGATAGTGTGGCTGCCTTGACAGCCCCACAATAAAACGGCTTCACCAGCCAAAGCACCTAAACAGGTCGTCAAGACCACGGACATGGCTAGACGAGTCCGACATAAACATACAATTGATAAAGGCTTAATAGCCGTATACCCCTGTACTAGGGGCTCCGCGCATATAAAACAAGAGACAATAAAGCTCAATTTTACCCATTTTGATTTATACTTTGTTTATTTAGTATAACTTATGTTCGACACGATCTTTCTTCAACTAAGTTCCTCTCTTTTACAGATGAACACCATGCTACGCCCGTCCAGGATACGGCAGATCGGAGACACAGGCGCAGACATGCAGCAGGGACCCGTTCCAAGGATTCTTTTCAGATTAAGACCCTATGTAAACCTTTTTTATGGTCTCTTGTTGATACACATCCCCTGGTTTCTTGGTATAACCAAGGAGCAGGCTGGCGTTTTGGCATGTGGCCACGTCAGAGTTTTGCGCGTATCTGGACACTAGGGGCTTATTACTAAGGGCGTTATCCCGCCCGCCCTCATAAAGACCGAATACCTTAGGGAGTGTTCGGCGTCGCGAGTTTGGCCTTATATGCATCAGCTCTGAATCATGTCTTTGGTCAAATGTTGGGTTTGCCCGGCTCCTGTGTTTTGCTGCCTTACGTTCCGCTCTATCGGCTAAGGCAGCACCAGGAGAACTACTGCGATTGTGCCCCGGTTCGGCCAGGCGAGCACCTCAGTAGAGAAAGCCGAAAACTGACTGTCATGATATAGCGTGAGACTGGTCAACCACTCGATGACTTACCGGAATATTTAGGATTCCTCCGCATTAACGAAGGGACGTTTCCCGGCCAGGCACATACGCGTCCGAGTTCGGGCGAGCGCAGGCGCCACCAGGGGCTATATAAGTAGCCTCATTGTCAAACTCCTATGGCTAAGTGAAAGTGATAAAGCATCATAGTCCGATTGCCTAGTTCGCTGCGCTATCACCTCCTTTGTAGGACCAAGACGTTGGATCAAGTGTGAAAATGTGCCTTCTGCGAACACCCCCGCATTATGTGTGTGGGGGCTGAAGCCGACCACTGCCATCTTTCAGATTATATATACATATATGTTAAACAGCCGCACAGGAGGTATTATAATACTTGCAAGCACAAGTATGAAAAGCTTCTACAATTTATCAAAATATTGTTTTACCATAATATATGCTATTCGAATATAGTATCCTTCGAGCACTGCGTCTCTATTAAACGAGCGCCTTGCAGAACTTCCTGAAAATAGTGCTCGGCAGGTACTCAGCTTCCATCCAAGTCTGGGGATGCAACAGCGGTGGCCTCCATTTCCGCCCAGTATGTCTTGACACGGGCAAGAGCCATCCGCGCACCCTCTATGCACGCTGACCTCTTCATCGCATCGATATGCGGCACTGCACCAAGGAACTGCTGCACCAAGTTGAAATAACTTTTCGGCTCTGGCCTCTCTGGCCACAGATGACTCATGACATACTTCATGGCGAGTCCGGACAACCTATTGTTCCATGATCCTCTCTAAGCTTGCCTGGTTGTGAGTTAGGGTGGCTAGTCCTTGCTCAATCCGCAGGGTGGATGCAATCAAGTAACCAAGCTGCTCTTGTTTGGTTTTCAGGAAATATTCAGATGCTTCCTCTTGAGTAGGCATCTTGGCAGCTTTCTCCTTCCTCGCCTTCTCCTTCTTGGCTTGTGCTTGGGCAGATGATGGCTCATTCTCAGTCATGACCACTTGATTATCTTCAAAGTCTGGACAGATGGGCAGGTGTTCCTTGTCCAATAAGTATATGCCCGTGCCCATCTTAGAGTTGATGAGCTCCTGAATCTGTGGGGCATATCCACAGCTCCTCTTCTGGTCTGCTGCTGTCCTCTTGATTGTTTCAATCATAAGGCTCATGACTTTGAATTTCTGTGGCACGTCAAAGATATGAAGCAAGTTGATCGCGTGGCCCCTGATCATCTTGTGATCTCCAGACTTAGGCAATAGGGTGTGCCTAAGAATCCAGTTGATGGTTGGCAGCCCTGACAGAAGATAGTGTACTGAGCCAAACTTGAACGTATCAAGTGCTTCATTTGGAATCTCCTTGTACATGTTTGACATTGAGTTGTGGTCCATCTTCTTCTTGGCATAAATGTCCAAGTCATCGTCATGCTCTTCTGGGGCATTAATCAGCTGAGCCCATTCAGCAACTGTAGACTGGTACCTCGTACCCTCTGACATCCATACAATCCTGCCATCTGGATAGAAATGGGCTGTGGAGTAGAACTGCATGATGAGTTCCTCGTTCCACTTTGTGAGCTTCTGCCCAACAAAGTCCTCTACTCCACATGCCTTGAAGCTGTCCTGCACTCCAGGGTAGTACTCTTCGTTGTCCTTGATGTATTGCCAATCAACCCATCTCATATCATAGACAATTGGCTTCTTGTCTAGCAGCACTGTCTCATAAAAGTCTTGCTGCTCCTTGGTGTGAAACCTGTAGTCAACTGCAGTCCTTCTCCTTGAAGCATACGGGTCTGCTTCTCTCCACTTCCGGAGCCCTGAATCTCTCCTGAGTTTCATATCCTCAGCCACAGGATGAGCATCGTTGTGGTCTGGGATCTTGGGCTTGAGCTTTCTAAGAACATTCTCTTCTTCTTCTTCTGCAGCTTCAGGCACTGGGGCCTTGTTCTTCTCAGTAGCTGGGATGCTTCTTGTGTTCCTCTTTGGCTTTGGCTTTGGAGCTGGCTTGGCCTTGGAAGCAGCTGCCCCTGTTCTTATGGCATCACCCATCAACTTGGCTGCCTTAGGTGCTGGTGCAGCTACCTCTTCTTCTTCCTCCTCATCTTCCATGATGGAAGCCTTGCCAAGCACTCTGGCTACAGTTTTCTTCACCCTTTCTTTCCTCTTCTTGCCTTCAGCAGCAACTGGCTCAATGGGAGTGGGCTTCTCAGTTGAAGCTCTGGCCTTTGACATAGGCTGCCTGCCTGCTGGCCTTTTGATCTTCATCCCTGGTTTTATGCCCTGTGCTGGCTCAACTCTCTTGGAAGTTGCTTCCTCTTCTGCCACATAATCCTCATCTTCTGAGTCTGAGGTTCTCTTCTTTCTCTGTCTTGTGGCAGCTTTAGGCAGATTGCTAGGGGTGCTCCTGCTGCCATCATCTGAGGAACTTGAGGGACTAGTGCCCTCACTCATCTGCACTTGCTGCTCTGACAAGTTCTGGCTATCACTTTGGTCTGACATGATGCAAACTCTGACTGCTGACCCTGTGAATAGGTTATAGATGAGATAGAGTGGATAAGCATCACAAAATGCAGAGATTTTTGCAAAAGAATAATTCAAAAACTTAGTTTTAGTTTCCCACTGAAAGCATCTCGGATCTACCGATTTCTAAACTCGGTGATACCGAAGCAGTTTTGGCACCTAAACTAGTGAACTCGGTCAGACCGAGTCACAGTTCGGTGGCACCGAGACTGCTAGGGTTTCACAGAGTTCCAAAATCGGTCACACCGATAAGTAATTCTCGGTCAGACCGAGTCTCACTTGTGCAATGGCATAAGCCAAATCAGTGGGACCGAGTTTTTCAACTCGGTGGGTCCGAGATGGTTTCGGCGGAAACCTAACCCTAAAATTTTCGAATTAAACCTAATCTACGAGTTCATTGACTGGATAGAAGTTTAACAAACGTGGCAAGAATCATGATGATCACAATGTGCTAAGAATCGGATTGGGGAATAGCACAAAGATCGAGTCCATACCCTAGTTCGGCGGAGACTCGCTACGGCGGCAACGGCGGGGTTGAATTTCCGTTGACGGCGACGGAGACCAGCGACTGGAGGCGGCTGGCGGCGAGGAGACGATCCGGAGACCAAGTTGGTAGAGCAGGCTATCGCGCGGGCGAAGGGGTTCGGAGAAATTTCCAAATTTTGCCCGTGACTATATATAGCCCGACCCTGTCGGTGTGACCGAGTGGAACAACTCGGTGGCACCGAGATGCAAAACTGTATACAGTTGTTGCAACTCGGTGTGACCGAATGGTTCAAATCGGTTGCACCGAGATCGAAAACCTAGATCAACTTAATGATCTCGGTAGGACCGAAAGTAGGGTATCGGTCAGACCGAGAATCATAAAGAGGTTTTGGAAGTTTAAGTCTATGACGAATCGGGGACTCCGAGCGCTCCTCACACAGAGTGGTTCGAATCTGACTTGATCAAATTTTGTGATGTAGCATGAATAGAGTTTGAGACGAGAAAAGCATAGATAGCTAGAGGAGGTTCTTAGGCATTCTTGTCCATCCACTTGGCAAAAGGAAATAAAACCAAACAATCAAAACAACAAGTGGATGTCCTCGAATGAGTAAAATATGCAACCAGCATGCTCACACAATAAGATGGCAAATGAAATATGTGACAAGGCATGCACAACCAATTCTAGCATCTATCAAGCAATTTGCGATGACAAGGTCATCTATATATGAGTATATTGACTTAGGAGTCAAGTGAGAACACTTGATCATAGGTCATACTCATCGTTTAAGCTCAAGTGGGGTTACCACTTTTACATAAAGCATTGTTGTGTTCACATCTTTAGAGTTGCTTTAGCTCAAGTCTTAGAGTAAAGCTCCCCCTAGATGTGATATCCCCCCTTAGAGGGATGAACTAACCTCGGGTTTTGTCGATGATGACTTCATGTAGATGTTGAAGATGTGGATGCTCAATGTTGATGTAGATCACTTGGAGCTATCCATTTGAGTGAATTGCACTTTCAATACCTACATGGCTTAGTCCCACAAGGAACAAAAAAGGATATCCATAGACATAGAGTGATGCACACACAAGATGATGATGTCCATGAAAACTTTTAGGTTACCTTGTCCCTTGTCTTACCAACAAGAGGGTTTGTGACTCCTTGAACTAGTGCAAGATGTGGAAGTTGATTGCACTTGTTCTTGCCAAAATGATAAGAGTGAAGTATGTTGGCGGAGTCACCCTCAAGAACTCTCTAGTTCTTCTTCTTTTGGATCCACACCATCTTGATGGGAATCCTTGGAGTTGTAGTCGTACATGATGAAGTGGAACTTGAAGTAGTCTTGGGAATCCACTTGACTATGGTCTTAGGAGTTTCTTCAAATGCATCAATTTCTTCTTGAAGCTTGTCCTTGCCTTTTTGCTTGTAGTCTTGTGGTGGAAGATCATCTTGAGCTTGTGTCCCCTTGAAAGAAGTATCATACTTCTCTTGTTGAGGAACAAACTTTGTCTTGGGGTATTGATCTTCTTCCCACTCAACTCCATTGGCATTGAACTTTCGTTCAAAACCAACACCTTGATTCTTCCGGTGCATTCCTTGCTTGCGCACAATTTCCTCGAATTGCTTACTCCCGGCAAGGCTTTTGTACACTCCTTTCTCTATAATTCCCTTCAATAAGCTATTTTCTTGCTCAAGTGTAACTTGGCTAAGAGAATCATTAGTGGAATCAAGAGAACTACTAGAAGCAACAATATTGGATTTAGCATGATCATTGTTACTGCTAGAGGAAGAATCTTTCTTGTTCTTGTTACTAGACTTGACTTGAGGCATGTAAGTGGATAAGAGTAAACGCTTGGCAATGTAAGAAGAACTTTTCTTGCGGAGATCATCATTGATTGCTTTTAAGAACTCATGCTCTTGCTCAAGATTGAGCTTTTCAAAGCGTAATTTCTCATGAGCTCTTAAAAGTTCTCGATGATCTTCGAAGATAGTTTCATGAGCTAACTTAAGAGTGTTTAGTTCTTTAGTTAGAGCCTCAATCTTCTCCTTATCATTGTCATTCGTTTTATCTTGATTAGCATGATTAATTGACGTTTCATCATAGTATTCATCACTAGAGTTGTCAACAAGCAAATCATCACCTAACAAGTCATCTTCATCACTATTGAAATCAACATACTCGGGGTGTGTTACCTTAGGACCTTTGGCCATGAAGCATCTTCCAATTCCTTCATTTGGTGAGTCAAATATGTCGTAGGAGTTGGTTGACACAAGTGCTAGACCGGCAACACCTTCATCTTGAGTATCTTCGGAGTCGGAGTGATAACTTCTCTCGGAGTGGCTGTCGGAGTCGGAGCCGGATACCCATTCACCAACATGAGCTTGATGTCTTCGTTTTGTGTAGCTCCTTGATGATTTTTCCTTCCTTTCCGAATCCTTGCTTCTCCGTGAGTATCTTCGTTCATAACGATCATCTCTACTCCTTCTCTCTCTTGGTGGTGATTCTTTGCTTCTTCTTTTTGGAGAATCTTCTCTTCTCTTGTAGGGAGCCGTACACTCATTGGAATAGTGTCCGGGTCTTCCACAACTGTAGCAGTTTCGCTCTCGACTAGAAGATCTTTTGTCATTGTAGGACCTTGACTTGAAGCTTCTATCTTTGCTTCTACTCTTGTAGAACTTGTTGAAGTTCTTCACCATTAAGCTCAATTCTTCATTGAAGTTTTGTTTCTCACTTGATGATGTAGGGGCTTCACATGAGGCTTTGTAGGCACCACTTGATTTGTTGTGAAGTTCCTCTTTATCCTTAAGTGACATCTCATGAGCAACAATTCTTCCAATCACCTCCGTTGGCTTGAGATCTTTGTAATTGGGCATCATTTGGATCAATGTGCACACGGTATCATATTTTCCATCCAAGGCTCTTAGAATCTTCTTGATGATGAATCTATCGGTCATCTCTTCACTTCCTAAGCCGGCAATCTCATTTGTGATGAGAGCAAGCCTAGAGTACATTTCAGCGACACCTTCACCATCCTTCATTTTGAACTTGTCAAGTTGACTTTGAAGCACATCCAACTTGGATTCCTTGACGGAGTCGGTACCTTCGTGCATATCAATCAAAGTGTCCCAAATTTCCTTTGCATTCTCAAGACGGCTGATTTTGTTGAATTCTTCGGGGCACAATCCGTTGAAGAGAATATCACAAGCTTGAGCATTGTATTGCAACATCTTCAACTCATCCGCGGTAGCTTCACGGTTTGGTTCTTTCCCATCAAAGAAGTCACCTTGCAAACCAACACACACAATAGCCCAAACGGCGGGGTTATGTCCAAGAATATGCATTTTCATTTTATGCTTCCAACTAGCAAAATTAGTACCATCAAAGTAAGGACCTCTACGGTGATAATTTCCCTCGCTAGACGCCATACTCTCCTAGGTTGTGAAACCAAGGCTATGACCACCAAAAGCTATGGAGATCAAAGCAAATGGAGACCAAAGCTCTGATACCACTTGTAGGATCGAAAGTATGTCTAGAGGGGGGGTGATTAGACTACTTGACCAAATAAAAACTTAACCTTTTCCCAATTTTAGTTCTTGGCAGATTTTAGCTATTGTAGGACAAGTCAAGCAATCATCACACAATTCAAGCAAGCATGCAAAGAGTATATTGGCAGCGGAAAGTAAAGCATGCAACTTGCAAGAATGTAAAGGGAAGGGTTTGGAGAATTCAAACGCAATTGGAGACACGGATGTTTTTCCCGTGGTTCGGATAGGTGGTGCTATCCTACATCCACGTTGATGGAGACTTCAACCCACGAAGGGTAACGGTTGCGCGAGTCCACGGAGGGCTCCACCCACGAAGGGTAATGGTTGCGCGAGTCCACGGAGGGCTCCACCCACGAAGGGTCCACGAAGAAGCAACCACCCATGAAGGGTCCACGAAGAAGCAACCTTGTCTATCCCACCATGGCCATCGCCCACGAAGGACTTGCCTCACTAGCGGTAGATCTTCACGAAGTAGGCGATCTCCTTGCCCTTACAAACTCCTTGGTTCAACTCCACAATCTTGTCGGAGGCTCCCAAGTGACACCTAGCCAATCTAGGAGACACCACTCTCCAAGAAGTAACAAATGGTGTGTTGATGATGAACTCCTTGCTCTTGTGCTTCAAATGATAGTCTCCCCAACACTCAACTCTCTCTCATAGGATTTGGATTTTGTGGAAAGAAGATTTGAGTGGAAAGCAACTTGGGGAAGGCTAGAGATCAAGATTCATATGGTAGGAATGGAATATCTTGGTCTCAACACATGAGTAGGTGGTTCTCTCTCAGAACATATGAGTTGGAATTGTGTATGTG
Organism: Triticum aestivum; assembly: GCF_018294505.1. Classification (NCBI taxonomy): domain Eukaryota; kingdom Viridiplantae; phylum Streptophyta; class Magnoliopsida; order Poales; family Poaceae; genus Triticum; species Triticum aestivum. The sequence continues at coordinate 490,447,284 of NC_057794.1, forward strand.
TTCTGATGGCTCTCTCCATGAATGAAGAGGAGGTGGAGGGGTATATATAGCCTCCACACAAAATCCAACCGTTACACACAGTTTTCCAATCTCGGTGGGACCGAATCAACAAACTCGGTCGGACCGAAAAGGTAAACCTAGTGACCGTTAGAGATTTTCGGTGGGACTGACATGCAACTCGGTAGGACCGATATGGTTAGGGTTTGGGCATAACGTAATCTCGGTGAGAGCGATTACACAAACTCGGTGAGACCGAGTTTGGTAATAAGCTAACCAGAGAGTTGGTGAGGCAAACTCGGTGGGACCGATTTGCTCTTTCGGTGAGACCGAAAAGTTACAAAAGGGAAACAAAGAGTTTACATTGCAATCTCGGTGGGACCGATTCGCTCTTTCGGTGAGACCGAAAAGTTACGAAAGGGAAACAGAGAGTTTGCAATCCCATCTCGGTGAGACCGAGATCCCTATCGGTAGAACCGAATTGCTAGGGTTTGGCAGTGGCTTATGACAAGTGAAACTCGGTGGCGCCGGATAGAAAGAATCGGCAGGACCAAGTTTGGCTTAGGGTTTAGGTCATATGTGGATATGGGAAAGTAGTTGAGGGTTTTGGAGCATATCACTAACACATGAAGCAAGAGGCTCATTAAGCAACACCTCATCCCTCCTTGATAGTATTGGCTTTTCCTAAAGAATCAATGTGATCTTGGATCACTAAAATATAAAATGAAGAGTCTTGAGCTTTTGAGCTTGAGCCAATCCTTTGTCCTTAGCATTTTGAGGGTTCCACTTTCACATCCATGCCATGCCAATCATTGAGCTTTCCTGAAATAGTCATCTTGGAATAGCATTAGCTCAATGAGCTATATGTTGTTATGAATTACCAAAACCACCTAGGGATAGTTGCACTTTCAATTATTCATTCTTTTTTTCCTTTATGTCCATTTACGACAATCCGTACCCGTAAATTCGGGTATAGTCAGTACGCCAGGGGCTTTCGTTTACCCCATAATACGGCGCGAGAAGTCCGAACACTTTCGACAGTGCGGCACCCCGAACTTATAGCATTATATGCATCAGCTTCGAATCATGTCTTGGGTCAATAGTTGGGTTTGCCCAGCTCCCATGCTTTGGTACCTTACGTTCCGCTATATCGGCTAAGGTAGCAGTGGGAGAACTACTGTGATTGTGTCCCGGTTCTTCCGGACGAGCACCTTAGTAGAGAAAGCCAAAAACTGACTATCATGATAAGGTGAGAGACTGGTCGCTGTTCGAGAGGTCTCAAGTCCTTAAAGACTTTTTCCGCTTCGGGCGAGGAGTCAGGCTTGCCCGGCTTAGACGTGTATAGCGCCCCAAATTTGGCCATCCGAATATCAGGGGCTTCGCCAAAATTTAAAATTGTAGACTTCTATGGCTAAGTGAGAGTGATAAAGCATTATAGTCCGATTGCCTGGTTCATTGCGCTGAACACCTCCCTTGAAGGACCCAAAATTGGGGTAAAGAGTGCTCTGGTTTATCCCGAACACCCCAGTACTAGTTACATGGGGCAGAAGCCGACGACTAGCCAACTCTCAGACTTTGTAAACAGCCGCACAGAAGGTAATATTTTAAATTAAAAAAGCGTTGCGTAGCGTAGATGAACTTGTTTCACATTACAGGATCACACGAGCATGTTCATTGAAAAATTACATCCCTGGCACATTCATCCGCCACAAGGCGGGAACCCTTTAGGACACTCTCATAATACATCTTGGGGCAGCGATGCTCCTTGCCCTCCAGCGGCCCCTCCTTCACCAGCTTCACGGCGTCCAGCTTCGCCCAATGCACCTTCGCCCTGGCAAAAGCCCTGCGCGCACCCTCAATACAGACGGACCGCTTTATGACTTCAAGTCGTGGGCATGCATCGACGAGCCGCCTCACCAGACCGAAGTAGCTGCCGGACAGGGACTCGCCAGGCCACATCCGGACTATAAGGCCCCTCATGGCTTGTTCGGCCGCCTTGTGAAGCTCGACCAACTGCTTCAGCTGGTCGCTCAAGGGCACGGGGTGTTCGGTCCCAGTATACTGAGACCAGAACAACTTCTCCGTCGAGCTCCCCTTCTCAGCTCGATAAAACTCCGCGGCATCCAGTACACTGCGGGGAAGATCTGCAAATGCTCCTGGAGAGCTCCGAACTCGGGTAAGAAAAAGGAAAGTTTCCTTCACATGCTTGCTTTGCATAATGAATGCCTTACCACTGCTATCTTCTTCACCGCATCAATCTCCTGGAGGGCCTTGTGGGCTTCAGCCTTGGTGCTCCGGGCGCTTTCGAGCGCCTTCTCAAGCTCAGACTCTCGCGTCTTAGAGTCAAGCTCCAAGGACTCGTGTTTCTTGGAGAGAGCCTCAAGCTCTTGCTGCACCTCACCCACTCGGGCTTCTTGTTTCTCCCGCTCAATGCGCTCCTTGGCCGCTTTGTCTTCGGCCTCGAACAGCGCCTTCTTCAGGGTCGCCACTTCGGTCATGGCCCCTGGAAAATTCATGATGATCCTATTATTTTACAATCGAACTTCTTTTTAAAAAGCGTAGACAAGTTATTGCTTACCTTTGCTCTCTTCGAGCTGCCTCTTGGTAAGGCTGAACTCGTTCTCGGACCGCTACAGGCCCTACTTTAGTGCAGAGACCTCCGTAGTATGTGCGGCAGCGGCCAGCAGTGAAGCCTGCACATAAACATAGATATATTCCGATTAGACTCCTGAGTCATCATTTGATCCTCCATTCGGCCTTTCTTCTCGAACATCGAACAGAGCATCAGGGGCTACTATCTATGCGGTAATACTTTCTTATACTTTGATTGCTTACCTCAAAGCCTATTAGGAGGCTGGCGCAAGCTTCGGTCAGTCCGTTTTTGGCGGACTGAACCTTCTCGATCACCGCACTCATGATAGTGCGGTGCTCCTCGTCGATGGAGGCACTGCGAAGCGCTTCCAGCAAGTTGTCCGGTGCCTCTGGATGGACAGAGGACACCGGCATGGGCGGCTGCCCCCCCTTAACGAGGGATTGCCTGCCAGAGTCCGGAACCATCGAAGGTTCCGGCGCGGTGTTCGGCTGGGGGCTGAACTCAGAGCCCGTGGGAGTTTCACTCCCTTTGTACCCAGGGTCCGGGAGGTCGCCTCGAGGCGTCCCCGGGGCCACCTCCCCTCGCCTTGGTGCCTTTCGAGACAACACCTCGATGTTGTCCGTAGGGCGAGGGGTGGGGGCGGTCGGAAGAGAACCACTGTTCATATCCGATGAGTCCAACGAACCGCTCGACGAGGATACGTCAAGATGAGCTCGGGACGGACTGCATAATCATGTTAGGCATGAGGAAAAGCAGTGGAATAAAACATACCATGAATTGCCATGGTGTCCGGATACTTACGACTTCGACAGGGGCTTGACCCTGGGTAGCCACTCGTCGCCACTATAGGCGGCCTTCGTGGAGCCGTCCGGAGGGAGGGTCCTTCCCTTCTTGGACCCTTCGGCCTCCCCGGTTGGGCCGGCCTTCCTCTTCTTGTCTCCCCCGGCTGGAGGGAGAGAACTGTCTGCCTCCTCTTCCTCGTTTTCGTGGGAGGAGTGAGCGTCGAAGTCATCGGACGATGAGTCCGATATGACCATGCGTCGGAGACCCTTTCGGGGTCCCCGGGGCCTTCTTCTTGGTCTTCTTCACCGGCACCTCGTAAGGTGCCAGAACCAGCATCTCCGTCAGGAGAGCATCTGCAGGATCTTCCGACAGGGGGGCGGGGCAATCGATCTGCTCCATTGTCTTCACCCAATCATGATAAAGGCATGGAAGGCTTAGATCCCGCACATTATTAAATTTGGGCAAATGGATACCCTGTGAAATATAAAAGCTTACCGAATTGCTGCGGTGCTTTGGCTGAGTCCGCGGTCCTTAGTGAGGGAAGGAGGTACCTCAGCGCCCTTGAACAGCACCCTCCAGACGTCCTTGTGTGTCGTGTCATAGAGCTCTCGCAGCGTCTGGTGCTTGGCCGGGTCGAACTCCCACAAGTTGAATACCCGTTGTTGACATGGGAGAATCCGACGGAAGAGCATGACCCGGACCACGTTGACGAGCTTGATTTTCTTGCTCATCATGTTCTTGATGTAGGTCTGGAGTCCAGTCAGCTCTACCGAGGAACCCCCAGGATAGGCCCTTCTCTTTCCAGGAGGTGAGCCGTGTGGGGATTCCGGATCGAAATTCGATGGCCGCCACCCAGTTGGTGTCGCGCGGCTCGGTGATGTAGAACCACCCCGATTGCCACCCCTTTATGGTCTCCACAAAGGAGCCTTCAAGCTAGGTAACATTAGGCATCTTGCCCACCATGGCGTCTCCGCACTCCACTTGTTGGCCGACCACCACCTTCGGTTTGACATTGAAGGTCTTCAGCCACAGGCCGAAATGTGGCTTGATGCGGAGGAAGGCCTCGCACACGACGATAAACGCCGAGATGTTTACGATGAAATTGGGGGCCAGATCATGAAAATCCAGCCCATAGTAGAACATGAGCCCGCGGACAAACAGGTGGAGAGGAAATCCCAGTCCGCGGACAAAGTGGGTAAGAAAAACTACCCTCTCATCGGGTTCGGGCATTGGGATGATCTGCCCTGCATCTGGCAGCCGGTGCGCGATATCTGCGGCCAGATATCCGGCTTCCCGTAACTTTATGATGTTATACTCCATGACGGAGGAGACCATCCACTTGCCTCCTGCTCCAGACATGCTTGGAGTGGTTTGATAAGAAGAACGCAAGCTTGGGCGCTAGAACTCGTGTGTGCGGGAATGGGTAAGCAAGGAGGAAGAAGGTGTGGGTGAAAAGAGTGAATCTTTGTCCCTTTATAAGGGCGGAGGAGGCGATGCGCCTCCCCACTTGCCTGGTAAAATCACTTATTCCCCAAGCATCGTAATTGATGGAGCGGTCAGGTTACCCACGTCCATATTGATGAGAATCCCGTAATAAGGGGGACATGATCTCTGCTTTGACAAGACGTGTCAAGAAAACCGCCTCACGATATGTGCGGTGCTGGTTGAGAAAAACGGTTCGAATAATGACCGGGCCAGGGCGTGATGTCATGCTGTCAAAACGTGTCAGCAGAGTAGATTTGTGGAAATATTATTCTCTCTACGGTGCTATGTGGAACTTGTTTTGTAGAGCCGGACACTATCCTTGTGTTCAAAATCTTCCATGGAGTATTCGGAGGAGGAACCCACCTTGCAATGCCGAAGACAATACTGCATGCCGGACTCATCGTCATTGAAGCCTGGTTCAGGGGCTACTGAGGGAGTCCTGGATTAGGGGGTCTCCGGACAGCCGGACTATATCCTTTGGCCGGACTGTTGGACTATGAAGATACAAGATTGAAGACTTCGTCCCGTGTCCAGATGGGACTCTCCTTGGCGTGGAAGGCAAGCTAGGCAATACGGATATGTAGATCTCCTCCCATGTAACCGACTTTGTGTAACCCTAGCCCCCTCCAGTGTCTATATAAACCGTAGGGTTTAGTCCGTAGGAAAACATACAATCATACCATAGGCTAGCTGCTAGGGTTTAACCTCTACGATCTCGTGGTAGATCAACTCTTGTAATACTCATATCATCAAGAACAATCAACCACGATGTAGGGTTTTACCTCCATCAAGAGGGCCCGAACCTGGGTAAACATCGTGTCCCCTGCCTCCTGTTACCATCTTCCTTAGACACACAGTTTGGGACCCCCTACACGAGATCTACCGGTTTTGACACCGACAGGGTTCTCAGCTCCCTTTCTATCAATAATATGCCAATCAAATTCTTGTAGTAAGAGAACCCATCTAATAAGTCTAGGTTTAGCATCTTTCTTCTCCATAAGATATTTAATAGCAGCATGATCCGTGTGAATAGTTACTTTAGAATCAACAATATATGGTCTAAACTTATCACAAGCAAATACAACTGCTAAGAATTCTTTTTCAGTAGTAGCATAATTTCTGTGAGCATCGTCTAGAGTTTTACTAGCATATTTAATAACATTTAATTTCTTATCAACTCTTTGACCTAGAACAGCACCAACAGCATAATCACTAGCATCACACATAATTTCAAAAGGTAAATTCCAATCAGGTGGCTGAACAATAGGTGCAAAGATTAATGCTTTCTTAAGTATTTCAAATGCTTCTACACAATCATCATCGAAAACAAATGGTATATCTTTTCGTAATAAATTAGTCAAAGGCCGAGAAATTTTCGAGAAGTCCTTAATGAACCTCCTATAAAAACCGGCATGACCAAGGAAACTTCTTATACCTTTGATGTCCTTGGGACATGGCATCTTTTCACTAGCATCAACCTTGGCTTTATCAACTTCAATACCTCTTTCAGAAACTTTATGCCCCAAGACAATACCTTCATTAACTATAAAGTGGCACTTTTCCCAATTCAAGACAAGATTAGTTTCTTCACATCTCTGAAAAACTCGGTCCAGGTTGCTTAAGAAATCATCAAAAGAGGATCCATAGACGAAAAAATCGTCCATAAAACCTTCACAAATCTTCTCACAAAAGTCAGAGAATATATCCATCATGCATCTTTGAAAGGTAGCAGGTGCATTACATAAACCAAAAGGCATACGTCTATAAGCAAAAGTACCAAAAGGGCAAGTAAAAGTAGTCTTTGATTGATCATTGGCTGACTGAGAGAAACCAGAATAACCATCTAGAAAGCAAAAATGTGTATGTTTGGATAATATTTCTAGCATTTGATCGATAAAAGGTAAGGGGTAATGATCTTATTTAGTAGCTTTATTTAATTTGCGGAAATCAATTACCATCCTATAACATGTAATAATTCTTTGCGGGATCGACTCATCTTTATCATTAGGAACGACAGTAATACCTCCCTTCTTAGGGACACAATGGATAGGACTTACCCACTGACTATCAGCAACGGGATAAATTATACCAGCCTCAAGAAGCTTTAGTATTTCCTTTCTTACCACTTCCTTCATCTTAGGATTCAGCCGTCATTGATGATCACGAACTGGTTTGGCATCTTCCTCCAAGTTTATTTTGTGTTGACATAGAGTGGGACTAATGCGCTTAAGATCATCAAGAGTATATCCCATAGCACCACGGTGCTTCTTCAGAGTTTTCAGTAATCTCTCTTCTTCATGCTCTAAAAGGTTAGCACTAATAATAACAGGATATATATTTTTCTCATCAAGATAAGCATATTTAAGAGTATCAGGTAATGGTTTAAGCTCAAACACGAGATCACCCTTGGGTGGAGGAGGGTCCCCTAGGATTTCAGCAGGCAAATTGTGTTTCAGGATGGGTTCCTATTTAAAGAATACTTCATCTATTTCCCTTCTTTCATTCATAAACATATCATTTTCATGGTCTAGCAAATATTGTTCTAAAGGATCACTAGGAGGTACGGCAATAGAAGCAAGACCGATAATTTCATCTTTATTAGGCAATTCCTCTTCACGGTGTTGTCTACGAAATTTAGAGAAATTAAACTCATGAGACATATCACCTAGACCAATAGTAACAACATCCTTTTTGCAATCTATCTTAGCATTAACAGTGTTCAAGAAGGGTCTACCAAATATAATGGGACAAAAGCTATCTTGTGGGGAGCCAAGAACAAGAAAATCAGCAGGATATTTAGTTTTCCCACACAAGACTTCAACATCTCTAACAATTCCCATTGGTGAAATAGTATATCTATTGGCAAGTTTAATTGTGACATCAATATCTTCTAACTCAGCGGGTGCAATGTCATGCATAATTTCTTTGTATGAGTCAAAAGGTATTGCACTAGCACTAGCACCCATATCACATAAGCCATGATAACAATGACCTCCTATTTTGACAGAAATAACAGGCAGGCCTACCACAGGTCTATGTTTATCTTTAGCACAAGGTTAGGCAATTCTAGCGGTCTCATTACAGAATTGAATAACATGCCCATCAATATTATCAGCCAAGAGATCTTTAACAATAGCAATATTAGGTTCAACTTTAATTTGCTCAGGAGGTGTATATGTTCTAATATTGCTTTTATGAACCACGGTTGAAGCTTTAGCATGATCCTTTATCCTAACAGGGAAAGGTGGTTTCTCAACATAAGAAGTAGGAACAATAGGATCATTATAAGTCAGTCTTTTCTTCAACTTTAATAGGTGCAGCTACTTTTACTTCTATGGGAGGATGATATTTAAACCACTTCTCTCTAGGGAGATCAACATGAGTAGCAAAAGATTCACAGAAAGAAGCTACTATCTCAGAGTCAAGTCCATATTTAGTGCTAAATTTACAGAAAACATCGGTATCCATAAAAGATTTAACACAATCAAATTTAGGTGTCATACCTGACTCCTTACCTTCGTCGAGGTCCCAATCTTTAGAGTTGCGTTTAATTATTTCCAATAAATCCCATTTGAATTCAATAGTCTTCATCATAAAAGAGCCAGCACAAGAAGTATCGAGCATGGTGCAATTTTTATCAGAAAGCCGAGCATACAAATTTTGAATAATCATTTCTCTTGAGAGCTCATGATTGGGGCATGAATATAACATTGATTTAAGCCTCTCCCAAGCTTGAGCGATGCTTTCTCCTTCGCAAGGCCAGAAATTATATATATAATTGCGATCATGATGAACAAGATGCATAGGATAAAACTTCTGATGAAATTCCAATTTCAATCGTTTGTAGTTCCATGACCCTGTATCAACACATAGCCTATACCATGTCAATGCATCTCCCTTCAAAGATAAAGGGATGACCTTCTTCTTAACAACATCTCTGTGTACACCTGCAAGCTTAAATAATCCACAAACTTCATCCGCATATATTAGGTGCTCATCAGGATGCATTGTTCCGTCTCCTGCAAAAGGATTAGCTAGCAGTTTTTCTATCATACCCGAAGGAACTTCAGAGCAGAAATTTTCATTTTTAGTAGGTTGAGGAGAAACTCTTTGCTCTACTGGTCGAGGTGAAGATACCCCGAACAAGCCCCTCAGAGGATTACTTTCCATAGTAATAAGTGACAGTAAATTTCAGCACACTATATAAATTTTTCCTTACCAAATTCCACCTACCAAAGGCGCTTCACTACCGGCAACGGTGCCAGAAAAGAGTCTTGATGACCCACAAGTATAGGGGATCTATCGTAGTCCTTTCGATAAGTAAGAGTGTCGAACCCAGCGAGGAGCAGAAGGAAATGATAAGCGGTTTTCAACAAGGTATTCTCTGCAAGCACTGAAATTATAGGTAACAGATAGTTTTGTGATAGGATAATTTGTAACGAGTAACAAGTAACAAAAGTGAATAAAGTGCAGCAAGGTGGCCCAGTCCTTTTTGTAGAAAAGGACAAGCCTGGACAAACTCTTATATGATGTAAAGCGCTCCCGAGGACACATGGGAATATCGTCAAGCTAGTTTTCATCACGTTCATATGATTTGCGTTCGGTACTTTGATAATTTGGTATGTGGGTGGACCGGTGCTTGGGTACTGTCCTTACATGGAAAAGCATCCCACATATGATTAACCTCTATTGCAAGCATCCGCAACTACAACAAAAGTATTAAGGTAAACCTAACCATAGCATGAAACATATGGATCCAAATCAGCCCCTTACGAAGCAACGCATAAACTAGGGTTTAAGCTTCTGTCACTCTAGCAACCTATCATCTACTTATTACTTCCCAATGCCTTCCTCTAGGCCCAAATAATGGTGAAGTGTCATGTACTCGACGTTCACATAACACCACTAGAGGAGAGAGAACATACATCTCATCAAAATATCGAACGAATACTAAATTCACATGACTACTAATAGAAAGACTTCTCCCATGTCCTCAGGAACAAACATAACTACTCACAAAGCATATTCATATACATAATCAGAGGGGTATTAATATGCATATAGGATGTGAACATATGATCTTCCACCAAGTAAACGAACTAGCATCAACTACAAGGAGTAATCAACACTACTAGCAACCCACAGGTACCAATCCCGGACTTGGAGACAAGAACTGGATAAAAGAGATGAACTAGGGTTTTGAGAGGAGATGGTGCTGGTGAAGATGTTGATGGAGATTGCCCTCTCCCGATGAGAGGAGCGTCGGTGATGACGATGGCGATGATTTCCCCCTCCCAGAGGGAAGTGTCCCCGGCAGAACAGCTCCGTCGGAGCCCTAGATTGGTTCCGCCAAGGTTCCGCCTCGTGGCGGCGAAGTCTCGTCCGGAAAGATGGCTTATGATTTTTTTTCCTCATCGAAAGACTTCATATGACAGAAGATGGACATCGGAGGGCCACCAGGGGGCCCACGAGGTAGGGGGCGCACTCCCCACCCTCGTGGGCAGGGTGTGGCCCCCCTGGTGAACTTCTTGCGCTCAGTATTTTTTATATATTCTGAAAATGTCTTTCATGAAGTTTCAGGACTTTTGGACCTGTGTAGAATAGGTCTCTAATATTTGCTCCTTTTCCAGCCCAGAATACCACCTGCCGACATTCTCCCTCTTTATGTAAACCTTGTAAAATAAGAGAGAATAGGCATAAGTATTGTGACATAATGTGTAATAACAGCCCATAATGCAATAAATATCGATATAAAAGCATGATGCAAAATGGACGTATCAGTGCGCAGGCTCACCGGGAGGCCAGCCATCAATTTGACCGCCGCCTGCCTCTCTCCCACAACTCCCACTACTCCATGTTAATGGTGCGCCCGAGCGGTCGCACCCCCATCCTCGCTACACACACACAATCCTCTCTCTCCGCTTGCATCCTCAATGCCGCTCTCAGTCCTCAAAGCCATCAGTGTATGAGGATGCCGCCGAAGTGCCCCATCGGAGGGAGTGACGACGTCGGGGCTACTAAAGCACCGGAGCACGACGTGGAGATGGAGACAGAGGTTTCTGTCACCGCGGGCGAGTTATCGCTGTCGGTGTCAAAACCGGCGGATGTCGGGTAGGGGTCCCGAACTGTGCATCTAGGATCGATGGTAACAAGAGGCAGGGGACACGATGTTTACCCAGGTTTGGGCCCTCTTGATGGAAGTAATACCCTACGTCCTGCTTGATTGATATTGTTGATATGAGTATTACAAGAGTTGATCTACCACGAGATCGTTGAGGCTAAACCCTAGAAGCTAGCCTATGGTATGATTGTTGTATATTATCTATCGACTAGCCTGGCATCGGTTTATATAATGCACCAGAGGCCTAGGATAACAAGAGTCCTAGCCGAATACGCCGGTGGGGAGGAGTCCTTGTCTTGATCACCAAGTGTTGTGGAATCTTCCATGTATGCGGCAGCTGTCCGAACTGGCCCATGAGTATACGGCCGTGGGGGTCCTCGGCCCAATCTAACAGATCGGGAGATGACGTGGTGAGTACCCCCTAGTCCAGGACACCGTCAGTAGCCCCCTGAACCGGTCTTCAAGTTAGGGACGCTCCTCAATTCTTCCGAACTATTCTTCATCTTCGGTTGTCGGTCTTGAAAATTGGTTCGACAAATCTTCTCATCTTCGATCTTGAGGATTGCCGAAATGCATTCGACAAATTTATACGTCGGGTATCCAAGGAGCCCATTTAAGTTTCCGGCCTTTATCAATGCCTTGTTATTTTTATGCCACACCTCGGGTTTGAAGTTGTTCCCGAGAGGCAGTGTCCTCTTGCGTCCGAGCTCCAACGCCGGACTGCATTCGAGGTATCTTTTGCAGCCGAGCACCAATGTCGGACAGCTTCCGAGCTCCAACGCTGGACTGTGTCCAAGCTCCAACGCCGGACTATATCCAAGATGTCATAGATCATCTTGGTCCAAAAAAGTTGAAGGAGTTTAGCCGAGCTTAATGCCAGAAATGCCCTCTATGGAGCCAGCCACTAGCGCCCGAGCTTTATGTCGGACTGCTTCCGAGGTGGTGCACCACCCCGACTGTGGGCCGATTTTTTATCAATATTTTTTATTGGTGCAATTTATTCTCTGCCGAGATATACAACCAGTAGCCCTCAAGGTGTGTATCGGTCTAAAACCCGAGATGCACCTAAAGGATGACGTAAGACCGCTGATCCTAGTAGCCGCTGAGACTCGGGTTGATTTGCAAAATCGTCCTGAGGATAAAGTCCTAGCTCAGCAGAATACTTTGGGACACGAAAAGCGGCGTGCTCAGTCCTCGAGACTCAGGTTGGGTGCGGCCGACCAACCCGAGGATCAAAATCTCCTCGGAAACTATATTGCACATAAACTTTTTTGCATTGGACAGGCAATGCAGTAGCCCCCGAGACAGTAGTCGGGTGGCAACACCAGTTCAGGGGATCGATGTGCCCCTTTAATATTTGTAAATAATAAGCCCGAAGCCCAGTAGCCCCCGAGCCTTAATGCGGGCACGGGTGGCCAAATTAAGGATCGATATCCATAGTAAAATCACAAATTATGTGTAATGACTCTATGTATCCAAGTACTTTACATCATTAATGCTTAGATTCGCATTGTACAAAACTTTGTTGACCGACCATCGGCTTCCGCCTCCTCGGCTAGTAGCCGAGGAGTGTTTGTCCTACTTTATAAAGCCTTTATGGGCGCAAAGATTTACGATAAACAAGGCAATCTAGCCATACGGTTTTATAAACAAAGGTACCTAGAGAGATATGTTATATTACTGTTTAACATAAGAAATGTCTTCCAAAGAAAATAGTCCCGCTATCGGTTCCTTTCCTTGTGTTGTCATGCTAAGCATGATCATGAAACATCAGCTCTAATGTAAGGGCAAAGTATTGAGGATTTAGTTTGGGAGGCCAGTTAATAGCCCCCGGTAGTGTTCGGCGACAGTCGGGGTCAAGCCATAAACACTTCTACCATTGTTATGAATGGCCCTTCATTTAACACAGTCATCGGATCGCTGACCAGTTTACGCTTATTGTGACAGTCAGTTTTCGGGTTTCTCCACTGAGGTGCTTAACCATGTGAGCTGGAAGCACAATCGCAGTGGTTCTCCCTTTGCACACCTAGCCGAACAAAGCGGAACGTAGGAGGCAAGCGCAGGAGCCGGGCAACCCAACTATTGACCGAAGACACAATCCGAAACCGATGCATATATAGCAATATCCGAGAATGTTTTTTCCGAATCTCTAAAGGTGTCCGGCGTTGCACTGCGAGACTTGTGCTGAAAATACACAAATAGTTTAAAAGTGCCAAAAGCTTGGAAAATCAAAAAACGTCAGTGAAAACTAGACGTCTGAACAAGATCAAGTGTTCGGTGCCAATCCGAAAATTGGTCTTTAGAAAAAAAAGTGCTTCTGTCGTGTTTTAAATAAAAACTATGCAATGACTAGGAAGAAGAACACTTACTATAAAACGGCTCATATAAATTTAAGAGCCCCCAAGTGACTTGGGTAAAAGAATTTTATGTATAATGATTGTATGTACCAAAGTACTTATATCATATATGTGTTCACCCCAACTTTTGACGCGTCTTAACCGAACGTCGGCTTCTCCGTCTTCGGTCAAGGGCCGAAAAGTTTTATGTACTCCACCTGTCGAGAATATCGACGGTGTTTCCGATAACCAGGCAATCAGGCCATAAGGCCGTAACAGACAAAGCGCGCTCAGGGAACTTATGCTATATTACTAACGAAGTGTAAGAAGCATCTCCGAAGAAAATAGTACCCCCACCGATACCTTTCTTCGGTGCTCATTATTACTATGAGACTTGTGCAATAGATTTTTTGTACTCATGAGTTCCGCTGTGTGCCGACCATGATTGAAAACAATAAGAGCGCTAGCTTTCGGCTTCACCCAGTCTGAGGTCAGAGCTCAGACGACCCGGTCATGACAATCGCAGAGGTGCTCCCTTTACTCCCTAGCCAAACAATTGGGAACGTAGGGGTAAGCACAGGAGCAAGGGAACCCAGCTTGCAAATCGGTTAGGTCAATATGGTGCATATTGTGGCATAATAACAAACAAGGAACAAAGCCATACAACTATAATCATATGCAAGAGGAAAAGCTCCATCAAGGGAGCCCCCAAGTAAACGGTGTATTTGAATTTGTGTGTCACAAAAAAGTTTTGACAACGAGATTCTCTACAAGCAACTTTTTTTTCAAAAAGGTATAATTCTTGGTCGAACCGAACACAAGTTAAAAAAAATAAAACTTTGAGCATGAAGGCAACTTAGCTGGTTAATGTGTTCGGTATTGAGGACGCGGCCCGAGCTTGATGCGGGACAAGGTTCCATCCCCCAAGCCGATCCCAAGGTGGCGGAGCAACGAGCTCAGCACTCCAAAGTGGTGACATAGCACGGTCAATGCGGGCCGGTAGAGTGATGCCGAAGTCCCTGGCATGGGGTAATGAAGTGTTGACGAAGCCCCCCATCCAGCCGAGGTGACGTGGTATGTCAGTACGCCGAGTTGACGATACTGCCCAACCTGAATCATTTTCCTATGCACAAAAAATAGTGCAAACCGTAGATAATAGTAATAATAATAATTTAAAAAAAACGTTGCATAATAAATAATTTATGCAAAGTGAGTAATAAAAGAAATATGGCCTGGCACCGAAGTCAATGTCGATGCAGGGCATCAGCGTGATGCGGTAAAGGCGTGGCAAAGCCTGAATTCACAGGTCGGTCCGAGTTCCGGATGCGGCATTCACCGGACCATGTACGGAAACTGGCCGAACCACCATGTGGCCTCATTAATGCGGCCACCATTTGATTGACCTGTGTACATATGATGGACAAACCAAAGTAATAATTCCTTGGGAAAAAATGAACCCAAACAAGCAAAAAATACTAGGATTAATAGCACCTGGTTTATTTGTTGTAGCAATCCGAAGAAAGGTGATTCCCAAAATTGGGACTCGATCCGCACACCCATTGCCTGATGGGCGATAAAGAGACGGCATGGCGATGCTGGCAAAGGTTGGCTCGCCGAGGCAAAGCCCTCAGTCCAGCTAACGTGACGAAGCTGGTCCGCTAGTGACGCCGAAGTCTTCGGAGTAGGTTGATGAAGAGATGGCGAAGCCCCTGGTCCAGCCAAGATGTCGAAGCCTCGGTGTCAGCGGATGAGTCGAAGTAGGTCGGCGTGATGGACACCGGCTTGAAGAAACAGTGCGGTCCTGCCGATGCAGGTCGTGACGTGGTCAATGCCGCCTTGATGAAGTGACTGTGCGGCGATGCCGGTGTGCCCGCACCATGTAATACGTGGGGCGGCAATGTTGGTGATGATTTATCCTTCGCGATGCTGAATTCTTGTTCGGCTTGCCGAGATGATGATCCGAAGAAGTTGAGCTCGGCTCAACAAAGTGACGACGTGTCTAGCGCAGGTCGGCAGCCTTGGAGCAATATTGCCGGACTGGTTTGACACCAGCATGATGATGAAGATGACATCAGGGGAGGCTTAAACTTTTACGGGCACGTGTTTAAAAACGACGCACAATACCCTAGAAGAGAACTCCTCTAAAAAGGTTGTCCAATATCACGTTCATAAAGAAACATGAATTCGGGTCGGATCCGTATTCGCGCAGAAAATAGATCCGAAAATTGGTCCACTCATCGGAAGGTTCCCGGAGTTTGAACCGTCGGATCGAGCTGAAATTTGGAGGGGTGGTATATATGGGAATTCTGCAGTGGATGAACGGTTGGATCTTCCAAAGGACCTCCGAGCTGGGCTATGGAGACCACACCCTAAACTCGTCCAGATTCCCGTCCAGATTTGACAGGGCTCCGGTATATCGTAGGTTGTCAGAGATTCCTCCATCGGAACTCGACAAAATTTTGCATGGCTGTTGTAGACGTAATTCCTCTCTATTCCACCGAAGCAATCATCAAACCGACGCTCGACGAGGCGGTGACGGCGGATACAAATTCGCTGTCCATAAAAACAGCACGGCCGCCCGAGGGCAATGTTAACGTTGAGCCCTCGAGCTCCATGGATGATTCCTCTATGATCATGATAGAGATCGGAGTTGATGTTGAAGAAGGTCCCCATCCGAACATGACGATCAGAGATGGAGCATGGTACTTGGTCTTGCCAAGGTGACCAGTCGAGTCGGCGACGAAGATGCCGGCGTCGCAGTTGACCTGCGGGCGAGTCATTGATCCTTTTGCCGATCACACAGCGGAACTCTCAATGAAAGCACCAATGTCGGTGTCAAAACCAGCGGATCTCTGGTAGGGGGTCCCGAATTGTGCGTCTAGGATCAATGGTAACAGGAGGCAGGGGACACGATGTTTACCCAGGTTCGGGCCCTCTTGAAGGAGGTAATACCCTACGTCCTACTTGATTGATATTGATGATATGAGTATTACAAGAGTTGATCTACCACGAGATCGTAGAGGCTAAACCCTAGAAGCTAGCCTATGGTATGATTGTTGTATATTATCTATCGACTAGCCTGGCCTCGGTTTATATAATGCACCAGAGGCCTAGGATAACAAGAGTCCTAGCCGAATACGCCGGTGGGGAGGAGTCCTTGTCTTGATCACCAAGTCTTGTGGAATCTTCCATGTATGCGGCAGCTGTCCGAACTGGCCCATGAGTATACGGCCATCGGGGTCCTTGGCTCGATCTAACAGATCGGGAGATGACGTGGTGAGTACCCCTAGTCCAGGACACCGTCAATCGCTGCACGCTGACATCGTCGACGGCGTCGAGCTTCCACAGCCGGAGGAGGAGTTCCACACTGACTCCGACGACCACTCCGACGACGACTCCGACAACGACAGACAGTTGGTTAGTCATCTATACCCATTTATGTGTCAAACAGATCATAGGGTTTCTCTGGTTACTCCTGCCTCCCCCTTTTTGGAATAGAAATCATGTGGTTATGTCTCCCAATCCATGAAATATAATTAAGTTTCGTTAGATCTGTGTGGTGTATTGATTGTTTTAATGGTACATGTTATAAGTGATTAGTTGTTTCATCTGTGCAAATGATTTCTGCTAGTAATCCGACTAGGGTTAGTGTTTGTGCTAATAATTCCTAGCCAGGACTTGACAATTGATTTTTGAATGACCTACATATGTTTGTGCCATTATTTTCTTCAAGATTGGTCTGTACATAGACAACTGTGCTTAAAGATCGAACCATAATCTATGGATATGTATAAATAAATAGCCATAAATTCCTAATCCTACTTCACGGCATGTAATTAGTGATTTGATGCCAAATTTGTTTTACTATATGTATAGGTGATGTCTGACGATGTGGACAGCGAGGATGAAGATACCCAGAGGAGGTACAAGAGGCGAATCCTGAGGGAGCTTTATGCGGGAATGCATAACAGACGTATTAGCACCTGAAACGATGGCTATGGATGCCCATTTCGCAACCACAAGATTCATGATGGGTATCTAAGTGTTCTGGCGCATGCAATAGGACGGGCCGTTGGCTCCTTCAAGCAGAAGTATTCTCGCAAGGTGGTGCACGGCGCGTACGCCGAGTACATGGAGAAGCTTCAGGATCGTGTGGGCCGCATGTGAGATCAGATGTGGGATGGATCAAACTATGTACGCTTCAGTATGCTTAATGACGGTTGAACTATGTACTTATGGTTGAACTATGCTTATGTATGTGTACACTTATTATCTATACCTGAGTATGTTAAATATTTCGCCAAATTTTGGTAAAAATTACAACGGGGACCAATAAACCAGGACGGAGGTAGTACGTCAATCACACACGGTTTCCAAAATTGGAACCGTGTGCAATGACTATCATTTTGCCTGCTGCGTCAATCACACACGGTTCGCTCTAGCAAACCGTCGCCCCCAAAATTCTTTGTGGGACAAAAAACCATCACCACCCAATTCAAAAAAGAAAAGAAAACCCTCACCATCCCCACGTCACAAAACCCCTCACACCACCCGCCACCCCCTCGGCCCCTCTGGTACGTCTATGCCATGGCACTTCCTATCGTGGCAGTAAACACTTAGCTCGACGCCTGCCGCCACCGCCAGGCTGCCGGCAAAGCCCACCACATTTCGCCACTTCCACTTGCCACCGCCTATTGCCATCGACTTTCTCGACGCTACTCGCGTTCGACCCAGCTCCGCTCGATTGGGGAATCTGCTGTACTGAGGGTTCTTTCTCATGGATGGCAAGGTAACTAATTTAACGAGATATTATCTCATCTCTTATGCCAGTTCATCTGCCTCCTTTAATCACCCGGCAGAAATCACCATGAATTCATTTTTATTCAAGCTAATTTGAGGGTTTTCTTTCATTCATAGAATGTACAGTGCGCCGACACTTCGGGACTTGACAACCGCCGCCAGAGATTCCATCTCATCGTACCAGATAACTTGAGGACGCGCGGAGTATACTCAATCTCACCCTAAATCGGTTGGCATGGCCTACTTTTCTGAACATATTCTAAATATTGCTACATTTGGATAAAAGGTGCCACATGCACCATATACGTCAAAGGGGATTTCCCATGTTCTTTCTATATTAGGCAAATTAACGATGTATTGTTCTTTCGATTACTCTCATATTTCCATGACATCATGTTTACCCTATCTGTTTAATTATAGACTTTTGTCCTTCGATTTCAACTGTTGTATAGTTCTTTCAATTTGGGCCCATATTTGCATGTTACCATATTTTGTTTATAATCCTACCATTTTCTGCAGGACATCCCTCGCTATGCAACAGATTATGTAGTGCACAATTTTTCCCTTTACATACATCAAGGCTCCACGAATGTCATACTGCACACAAAGCATGGATTTACAATCCTTGCTACTGTTAGACTTGATGAACATGGTGACTCCTATTTTTGCACTGGCTTTTGGAATGAAATTGCAAAGTTTTATGTACTGAAAGCTGGCACTAAAATTGCACTGCACATAGAAGGGCCTAGTCATGAGATATATGCTAAGTTCCCTGACAAAATCATCCGTCCAGACTTTGTTCGAAGTAAGTTTTCTTTTCAACTATCTGCATATGTTGACTTACCCAGCAATGTCAAATGAATTGTGTAGTATTTAATCAACCAGTTGTTATTCCCTTATCTTACTATATTACTACCTAATAACTTCTAGTTACCAATACACTTTTCTATTGCCCTGTTTTAACTAAATATTCCTTATACTCCCATTTCTATCAGAAAGCGCCGCTGACAAGGAGACTCAGGAGGTGGAGAACGGGGCTGCCAACAAGCGGAGGCGGGGCGAGCTAGAACCGCAAGCGACTCCAGCAGGCCTAGACTTAATCGGCAGCCTCCCTGATGATATGTTGAGAGTCATCATCTCCCTCCTCCCAATCAAATATGGGGCACAGACAACCGTCCTTTCCCGGCGGTGGCACCCCCTATGGAACTCCAGCCCTCTCGACCTCATCGACACCCACGAGCTCTTCCATGGCTATCGCAAAAGCTTGGATGCGTTCTCCAAGATCCTCGGCGGTCACCTTGGCCCAACCAAAGACCTTAGAATGGGCAAGTTCTGTTCCAACGGCAAGGACCGAGCCAAGCTTGATGAGTGGTTCTGATCCCCCGCCCTAGATCAGCTCGAGGAGCTCACTTTTGATGATGGCATATGCGGTCGCTGTCAACGTCCGCACTCTGCCTCGCGCCCACGCTACGCGTTGCCAAGTTCAGGAACTGCCATTTCCTTCCCCTTAATGACGCGCCCGCTCTTATTCTACCACAACTGAAGCACCTCAAGCTCGTCGTCGTCTTCCTCTCAAAGGGTGACATGGAGCGCCTGCTCTGTGGCTGTATTGCACTCGAGTACCTTCGTCTTCAGGCGATCAATGGGTTGAGTACCTTTCACATCACCTCCATGACTCTCTGGACTATTTATGTGTGTTGCTGGTGCGGCAGGAAGACATCACAAAAGGTGGACCACGGTATGGTCATCTAGGACACACCTGCACTTGAGAGATTTCTTGTAGTTTATCACGAAGGTCCAACAAGAATCAATGTCATTTCTGCGCCGAAATTGACAGTGGTGGGCTACTCGTTTGAAAATACTCCGAACTTGTTATTGGATCCACACCCATTCATGTACGACAGCCGCCTTCTACCTCTCTTACAAATTAACATTATTTCTAATTTTGAAGATGTTTGTTCGTCTGTCATTCGGAAAATGATTCCAACAAGGTTGACCCCGAAACTGCGCACTATGAAGGTCTTGGCACTAGAATCTATCGGGCCCGACCTGGAGAAAGTTGTCAGTTTGCTGAGATGTTTTCCGTGCCTAGAGAAGCTATATATCGAGGTGATGTTCCTTTCCTGTTAAATGTTAACCATAAGGGAGTTCAATTTGTGACACCTTTTTCCAAGTTCACAATGACAATGTACTACAATTTCTGAAGGTTCGTTTGGAGGATTTCAGTACATACATGCCCCCCATACTGGTTGCTTGATCCATATGGTTACAATCAATAAGCATTTCTCCTTTGGATTCATCTGTACTAGTTTTCTTACGGAACTTTTCATCCACTCCAACCTCTTGTGAAGAAGGCTACATTTTTCTAGAATGTAATCAAATGCCATGTTAATCATGTCAGATCGAAGATGGCATGTTAGTGCATTTTACAAATCCTGCAAACCAAATAGCAAGGCATGTAGTAATGTTCAAAACTGCATGTAGGCACTAACACATTTTCTTCTTTTGCAGATAAGATTAGGCCCAGTGGTGGATAATGTGATACAATATAACAATCACGTCGAATGCCTAGATCTGCATCTCTCAGAAATTACTTTGAACTCCTACCAAGGGACCTTACCGGAGATTATATTCGCTAGGTTCTTTGTTCTTAGAGAAAGGGTGCTGAAGGAAATGAGGTTTGCCCTACATTTATTTTGCAAAAATAAATGGTTTGTTGATCAGCGTCGGCGCCTGCGGCAGAATGGAGTAGGCTCCAAAAATGCTGAATTTCATTTTGGAACTTCAGATGACAGAGTAATCGGAAGTCATCGGGTCAACCCCATACATGACTTCTTAGTGGCTGGCCCCTTTGCAAAAAATGGGAGGTTTCGAAGCCAGACTTAGAAGCGGTGATATTAGTTTGAACCTCTCTGATATCCATGTTTAGCGCATCAGCGCAAGCGTTTGCAGCTGATGGGCTGAATTTCATTTCCAATATCAGTTTGAACCTTGTAATCTTCGAATTTCAGTCATATAACTCTGGAATTTGAACCTTGTAACATTTCGAGCTTTTGTGGTACAATCGTTGAAATGGCATCGTATGAAACTCATATATTGCTAGCACTATTTTGACCTTAATATGTAATGGTCTTAGATTTTATTAACCATTCTCGAATTAGTTTACCTTGTCGATCTCACAGCACACGATCTATATAGCTAATTTGACTGCAATCTTTGAAATTATTGCACACATTTGGTTTCTTCCACCGTGTGCACTATAGACCGCAGAATTAATTATCGCACTCAAGTGTCCATCATCACCCTTCTGTGTAACTTTGACCTCATCACCCAAGGGTAATCTTATGACCGAAGTCATTCCACACACTTTGTTTTTACACAGCTTTTTGCCAATAAACACCCATGATTTGTCCCTCTTCTAGCCGACGCGTGGCCGAACTAGCCGGGCAGGAAGCTTGTGCGGTAAACAGCACGGTAGCGTGGGAACGAAGCTCATCGACGATACATTTGGGGCCTCTTCGAGCCCACGCCTAGGGTGCGGTGTTGTCAAACGTGCACTGGATTCTGGAATCCTCCGCTATGAACGTCATAACAAGACGTGACGGTTACAGGCCGGCCGTCCCCCATTTATTACAACGGCCATTTAACCTACCCTTGTGTCTCTTCAACCTTTTGATCGCGCCCCACCATTGCAAGAAGCACACCCACCATGAGAAATTCTTAGAGGGTATCCTGCGCGGCTCCAATGGCGCTCCGAGCGGCTGCCGACGACGAGCAACAGTTCACCATGCGTGACGTGGTGGACACCCACAGAAGGATCAAGGACCTCTCAGTGGTGTACACCAACAATCCGGTCTGGGTAGAGTGATATGTCTCCAACTTATCTATAATTTTTGATTGCTCCATGCTATATTATCTACTGTTTTGGACATTATTGGGCTTTATTATCCACTTTTATATTATTTTTGGGACTAACTATTAACCGGAGGCCCAGCCCAGAAGTGATGTTTTTTTCCTATTTCAGAGTTTCGCAGAAAAGGAATATCAAATGGAGTCCAAACGGAATGAAACCTTCGGGAACGTGATTTTCTCACTGAACATGATCCAGGAGACTTTAACCCTACATCAAGAAATAAAGGAGGAAGCCACGAGTAGGGGGCGCACCTACCCCCCTCCCCTAGGCGCGCCCTCCACCCTCGTGGGCCCCATGTTGCTCCACCGACGTACTCCTTCCTCCTATATATACCTACGTACCCCCAAACAATCAGATACAGAGCCAAAACCCTAATTCCACCGCCGTAACTTTTTGTATCCATGAGATCCCATCTTGGGGCCTGTTCCGGAGCTTCGCCGGAGGGGGCATCCATCACGGAGGGCTTCTACATCAACACCATAGCCTCTCCGATGAAGTGTGAGTAGTTTACCTTAGACCTTCGGGTCCATAGTTATTAGCTAGATGGCTTCTTCTCTCTTTTTGGATCTCAATACAACGTTCTCCCCCTCTCTTGTGGAGATCTATTCGATGTAATCTTCTTTTTGTGGTGTGTTTGTTGAGACTGATGAATTGTGGGTTTATGATCAAGATTATCTTTGAACAATATTTGAATCTTCTTTGAATTCTTTTATGTATGATTGGTTATCTTTGCAAGTCTCTTTGAATTATCAGTTTGGTTTGGCCTACTAGATTGATCTTTCTTGCAATGGGAGAAGTGCTTAGCTTTGGGTTCAATCTTGCGGTGTCCTTTCCCAGTGACAGTAGGGGCAGGAAGGCACGTATTGTATTGTTGCCATCGAGGATAACAAGATGGGGTTTTTATCATATTGCATGAATTTATCCCACTACATCATGTCATCTTGCTTAAGGCGTTACTCTGTTTTCATGAACTTAATACTATAGATGCATGCTGGATAGCAGTCGATGAGTGGAGTAATAGTAGTAGATGTAGGCAGGAGTCGGTCTACTTGTCTCGGACGTGATGCCTATATACATGATCATACCTAGATATTCTCATAACTATGCTCAATTCTGTCAATTGCTCAACAGTAATTCGTTCACCCACCGTAAAATACTTATGCTCTTGAGAGAAGCCACTAGTGAAACCTATGGCCCCCGGGTCTATCTTCATCATATTAATCTTCCAATACTTAGTTATTTCCTTTGCTTTTTCTACTTTGCTTTTATTTTACTTTGCATCTTTATCACAAAAATACCAAAAATATTATCCTATCATATCTATCAGATCTCACTCTC
This sequence comes from Triticum aestivum, assembly GCF_018294505.1. NCBI lineage: Eukaryota > Viridiplantae > Streptophyta > Magnoliopsida > Poales > Poaceae > Triticum > Triticum aestivum. The sequence goes on from NC_057794.1 coordinate 490,470,650, forward strand.
GTAAGTGACCGTGAAGGGATTGACAACCCCTTATCACGTTGGTTGCGAGGAGTTATTTGTTTTGTGTAGGTACGTGGGACTCGTGCGTAGCCTCCTACTTGATTGATACCTTGGTTCTCAAAAACTGAGGGAAATACTTACGCTACTTTGCTGCATCATCCTTTCCTCTTCAAGGAAATCCAACGCAGTGCTCAAGAGGTAGCAAGAAGAATTTCTGGCACCGTTGCCGGGGAGGTTCGCGCAAGTCAAGATTTGACTCCTGACAATGAGCCATTTCTGGCGCCGTTGTCGGGGAGTCTACGCAAAAGTCAACATACCAAGTAGCCATCACAACCCTTATCTCCCGCATTACATTATTTTCCATTTGCCTCTCGTTTTCCTCTCCCCCACTTCACCCTTGCCGTTTTATTCGCTCTCTCTCTCTCTATCCTCCCTCTCTTTCTCTATTTGCCTCTTTTTGACCGCTTGCTTTTTGTTTGCTTGTGTGTTGGATTGCTTGCTTGTCGCTATGGCGAGTCCTCTATCTTCTCCGTTGTCTCCTACGAATGAAGTTCTAAATTTTAAGCAAATGGAGGGATAAAATCTAAAAGACGCTTGGTATAGAATTTGCAATGCTCAAAATAGATCTACCAGCAAGCAATCTACTTCCGTTCTTCTTCACAATTTTTATGTAGGCGCTACTCCTTGGTACAGATATATCCTTGATACCATTACCGGAGGGAACTTCTTGGGTAGCCATACTTTTGATTCTTATAATGCTATGATAGATTTGTTTGGCTCACCACCTCTTTTGGTTAGTGGAACTACGTTAACTTTGGAGCATGTAATGCAAAGGCTCGAAATTATTGAAAATAAGGTTGCTACTATAGAGTTAATTGAAAATTTGGATAAAAATATCCACAACCGAATCACTCAATATGGATCTAAAGTAGGAGTCACTTTGAAAAATATTAAATAAAAGGAACCTATAGTTAATGAGAAAATAAATCAGGACTCCACTGGAATCGATAAACTTGAGGGTATTATTACCAACTTGGGAACCGCCTTTTATTCCGTAAAGAATACTCCAATTCCTCCTACTAAAATTGCCAAGCTTATGTAAGTACCTAAAAATAAGGGTGAATCCTCTAGTAAGAAAACTGTGGATCTCAAATCTATAAGTATTCATCCCAATCTTTTTTGCTATCATTAAGGAACCATTTGTTACAGATGAATTTTTCGATCTTGTGCCTAAAAGTTTGATAATAAATAAAAAGAAAGAAATTCCTAAGGATGGTAGATGCCTCATTGAAGAATTACCTACCAAAGATGGCAATACCTAGATCTATCCTTGCTTTTTATGCATAGCTAGGGGCGTTAAACGATAGTGCTTGTTGGGAGGCAACCCAATTTTATTTTTATTCCTTGCTTTCTGCTCCTGTTTAGTAATAAATAATTTACCTATCCTCTGTTTTGTTTGTGTTTTTTGTGTTTAATTAGTGTTTGTGCCAAGTAGAACCGTTGGGAAGACTTGGGGGAAAGTCTTGATATCTTGCTGTAAAAAACAGAAACTTTAGCGCTCACGAGAACTGCTGCCATTTTTATTTGGAAAGTGATATTTAGTTAATTATTTTTGAATATGATTCATAGATAAATTCCTCACGTCCAGCAATTTATTTTAGAATTTTGGAGGTTCCATATCTTGCGCTAGCTACAGATTACTACAGACTGTTTTGTGTTTGACAGATTCTGTTTTTTGTGTGTTGTTTGCTTATTTTGATGAATCTATGGCTAGTAAAATAGTTTATAAACCATAGTGAAGTTGTAATACAGTAGGTTTAACACCAATATAAATAAAGAATGAGTTCATTACAGTACCTTGAAGTGGTCTTTTGTTTTCTTTCGCTAACGGAGCTCATGAGGTTTTCTACTTTAAGTTTTGTGTTGTGAAGTTTTCAAGTTTTGGGTAAAGATTTGATGGATTATGGAACAAGGAGTGGCAAGAGCTTAAGCTTGGGGATGCACATGGCACCCCCAAGATAATCTAAGGACACCTAAAAGCCAAAGCTTGGGGATGCCCCGAAAGGCATCCCTTCTTTCGTCTACTTCTATCGGTAACTTTACTTGGAGCTATATTTTCATTCACCACATGGTATGTGTTTTGCTTGGAGCATCTTGTATGATTTGAGTCTTTGGTTTTAGTTTACCACAATAATCCTTGCTATACATACCTTTTGAGAGAGCCATACATGATTTGGAATTTGTTATAACACTTTATGTGCTTCACTTATATCTTTTGAGTTATATAGTTTTGCTCTAGTACTTCACTTATATCTTTTAGAGCACGGTGGTGGATTTGTTTTATAGAAACTATTGATCTCTCATGCTTCACTTAGATTATTTTGAGAGTCTTAAATAGCATGGTAATTTTCTTAAATAATCCTAATATGCTAGGCATTCAAGATTAGTAAAAAATTTCTTATGAGTGTTTTGAATACTAAGAGAAGTTTGATGCTTGATGATTTTTTTTGACTATGTACTGTGAAGCAAAAGCTCCACAGTCTTTTATTCAAATAGAAAAGAAAAGAGGTTCACCTATTTACAAACTAAAATAGGTGAAAAGAAACTTACCTACTTACCTATGTTACAAAATACAACAAACTAAGGAAGATTATTAACCCAAGCTAAGAAAGCAGGCTTAACACTCTCCCTCACTCTATGATACAATAGGTTAATATCATGTACAAATTTTCCCCTCCACACCCCAAAAGAGGCCCTCTCGGATCTGAAGATCTTGCCATTCCTAGTAGTCCAAATGCACCAAGCCGCCGTGAGCATAACCTCAAAGAAAAAAGGTTGGTTAAAATTCTTCTTGGCGTGCAACAAGAAGGAGGTCACATCCTGACCTCCGAACTAATCAATCTAAAGAAAAGACCAGACCCGTTGACTGAAATTGCAACTAAAGAAGAGGTGGAACCTATCCTCATGGAGACTGGCAGGACAAAGTACACAATTATTATCCTCCTGGTCAGACCTCCAATGTCTCCGGAGAAGCATGTCTCGAGTGTTCAGACGATCAAAAAAGAGCAACCAGCCAAAAACCTTGATCTTCATCGTGCATGAGCTTCTCCAAAGCCAAACACAAGGTGTAACTGTCGGAAGGTGCGTGTGCATTACGGTGTAGAAACTCTTAGCAGAGTAACCATTCTTTGAAGGCCAAGACCACACATCAGGGACAGTAGCATCTCTTTGCAGCATAGTAACCCAATGAAGAAGGTGCTCAAGTTCAGAAGCTGTGTTGCTGGAGATTGGCAAATGAAACATTGTTGCCACATCCTCAGTATCCAAGAAATCCATGGCCGAGATCTTATCATACTTTACAAAGGAGAAAAGGTGGGGCAGTCGGTCCCGAAGAGGTCTGTTAGAATTGTGAACGAACCAGCTGTCAGACCAGAACAGAATTGAATCACCCTGATTCACAGTGGCCGATGAGATTGCTCTGTAAGAATCAGCCAGCTTGAAAACGTCCCTCCACCAGAAAGAGCCACACAACACCGTGGCCTGAGGAACAACACCATCATAGTAAGAGTTCCAGATAAGAGAGACCCACGGGATATCTTCCTTATTGAAAAACTTATGAAGATGCTTTATGAGCAAGGCTTGGTTCTGAAGATGTAAGTTAATTATGCCAAGACCACCCTTATCCTTGGGCCTACAAACCAACTCCCATGCTGCAAGAGATTGCTTGGGTGTGTCAGAGTTGCCACGCCACAGACACTGTCGTTGAATTCGTTCCAGTTACTTGATTATGCCCATTGGGATGTCCAAAGTGCAGAGAAAATATATAGGCATAGAGGACAACACAGAGGTCAGCAATTGAAGCCTGGAACCTTGATTCAGCATGGCAGAGCTAGCAGTAAGCCTTCTTTCCATCCTATCAACCAAAGGCATAAGATCAATAATCCTTGGCTTAGTAGTTCCCATGGGAAGACCTAAGTAAGTGAAAGGAAGTGTCCCCAAAGAGCAGCCAAACACAGCCGCAAGCCTAATGGCCTCCTCATCGTCCACATTAAGGGGCACCATTGTTGATTTCTGAAAATTCACTTTGAGGCCAGTTGAAGCATAGAAAACATCCAACATTTCCTTGAGAGCAATAAGCTGGGAGTCCACTGCGGGCACAATTAAAATAGTGTCGTCAGCATATTGGATGATTGGAAAATGTGGATCATGGGAGGGGATTGGCAGGTTGAGGATGCCATCAGCCAGCATTTTGTTGACAATTGATTGCAGAAGATCGGTAGCAATTACAAAGAGCAGAGGGGATAAAGGGTCCCCTTGTCTAACACCACATTTGCACTGAAATTGCTTGCCTGGCACTCCATTTAACAGAACCGAAGAAGAGCCAGAAGATAGGATTTCCTTAACCCAAGCTAGCCATTTGACATCAAAACCCTTCTGCTGCAGGATTAACAAAATTGCTTCATGCTCGATCGTATCAAAAGCCTTAGCAAAATCCAGCTTCAAAATCAAAATAGGTCTCCTGGATTGTTTGCACTGATGGATGTACTCAAAGGCCCACGCCAGGCAGTCTTGAATGGACCTCGACTTCAGGAATCCATACTGATTTTTGTGGATGCACTTAAGGATCACCAATTGAAGCCTATTAGCAAGCAACTTAGTTAAGAACTTGAGACATGTGTTGGTCAAGGAGATAGGCCTGAAATCCCCCGGACCCTGGGGAGCAATCATTTTAGGAATAAGAGTTATCAGGGAACCATTAATGCCGTCCAAGCTCAGGGAGCCAGTAGCAAATTGTTCAATCCATTCAAAAAAATCATTCTGAATAAAAGGCCAGCATTTCTTAACAAAAAACCATTGAACCCATCAGGCCCAGGGGCTCTGTTCGTACGCATTTCCTTCAAAACCTTATTGATTTCAGCTTGTGAAAAGGGCCTCGACAGATCATTCAGGCCTTCTATGGGCTGGATTAGGTCAGCCAAACAAAAGCCCATCTGGATCCCCCTGGACTGGCCCATCCTAGATTTGAAAGAGTGCCAAAGCACTCCCGCCATTTGGTCATGATCATGAACTGTAACTCCATCATCAGATACCAGACTAGCAATGCTGTTTTTTCGCATCCTCTCAGACGCCATAGCATGGAAAAATTTGGAATTTTCCTCACCAACTTTTATGTAGCGAATCATACATTGCTGCTTCCAGTAAATATACTGCAACCGAAGCAAATCCTCATGATGAAGCTTAACTATCTTCCTGAAATTGAACTCTGGGACTGTGAGAGGCCTGCACTCCTCCAGAGTATCCAAACAAAGAATGACTTTAGAGCAGTTAAGAATAACTTTCTTTATGGAGGAAAGATTGATGTGCCATCTCTTCAGATCACTCATAAGATGCTTGAATTTCTTAGAAATAACCGCAGTTGTCGAGCCCCTACAAACTAAAGGAGCATTCCAAGAGGCCGTGACACAGTCCATAAATCCAGGTAGATCCACCCAGTAATTTTCAAATCGAAAAACTTTTGCTCTAGGGATGGTGGTGTCAATTGATACCAAGCACGGGATATGATCAGAAACCCGTACGAGCAAGTGGGTGGACGACTGTGTTAGGGTATAAGGAGATCCAAGAACTAGATGTAAAAAACCAGTCCAACTATTCAAGGAGAGGTTGCTGCTGCATATTAGACCAGGTATAAGCCCTACCCTTCAACGGCAATTCCAATAAACCAAGGTGACCAATAATCTCATTGAACAAGAAGATATCATTTACATCACCACCAGGTAGATTTCTGTTGTCCAAAGATCTGATGAAGTTGAAATCACCCAGCAACAGCCAGTTAGCATTCACGGGTATTTGAAGATGATATAACCACTGAACAAATTCATCACGAAGGGCCGTCACATGGGCCATACACAGAAACCAGATTCCAAACTTCAGAGTTGTGGACTGAAGTAAAGGAAACAACGACAGCAAAACGCTGGATTTCTATGAGACAACCAGTGAAAATAGCTGAATTCCAAACAACTAAAATGCCCCCAGAGGCCCCATGCGATGGAGCGAACGCAAAGTTATCAAATCTGCGCGGGCAAAATTGGCGGATGAACTTAAGGTCAAAAGATTCACATTTTGTTTCTTGCAAACAGACAATGGAGCAGTTACTTTCCTCAATCTTAGCACGGACGTCTCGCTGACGTTTCTCAGAGTTTAAACCCCGCACATTCCAGCACAGTACTTTCCAATTACAAAAACGTGGATTATCCATAAAGAAACTCAAAGGGGTAATCGAACAACTCCACTGCATAACAGAGAAGATAACTGTCACCAGGTTCATACAGGCAGATAGATAATAAGTTCTCAGACACAGACCCAGTACTGACAACAAAAATAACATAAACGGTCCACCTCATAAGCTCGCAAGAAACAGAGATAAGTTCAGACTGCTGACACAAAAGTAAGGGCCGACCAACACATGAATCAAAACAAAAAAGGAATGACACCGCATTTCCGCCCAATTGACATCTGGAAGCTTCACTTATCATCATGATCGTTGTGCTGGTCCTTGGCCTCAGGACTTGCCATAAGCTTGTCCTCGGTAAGCTTCTCCGGTGAGATCCCTAGAGATTCTCCAATACACTGCATGAGACTGATAGGCGTAGGTGGTGGAATTGCCGTGCTGTGCTCCTCCGCCGCAGACGAATTCTCTTCCTGAGAGACAGAGCCATACCTAGGCTTCTTAGCACGAGGTCGCCAGAGAGGGGACGGCTTGTTGGGAAGAGCAGAGGTGGGCTTGAAACCCGATTTCTTGGCGCAGCTGCGGGTTATTCTCCTATTAGAGAAATCCTCTGGAGAGCGAACGAGCTTGGAACCCTGACGGCGGCCACGTTTATGCCTGCCTAACATGGATGGGGTCTTGGACGTAAACTGAAAGTCATCAGGCTGAACTGGCACAGCAGAAAAAACTTCAGATATGTCCATCAGAGTTGCAGATCCCTCAATATCATCCAAATCAACCAGCTCGGCAGAAGAAACCTGAGGTAATCCAGGAGGAGCAGCCGTACCAATCAGAGACAAGAGAGAATATTCCAACTCCTGGGACCAAAACCTCATGGGTAAAACCGCAGGTGGAAGCACGGAAAGACAAATAGGCCTGTGAATGCTCTGACTCTCAAAATCCGGCAGAAGATTCCTGAAAGAGCGCTCCCACACCATGGCAGGTGGAAGAACCGGACCAAAAACAACCCTGACGAGGCCAAGTTGGATTGGATCAAGGTTGACCACAGGTGGATGAACGGCTGGAGGAACATATGGAACTATTGCACGCTCCAAATTCTCCTGAACAACAATGTGCTGAACCACTTCAACCTCTACTGGCTGAACTTCAGAAGAACTGTTGCACCCCAAGGAAGGATTTAGCACCATGGAGTTCTGATCTTGGGCTTCTTGAACTGCAGGCTCATGAACTGGAGCGTTCTGCGCAACGATAGCCTCCTCCCAAGGGCCCCATCCTTCAGCATTATGATCTGGCTGTGGCTCATGCTCAGGTTGATCAACTCCCCACCCATGAGGTGGCTCCGGATGATGCTGGCCATTCGCAGGATTAGCATCCCAGCCCAAAGCAGGAAAAGGTGGCATCCCCCAGAAAGGTTGAGGAGGAACATGGCCTGGCATAGGATGAGGGTTTCCGTCCAAGGGCATGGGGTCTTCATCAGCACCCAACATAGCTTCCGCAAAATTATCAGTGAGAATATAAACCGCAGCAGTCCAAGAGACAATAGTTCCTCCCCAAGTAGCATACTCACGAAAAACCACAGATCGAGGCACCATAATGTTATCCGGAAAAGAAGCATAAACCAAAGATCTCACGAATCGCCGATCTGGCTCATCCCAGTAATGAAACTGACCAAAAGTACTGACCACATCAGACAGGTATCGGGTATTCCTGTAATCCAAAGGTACCCCAATGAACATTAACCAACCCATTCTGTGACCATGCATAGCCCTAAAACCCTCCCCCTGATTGTGTGGTATGAAACGCACAAAGAAATCATTGCCATCTTCATCAAGGCCCATGGGAAAAGGAGGATGTCGGGTAAACGAAGAACGCATCACCGGACTAGCCACTTCAAACAAACCAACCCCCTAGAACCAGGTTTGAGTAGAGCGAACAATCACCTGGAGATTCTCTTGTAAGAAGTTGAGGACTTGTTCCCGTCTAATGGCCACAAGATGAGCCGGCGGCAGCGGCTCGACAATAGCCACCATGAACTGCTCATGGGTTCTTGGGGGGCCTGCATCGGGGTGTAGTATGTTCTTGGCAAGCGCTCTGCTCCTCCATCGATGATGTCATGGCCAGCAGGGAGAAATCGGCGAGGGTCAAGCTCGTAGACTGCCATGGGTGGAGAATCTACTGCAGTAGGCGGTGGTGGCGGAGTCGATTGGGGTTTTTGGGCGGATTGGTTCTATGAGGGAGAGGTGGAGGTGGACGGTTAAGGCAGCGAGCCTGAAGCGCCGGGGAGGGGTTCTGTCAAGGCTCTAGGCTCGAAACCTGGCGACGGGACTTTAGGTACCCAAACAGTGGAACCAGCATTAATACCCAGACAGTCTTTCTTAACGTGACCGGAACAAAAACACAATCTGCAGCGTATACGATTCGTACATGTATCGGACATATGGCCCATACCCAAACAGTTCTGACAATCCCAATATTTAACTACCATATCTTCAACCATCTCATTGAAACTCTGTAAATCATCCACAATTTCCTTTGGTGACGGAAAACAGACCGGAGATGATGCATCAAGCGAATCATCGTCAGATAATAAAATTGGGCTGGTTAAAGAGCATCCATGGGCCAAATCCAAACCTGGCGGCGGAGTGCGAGGGCTGCTGTCGAGAGAACCATGGGCCAAGCCCAAAACAGATGATGGGGTGCTAGGGCTGTCCGAAAGGATAACGACTGGAGGGGGTCCAGATACATTTGAAATCCCAGAAAATCTGGGGTTGCCGCTTGACGAACTAACCTTCTCCGGGGAAGGAGGAAAAGATCCAAACTGGATGGTCACCGGCGGCGACGACGGGCTCACCGGAGGCGAAAATGCAGTGTTGTCCGACGATGTGATATCAGGAGAATGAACATCATAACCAGCCTCACGGATAGTCAAAACTGCAAGAGCATTGGGACGATATTGATAACCCTTACAAACATCATACTTCATTAAAGTAGCAAACCTCAAACTCTTAGCAGGCCCCGATCTAGGATTTGTGCGTAAGGAGGACTTGACGGGTGGATTTTTCATTAAAATAACCCTAGCTTAGCATGGCGTTTAGATGGACTAACCATCGTCCACTCCTCGTTGCACTCAATCTGCTAGAGACGAAATTCCTTCATCCAATCCGGGCCACCATGACACCAGAGATGGAAGAAACACTTAAACTGAGGGCAAACAAAGCTATGCTAGTGCAAGATGAAAAACCCAAATTCTTTGCAAGAGACATGAAAAGAGAAAACCTCATCACGTAGGCAAGAAACCTTGAGCTGAGAACAATATCCACCAATAGAAGATTCCAAGGCCAAGGCAACATTCTCCTCAGATAGTCTGAAGGAATGCCTGGCAAACGAGACAACCATGATGAAGTGGACAGAGTCTTTAGAAGGGTGAACAGTTCGGCGAAAAGAGCGCCAGATCTCCTGAGCCAGGCCCATCCTTGGGTTGAAGTCAAACCCTAGAGAGATGGACGCATGAACAGTCATTGAGATGACAACCAGGGGCTTCGGGAGAGGACGCTGGAGACGATGCACGGATCAGATGGCAAAGACCACGACTAGGCGTGGAGATCGCTGGTGGGGTGGCGGCGGCTAGGGGTTAGGGTGGGAGGTGGGAGGTGGGAGCCATCTTCTCTTCCTTCATAGCTTTATTTTGATGTTTTTCGTGTGTTGTTTTGATGCTTGATGATTGTTTTGAGATATGGAGGTAATAGTATCAAAGTCGTGCTAGTTGAGTAGTTGTGAATTTGAGAAATGCTTGTGTTGAAGTTTGCAAGTCCCGTAGCATGCACGTATGGTAAACATTATGTAACAAATTTGAAACATGAGGTGTTATTTGATTGTCCTCCTTATGAGTGGTGGTCGGGGACGAGCGATGGTCTTTTCCTAGCAATCTATCCCCCTAGGAGCATGCGTGTAGTGCTTGGTTTTTGATGACTTGTAGATTTTTGCAATAAGTATGTGAGTTCTTTATGACTAATGTTGAGTCCATGGATTATACGCACTCTCACCCTTCCATCATTGCTAGCCTCTTCAGTACCATGCATTGCCCTTTCTCACATTGAGAGTTGGTGCAAACTTCGCCGGTGCATCCAAACCCCGTGATACGATGCGCTCTTTCACACATAAACCTCCTTATATCTTCCTCAAAACAGCCACCATACCTACCTATTATGGCATTTCCATAGCCATTCCGAGATATATTGCCGTGAAACTTTCCACCATTTCATTTATCATGACACATTCATCATTGTCATATTTCTTAGCATGATCATGTAGTTGACATAGTATTTGTGGCAAAGTCACCGTTCATAATTCTTTCATACATGTCACTCTTGGTTCATTGCATATCCCGGTACACTGCCGGAGGCATTCATATCGAGTCATACTTTGTTCTAGTATCGAGTTGTAATCATTGAGTTGTAAATAAATAGAAGTGTGATGATCATCATTTTCTAGAGCATTGTCCCAAGTGAGGAATATAAAAAAAGGAGAAAGGCCATAAAAAAGAGAAGGCCCAAAAAAATGAGAGAAAAAGAGAGAAGGGACAATGCTACTATCCTTTGCCACACTTGTGCTTCAAAGTAGCACCATAATCTTCATGATAGAGAGTCTTTTGTTTTGTCACTTTCATATACTAGTGGGAATTTTTCATTATAGAACTTGGCTTGTATATTCCAACAATGGGCCTCCTCAAGTGCCCTAGGTCTTCGTGAGCAAGCAAGTTGGATGCACACCCACTTAGTTTCTTTTGTTGAGCTTTCATACATTTATTGCTCTAGTGCATCCGTTGCATGGCAATCCCTACTCCTTGCATTAACATCAATCGATGGGCATCTCCATAGCCCATTGATTAGCCTTGTTGATGTGAGACTTTCTCCTTTTTTGTCTTCTCCACATAACCCCCATCATCATATTCTGTTCCACCCATAGTGCTATCTCCATGGCTCGCGCTCATATATTGCGTGAAAGTTTATAGGTTTGAGATTACTAAAGTATGAAACAATAGCTTGGCTTGTCATCGGGGTTGTGCATGATGAGAGCATTCTTGTGTGACGAAAAAGGAGCATGACTAAACTATATGATTTTGTAGGGATGAACTTTCTTTGGCCATGTTATTTTGAGAAGACATAATTGCTTAGTTAGTGTGCTTGAAGTATTATTATTTTTATGTCAATATGAACTTTTATCTTGAATCTTTCGGATCTGAATATTCATACCACAATTAAGAAGAATTACATTAAAATTATGCCAAGTAGCATTCCACATCAAAAATTCTGTTTTTATCATTTACCTACTCGAGGACGAGCAGGAATTAAGCTGGGGGATGCTTGATACATCTCCAACATATCTATAATTTTTGATTGCTCCATGCTATATTATATACTGTTTTGGACATTATTGGGCTTTATTATCCACTTTTATATTATTTTTGGGATTAACCTATTAACCGAAGGCCCAACCCAGAATTGTTGTTTTTTGGCTATTTCAGAGTTTCACAGGAAAGGAATATCAAACGGAGTCCAAACGGAATGAAACCTTCGAGAACGTGATTTTCTCACCAAACATGATCCAGGAGACTTGGACCCTACGTCAAGAAATAAAGGAGGAAGCCACGAGGTAGGAGGCGCGCCTACCCCCCCCCCCCCCCAGGTGCACCCTCCACCCTCATGGGCCCCCTGTTGCTCCACCGACGGACTCCTTCCTCCTATGTATATATACGGACCCCCCAAACGATCAGATATGGAGCCAAAACCCTAATTCCACCGCCGTAACTTTCTGTATCCACGAGATCCCATCTTGGGGCCTGTTCCGGAGCTCCGCCGGAGGGGGCATCCATCACGGAGGGCTTCTACATCAACATCCTAGCCTCTCTGATGAAGTGTGAGTAGTTTACCTCAGACCTTCGGGTCCATAGTTATTAGCTAGATGGCTTCTTCTCTCTTTTTGGATCTCAATACAATGTTCTCCCCCTCTCTTGTGGAGATCTATTCGATGTAATCTTCTTTTTGCGGTGTGTTTGTTGAGACCGATGAATTGTTGGGTTTATGATCAAGATTATCTTTGAACAATATTTTAATCTCCTCTAAATTCTTTTATGTATGATTGGTTATCTTTGCAAGTCTCTTTGAATTATCAGTTTGGTTTGGCCTACTAGATTGATCTTTCTTGCAATGGGAGAAGTGCTTAGCTTTGGGTTCAATCTTGCGGTGTCCTTTCCCAGTGACAGTAGGGGCAGCAAGGCACGTATTGTATTGTTGCCATCGAGGATAACAAGATGGGGTTTTTATCATATTGCATGAATTTATCCCTCTACATCATGTCATCTTGCTTAAGGCGTTACTCTGTTTTCATGAACTTAATACTCTAGATGCATGCTGGATAGCGGTCGATGAGTGGAGTAATAGTAGTAGATGCAGGCAGGAGTCGGTCTACTTGTTAAGAGGAGTTATTTGTGTTGTGCAGGTACGAGGGACTCGCGCGTAGCCTCCTACTAGATTGATACCTTGGTTCTCAAAAACTGAGGGAAATACTTACGCTACTTTGCTGCATCATCCTTTCCTCTTCAAGGAAATCCAACACAGTGCTCAAGAGGTAGAATGGAGCACTCCATCCACATCATGGAGGTGTTGCTTGCTGAGGAGAAGTACAACGTGGTCGGGTTCGACCTCGAGTACACCAGCGCTCGTGCCGGTTCTCGTCCTGAGGTTGTCGTTGCCCAGATGTGTGTGCGCCACCATGTCCTCGTCTACCACTACTGCCTGGCCACAAGGCCTTGCGGATGTTTCGCCAGTTTTGTCAACAGCCCCCACTACATGTTCGATTGGTGGACATCACCAACGATGTAAAGGTGATACGTCTCCGTCGTATCTATAATTTTTGATTATTCCATGCCAATATTATTCAACTTTCATATACTTTTTGGCAACTTTTTATATTATTTTTGGGACTAACATATTGATCCAGTGCCAGTGCCAGTTCCTGGCTGTTGCATGTTTTTGGTTTCGCAAAATATCCATATCAAACGGAGTCCAAACGGGATAAAAAATGGATGGAGCTTATTTTTGGAAAATATGGAAAATTCGGAAGGAAAATCAACGCGAACCAGTGCCCGAGCTGGACATGAGGCAAGGGGGTGCCCCCCCCTTAGGGTGCGCCCCCTACCCTCGTGAGCCCACTGTAAGGCGGTTGATGCTCTTCTTTTGCCACAAGAAAGCTAATATTCGGAAAAAATCACGCCAAAGGTTTTAGGCCAATCGGAGTTACGGATCTCCATATATATACGAAACGGTGAAATAGAGCCAGAAGAGAATGCAGAACCAGAGATAAACAGAGAGATAGATCCAATCTCGGAGGGGCTCTCGCCCCTCCCATGCCATGGAGGCCAAGGACCAGAGGGGAAACCCTTCTCCCATCTAGGGAGGAGGTCAAGGAAGAAGAGGAAGAAGGGGGCCCCTCTCCCCCTCTCCTCCGGTGGCGCCGGAACGCCGCCGTGGCCATCATCATCATCACCGCGATCTTCACCAACACCTCAGCGATCTTCACCAACATCTCCATCACCTTCCCCCCTCTATCTATAGCGGTCCACTCTCCCGCAACCCGCTGTACCCTCTACTTGAACATGGTGCTTTGTGCTTCATATTATTATCCAATGATGTGTTGCCATCCTATGATGTCTGAGTAGATTTTTGTTGTCCTATCGGTGGTTGATGAATTGCTATGATTGATTTAATTTGCTTGTGGTGATGTTGCTGTCCTTTGGTGCCCATCATATGGGCGCGCGCGTGGATCACACCATAGGGTTAGTTGTATGTTTATAGGACTATGTATTGGAGGGCAAGAGTGACAGAAGCTTCAACCTAGCATAGAAATTGATGCATACGGGATTGAAGGGGGGCCAATATATCTTAATGCTATGGTTGGGTTTTACCTTAATGTACATTAGTAGTTGCGGATGCTTGCTAATAGTTCCAATCATAAGTGCATAGAATTCCCAGTAAGGGATGACATGCTAGCAGTGGCCTCTCCCACATAATACTTGCTATCGGTCTAGTAAAGTAATCAACTGCTTAAGGGACAATTTTGCAACTTCTACCACCACTTTTCCACACTCGCTATATTTACTTTAGTTGCTTCTTTACCTTAACAGCCCCTAGTTTTATTTTCGTGCTCCCTACTTTCTTGCAAGCCTTTCCGAAAACACCTACAAAGTACTTCTAGTTTCATACTTAGGTAAAGCGAACGTCAAGCGTGCGTAGAGTTGTATCAGTGGTCGATAGAACTTGAGGGAATATTTGTTATACCTTTAGCTCCTCATTGGGTTCGACACTCTTACTTATCGAAAATTGTTGCGATCCCCTATACTTGTGGGTTATCAAGACCTTTTTCTGGCGCCGTTGCCGGGGAGCAATAGCGTGGGGTGAATATTCTCGTGTGTGCTTGTTTGCTTTATCACTAAGTAATTTTTATTTGATGTTCTTAGTTGTTCTTTATCTTTAGTTGTGGATATGGAGCACGAAATACCAAAAAATTAGGTGTACTTTCTGCTCATGGAGATGGGGAACCTCCTAAAACCCTCGATGCTAGTTATGTGAAAGATATTATGTACTACTTTAATAATCCTGAGAAAACCCCATTCAATCATGTAATGGGAGTAACGTTGGATCAATGTGAATACTTTAGGGATTATCGCTTGACACAAAAAGGGAAACTATTATGGGATCAAATTTATATATTGAAGTGGTATGCTAGACAACTATGCTCGGAATATGATTATACTTGTTGCTCTAGGATGAATTCTCCACACCTCCCCTTTTCATGCAAATTTAATGATAATGAAACCTTGGCTTCTTATGCTAGAGGTATATATGATTACTATGATGTGGAACAAGTAGAAGAATTTGTTGCTTTTATGGGTGCTTATGAAATTGAATCTATGTTTAAAGAGTTTGATGATATTGATGATGCTTGTTATAGATCTGAAAATTTAGCTATCCTCAAATATTTCTATGAGAATTATGAATACAATTATGAAATTAATGCACTTATTAAGAAAGTCTCCGCTGTCCAAGAAGAGACTAATATTTTGCAGGAATCTATGGAAGAAGAAGTTGATGACACTGTGAGCTCATTGGATGAGAAAAGATGGGGAGGAGAGCGAAGAACAAAAGGAGGAAGAGCGGATTGATCACCTGTGCCCACCTTCTAATGAGAGTAACTCTTCAACTCATACATTGTTTAATTCCCCTTCGTGCTTACCGAAGGATGATTGCTATGATGCTGTTATGATCCCTATGATTCTTTTGAAATACCCCTTATTGATGATGCTTGCTATGATTATGGCCAAGATGCCAATATGAATTATGCTTATGGAGATGAACTTGCTATAGTTCCTTATGTTAACATGAAATTGTTGCTATTGCACCCACGCATGATAGTCCTATTATCTTTTTGAATTCTCCTGATTATACTATATCGGAGAAGTTTGCACTTATTAAGGATTATATTGATGGGTTGCCTTTTACCGTTGCACATGATGATTTCGATAAATATAATATGCATGTGCTTGCTGCTCCTACTTGCAATTATTATGAGAGAGGAACTATATCTCCACCTCTCTATGTTTCCAACATGATAAAATTGCAAGAAACTATTTATACTATGCATTGGCCTTTACTAGGTGTGCATGAATTGTTCTTTTATGACATGCCGATGCATAGGAAGAGAGTTAGACTTTTTCCTTACATGATATATGTTGCTTTGTGCTCACTACTAAATTACAAATCATTGCTAATTAAAATTGGCTTTGATATACCTTGGGATCCGGGTGGATCCATTACTTGAGCACTATATGCCTAGCTTAATGGCTTTAAAGAAAGTGCTGCCAGGGAGACAACCCGGAAGTTTTAGAGAGTCATTTATTTCTGTTGAGTGCTTTCATATAGTTTAAAAACAACAAAAATAAAGAGGGGAACCCAAAACTTTTTCAAAAAGAAAAGTGAAAGTGAGAGAGATGAGCATTGTGAAAATGGGGGACGTCCTTGAACTTTGTTCATGCCCATGGGAACTTTGTGAATCTTAATTACAGAAAATTTTCAATAAAAATAATTATCCCCTTGTACAATTCCATTGTATTATAAAAATAATGTGCCAAGGTTTGCCTTTAGGATGGTTACAATGCTTGTTGGTTTGTGCGGTGCAGTACAAAAACTTTGGCTGTAGTGCATGAATTTTAATTTTTTACTGGAACGTGAAATGGTTCTGATTCTTTTTGCACTGTCTTTCTGTAAAAAATTTATATTTTTCCTAATTTTGGTAGAATTTTTCAAGTATCAGAAATATGGTGAATGTTCAGATTGCTACAGACTGTTCTGTTTTAGACAGATTCTGTTTTTGATGCATAGTTTGCTTGTTTTGATGAACCTATCAATTTATATCAGTGGATTAAGTCATGAAAAAGTTATATTAAAGTAGACACAATGCAAAAACAAGATCTGAATTGGTTTTCAACAGTACCTAGAGTAGTGATTTGCTTTATTATACTAACAGATCTTACAGAGTTTACTGTTGAAGTTTTGTGTGGATGAAGTGTTCGATGATCGAGAAGGTTTCGATGTGAGAAGAAGGAAGAGAGGCAAGAGCTCAAGCTTGGGGATGCCCGAGGCACCCCAAGTAAATATTCAAGGAGACTCAAGCGTCTAAGCTTGGGGATGCTGGGGAGGCATCCCCTGTTTCTTTAACATATATCGGTATGTTTTCGGATTCGTTTCGTTCATGCGATATGTGCAAGTCTTGGAGCGTATTTTGCATTTAGGTTTTTATTTTTCTTTTTATGCACCATGATGTTATGAGATAGTCCTTGGTTGATTTATAGAATGCTCTTTGCACTTCACTTATATTTTTTGAGTATGGCTTTATAGAATGCTTCATGTGCTTCACTTATATCATTTGAAGTTTGGATTGCCTATTTCTCTTAGAAAACCGCCATTTTTAGAATGCTCTTTTGATTCACTTATATTTGTTAGAGCATGGGCATATCTTTTGTAGAAAGAATTAAACTCTCTTGCTTCACTTATATCTATTTAGAGAGATGACAGGAATTGGTCATTCACATGGTTAGTCATAAAATCCTACATAAACTTGTAAATCGATGAATATGATATGTTTGATTCCTTGCAATAGTTTTGCGATATAAAGATGGTGATACTAGAGTCATGCTAGTGGGTAGTTGTGGATTGTAGAAATACTTGTGTTGAGGTTTGTGATTCTCGTAGCATGCACGTATGGTGAACCGTTATGTAATGAAGTCGGAGCATGATTTATTTATTGATTGTCTTCCTTATGAGTGGCGGTCGGGGACGAGCGATGGTCTTTTCCTACCAATCTATCCCCCTAGGAGCATGCGCATAGTACTTTGTTTTGATGACTAATAGATTTTTGCAATAAGTATGTGAGTTCTTTATGACTAATGTTGAGTCCATGGATTATACGCACTCTCACCCTTCCACCATTGCTAGCCTCTCTAGTACCGCGCAACTTTCGCCGGTACCATAAACCCACCATATACCTTCCTCAAAACAGCCACCATACCTACCTATCATGGCATTTCCATAGCCATTCTGAGATATATTGCCATGCAACTTCCATCATCATCATATACATGACTTGAGCATTCATTGTCATATTGCTTTGCATGATCGTAAGATAGCTAGCATGATGTTTTCATGGCTTGTCCGTTTTTTGATGTCATTGCTATGCTAGATCATTGCACATCCCGGTACACTGCCAGAGGCATTCATATAGAGTCATATCTTTGTTCTAGATATTGAGTTGTAATATTGAGTTGTAAGTAAATAAAAGTGTTATGATCATCATTATTAGAGCATTGCCCTAGTGAGGAAAGGATGATGGAGACTATGATTCCCCCATAAGTCGGGATGAGACTCCGGACTTTACAAAAAAAATAAAAGAGGCCAAAGAAGCCCAAATAAAAAAATAGGCCAAAGAAGCCCAAAAAAAGAGGCCAAAGAAGCCCACCAAAAAATAAAAAATATTAAAAAAAACCAAAAAAGAGAGAAAAAGAGAGAAGGGGCAGTGCTACTATCCCTTTTCCACACTTGTGCTTCAAAGTAGCACCATGTTCTTCATATAGAGAGTCTCTTGAGTTATCACTATCATATACTAGTGGGAATTTTCATTATAGAACCTGGCTTGTATATTCCGATGATGGGCTTCCTCAAACGCCCGAGGTCTTCATGAGCAAGCAAGTTGGATGCACACCCACTTAGTTTCAGTTAGAGCTTTCATATACTTATAGCTCAGGTGCATCCGTTGCATGGAAATCCCTACTCACTCACATTGATATCTATTGATGGGCATCTCCATAGCTCGTTGATACGCCTAGTTGATGTGAGACTATCTTCTCCTTTTTGTCTTCTCCACCATCATATTCTATTCCACCTATAGTGCTATGTCCATGGCTCACGCTCATGTATTGCGTGAAAGTTGAAAAGGTTTGAGAACGTCAAAAGTATGAAACAATTTCTTGGCTTGTCATCGGGGTTGTGCATGATGTGAATATTTAGTGTGGTGAAGATGGAGCATAGCCAGACTATATGATTTTGTAGGGATAACTTTCTTTGGCCTTGTTATTTTGAAAAGACATGATTGCTTTATTAGTAGGCTTGAAGTATTAATGTTTTTATGTCAAAAGATAGACTATTTCTTTGAATCACTCGTGTCTTAATATTCATGCCATGATTAGATATGTGATCAAGATTATGCTAGGTAGCATTCCACATCAAAAATTATCTTTTTTGTCATTTACCTACTCGAGGACGAGTAGGAATTAAGCTTGGGGATGCTGATACGTCTTCGTCGTATCTATATTTTTTGATTGTTCCATGCCAATATTATTCAACTTTCATATACTTTTTGGGAACTTTTTATATTATTTTTGGGACTAACATATTGATCCAGTGCCCAGTGCCAGTTCCTGTCTGTTGCATGTTTTTGGTTTCGCAGAATATCCATATCAAACGGAGTCCAAATGGGATAAAAATGGACGGAGATTATTTTTGGAAAATATGGAAAATTCGGAAGGAAAATCAACACGAACCAGTGCCCGAGGTGGTCACGAGGCAGGGAGGCGCCCCTCTTAGGGCGCACCCCCTACCCTCGTGAGCCCACCGTAAGGCGGTTTATGCTCTTCTTTTGCCGCAAGAAAGCTAATATTCAGAAGAAAAAAATCATGGTGAAGGTTTCAGGCCAATCGGAGTTATGGATCTCCATATATATACGAAACGGTGAAACAGAGCCGGAAGAGAACGCAGAACCAGAGAGAAACAGAGAGATAGATCTAATCTCGGAGGGGCTCTCGCCCCTCCCATGCCATGGAGGCCAAGGACCAGAGGGGAAACCCTTCTCTCATCTAGGGAGGAGGTCAAGGAAGAAGAGGAAGAAGGGGGCCCCTCTCCCCCTCTGCTCCGGTGGCGCTGGAATGCCGCCGTGGCCATCATCATCATCACCGCGATCTTTACCAACACCTCCGCGATCTTCACCAACATCTCCATCACCTTCCCCCCTCTATCTAAAGTGGTCCAATCTCCCGCAACCTGTTGTACCCTCTACATGAACATGGTGCTTTATGCTTCATATTATTATCCAATGATGTGTTGCCATCCTATGATGTCTAAGTAGATTTTCGTTGTCCTATCGGTGGTTGATGAATTGCTATGATTGATTTAATTTGCTTTTGGTTATGTTGCTGTCCTTTGATGCCCATAATATGACCGCGCGTGGATCACACAATAGGGTTAGTTGTATGTTGATAGTACTATTTATTGGAGGGTAAGAGTGACAGAAGCTTCAACCTAGCATAGAAATTGATGCATACGGGATTGAAGGGTTTTACCTTAATGAACATTAGTAGTTGCGGATGCTTGCTAATAGTTCCAATCATAAGTGCATAGAATTCCAAGTAAGGGATGACATGCTAGCAGTGGCCTCTCCCACATAATACTTGCTATCGGTCTAGTAAAGTAGTCAATTGCTTAAGTGATAATTTCGCAACTCCTACCACCACTTTTCCACACTCGCTATATTTACTTTAGTTGCTTCTTTACCTTAACAGCCCCTAATTTTATTTTCGTGCTCTTTACTTTCTTGCAGGCCTTTCTGAAAACACCTACAAAGTACTTCTAGTTTCATACTTGTTCTAGGTAAAGCGAACGTCAAGCGTGCGTAGAGTTGTATCGGTGGCCGATAGAACTTGAGGGAATATTTGTGCAACCTTTAGCTCCTCGTTGGGTTCGACACTCTTACTTATCGAAAACTGTTGTGATCCCCTATACTTGTGGGTTATCAAAAGGCGCTCGAGAGTTCGAGCATCGCCTGCCAGAATCTTGTCGACATCCCGGGACACTACAAGATCTGGGGCAGCAAGGAGCGTGAGAAGGACACACTGGTTCACCTCGCCGAGGTCATCATCGACCCCTACTACAAAGACATGAAGGATTCGTGAAACAAGGACAAGCGTGCCTGGCACTCGGCCTAGATGGACAAACTCAAGAAAGCTCGCGTACATGAGCTACCATATGTACAGGCGGATCGTTGTGATGAGGAAGTGCCTCCTTCCCCAAAACAGACAGCGATCCAGCCGGAAGCAGTGCAATGGCAAGCGTCGTCGCAACAATAAGTAGATGATTAGATCCTCGTTTCCCCTACTTTAGTATGCATGTAATTGCTTACTTTGGTGTGTGCAAATGTTATGTGTGTAGTCACTTGTGTAACTGTATGCTTAATTTGGTTATGCAATGCTGTCTTTTTAAGTATATATGTTGAGGCTCTGTAGACAGAGCGTAGATGGTGTGCGGACAAAGAAAATCACATCGCACACGGACTAAACAATGGAACCCGCCGGTGATGTTTTCATCAATCACTCACAATTGTATACCAGCAATCATTTGCTCACAACACACACGGCTTGTTAGCAGTAATTGTCTGTGTTCTTATCGGTCTTCACACACGTTTCTGATTACAGACCTGTTTGCCTCGTATCACACACATCTTGTTCATTTGAACCGTTTATGTTCTCATGTCTCAGTGCAAACAGTTCATCCGAGTGAACTGCATGCCGTATATCACACACACCATCGATCTTGCTGACCGTTTCTTTTGTGTTGCCTAATCACAAACAGTTCGTCCGAGTGAACCGTATGTTGTACATCACACACACCTTCATCTGTCTGCCCGTTTCTTTTGTTCCTCCTCATCGCAAACGGTTGATTGAATTGAATCGTATGCCATGCATCGCAGACGCAACTAAAACTGAACCGTGTTTGATGCATCCTCCATCGCAAACATTTTGCACCTTTTTGACGGTTATTTAACACCACCGTTTGCGATTATGGCATCGCACACAGTTTCGTCGAAGGGTCTCTGATCGTAGTGTCGCGTTAGCAGCATCCTGCAGTAGTGACTTAGTACCACTAGTAGTAATATTGTTCACTTGTGCTCCCTAGCCCTCCATTCATTGAACAACCCCACGGTGAATAAACATACAGTACTAGTATTTATATAGAACGAACAAGCTCGAACTATTTTCACGTAGTTAAAAGTTGAGGGCGGGGCTTTTCCCGGGCAGTACGCGCGACAGTTTTCGCGTAGGCGGTTTGACAAAGAGGCGAGGAGGGTGAGGGAGTAGCGGATTCAACTTACTTACTGCTGGAATGGTCGGGCTGTGCGATTTGACGGCGCGTTACTACTGGAAAGACTTGTGATATGACTACTCACTATAGTCATGAATTACTAGTGTGCGACCAGGGTGATGCCCCCCCTTCCATTCCGCACTCTAATCTAGTGCATGCACGTCGACCCGAATGCTGGCTCTCCCACATGTCGGTGAAGTAGGAGTACGTAGTAGTAAGAAGGAGCAAAGAATCATGCGGTATATACTACTCCCTCTGTTCCTAAATATAAGTCTTTCTAGAGATTCTGACAAGTGACTACATACGGAGCAAAATGAGTGAATCTACACTCTAAAATATGTCTACATACATCCGTATGTTGTAGTCAATTTGAAATGCCTAAAAAGAGTTATATTTAGGAATGGAAGGAGTAGTAGTACTACTACTCACGTCGGAGGAGTGCGAACCACGGCAGCCAAGTGAATCAGCAGTAGAAAACAATGTGCTGATAAGGCCATAAAAAACAATGTGCTATGATCCGGACTGTAGCATCTACAGTACTACTCCTCTTTGTTTGGATCCCTGAGTTAGAGCTAGTTTGGGTTGAAATAGCCCCAAATTATCCAAACATGAGAGGTTAGTTTGAGCTAGTTTGCTCTAACCCAGCTAAAAAAACTAGCCCGGTGGAGAGCTTCTAATTGGGTTAGTTCTCCTCGGGCCCACTAAAAGAGAACTAAAAAGATCTCCCCTACCTGCACCAGATTGCTCCCTTCGCCCCCCTCGCATGACTCCTCTCTATTCCCCATCGGGCCGCCCGCCCAAGCGCCGCTCCGTCGCTCGCCCTCTCTCTCCTCTGGCCGCCCACTCCCCCCGACCTTCGAAGCTCGCCCCGCTCCCCCTTCATCGGTCATTTTTCTCCCTCTATCATGTGCAGCGGTAGCGCATCTACCAGGGAGGTCGCGAGAGGGGTGAGTTTGTTTGTTCCTTCTCTGTCTCACAGCCATATCATTGATCTTGCTCGCTCTAGCGCTAATTCTGATTTGGAAAAGTAGATCCTGATTAAACTTGGTACAGATTTGTGGTGCATGCATGGAATTGTTTGATGCTGCTTGAGGAGGTAATAAATCTTTCTATAGGCCCAAATATCCAGTTCACCTTTCTAGGTATTTCAGTTTCAGGCTTGGTTCACCTTTCTAGGTATTTCAGTTCCAGGCTTGCATTATTTCTAGAGGCCCAAAGATTCAGTTCACCTTTCTAGGTATTTCAGTTTCAGGCTTGCATTATTTCTGGAGGCCCAAAGATTCAGTTCACCCGTCTAGGTATTTCAGTTTCAAGCCTACATTATTTCTAGAGGCCTAAAGGTTCGGTTCGCAGTCGTCGGCTAGTGGCCCTGCTACCCATGCCGGTGTCGACCTCAACTCACAAGCGTCGGCGTCGGAGGGGTTCCCGGGGCTTGGGCTCTACAGATCCTTCCTCCAGAGCGACGATGACGAGCTCCTCCCTGGGTGCGTGAGGGGCTCCAGGCTTCCTCCCTATCATGAATTACTTCCGAGATGAGTTAGCTCATGCTTTGTTTCATGGAGTGTTTTTTGTGAAGCTTGATTGAGGACTTGTATGTTTAAGTGGGATATCTCAATTGTATGGACAAAGTAAATTTTATCATGTTTTGCATGCTTGATTTGTAAAGATGGTTCGTTTATGTCAATTATGAGTGGGAGGAGGCCACACAAGAGCCGGCCAAACCAAATCTAGTAGGAAATAGGGTCCAAAGTAGTCAAATGATTGAGAAAGAACATTTATTGTCAATCTAACCCTGCCATCCATACACCTCTTTGGTTTAGAGTTAGTTCAGGGTTAGAATCTAACTCTAACCTCTAACTGAGTTAGAGTTCTCCTCGTCTCGGTTCATCGCCATCATACTTTCCCCATTTCTGTGTTTTCAGTATCCTGCGAATCAAAGAGGCCCTTAGACTGGTTTAGGTCTGGTAGTTTTCTATAAACATGTTATGTCCAAAATTTAATGAACGTGCTCCGGTTTCTATGAAAATAATCCGGTTTCATGTAGTAATTCATTTATTTATTTATTCTTCCGCGGGGGGTTGCATGTAATTCATGAGGTCTGAAATGTAAAGTACACCGGCATATGCTCCGAGTCGTGCATGCACTACGACCCAGATGCTCTATGTCCCACATGTCGACGAAAGGGAGCACGTGGAAATAGCCTAGGAGTACATATAGGAGGATAAATGCGTGAAAAAATATCTACGATGAAGCGTAGCTGCGGTTCGGAAAGGAGACCTAAAGTGATGACAGGTATAGGTCGCACGCACCCAACTAGTGGTAGTACTAGACATACGACTACTTTTTCCCTAAAAAAGAGGTACGAGTACTTAGTACTCCTATTCTATCAACATGAGTCCCATATGACAACAACGTCTGTGCTACAGCTAGCTCTTCTCCCTCGTTTCTCTCTTCTAATTCTAAACTCAGCCGACGCCCGGTAGGTGGGGTGTGGATTTGTCGATGGTCGGTTTGCTCAACTACGGCCCCACCTCACAGTGAAAACGTTACGACTGGAATAAAAATGCTATATACTCCTATACTAATAAAACATTAAGGCCATGAGGCGATGCAGTGCTGGTTACAGGAGGCAAGAAGAAGAGATGCATCCATCGACGACGTCCACCTCCTCGACTCAGGGCGCCGGCCCACCGAACGGCGGCTAAGTAGCAGTGGCTTTCATGGCCAGGTCAACGTGCTTCTGAACAATGGCGTCCAAACATGGCCAGGCCAACGTCTTTCTGTCCTCGCTGGCCGTGTAGTGGCCTATGTAGACGTTTTCCTCGTAGACGTGGATGTGCAGGTCGATGGTTTCTTGCATGGCGAGGCGTTGTGCGGTGAGCGTGGCCTCGAGGTGCACATTCTTCGTCGCGACCTCCGGCACCTGCAAGGCCACCAAGGCTTGAAAGAGTTCGTCACCATGGAGGCCGATGAGGGTGGCAGGCAATGAGGAGCCTGGGCGCGCCGGCTGGAGTAGTACGGCAAGGTCGTCCGCGTGCTTCTTGCGGCGGTGAACTTGCGAATGGAGTTGACCATCATGTCGTCCATGCGAGAGGCGAAGCCGGCGTCGGCGAGGGCTACGACGTCGGTGGTCGCTAGCACGGTATGGAAATGTTGCATGGTGCGGGGCCGCAGGCCGGCACCTTGGATGATTTGGCACAGCCGACTGCCGCTCGCATCCATCGCCTCCATAGGTGCTTCTAGCTTATGGTCACTTGGTCTTGGATTGGAGTGAGCAGTGTTGTGCTAGGAGTAGATGGATTGGAGTGGTGGAGCGCCTTTATATGGTAATCCAAACTCTGTTGCATTCACATCCTGCTGGCTCTATTCTGCTTCTCCAATTAATTCCCTCTGCATGTAATTGAGAATGCATCATTGACCGTTCAATGTCTCAGGAACCGCTACCCTCTCCCTCCTTGGCATTCAAGCACCTATGGAGGCGACTGCCACTCGCGTCTATCGCGTGTCAGGAGACGTTCCCGTCAATGACGAGGTGCCTATGGCCACTTCGTAAATTTCAAGATTATAGTACTAGTATACTCAATATTGTGCACCGCGACCAAGGCGGAGAGGAAAACGAGAGAACTACGTATTTATTTATGATGTAGATTCACTCATTTTGCTCCATATGTACTCCATCTCGGTGTAGTCTAGTCACTTGTTGAAATCTCTAGAAAGGAAAATACTCCTTTCTGGTTTACAGGGCTATACTAGCAAGTAATAGTGGGCTCACATAGCAATTTTGTCTCATGCAAGCGCCTGGCTATATGCATGCTCCAAGGTTCGCAACTACCATGTTTGGGTTGCGCTTGGCTCTTCGCCTCTTTGAGAAGACGAACAATGATGTTACTACCACTGCTTCTACAGTATTGAATCCACTGTTGCATGTCCGTCCACCGTGAGCGGGAGGGATAGCTTGTTGTAGTACTATAAGCGAAAGCATGTCCTTGTCTGCGAGCCACCGCGCGCATGGGCAAGGGAGAAGGCGTGTAGTAGTAAAATCAAGCTTCTCCTCGTTGTACGAGTTAACGCAACACATCATAGCACTGGCCCCACATGGTTGCCTCTAAACTTTGCTGAAAGACCTGCAGTGTACAATACTCCATTTGCTGCAACCTCTAACATTTTACCCCACCACAAATTAAAATATATATTACTGTCTTGACCAGATGAGCGTGCAAACTACAATCACCAGGATGACAGGTAGGGCCAGAAGATTATTTTAATCAAAAAAGCATGGAGCCGACCCCAACGATTTTAAGCGTACAGGCACGGTACACGCTATCCTAGACTACTCTACACATGAAACTGCCACACAAGCGTTCAGGCTGCGCTTGGCTCTTCGCCTCTTCAGGAAGTCAAACAATGATGGAGTACTACTACAGTGACGAGTATTATAGTATGCTTCTGGCCATCTGACACCGATTGAACTACTGCATGTCCACCGCGTGCGAGAGGGAGAGCTTGTAACGAATGAAAGCTTCCCCTAGTCCTGCCAGCCACCACGCTCATGGGCGAAGGAGGGACACAGCTTCATTGACTTACTGCTCCTGCCTTTGCATGTATGACAGATGGGCCCAATAGGTGGATGGCCCACCTGTCATGCAGCCAAAGGCAGGTGCGGTTAAGGCGAGAGGGTGTTGTAGTAATCAAACTTCTTGTTGTACGAGTTGACATGACACATCAAAGCACTGCACCTGATATATTTCAATAATTTGCGTTTACTAATGCATTAATTACAACGCATGCATGCATGCCGTGACTCTCCTTTTGATACTTGCATGTGTTGATTTAATGCACCTTGAAGTAGTATGAATATGTGACGGTAAAGCTTTGTAATGCCCCGACCCTAATAAAGCGAGAGATGGTTGTGCACGAGGAGGGTGAGATCATGCAGACGGAACAGGACTCAACGATGGAGCTCTCTGTGGTCTCGATGGACCTCACCTTGCTCCACTGCCCCTTGTGCCTCCGCCCCTTGAAGCCTCCAGTGTATGGGGTTCGAATACACCTCGTCCGTTCGGCTGAACAAGCAAGGTGCAGGTTTCTTGATTGATGTGTTGTTCGATTGATTTGTGCAGTGCAAGGGAGGGCACCTGGCCTGCGCGGACTACCGCGTCGAGCGCCCCTGGAACCAGCGGCAGTGACAGAAGTGCGACCACGGCAATGGCTTCGACGTGCGGAACACGGCGGTGGACGTTGTCCTCTCCTCGATCAGGGTGGAGTGCCCGCACGAAGGTTATGGGCTCTACGTCACTTACCACAAGCTCGCCGATCACCAGAGCGTGTGTCTGCTCGCGCCCTGCAAATGCCCTGTGTCTGTTTGCGGCTACGAAGGCCTGCCGCCGGCGCTCTCCCACCACATCAGCACCGTGCATCCCATGCCTGTGCACAGGATCCAGTACGGCAAGGCACTCCAGCTGCAAGTGCCACTGTAGGAGCCACGGCTCTTGCTGTTCGCGGAGGAGGACGACCATGCGTCTTTCTTGGTCGGCGGCGTGCTCGACATCGGCGCGCCTATCGCCGTATTGGTCGTCTGGCGTCCCCGCTGCCGCACTACGTGGCCAAGCTGTGGGCGAACGGCCCGCCGGGGGAGCCCAAAGGCAGGACCGACGCCGTCAAGGTGGAAATGGAGGTGACAAGCAACAAGGATCCCGGCGATGTCGCCGTGCAGGAGCTGACCTTCTTCAAAGTTCTGCCCAAGATGCTGGCCGGGGCTAAGCTGGTGTCCCTCCACATTCAGATTGGCAAACTCACGTCCTAAATGATTCAACGGTGCCTTATGTTTATCTTAGTAATATGCTAATATAGGGGTTAGCTCGGTCTACTTTAGCTTAAGAGATGGTGGGTTTTGGTGCTGATGCAGCAATTACTTTGACATCAGATCAGCAGTTAAAGTAATTTCCAATAGTCGAGTTCATATTTTGTGTCTGTTGGATATAAAGATCCTTCGGGTGAGCTTATATGCTTGTTTGTTCAGGAAGTGTTGCATACTTGTGCGAGTTGACGTGACACATCAAAGTAGTACTACTACTAGTAGTACTCCCTCCAATCCTAATTTCTCTGCGCATAAGTCGAGGCGCAGATACCAAGGAGGCATGGTTGTGTCTATACTTGGACAACCCACCCGACTGCTCACCAGGCAGACAAAGCTCGTGTCGTGTTGGTGCCATGTGCAGCCCGCACATTAACCAAAACCTCGGCCCTCCAGATTTGCCTCTGCGTTTTAAACTTCTCAATCTCAAGGCCAAGGAGCAACATGAAACCTATGATAGAGCCAATCGGATGGTTGAGAACACTACAATTCGTAGCTACAGATGCATGTGTGAGAGAGGACGAGTGCGTGCGTGCACCTCTTCTCTTCCTGTATAACGTACTAAACTTAGAGTACAAGTGTATGTGGGTGGCATCAACCTAGGGAGCTAGAGATGGTGCATGCGAGAAGTCCCCAAAGCTAGGTGTAATGTGTCTGAAAAAAAGACTAGTCTATAGCTCGCCACGAGGCTATTCCTGTCGAACGTCCCAATAAGCGTAAGATATGTATCCGATGGTGCCAGTTATTGCACGTACACAGCAGTAGAAAAAAGAACTAGTACCATGGCATATGCTACACCATGGCCGAGAACACGTGCCCACGTTACGCCATCCGAGAATAGTGCCGCACTTCGAAACTAAACCGTCAATAACTTTTGAGTGCGTCTCGTCACATTCCAAATTACTACTACTACCATGCTATATTTAATTGGAAACTTGTTCACACCGATCACAACCTACTATCGACACAGACCAGTTCTCGCGGCCTGCAGCAACACATCAAGAAAGTAGAGATCAGTGAGCCAGATCGTTGTCTTCCTTCTTCTTTTGCCCTTCAGGCGTAGCCGCATGTGGTTTTTTTAATTATCTTCCTAATTATGTAAGACAATTATTATCCATTTTCGTCGTCTTTATATATTCATCAGTCTTGCTATAAGTCGTTGTAGATGCTATATAGGTCCGTCGGATCTTACATCAGGATCCGTGCAAAAATTTCTTTTCAGATTTTCTTTTTTCTCTCTTAAATCTCAGTCGAGGGAGAGATAGCCACGCCATTAAACAAAGGCTCGGGCGCCATTAATGGAGACCATGGGAGAGAGGTGGACGGCAGATGGAGGTCAAAGGGCTCTCCTCCCGATAAGCACGCGCAGGGGTCTGATCGCATGCCTCCCATACTCAAATAGCTACCCTGCACGGTACCTCCTAGCTAATAAAAAAAGGGGATGCCTGGCTGCATGTAAATGGTAAATAGAATGCCCTTGGTTTCAATAATACTTGTGTTTCCGATTGTAACGTGACAACACTTGTTCCAAAATGACTTTGTTGGTTGTTAATGTGTGCGCCTTCGCAAATCGGACAGGAAAATTACCACAGCTTGTTGGTGCCATGTCATGACACCAAGCCAAGTTTCATGATTTTCATGCATGTTTTGGATTTATAGGAATTTAAAACCAAATTTCTCAATGTTTCCAGCCGAGCCATGACGCCTAGATGTTTGAATTTCAATACCATTTCTTCCATGGGACCTAGAAATTTACCCGAGGACACACATGTGATTTTTCAACCAACTTTAGTGCACTGGAGCATGTGCTTGTATTTAAAATTTGAATTATCACCACAAAGGTGACATGTTCCCTCTCAGAATCACGAGCCTTCTTAAGAGAAGCTCCGGTTTGCAAGAAGCTTATACCAAAATTTGTTCCTAGTCGGCCAATTTTTTTACCACAGCATGGTAGTACCATGACATGACACCATGCCGAGTTTCATGATTTTCAGGCATGTTTTGGATTTACAAGAATTTTAAAACCAAGTTTATCAATGTTCTTGGCCGAGCCACGATGCCCAGATGTTTGAATTTCATTCCCATTTCTTGCATGGGACCTAGAAATTCACCCGAGAACACACATGTGATTTTTCAACCAACTTTGGTGCACAGGAGCATGTGCTTGTAGTTCAAATTTGAATTATGCACATTAAATGACCAGAAACTCAATTAATGTATAAAAAAGGTCAAACGAACCCAGAATAATTCCAAAATTTAACAGGGCCCTCATGTAGTTCTATGTTGCCTCTGTAAAGAAACTCAAGGGGGGGCACTGTATATCGTTCCGCACTCAAAGGTGACACATTCCCTCTCAGAACCACGAGCCTTCTTGAGAGAAGCTCCGATTTGCAAGAGGCTTATACCAAAACCTGTTCCTATTCGGCCAATTTTTTTACCACAGCATGGTAGTACCATGACATGACACCATGCCAAGTTTCATGATTTTCAGGCGTGTTTTGGATTTACAAGAATTTTAAAACCATGTTTCTCAATGTTCTCGGCCGAGCCACGATGCCCACATGTTTGAATTTCATTCCCATTTCTTGCATGGGACCTAGAAATTCACCCGAGAACACACATGTGATTTTTCAACCAACTTTGGTGCACAGGAGCATGTGCTTGTAGTTCAAATTTGAATTATGCACATTAAATGACCAGAAACTCAATTAATGTATAAAAAGGCCAAACAAACCCAGAATAATTCCAAAATTTAACAGGGCACTCATGTAGTTCTATGTTGCCTCTCTAAAGAAACTCAAGGGGGGCAGCGTATATCGTTTCACACTCAAAGGTGACACGTTCCCTCTCAGAACCATGTGCCTTCTTGAGAGAAGCTTGGGTTGGTAAGAAGCTTATACCAAAACTTGTTCCAAATCGTACAATTTTTTACCACAACATGTTAGTGCCATGACATGACACCATGCCAAGTTTCATGATTTCCAGGCGAGTTTTGGATTTACATGAATTTTAAAACCAAGTTTCTCGATGTTCTCGGCCGAGTCACCACGCCAAGATGTTTGAATTTGATTCCCATTTCTTGCATGGGGCCTAGAAATTCACCCAAGGACACACATGTAATTTTTCAACCAACTTTGGTGCACCGGAGCATGTGCTTGTAGTTCAAATTTGGATTATGCACATTAAATGTCCAAAAACTCAATTAATGTATAAAAAAGGCCAAACGAACCTAGAATAATTCCAAATTTTAATAGGGCACTCATATAGTTCTATGTTGCCTCTGTAAAGAAAATCATGGGGAAGGTAGCGTATATCGATTCGCACACAAAGGTCACACGTTCCCTCTCGGAATCACGAGGCTTGTTGAGAGAATCTCCGATTTTGCAAGAATTTATACCAAAACTTGTCCCAATTCAGCCAAGAATTATATACATATGAAAACAAGGTTTAGATTATCCCGAACATCTCACCACCTAGACCAATGTACTCTTATTTGAATTCAACATAAAATGGATACAAATATTTGAATTGGAGATCGTATGGTACATGTAGTTTATAGTGAAATATGATTACTGCTATATTCATGTTTTTTGTTATCAAGATAATATTTAAATGATTGTATAACTTGACAACGGTCGTATTCAAATAAGAAAATTGATTGAAATTTAGTCCATATGGTAGACGACAATATATGTGTTCATAGGGTGGAGTACAATGTTCATATATGATGGAAGATCAAAATGTAGGACTACACCCATTATAAACCGCAAGGTCACCTAACAATATATTCGAATTCAACATACCGTGGATTCAAAAACTGAAATTGTATATCCTGGCATTTGTAATCATATAAAAAGGGACATGACTCTTTCTTTTGGTAGGAATTCATTTGTTTTTTGTTGTTGTTGAGGGAAGTGCGGATCGATTTGGTACTATACCGGGTAATCTTGATCTCCTGATTTTTTTTTTATTTTTCTTGTAGTTTTTTCAATGACATTTATAGCAATATAGTAAAAGGGGACATGACTCTCTTGTGTCTTGTATGAATTGTTTTTTTGTACACGTTAAGTTTGTTCTGCCGAACAAGGAATCCGCACCTTGTTATCCCAAATTTTTCAAGCTCGAGTATCTTTTGTCTCATCTGCTTTGAAACTCCCGCCTCTTCAACCCGCGCCGTGATACGTCCATTTTGCATCATGCTTTTATATTGATATTTATTGCATTATGGGATGTTATTACACATTATGTCACAATACTTATGCCTATCTCTCTTATTTTACAAGGTTTACATAAAGAGGGAGAATGCCGACAGCTGGGATTTTGGGCCGGAAAAAGAGCAAATATTAGAGACCTATTCTGCACAGCTCCAAAAGTCCTGAAACTTCACGGAAGTCATTTTCAGAATATATAAAAAATACTGAGCGCAAGAAGTTACAGAGGGGGGCCACACCCTGACCACGAGGGTGGGGGCGCGCCCCCCTGCCTCGTGGGCCCCCTGGTGGCCCTCCGATGCCCATCTTCTGCTATATGGAGTCTTTCATTGAGGAAAAACTCATAAGCAAGCTTTCGGGATGAGACTCCGCCGCCACGAGGCGGAACCTTGGCGGAACCAATCTAGGGCTCTGGCGAAGCTGTTCTGCCGGGGACACTTCCCTCTGGGAGGGGGAAATCATCGCCATCGTCATCACCAACGATCCTCTCATCGGGAGGGGCTCAATATCCATCAACATCTTCACCAGCACCATCTCCTCTCAAACCCTAGTTCATCTCTTGTATCCAATTCTTGTCTCCAAGTCTGGGATTGGTACCTGTGGGTTGCTAGTAGTTTAATTACTCCTTGTAGTTGATGCTAGTTGGTTTATTTGGTGGAAGATCATATGTTCAGATCCTATATGCATATTAATACTCCTCTGATTATGAACATGAATATGCTTTGTGAGTAGTTACGTTTGTTCCTGGGGACATGGGAGAAGTCTTGCTATTAGTAGTCATGTGAATTTGGTATTCGTTCGATATTTTGATGAGATGTATGTTGTCTCTCCTCTAGTGGTGTTATGTGAACGTCGACTACATGACACTTCACCATTATTTGGGCCTAGAGGAAGGCATTGGGAAGTAATAAGTAGATGATGGGTTGCTAGAGTGACAGAAGCTTAAACCCTAGTTTATGTGTTGCTTCGTAAGGGGCTGATTTGGATCCATATGTTTCATGCTATGGTTAGGATTACCTTAATACTTTTGTTGTAGTTGCGGATGCTTAAAATAGAGGTTAATCATAAGTGGGATGCTTGTCCAAGTAAGGACAGCACCCAAGCACCGGTCCACCCACATATCAGATTATCAAAGTACCGAACGCAAATCATATGATTATGATGAAACCTAGCTTGATGATAATTCCCATGTGTCCTCGGGAGCTCTTTTCTCTATATAAGAGTTTTTCTAGGCTTGTCCTTTGCTACAAAAATTATTGGTCCACCTTGCTGCACTTTATTTACTTTTGTTACTTGTTGCTCGTTACAAATTATCTTATCACAAAACTATCTGTTACCTATAATTTCAGTGCTTGCAGAGAATACCTTGCTGAAAACCACTTATCATTTCCTTCTGCTCCATGTTGGGTTTGACACTCTTACTTATCAAAAGGACTACAATAGATCCCCTATACTTGTGGGTCATCAAGACTCTTTTCTGGCGTCGTTGTCGGGGAGTGAAGCGCCTTTGGTAGGTGGAATTAGGTAAGGAAAAATTTATATAGTGTGCTGAAATTTACTATCACTTGTTACTATGGAAAGTAATCCTTTCAGGGGCTTGTTCGGGGTATCTTCACCCCGACTAGTAGAGCATAGATTTGCTCCTCAACCTACTGAACCTACTGAAAATGAAAATTTCTGCTTTGAAATTCCTTCGGGTATGTAGAAAAACTGCTAGCTAATCCTTTTGCAGGAGATGGAACATTACATCCTGATGAGCACCTAATATATGTGGATGAAGTTTGTGTATTATTTAAGCTTGTAGGTATGCCCGATGATGTTATCAAGAAGAAGGTATTCCCTTTATCTTTGGAGGTAGATGCATTGACATGGTATAGGCTATGTGATGATATGGGATCATGGAACTACAAACGATTGAAATTGGAATTTCATCAGAAGTTTTATCCTATGCATCTTGTTCTTCGTGATCGTAATTATATATATAATTGTTGGCCTCGCGAAGGAGAAAGCATTGCTCAAGCTCGGGGGAGGCTTAAGTCAATGTTATATTCATGCCCCAATCATGAGCTCTCAAGAGAAATGATTATTCAAAAAAATTATGCTCGGCTTTCTGATAACAACCGCACCATGCTCGATACTTCTTGTGCTGGCTCTTTTATGATGAAGACTATTGAATTCAAATGCGATTTATTGGAAAGAATTAAACGCAACTCTGAAGATTGGGATCTCGGTGAAGGTAAGAAGTCAGGTAAGACACCTAAGTTTGGTTGTGTTAAATCTTTTATGGATACCGATGTTTTCCGTAAATTTAGCACTAAATATGGACTTGACTATGAAATAGTAGCTTCTTTTTGTGAATCTTTTGCTACTCATATTGATCTCCCTAAAGAGAAGTGGTTTAAATATCATCCTCCCATAGAAGTAAAAGTAGCTACACCTATTAACGTTGAAGAAAAGACTATCACTTATAATGATCCTATTGTTCCTACTGCTTATGTTGAGAAACCACCTTTTCCTGTTAAGATAAAAGATCATGCTAAAGCTTCAACTGTGGTTCGTAAAAGCAATATTAGAACCTATACACCTCCTGAGCAAGTTAAAGTTGAACCTAAATATTGCTATTGCTAATGATTTCTTCGCTGATAATATTGATGGGCATGTTATTTATTTCTGTGATGAAACTGCTACAATTGCTAAACCTTGTGCTAAAGATAAACATAGACCTGTGGTAGGCATGCCTGTTATTTCTTTTAAAATAGGAGATCATTGTTATCATAGCTTGTGTGATATGGGTGCTAGTGCTAGTGCAATACCTATTGACTTATACAGAGAAATTATGCATGATATTGCACCTGCTAAGTTAGAAGAAATTGATGTCACCATTAAACTTGCCAATAGAGATACTATTTCACCAATGGGAATTGTTAGAGATGTTGAAGTATTGTGTGGGAAAACTAAATATCCTGCTAATATTCGTGTTCTTGGTTCCCCACAAGATAGCTTTTGTCCCATTATATTTGGTAGACCCTTCTTAAACACTGTTAATGCTAGGATAGACTGCAAAAAGGATGTTATTACTATTGGTTTAGGTGATATGTCTCATGAGTTCAACTTTTCTAAATTTCGTAGACAACACCGTGAAGAAGAATTGCCTAGTAAAGATGAAATTATTGGTCTTGCTTCTATTGCCGTACCTCCTAGTGATCCTTTAGAACAATATTTGCTAGACCATGAAAATGATATGTATATGAATGAAAGAAGGGAAATAGATGAAATGTTCTTTAAATAGGGACCTATTGTCAAGACCCCGACTCAATGTCACATCGATCTAGCCTGTAACACCTCATATCACTTTGCGGCCTCACGCACAGTATTCCCACGGGTGTCGCCTTACCTTTGCCCGGGACCGTTTGCGCCTTTTGGCTCACATATATGATGATGTCGCTAGCATCCATATGATAAGGAGCCCGGGCTGACATGACTAGTCGTAAACCCAAAGTGGCACAGACTTACAGGGACAGGCATCCATGACCCAGCATCGAACGTGTCGGTCATCAGCAAGTGGGTCCGAGCTGTAGCACTGGGCTAGCAGGACCCCGGTAAACCGAGCTGTAGCGGGCTAACAGGGCTCCGGTACTCAATGCGTGACATTTCCCCGAAGGGACAGACACAGGAATGAAGAAGGACACATGCCGGCCAGCCTAAGTGTTCCGGAGCAGTAGCAAGCTACCATGGCTCAATGGAAACACTAGGAGACATTTCCCGGTAAGAGAGGCTACTAAAGATAAACAACTAGATAGTCAGATCCCACACATACCAAGCATTTCAATCATACACACAATATGCTCGATATGTGCAAATACAACAAGGCATCACAACATGACTCTACGACACAAGTACTTTATTTAAAGGCTCAGAGAGCCACACATAACATACATACAAGTACGGGTCACACGACCCACATTCAAGTCATACAGTCATACAAACCAGCAGCAGAAGTAACTTCTCTGAGTACAGACAACTAGTAAAATAAAAGAGGCTTGGAAAGCCTAGCTATACTACGTGGACCTTCACAAGCTCAGGATTACCACCTGGGCCTTAGTCTACTCATCGATGTCAACGTCTACGAAGAACCCATCAGAAGGGGTTGCAGCGTCTTCTGTAAAATGTAAATTATAGCAACATGAGTACAAAGGTACCCAGCAAGACTTACGTCAGATCCTACATACATGCACATTATCAAGAAGGGTTGGTGGAGTTATTGCAGCAAGCCAGCTTTGACTCTTGGCTAAGCTATCCTACGAGACTCCAACTTGAAATGGTTTTGCGCACACGAGTCCACTACTCACCACTTCAATACACCACCGAGGATCCACCTCCGTCATCCTACGGAAGAGCCATCCTCGGCACTCACGCTTATCTTGAGATTTTTAGTAGTATCCATTCACTTGTCTATGAACTGTATAAGCAACCAAGTAGTCCTTTACCGCGGACGCGGCTATTCGAATAGATCATGTTAACCCTGCAGGGGTGTACTTCTTCATACATGTTTCCACCACTTAGCGTCTGCACACGACATGTGCTCGGCAGACTTCAAGCGAAAGCCGACGTGGGTGTAGACCACGACCTACCTAAACACCTAAGTCTCTAGTCCAGGTTTATCGCCTATCCAGGTTCCATCCGCAGGGAGTCCGGCCGAGGTTTCCCATACGGCCCCGAACGATGTGTACAGGGTTCCCGAGATACCTAACGGGTATTCGATACACCGTGCCACGTACCTACCGCATCACAGCCCACCCCGCGGGTCAGCGCTGTCCACGGCCTCCAGTAAGCTACAAACACCAGAAACTACTTGCAACTCCTGGACAGAGGACTAGGGTGAATAAGAAGTCGAGCGGGGTCATATTTCAGGGCCCAATGCATGGTAGTAGCTGAATCTTAAATCACGCATACAGATCTCAGTTCTTAAGGTCGGCTTCAATGAAACAACCCACCATGTACTCCTACATGGCCTCTCATCGATACCTTTACCAAATCGTGTTCACCACATCACTCTCATTACCGACATGATCATTTCACTCTAGCCCATCACCCAGATGAACCAGACCTGACACGACTCTAAGCATAGCAGGCATAGCAAGGTAGGAACAACACATACATATGGCTCAATCAATTCCTACACATGCTAGTGGGTTTCATCTAATTACTGTGGCAATGACAGGTCATGCAGAGGAAATGGGTTCAACTACCGTAGCACACAGCAGTTTGAAACGCGTTGTCTTAATGCAGTAAAAGAGAGCAAGAGCGAGAACATGGGATTGTATCGATATGATCAAATGGTTGGTTGCTTGCCTGATGGATCGATGCACGGATACGGTTCTTCGCTAGGGTAATCACGGTACTCCTCGGAGGCAGAACCTGCCGCAAAGAACACCGATACACAACCATCACCAAACAATGTGCGACAATATGATGCATGCATGAAACATGGCAATATGAGTGTGTTGGGCTAATGCAACTAAAACCAGATGGGTTTGAATCAATTTGAACCAAAGATTCAAATTTCAAACTCATAAATGGCCCTTTAAAGTGTTTTATCTTGTTCTGCACTAAACCTCAAGTTAGTTTGTTTAAACATGCATGAAACTAGTACAGATGGATAGATTGGATTTTTCTGATCATTTTTCATATATAATTTGTTTGATTTGGAGCTACGGTTGAATTTATATGAATTTTTGAAGTTTGCAACAATTTCTGGAATTTATAAATCATTTTAGATTTATTTTAATTTCAGAAAAGGTTTACTGCGTCAGCATGAGGTCATGCTGACCTCAGCAAGTCAACAGACCCGGTCCAGGTCAAACCTGACGCGTGGGTCCAGGGTGTCAGTGGATAATTAACTAATTTAATTTAGTTTAAACTAATCTGGATAATTAGCAGAAGGGGGCCCCACCTGTCATTGACTCAACAGAGTCAACCAGGGCCCACCCGTGGTCAAAGTCAAAACGGCTGCACCGGCGTTTAGCCGCTGGCGAGCCCGACGCGGCGGCGGAAGTGGTTTTGGTCGTTCCGGCCACCAAATGGGTCGCGGAGGGCATCGGGGTGGAGCTGAGGACGAGCCGCGGCTCTTGGTGGAGTCAGTTGGGGTCGGGGTGGCCGGAGTTGGCGCCGGCGACGACCTAGGCGGTCACCGGAGTTCGGGTGAAGGCGAACTCGGGGCTAGGGTGTGCGGTGAGGTGCGGGAAGTGCACGGTTGGACTCAACGCAACGTGGTGAGTGCGTTGGACACCGTGAGTTGGCCGGAGGATGGCCGGGAGCACGTCGGCGACGAGATCCGCGGCGGTGCGTGCGGGTGATCTTCGTGCGGTGGCTACACGGCTCGGGGGCGAGAGAGGAAGGGTAGGAGGGGTAGCTAGGCTCACAGAGCACCCGTAGAGGCCACCGGCGGGGTCGGGGACGAGCTGATGCGGCGACGGCGTTGAAGGGGATCTCCGGCGACGGCGAACTCGGGCGAGGTCGGTGCGGTGGACTCGGGCCTCACGAGCACGCGGGGCTCGGTTAGCTCGACGAAGTGGACGGCGGCGGAGCTCCTGGACACCACGAGACGGAGCACGGGCGGCGGGGAGCGCGGCTACGACGATGGAGCGGCGGCGGTGGCGTCGGCCATGGCTGGGGAGCGCGAGGGGGAGGAGCTGGAGAGGAGAGGGGGCGTCTGGGGGGTTCGGGGGAGAGAGAGGGGTCGATCCACGACGTTAGCCGGGCGAGTGGAGCGGCGAGGCGGCGAGCAGGTGCGTGGCACCCATGCGGTGCTCGCCGTCGAGCACCTTGCCTGCCTGCCTGGCCGGCAAGCAGCTCGCTGGCGCGGCGCTGGGCTGGGCCGGCAGGTGGGCCGGGTTGCAGGCGCCAGGTAAGTTTTCCTTTCTGTTTTTTTTCTTTTTCTATTTTTCTGCAACTTTGTTGAATTATTAAAAATACCTAGGCAACTCCTAAAATCACCAAACTGCTCCTGGTCCAAAGTTGGAATATTTCCAACATGAAACATTTCAGTTTAGGAATATTTGAGCATTTGAAATATTTTATATAATTTTAAATGCCCAAATTCAAATACTTATCATTTAATTCAAAGACCCTAAGATGACCTAGAAAATTGTGCAACACTTTTGGCAGAGGTTCTGAACCAAGACAAAAATGATGGACATTTTAGAAGGGCATTTCAGGTTCATTGAAAAAGTTTTTAGTAAACCCTAGTTGGTTTCAGAGGGGGCTGGGGGTTCTGACATCCCCATTTCAAGTTTCTGATGAAAGGATAGACATGATGCAACACTCTAATGCATGAACTAGCTAGGGTGTGACAACTCACCCCCACTCAAAAGAATCTCGTCCCGAGATTTGGGTTCCTCCGGGAAGAAGGCGGGATACTCGAGTCGAAGACGATCCTCCCTTTCCCAAGTTGCTTCATTCTCAGAATGGTGCGACCATTGAACCTTGAGAAACTTGATATTATGACGTCGAGTGGTACGCTCAGCTTGATCGAGGATACGAACGGGGTACTCTCGATACGTGAGATTATCTTGGAGATCAAGCGTTTCGTGGTCTACTCCACGGATAGGATCCGAGAAGCAACGCCTGAGTTGAGAAACGTGGAAGACGTCGTGGACTCTGGAGAGATGCGGAGGTAGTTCCAATTGGTAGGCAACTTCTCCTCGTTTTGCGAGAATGCGAAAGGGTCCAATGTAACGAGGAGCCAATTTGCCCTTGATACCGAAGCGATGGGTTCCCTTCAGAGGAGTAACCCGAAGGTAAGCCTTCTCGTCAACCTCAAAAGTCATAGCCTTATGTTTTCGGTCGTATTGACTCTTTTGACGAGATTGGGCTGTTTTCAACTTTTCACGAACGATGCGAACTTGCTCTTCTGCTTCCTGAATCATATCCGGGCCAAAGAATTGTCTTTCCCCGGTTTCTGACCAGTTAAGAGGCGTTCGACACCTTCGTCCATAGAGAACTTCAAAAGGGGCTTTGCCCAAGCTGGATTGATAGCTGTTGTTATAAGCAAATTCGGCAAATGGAAGGCACTTCTCCCAATCCATTCCGAATGAGATAACAGAAGCTCGAAGCATGTCTTCTAGAATCTGGTTGACGCGTTCCACTTGACCACTTGATTGAGGGTGGAAAGCGGTACTAAAAGAAAGGCGGGTTCCCATAGCATTTTGGAAACTTTCCCAAAATCGAGAGGTGAAAAGACTTCCTCGATCCGAGTTAATTTCCAAAGGAACACCATGGAGAGACACTATTCGGGAGATGTACAAGTCTGCTAACTGACTAGCAGTTATACTCTCACGAACAGGTAGGAAATGGGCCACTTTGGAAAGACGATCAATAACGACGAAGATAGCATTATTCCCTCTCTTGGTCCTGGGAAAACCGGTGATGAAGTCCATACCAATTTTATCCCATTTCCATTCAGGAATAGCTAGGGGTTGAAGGGTGCCAGCAGGCCGTTGATGCTCTGCTTTTACACGACGGCAGACGTCGCAATTAGCAATATACTGAGCAATTTCTCTCTTCATCCTAGTCCACCAGAACCTCTGGCGTAGGTCCTGATACATCTTGGTACTACCGGGATGAATGGTGAGAGGAGATTCATGAGCCTCCTTAAGGATCAACTGCCGTAGATGCTGGTTCTTGGGAACCACTAAACGGTTCTCAAAGTACACAACACCATGATCATTTGTGGAGAAACATCTAGCACCTCCGCTAGCAATGTTCTCCTTGATCTTAGATATTCCCTTATCTCGCTTTTGGGCAGCGATGATTTGATCCGTAAGAGTAGGTTTCGCCACCAAGGTGGAAAGAAATCCTTGAGGAACAATGTGAAGGTTAAGCTTCCGAAATTCCTCATGGAGAAGCGGTTGACTTTGTTGTAACATCAGGTTGTTACAATAAGATTTACGACTTAGCGCATCAGCCATGACGTTGGCTTTCCCTGGGGTGTAAGTTATTCCTAAGTCGAAATCTGTGATCAACTCGACCCAACGTCTTTGCCTGAGATTTAAATCCGGTTGGGTGAATATATACTTCAGACTTTGGTGATCAGTGTAGATTTCGCAACGATTACCGAGAAGGTAATGTCGCCATGTTTTGAGTGCATGGACTACAGCTGCAAGCTCTAGATCATGAGTGGGGTAGTTTTCCTCATGTGGGTGTAATTGCCGTGAAGCATAAGCAATTACGTGTCGATCTTGCATGAGAATACAGCCTAGTCCTTGTCGCGAGGCGTCGCAGTAGATAACAAAATCCTTGGAAAAATCCGGTGGTACCAGTACGGGAGCAGAGGTTAAACGTCTTTTCAGTTCCTGGAACTGTGCTCACATTGTGGAGTCCACTCGAACTTTTTATCTTTCTTGAGGAGTTCAGTTAGAGGTTTGGCAACTTTGGAGAAATTCTCGACAAAGCGACGGCAATAGCTCGCTAGGCCAAGGAAACTCCGAACTTGCTTGACCGATTCAGGTGGAGTCCAATTAAGGACGGCTTGAACTCGCTCAGGGTTAACAGCAATGCCTTTACCAGAAATTACATGTCCAAGATAGGTCACTTCTGACAACCAGAATTCACATTTAGAAAATTTGGCATAAAGGCGATGCTCTCGAAGTTTCTTCAACACTAGCCTTAGGTGTTCGGCATGTTCTTCCTCGTTCTTGGAGTAGATGAGTATATCATCGAGGTAAACCACGACGAATTTATCCAAATACTCCATGAAGATTGAGTTCATCAACCGAGAGAAGGTGGCTGGAGCGTTGGTTAAACCGAAGGACATGACGGTGTACTCGTATTGGCCATAACGAGTAACAAAGGCCGTTTTCGGAATGTCCCCGTTTCTGATTTTGATTTGATGGTAGCCCAACCTCAAATCCATTTTAGAGAAGACTGAGGATCCAGCGAGCTGATCATACAGGTCGTTGATCCTGGGGAGCGGATACTTGTTCTTAATTGTGACCAAGTTGACAGGTCGATAATCTACAACCATCCGGTCCGTACCATCCTTCTTCTTGACGAAGAGGACGGGGCAAGCCCAAGGAGATGAACTAGGTCGGATGAAACCCTTTTTCAAGGACTCATCGAGTTGTTTCTTAAGCTCGGCTAGTTCAAAAGGTGCCATCTTGTAGGGTCTTCTGGAAATCGGGACAGTTCCTGGAATGAGATCTATCACGAATTCGACATCTCTGTCAGGTGGAACACCTGGCAATTCCTCTGGGAAGACATCCGGAAAGTCACGGACTACCGGAACGTCCTCAAGGTCTGGCAAAGGGCTGGCGTTAAGAGAATATAACTGTCGCTTGGCTATTCGGGTCAAGACATTGACTATCTTCCCCGAAGGATGGGTGAGTTGAACAGTCCTAGAGAAGCAATCAATTTTGGCATGATGGGCTGACATCCAGTCCATACCCAAGATGATATTAATATCCGAAGATTTGAGGGCTATCAAAGATGCGAGAAAAACAAGTTTGTCGACTTGAATTTCATTTCCATGGCTTACTCTAGAAGTTTGCCATTTGGATCCCGGAGTTTGAATTACCATAGAGGTGGGCATCTCACAGAATGTGGTGTTATGCAGACGAGCATAGCTCTCGGATATAAATGAATGAGATGCTCCTGTATCGAAAAGAACAGATGCCGGGTGGCAATTAACAAGGAGCGTACCGAGAACGACGTTGGGATCTTCTTGAGCCTCTTCCGCAGAAACACAATTAACATGGCCACGAGCAGTGGTGGCCGGCTTGGCGTAGAACACTTTCCCTGTCGGCTTGCCGCGGCCAACAGTTTTTGCTGTCTGGTTGGGGTTGGTTTGGGGACACTCGCGCATATAGTGGCCTGATTCCCCACACTTGAAACAAGTCACGGAACTGGTACGTGGAGGAGCATTGTTGGTTGGACCACCATAGGGCTTGGCTGGTGCATATGGCTGAGCTGGGCGAGGCGCCTGGAAGGATGGCCTCGGTGTGAACCTGGGTGGCAGGGCAGTGTTAGGCACCCACACGCGGCGCTTCTGAGGACCAGCACCGGATGAGGAACCCAAGTCACGGCCATGCTTGCGTGTTGCTTCATAATCAGTCTGACCAGTCTCAGCACTGATGGCTTTGTTAACAAGCTTCTGAAAAGATGTGCACTCATGCAGACGGAGGTCGCGGCGAAGCTCAGGACTAAGCCCCTTACGGAACCTTGCCTGCTTCTTGGCATCAGTAGAAACTTCCTCCGTTGCATAACGGGCAAGGTTACCAAACTCCCTGCTGTAAGCGTCAACAGAGAGTCGACCTTGAGTGAAACTACAGAACTCCTCACGTTTACGGTCCATGAGACCCTCCGGAATGTGATGTTCACGGAAAGCCTCGCTGAATTCAGCCCAAGTAGTGACATGGTCCGCTGGGCGCATAGCTCCATAATTCTCCCACCATAGACTGGCGGGGCCTTCAAGATGATATGCAGCAAAGGTGACCTTGTCAACCTCAGCTACTAGCGCAGAATGCAGTTTGTGAGAAATACTGCGAAGCCAGTCATCAGCGTCGAGAGGCTCGACGGAGTGGTGGAACGTGGGTGGATGTAACTTGATGAAATCACTGAGTGACACCAAGTTAGTCCTCTGATGGTGTGCTGTGTTCTGTTCAATACGCTCCAACAAACGGTTGGTCTCCCGCTTGTTTCTCTCAGCCTCTAGCATAACTTCTGCCAGAGAGGGAGGGTGAGGCAGATTTGTATCCCCAACTCTGCTGCCTTCGGCCTGCTCTGGGGGAGCAGGGTTGTTGCGGGTGTTGACCATCCTAGGAAAAACAAGACAATGGTTTAGTCCAACATGACAAGATTCCGACATAGAATGTAGAATGTAATGGACAACTCAGAATGCAAGATGATCATCCGTATGACATGGTAGATACAGAAACTACTTCTTTTATTCCATCGTCATACACACCATACGAGGTTTAGTACAAGACCAACAAGTACTACTACGGTGAGAGGAGGATTACATATCATCGGAGGCATCCCAAGCTCCTATACATTATTTTTCCTACACCCCCGGAATTACTACACGCTAAGTCATATTCCACAAGTCACGCAGGACGGTGGAAATACAACTATTACAATACCTAGTGGATCTACTACTATCTCAGTCATCTCCGTAGTAGTTCTCATAGAAGTCTCCTCCATAGCCTGGAAGTTCAACGTGAGCATCCGGAAACAAACGGTCCTGAGGAGCCTGTGGACCAAAAGGGCTAGGGTGAGGTCTTGGACCAACAAACGGTGGCCTGCGAGGACCACGAGGTGGGGTGATGCCTCCCACATCACGCCAATCCATCATGTCCGGCAGAGCAGACCTAACAGGATACAGATCTCTCATATCCATGCATCCAGCTTGCACAGC
The DNA here is from genome assembly GCF_018294505.1 of Triticum aestivum. Taxonomy (NCBI): domain Eukaryota; kingdom Viridiplantae; phylum Streptophyta; class Magnoliopsida; order Poales; family Poaceae; genus Triticum; species Triticum aestivum. The sequence goes on from NC_057794.1 coordinate 490,515,093, forward strand.
CGGTGCAAACCGAGTCAAGGTGGCCCAATGATCGGCGCGGGTGTTGAAAAGCTCCATTCTCAAGGCCCGATTCTCTCGGTCCTTATCCTCGAGCAACTCAGCAGTGGTGCGAGTTAGTGAGTCCTCCTGACTGGGGTCAGCATAGATAGCCCGGAGATAACCGTGCGCTCCAGGAAGTGAAGCCGGCATATACCGGAAGTCGGTGTTGCGAAGCAGGCCAGTCCTGACTCGCATGATGGTCATCATAGAATAAGCCGCATCTTGCACAGCCATCTCAATAGTAACACCGAGCCCATAGGAACAGTGAAGAGCCTCGGTAGAACCAGGATAAGAGGGAAATATCCGGACGGTGCAAAGATACTGGCTTTGGTTAAAATCTCGAAACTGCTCTTCGACCGTGTATTCGGGATACCAACGGTAACCCGTCTCGATCATCACTCGGACTAACATGGCCGTATGACCGGTCACACCAATGCATCGGGTCAGGCGAACCACTTGATTTTGGTCGCGAGTGGCCATCTGAAAGCACAACCATAATGCAAAGGCATTAGAATTTCTAGCAAAATTTCGACAGCATAACGGCTGTAAATGCTCAAGAAGGGTTTGAGACTTTTATCAAAAAATTGCATAGACACTCAACAATATCATATCAAGGTTCTGGGTCCAACTTATCAGCATAACAAGGTAGTAGAACTGAACTAGGCTTGTAGTCATCAAACCTATAAGGTACTACTGATTCGTAACACGTGAACCTGGTAGAGAGAGAAGATCCTAATCCTTAATCCCCGGTAGAAGAATGGACTGACTCAGATCAGAATGCCATGAGGTAAAGAAGTAAAAAGAGCCTTACGTACCATCCCACAATCAATTCCTGCACATATAACTAAAGCATTTCTAGACTCAACATCGACCAGTTTGGCTTGAAGAACCTACAGGCAGTCCGGCTCTGATGCCAACGCTGTCAGGACCCCGACTCAATGTCACATCGATCTAGCCTGTAACACCTCATATCACTTTGCGGCCTCACGCACGGTATTCCCACGGGTGTCGCCTTACCTTTGCCCGGGACCGTTTGCGCATTTTGGCTCACGTATATGATGATGTCGCTAGCATCCATATGATAAGGAGCCGGGGCTGACATGACTAGTCGTAAACCCAAAGTGGCACAGACTTACAGGGACAGGCATCCATGACCCAGCATCGAACGTGCCGGTCATCAGCAAGTGGGTCCGGGCTGTAGCACTGGGCTAGCAGGACCCCGGTAAACCGAGCTGTAGCGGGCTAACAGGGCTCCGGTACTCAATGCATGACATTTCCCCGAAGGGACAGACACAGGAACGAAGAAGGACACATGCCGGCCAGCCTAAGTGTTCCGGAGCAGTAGCAAGCTACCATGGCTCAATGGAAACACTAGGAGACATTTCCCGGTAAGAGAGGCTACTAAAGATAAACAACTAGATAGTCAGATCCCACACATACCAAGCATTTCAATCATACACACAATATGCTCGATATGTGCAAATACAACAAGGCATCACAACATGACTCTATGACACAAGTACTTTATTTAAAGGCTCAGAGAGCCACACATAACATACATACAAGTACGGGTCACACGACCCACATTCAAGTCATACAATCATACAAACCAGCAGCGGAAGTAACTTGTCTGAGTACAGACAACTAGTAAAATAAAAGAGGCTTGGAAAGCCTAGCTATACTACGTGGACCTTCACAAGCTCAGGATTACCACCTGGGCCTCAGTCTACTCATCGATGTCAACGTCTACGAAGAACCCATCAGAAGGGGTTGCAGCGTCTTCTGTAAAATGTAAATTATAGCAACATGAGTACAAAGGTACCCAGCAAGACTTACGTCAGATCCTACATACATGCACATTATCAAGAAGGGTTGGTGGAGTTATTGCAGCAAGCCAGCTTTGACTCTTGGCTCAACTATCCTACGAGACTCCAACTTGAAATGGTTTTGCGCACACGAGTCCACTACTCACCACTTCAATACACTACCGAGGATCCACCTCCGTCATCCTACGGAAGAGCCATCCTCGGCACTCACGCTTATCTTGAGATTTTTAGTAGTATCCATTCACTTGTCTATGAACTGTATAAGCAACCAAGTAGTCCTTTACCGTGGACGCGGCTATTCGAATAGATCATGTTAACCCTACAGGGGTGTACTTCTTCATACCTGTTTCCACCACTTAGCATCTGCACACGACATGTGCTCGGCAGACTTCAAGCGAAAGCCGACGTGGGTGTAGACCACGACCTACCTAAACACCTAAGTCTCTAGTCTAGGTTTATCGCCTATCCAGGTTCCATCCGCAGGGAGTCCGGCCGAGGTTTCCCATACGGCCCCGAACGATGTGTACAGGGTTCCCGAGATACCTAACGGGTATTCGATACACCGTGCCACGTACCTACCGCATCACAGCCCACCCCGCGGGTCAGCGCTGTCCATGGCCTCCAGTAAGCTACAAACACCAGAAACTACTTGCAACTCCTGGACAGAGGACTAGGGTGAATAAGAAGTCGAGCGGGGTCATATTTCAGGGCCCAATGCATGGTAGTAGCTGAATCTTAAATCACGCATACAGATCTCAATTCTTAAGGTCGGCTTCAATGAAACAACCCACCATGTACTCCTACATGGCCTCTCATCGATACCTTTACCAAATCGTGTTCACCACATCACTCTCATTACCGACATGATCATTTCACTCTAGCCCATCACCCAGATGAACCAGACCTGACACGACTCTAGGCATAGCAGGCATAGCAAGGTAGGAACAACACATACATATGGCTCAATCAATTCCTACACATGCTAGTGGGTTTCATCTAATTACTGTGGCAATGACAGGTCATGCAGAAGAAATGGGTTCAACTACCGTAGCACACAGCAGTTTGAAACGCGTTGTCTTAATGCAGTAAAAGAGAGCAAGAGCGAGAACATGGGATTGTATCAATATGATCAAATGGTTGGTTGCTTGCCTGATGGATCGATGCACGGATACGGTTCTTCGCTAGGGTAATCACGGTACTCCTCGGAGGCAGAACCTGCCGCAAAGAACACCGATACACAACCATCACCAAACAATGTGCGACAATATGATGCATGCATGAAACATGGCAATATGAGTGTGTTGGGCTAATGCAACTAAAACCAGATGGTTTTGAATCAATTTGAACCAAAGATTCAAATTTCAAACTCATAAATGGCCCTTTAAAGTGTTTTATCTTGTTCTGCACTAAACCTCAAGTTAGTTTGCTTAAACATGCATGAAACTAGTACAGATGGATAGATTGGATTTTTCTGATCATTTTTCATATATAATTTGTTTGATTTGGAGCTACGGTTGAATTTATATGAATTTTTGAAGTTTGCAACAATTTCTGGAATTTATAAATCATTTTAGATTTATTTTAATTTCAGAAAAGGTTTACTGCATCAGCATGAAGTCATGCTGACCTCAGCAAGTCAACAGACCCGGTCCAGGTCAAACCTGACGCCTGGGTCCAGGGTGTCAGTGGATAATTAACTAATTTAATTTACTTTAAACTAATCTGGATAATTAGCAGAAGGGGGCCCCACCTGTCATTGACTCAACAGAGTCAACCAGGGCCCACCCGTGGTCAAAGTCAAAACGGCTGCACCGGCGTTTAGCCGCCGGCGAGCCCGACGCGGCGGCGGAAGTGGTTTTGGCCGTTCCGGCCACCAAATGGGTCGCGGAGGGCATCGGGGTGGAGCTGAGGACGAGCCGCGGCTCTTGGTGGAGTCAGTTGGGGTCGGGGTGGCCGGAGTTGGCGCCGGCGACGACCTAGGCGGTCACCGGAGTTCGGGTGAAGGCGAACTCGGGGCTAGGGTGTGCGGTGAGGTGCGGGAAGTGCACGGTTGGACTCAACGCAACGTGGTGAGTGCGTTGGACACCGTGAGTTGGCCGGAGGATGGCCGGGAGCACGTCGGCGACGAGATCCGTGGCGGTGCGTGCGGGTGATCTTCGTGCGGTGGCTACACGGCTCGGGGGCGAGAGAGGAAGGGTAGGAGGGGTAGCTAGGCTCACAGAGCACCCGTAAAGGTCACCGGCGGGGTCGGGGACGAGCTGATGCGGCGACG